>NC_046326.1:19124361-19731267 GCF_009819535.1 Lacerta agilis | reverse complement strand
CGCCCTGGCGCAGCGATCCCTCGGCGCCCCCAGCCTGCCGCCTCTCCGCCCGCCTCCCTCCCGCGCTGGCCGCCCCTCGGGAGGGGGGGGCGAGCGGGGGATGAGGGGCGTGGCGTTGGAGCAGGCGCTCGCGCGCCGGCGGGCGGATGATGAGGGGCGGGCGGGCGCTCGCGCACCGGCGGGCGGGCTGCAAGCCGGCCGTCCTCGCCTCCCAGAGCCCCAGCTGGAGTGCTGGAAGGTCGCGCAAAGCCCCGCGCCGCTCCAGCTGGGGCTCCGGGAGGCGAGGGCGGGCGGCTTACAGCCCGCCCGCCGGCGCGCGAGTGCCCGCCTGCCCGTGGGGGCGGGGGCGGGTTGGGGAGGGGGAGCCCGGTATGCCGGCGGGCTCGTGGGGGCGCCCCTGGGGCGCCCAGCGCCCTGGCGCACCGCACCACCGGCCTCTATGAATGAGACGGCTCTGCTGATATAGTAACATCATTATTCCTTATGAGCTAGGCTTATGTAAAAGCGCTTGCTTGCTTGCTTGCTCTCATTCTGATTCCCCAAAATAAACCCAATTATCACATTGTGAAAGTATGCAGGAAGAGATCCAGTGCGTTCCTTCCCTGATGAAAGCCACAATCCCTCGGTTTGAAGAGCATCTGCCAGCAAAGAAGAGCAAGTGAGATGGAGGTGTAGTTTAGCACCAGCAGACTCTAACTGCATTCTGTTGACAAGGCCAGACTGGCTTGCTTTGTAACCAGAGATTCCAAACTTTTGGAGGGAAATTCTGAGCTGTATTTTGGTTTTGCATCAGACACAGAAAAATGCTCAGAGCTGCATTTTTGTTTAAGTATTTACAGCTGCTTTACTCTTAGTTACATTTAGAAAAATAAAAAAATGCTCTGCCCTTCCTCCATAGAGATCAAGGGGGTGTGGTTTGTCCCTTTGCTCTGTTTTAGCAGCACAACAACCCTATGAAGTAGGAAGAACAATCCCAAAGTCACCCAGGTTGCAATCCTAAGTACACTTTCCTGGGAGTAAGTCCCATTAAACTCAGTGGGGCTGAACTCCAAAGACACATAAACAAGGATATGCTGCCAGTACGATACATAGCTGAGTAAGAATTCGAACCCAGGTCTGCCCTGATCTGAATTTGACATTCTGTCTACAACTTCAGCTGAAGTTAGACAGTGGCCAATGGCTGCCAGTGGCTAGTCGACCACCTAATGCCAGGATTCTCACCAAGGACCTTGGACTAGCTGAGCTTTGGTGTGATCCAACCAGGATCTTGTACTGCTGTCATTATCAATGTATGTGGAACTAATTAAGAGGATTAGGACAGCAGTCCGGGCGAGAAACTCAGTGAGACAGTGATTCAGCATTGAGCAGGAGGCTCAGAGAGAGTTTGGAATTAAAGAAAGCTTATTTAAATAAAGTTCTTTGTTTTATAATACTCCTGCCTGATCCTTAACGATAATCAACACCAACTGAAACATGATGGCAGCGGTTTAGAAATAGAACCCAGTTGAAGCAGCAAAGAAAAAAAAACAGAAAAAACAAGGATTTTTAGATCATGGAGAGAGGCCTGGAAACCCCCCAGCACCACTGAAGTTCACTGCATTTAATCTAGCCCAGGCATGGAGGTGCTGGAGAGAACAGTTTGAATTCTAGCTGGATCTTGCCTTGGAGAGAGAGGAAGACAAGCATAAGGACTACTTAATGCCAGCTGGAGGGGAGCAGTGGCTGCAGTCCAGCAAAACCATGGCAGTGTCTGGTGCTCTTTTCTGGCTTCAGCGCGGCCAGGAGAGACGTCACTTCCTCCTCCACTGGCTGGGAGGCTTGCCCCCAGTTGCAGCCAATCGTAGGTGAGTCCAGGGCCGTGGTATGGTAGAGTGGACCAGAGGGAAAACTTATTCCCTCTACCGGTAGTCCACTCCCTGGCTGTAAAAGCCAGCTGCACCCAGGACCCAGCCTCAGTAGACGCTGGCTTCCCCACCCACCCTAAGCCATAGCACCCACCCAAATGGTGACCTTGGAGGAGTAGCCCCAATTTGATGTACATAAAGCATGGATCAGCAGCCTAGTTATTATCTGGAAACCCTCAAGAAAGCTGTGCATTTGTATCAATCCCAAACCTTTGAACAGAGCACTAAGTCACAGCCATTACCCTCTACCAATCATTGATGCTGCAGTATGTGACCTATCCTGAGCCAAGGTTTTATCGGTGTTTGATGTAAAAAATGGATTCCGGCGCGTAGAGCCTGACACAGAGTCAAGCTATCTGACCACTTGGGCAACTCCTTTTGGCATATATTGTTGGCTGTGAATGCCAATAGGCATCAACTAAGCCCCTGAACTATTTCTGTGTCGACTGAATCAGGAGCCTGAAAATAATTGCTGATGACATACTAATTGTGGGAGAAGGAGATAGTGGAAAGGCAGCAACAAAAAAACCATGGGAAAAAGTTCAGCATTTTTTTTGGAGAGGTGCAGAGAAAAAAATATATAACTCAACCCTGATGAAGTCAGGTTAGGATTAAAGGAAGGGCCTTTTATGGGCCACCTGTTGAAAGCAGAGGGTCAGAAAGTGGACCCAGCAAAAGTAGAAGCAATCTGGATGATGCCAAGACCTATGGATGTTGAGTGCAAAGATTTTTGGGAATGGACCACAGTTTGTCTCGGAATGTTTCAGGGCATTCCAAAAGCAGCAGGAATTTGATCATCTGACATCTTCACCTTGCAGATTGGGGTGGCTTGCAGCAATATATATGTATATCTCACTGGTGCTTGGTTTCCCCCAGGAAAATGCCAGCTCCCTGGCTCCACCTTTGCCGCGGTTCTTGCTAACAGAATTCTCCAACCCCGTGTTTGAGGAGGATGGCGAGGCACCAGCCCAGCGTCAGCCGGACGTCGAGAACAGAAACAGCACCAAACTCTCCGCCAACGGCTTTGGTATCACCAACGGGCGAAGGAGGGAGCGGGGGAAGACATTGGCAGGGCCCCACTAAGCAGATCTATGTTTGAGGGTGTTAGCATGAGTGAAAAAGAGCAAGTGGTCCAGTGGGGGAATCCTTTCAGGGCAAAGGTGATTGGGGAGCCTTTTGAGCCATAGGCCAGGGGTAGAAGGGTTTTTTTTCAGCCTGGGGGGGGGGGAATTTTCTGGGGCTACATGCTAATAGCTGGAAGGGGCTAGAGGCTCAGGTGTGATTTTTACCTTTGTGCTGTAGATTAGCACTCCTCTGCATCCTCCAACATCAAAGCAAGCAAGAATCACCATCAGAGTTCAAGTACACATTCCAGCCAGGCAGAAACACTTGAGGAGGGTGCAAGGCAGGGACAATGAAGGATGTGGCCTGAGGACAAGGGGGGGGGGGTGTCTGGGGATATTGTCAGGGGACAGTCGGTGATGGAGAAACTGCCAATCAAGAGTAGCAAGCAGTGCTGCTAAGCTACAGAAGAAGCATGTGCAGGATGCAGTCATAGAGAACATCAGGGACTGCTCCAGTCAGAACTGTTGCCTGCTCCTCACCCACCACTACCATTTAGTGGTGCTGTGGGTTAAACCACAGAGCCTAGGGCTTGCTGATCAGAAGGTTGGCAGTTCGAATCCCTGCAACGGGGTGAGCTCCTGTTGCTCGGTCCCAGCTCCTGCCCACCTAGCAGTTCGAAAGTACATCAAAATGCAAGTAGATAAATAGGTACCGCTCCAGCGGGAAGGTAAACGGTGTTTCCATGTGCTGCTCTGGTTTGCCAGAAGCAGCTTAGTCATGCTGGCCACATGACCTGGAAGCTGTACGCCGGCTCCCTCGGCCAGTAATGCGAGATGAGCTCTGCAACCCCAGAGTCGGCCACGACTGGACCTAATGGTCAGGGGTCCCTTTACCTTACCACTATAAAAACTGCAAACTGCCTTGGGTGCCTTGGCAGGAAGGTGGTGTAGCAATGCAACGAATAAATAATAAATAAATAAGCTAGATGGCCAAATAGCTTCACTTGTCTGAGGCAACTTCCTATGTTCCAGTTGCAGGGTAGCATGGTGGTGGTACAGGGGAGGATGCTGGGGGGTTTCTGTGCTATGACTGCATGACTGTGACACTCTGCTCCTGCTTCTGTACCTGCAGCCCAACAGGTCCGGGACATGGCAAGCAGGAAGTTCAAGCCAGACTGCAAGTTCTCCTGGCTCTGCGTGGCAATTCTCAGCACGGTGCTTCTCCTCCTCCTGGCCTTATTAGTGGGCATCATCATCGCCTCCCGTAAGTTTCAGTCACCGAGACCTGTCCGGAATTCCTCCAGAGGGGGTGGGCGCCTCCTGCTTTCCCCAGAAAGTACTTCTTTCTGCCCTTACCAACCAACCCACCCCCCATTTTTAAGGCAGAGCCGGAAGATCTAATAGAAGCAAGGGTAGTCAACATGGTGCCCTCCAGATGTTTTCTATATTTATTTAGTTGTTTACTGCGTTTATCTGGACAATTTACATCCTGTTTATTTGTGGTAGTTTCTAAGTTTTGTGCAAGATGAAAATCAGTTAAAACTATGAAATTCAGTTAAAATGCCTTCTGGGATTTTTAAGGAAGTCTTCAGTAGGCACTGTAGATTCAACCGGCGGGGGGGGGGGGGACCTCTCTGACCTCAGCTGGAAAGGAGGTTCATAAACGTAGGCCCACAATATTGGATATGAGCTGTATGTCTGAGCCATGTTGTGGGTTTCTGTCCAACTCTCAGCACCCATAACAAACCGCAGTTCCCAGGATTATCTAGGGGACGCCGTGGTTGTTTAAAGTGGTATAATACCACTTTAAATGTAGACTCTCCCTAAGTCCTCAGTGATTGGGCAGGGCTATAATGGCTCACACTGCTTCCCCTAGTGAAGTGTAGTTTCCCCCTTACAGAGCTGCAACTCTCAGCATCTTTAACAACCTAAGGTTCCCTGGATTCATTGGAGGGGAAGTAACATGCTTCAAATGCATGTTGGCTGTGCTTCAAATGTACAGCGTGGGTCTGTACATTTGGTCCACTGTAGATGGGCCAAAGGTCTGGTTCTGAATAAAGCAGCTTCCTAACTCTGCTTGAGGTGGAGATGCAAACCTCAGCCACTCCTTTCCCATTGCTGCTCTTCTCATCCCTTGTAAATTCTCTTTCTATGGCGGCAGAGCTGAAGTCCCACCATCCCGTCAAACCCTCGCTCGGGGCTTCTCATGCCCACACCATCACCGCTACCTCAACTCCCATCCCCAGGACCTCGCCAAGACCCCAGCCCACGGGGACACTATCCCAGGGAGGAAAGTCGCCTGTTACCACAATGCCAGCACCTTGTAAGTAGACAGCTGACGCCAGAGTTGTTTCCCAGACCGCCTTTAGAAGCATGATCACTACCCACTGTGTGTGGGGTGCCTGGTTTCCATTTGGTACAATGAACAGTCACAGAGTTGAGACTCTGTTACCCACCCCTGACAAGTGGCCCCTGGATAGTTGCCCAGAAGGGAATGGGGCCCTCAGCCTGCAAAGGATTATCCACTCCTGCTGTAAATCCACTCAACGTGTCATCGTTGTTGTTGTTGTTTTCCCCTCGTACAGTATGTGGGGGGATCCTGCTTGGCCCCAAGGGCACCTTCAGCTCCCCCAACTACCCAGCCCCCTACCCCCCAAACATCTTGTGCAAGTGGCACATCCGGGTGACGGCAGGGATGGCGATCCAGCTGAAGGTGGTGGAGCTAGACATTGAGAGTTCTGCCTCATGCCTATACGACCGGCTGGAGATATTCAAGGAGCAGGACGCTTCCTCGTTGTGGGATGGGAGTACCAGGTATAGTGCCATCATCCTATTGTTTATTTCAAATTGACTTTTATTTTTAATTGCACTGTTTTGCTGCTCTGTCCTTTAGGAGGAAGGGCAGGATGACCATTCCTGTTAGAGATTTCAAAGTGCCTACGTGCAGAAAGTCAGCTTATCACGTCTGTAGCAATTACCAGTTGGCAGAAAGCCAAGATCTGCTCTCTCTTCAGACCCTTAGCAACGACCTGTGATTGGTCAATGAGTTCCTAAAGAATGAGCTCTGTGTGAGAGCTGTGTGGTTGGTTGTTAGTGGTGTACTGAAGGTTGAGAGAGAGAGACAGAGAGGAGAGATTTTATGTTTTGTTTCTTTTATTTGTAAAGTCTGTACATAGTAACTTATGGATGCTAGTTGCTTCAATAAATACTGTATATAGTTATCCAAGTGAGTTGCTGAGTTCCTGCGTTGTGCTGTCCAGTTAATGCTCAACAGCCGGAAGCTTCAAGAAAACCTGCGGTTAACTCTGCTGTGTCCAGGACTACGTTATTTCCTGACACTAAATCTTAAGAATTCCCACCCCTTTTCCCTCCCAGGGGGCCATGGGAAAGCACTAGCTATTTTTCCCTTGGCTCCCTTTTTAAACAGGTGGCTTTTGCAGGTACTGTGGTTCCGTGGCACCGGCAACGATCAACACCAACTCCAGCCAGCTTCAGGTCATCTTTGTCTCAGATGACAACATTGCTCCCTCGGGCTTCACTGCCTGGTATCGGGCCATTCTGCCCAGTGAAAGTAAGTGAATCCAGGTGGTGTGGAGGTGGCGGGGGCAGAGAGCAATTCTCTTAGGGGGTTAAAAGAGATCCTTCCAAACGTTTTATTCCAAGTACTGGGTAGTGCTGGTGATTTGGGGAATGTATTATTACTTGGTTGCTAGACCCATTGAAGCTAATGGAGAAGACTAAATTAGGTTTGTTCATTTCAGTGTGGTGAACCTCACCTAAGTTAGGTTCATTCATTTCAAGGAGATGGGAGAAGCCATGGCGCTTTTGACCAGTTCCAAAACAAGTTTCAAGCCAGTTGCAATCCTTAGCTTCTTGTCCTCCAGGGGTGTTTGTCTGTTCCAGAGAACTGTTCCTGGGATGAGTTTCTCTGTGACCAGGGTCTCTGCCTCCACTCGGCCTACGTGTGTGATGGTTATCATGACTGCCACGACAAGAGAGATGAAGCCAACTGTAGCACAAAGCACAAAGGTACAGTCTGCAACAGCCAACACAACTGACCCCCAATGTTGCTGTGGCAGAAAAATTATTGGTGGGAAGGCATTGCAAAGGGGAGGCAAATGCCAATACTGGAGAAATGAGCTCCAAACCAAATTGTGAGTTTCCCTTTCTATGGGTGGAACAGTTAAGAACATCCAAATTTTCTCTTTATTTTGGTCCACATTTTTACCAGTCCACACTGACCTAATTTGCACCTCCCAGGTAAATACATGGGGTTGTCCCCAAGGATAATCTCTGACCAGAGCCGGCCCACCCAGGACACAGGGTGAAGCATCCACCTCAGGCAGCAGAAGTGCAAGAGGTGGCACTCTATCTACCCCATTGCTTCCATTACTGAGAGGGAGGCATTCTTGCATTCCTTGCGACATCTAAGAAAATTTTATTTGCCCCAAGAATTGTTGATCCAATTTTACAGAGGTACCATTGAAACTGTTCTCTGTAATTCTATTACTGTTTGGTATGGCACAGCCTCTAAGCTGGATAAGAAGAGACTCCAACGAGCAGTAAGAATTGCAGAGAGGGTAATTGGTGTTAGTTTGCCTCCAACAGAGACACTTTATGCTGCCAAAGCCAGGAAGAGAGCAGAGAGAATTGTCGCAGACCCTTTGCATCCTGGACATTACCTGTTTGATTTACTTCCATCCGGACGTCGTTACAGGACTCTATACACAAAAACATCTAGGCACAGACATAGTTTTTTCCCCCCTTTTGCCATCAAACTGTTGAATTTGTAGTTGTGTGTGGAAGGGAGGTCAGTTGGTGGTATGGGGTTCCTTTGTTGTGCTGTTGTAGCGTGAGGGGAATAGTGTTTGTATGAGGTATGTTTTCTTTACATTGCAATGTAGTCGAAGCAAAATTCCAAGTATGATTGATACTTGGCCAATAAAATTATTCCTATTCCTATTCCTATTCCAACTAATTATAACCCTCTCAGAGCTACCATTTCCAGAGTTCCTTCAGAAGAGTGATGGACCATTAAACCACTCTGGAAATTGTAGCTCTGCAAGGGGAGTAGGGGGTTGCTTAACTCTCAGTGGGGGGGCTTAGCCCTGTCTGTTTCAAAATAGATCTGGGGAGGGGGCTTCTATGTGAAGTGGTTGGGCCAGGTTCCCAAATCTGTTACTGGAATCTGAGTGGACATGCTGGAAATGAAGAGAGACCGCCTGCACCTTTAATATTTCAGCAGTATCATTCTGCACAACTATTAAAATTGTAGGACTGCTCTCCTGTTTCTCATCTGAAATAGCTATGGGAGTTGCAAAAAATTTGCCTCTCATTGTGAGAAGAAGGAAAGTACAATAGGAAAAGAGAAAGGGGAGGGAGGGAGGGAGGGGGAGAGGGGGGGAGAGGAAGAGGGAGAGAGAGAGAGAAACCACTTGGATATCCTTCTCTCTGGTGCCCATAATGCAAGCCCATCCATCACCACAATATGTGTGTTTCCTTGCAGGTTGTGGGGGGACCCTCACCAGCATGGAAGGGCAATTATTCTCCCCAAATTACCCACAGCCATACCCACATCTGCAGGTGAGTGGCGACTTGAGATTTATTATGGACCACAGGAAGGGGGCCCATCTTCATTGTCCCTGCCCCACACTACCTTACACACAAGGGGAAAGGGACAGGGAAGGAACAAGAAAAACTAAAACTCAAGCACTGATTCTGGTTGCTCTGTAATGACCTGCTGGTACAGTTTAGCGGCAGGAGGTGCCTGATATAGCTGGTCTTTCAGCAAAGCTGATGGGATGAGCTCCCCACCATTCTCACTGATGTATGGCTTCAGTTTTGAAAGTCAGCAACGGGGAGGATGGAGGCAGAACTAGAGAATAGTTGTCTGTGCCTCTCACAGGCTCTGCCTCCTGCCCCACCAGAATCAATGAGCAGCAGCCATTGGTGGTCTCCCCAGCATCCCCAGGAAGGTCTGGGAGAGAACTCCCTGCCTGAAACCCTGGAGAGCAGCTGCCAATCATTGCAGACAACACTGAGCTCGGGATAAGGCAGTTTCCTACATGTCTCTGAAAAGGCAGGAGTTGTCCCCTGCCTGAAACCGCCCCTCCAAGAGCTGCTGCCGGCCAGAGCAGACAATACTGACAGGGGCATAGCAAGGTGGGGGGGTTGGGGGCAGTTCGCCCCGGGTGCCACCCTGGAGGGGGGTGACACTCGGCGGCCTCCCCCGCGACCCCCAAGCTGAGCCCCACCACCTGGTAAAGCCTCACTTGGCGGCATGTAAGGTTGCTGCGTGCTGCTGTCACATGCGACAACCTTACAAGCCGCCAAGCGAGCGACACCGAGCAGATTTGCAAGCAAGCTGTGGAGCGACGCTGCCTCTATTCGCGACGTGCTCGCGGGGTTTGCCATGGCGTCGCTCCATAGTGTGCATGCGCCATGATGTCGTGACGCATGCGCGCTATGGAGCGACACCCCGCCCCAGGGGTGCCCCCGCATTTGCCGCTCCAGACGGCCAAGCGGCTCCATTCGCCAGTGAATACTGAGCTAAATGGTCCAATGGTCCGACTCAGAATAAGATGGTTTCCTGGGAACCTGAGATCTGAGTAGAAAGAAACCCTCCATAGTCCAGCTTTCATACCGTCATGCTAGGAGCCCCCCTATCGTGTACAGTAGACTTCCCAGACCTGCCTTTCTTTTCCAGCTCTGCCTCTGGCATATCTCAGTGCCCGTGGGCCACGTGGTGGACTTGCATTTCCACAACTTCAGCCTTGAGTCCCAGGAGGAGTGCAACTATGACTTTGTGGAGGTGTACGACAGCGCTGGGATGGGAGCAACCAGCGTCATGGGCAGGTATGGTGGTCTTTCATACCACCACCACCCCAGTATCGCTAGCAAATTCAAACTGTTACCATGGTCAGAACCCAACAATTCCCAGAAGTTTCATGAAAATATGTGGAGAGCCTGACTGTGGAATCGGGCCAGAAGGGGCTAATCCAGTCAGTGTCCTATTTGCATGGTCAATCAGATGGGAAGTCCTCTTTTAAACCCATCCAGATTGATGGCCATCACTGCATCTTGTCCCTGTGAATTCTGTGATTTAGCCCTGCACCATGTGAAGAAGTCCTTCCCTCTGCCTGTCCTGAGTCTTCCAACCTTTGACTTCATCGGATTTCCACAAGTTCTAATATTTTGACTGAGGGAGAAATGCCTTTTTTCTCTCTCCACTTTCCTCGCAGTGACTTTCCCCTGTCCATTGTGAATTATGTATAAACATTTCAATGGAAGGTTTTCACCAGAAGAGGGAGCCTCTGGCCTAGGTCTATGCTGCAAGCCAGAAACCACTAGCACAGTAACCAGTGTGGCAGCTCTCAGGTGACACAAAGCGACCAATCGGGTCTTCCTTCCTCTATCCTATATGCAAATAACAAACTCATTTTCTGAGCGTTGATCCTTCTGTAGCCCCGATGGCACCATCTGCTCTCAAGAGCGAGTGATCAGGTCTTTCGGGGGAAACCCCAAGGTGTGCAGAATTGCCATATATATCCCTCCAGCATGTTGAGTCCCCAAACTGGGATGCACAGCTTCCCGTCTGTGCTTCCACACCAAGTCATGTGATCCGTGCAAGATCACAGAGACGAAAAAGATGCCACATTGAGATCACAGCCCCAATAAAAGCATTTTTCCCGGGGCAATATCTTTGCGTGAAATTGTGTGATATCACAGCACCCAAAATGGCCACCAAGCTCTCATGGGGAAACGCCAGCATGTCCCAGTTTTTCCAGGACACTTGCAGGGTGTGGTGTATTTAAAGGGGTGAGAGGAAATTAAAGGAGAACCCCTACAAAATAAAACACACTCAAGCCCGTGGAATACTGGGCATGCTCAGTGGAAACAGAATGCTGAGTATGGACAGGAATGGAAAACCAGGTGGAAGGGGAATGGAATGGAGTACCCTAGAACTTGTTATGTTTGGAACCCTGAGCAGGAGCATTTCACGCAGCAACATTTTACTACAGACCCCAGTTGTAAAGCCTCTGATCCTGGTCTGGTCCTTAGTCGGAGTGATTCATCACTTCATGCAAAGCCAGACTTCTCTCTCCAGGCATCCCTAGTCTGTGTTGCCCAGTCAGTGCTTGCTTTGCCTCCAGATAACCAGCCCCAACAACATAAGGGTGTGTGTTTGTGTGTGTATCCCTGTATTTAGAACTGGGTGCTTTGTTAAAAGTCACTCCCCCCTTCCTCTTTTTGCAGGTTCTGCAGCTCCAACTTGCCCCCTGTCCTGACCTCCTCACAGCATGTCATGACAGTCCTCTTTGTGGCGGACGAAGGAATAGCTGACAACGGGTTCTTTGCCACTTACCATGCCCACAACGCCACGGAAAGTAGGTGATGGTGGCTCCTGGCACCTTTGTCTACTGCCAGCTGAGGTAGAATGGGCCAGCCAGCTCTCCCTTCAACATTTGTTTACTACTTGCCCCTATTCACCAGCCCCTGCTTACACATAATCTCCTGGAGATTCCTCCCTCCCCACATGGGCCTCAGAAAGGGGAAGCACTCTGCCCATCCACAGAGGCACCCTCCCCTTTTAAAATTGTTACCTCCCATTACAAAGAGAAGACACCTTTCCAGAGCTCTGGGATTCCAGCCAAACTTCCTTAAATGGGGGGGGGGGTTGAACTATAAAGACATTGTGGTTTTAAAACTGGGCCATGTTTTCCCCCCAACCTCACCACCAGTCCCAAACACTTGCCTTGCTATCCAGCCTGGTGAAGCATTTTGGTGCACTCAGAAGCTTGCGCACTCTTCTGTAACATTACGGTTGTTTGCAGTAAAGGGACTTTAGAATCTTTCAAATCAAGAATGGTAGCTTGACCATTAGCTGTGCATGCTGGTGTAACCTCCCGCTCTTCCTCTCCTCGACAGCATATTTTTCTCTGAGAAAATCCAATTGACTTGGCATGTGGAGGGCTGGAAAATGATTTCCTTGCTGTTGAATAAGTAGGGGTGGGACTTCATCCCTGCTCCCCCGAATGACTTCTGGCCATATGCCTTCCCTTCTGTCTCTGTTAACAGAAAGTGTTAGAAGTCGCAGTGGCTGGTCCCCACTGAGACTGGTAGGGCAGCAAGCAGGGAGGCCAACAGTTGGTGGCGCCAGAGCCAATGACGGATAAGAGACAGAGCCCATGTCAGGCAGATCCGGCCCATTTTGGTCTTGTCTCTATCCTCCTCTCTGCTGAGTTCCACAAGGGCAGCACTGAGACTAAGGAGGAGGTTGACAGGACTGCTTGTAAGTAAGAAGGCAGGCAGGTGGCTAGCTGAGGTCAGAGTGAGGCCGATAGGGTCGTCCCCCATTTGCCCTAATGGGACAAGTCTGCACTGCACTGCTATCCACACATTTTCTCTTCTGCCTCCGCTAACGAAAAGGACTAGAAGCATGCTTTTTCTTAAAATGAAAACGGGGGGGGGGGGGGAGGGGGCGGAATGAAAGAAGGAAGATTCAGGCAGAGGGTTATGAAGGGGGCAAGCCATCGCCCATAACAGCTACTTCCCCAATAGCAGAAAAACTCCTGCTTTCTGCCACGTCAGTCATGGAACATTGAGGAGGGGCCTCATTCATAAAAGCCTCAAGGTTGGCACTGATGGTGCTGGATCTGGGGGCGGAGGGGGGAGGGTCATGCTGGCCCACATCTCTTGGGAAGGACTGCATTTGTTTGTTCTCAAACTCTAGCCCTCCTGGGATTACATACATTTTGGCAGTTAGGGGTTTTTCTGTGTGTGTTTGTTGTTTTCCATAATTACTACTTAGCCTTACAGCAGGAAAATTCCATCCAGGGGAGAGAGAAATCCCTAAGCGGGAATGCCACTGACCCCAAAGCTTTCATTCTCGTCATGTGATTAGAGGAAAACTCACATCTGACTCCAGGCCAAACTTGTGAATAGCTAAACTGTACAACTGCACACACTAGGCATGGATGGATCTGTCAGTTTTACTTTCTCTCACTTTCTCATTCTTCTAATCTTATGTAAAGGTCACCACTTCCACAGCAATCTGCACTAAAAGGACAAAAAGCTCATGAAAATTTTATCAGTATTTTAGTGCGAATTCCCCCAAATAAATGCATTTTTGGATGCAGTTTTGACTAATGTGCACATTTTTGCAAGCAATTTTTCCTAATACATTTAATTTTTAACGTTATCTTCATAAAGGCGTGTCTTTTATGCACATTTTCCTTTAATATATTCATTTTTGGACACGTTGGTTGGAGAGCTGCATCACAAGATTCAGAGAAGGGTGAATTTCACAGGATAGCTGAGTTCCATTTTGTGCATTGCTTCAGGAAGTGCAAATCAGGTAGTTTCTCATTAAGAGACAAACAAAATCTAACCACCCCCCCCCAAAGTTCCTTTTCTTTTTTTGCAATGTAACAAGCTTTATTAATAGTCTTACAATACATTACATATATAAGTACATCTCGTAGAGTAAATTGAGATTTCAATCACACATATACACACACAAACATATACTTGTCCTTTCTTACATAGTTATAAACCTTAAGCTTCAGCTGCGTTTATGCTACTTTTTATGCGGTTATTAACAAAGATTATTAACAAAAAATATTAACAAAAAATATCATAAAAACTTTGGACTTCCTGTCAATTCCCGTTGTATGCTTTTATTCTAATAGTGAATGTACCTACCATTATTAATCTGTTCTTTGTATATTCTCTAATAACATTCTTACAACAATTTGTTCCTTGCTTCCTCATCAAATGATGATGAGTTCCAGGACAGAGTACCATCCAAGTGCTTCTCACGGGCCAAATGATTCCCTTTACTCTTTGGAATAATTTTTAAGTTTCTCTGAAAGAAGAAAAGCAACTTGGAATTCCTGGCTCCCCTACTGAGATTTAGTGGCCACTTTGTGACAAAACTATAGAATGATGCTATCTGTGCTGACATGTAGATTAAAGGGGAAAGAAGTGAGCCTTGTAGAGGTTGATTAAAATAAGTTTGTGTTAAAGCAGTTGCATGCTGCTTTAGAAGTTCCCCATCCCTTAAGGCTGAAGCTGCCATTTAGCAGGGTGTTATCTACCCAAGACTTCTGCTGTCCTCTCTCTTGCCTTTCTCAACCCCTCTCCAGAAACGTGCAGCCCCCTGGATTTCTCCTGCAGAAATGGCGAGTGCCTGTCTCAGGCGTTGGTGTGCGATGGCTGGCACAACTGCCCAGATGGGAGCGATGAATTCAACTGCACCAGCCTCACCTATGCATCTTTCGGTGAGCGGCAATTCCTTCCTCATGAAACAAGATTCCTGAAGTTGAGGTCCTGTACCAATTGCTCAAAAAGGGCTGCCCTGTCATTTGAGACTGAGTCATAAATAAGGATGGGCAAATTTGCCCATTGTGGTGCCCCACAGTTTCTCACTTCCCCTAACCTAAAGTTCAGAACTTTAGATTTCTGCATTAGTTTGCAATTTTAAAACAAACAAACAAACACCCTTACGTTAAATTGTTAGCATTTCCTTGCACATTTATCCCAATATACCTATTTTTTGTATGCAATTTTGTCTAATATGTACATTTTTGCAAGCAATTCCCCCTAATATACTGCATTTCTGTATATTATTTTTCACAAATGTATTCATTTTTATGCATACTTTGCCCAAGCATACACATTTTTGCATGCAATCCCTCTTTTCGAAAAATGCATAATAAAATTCAGAGAAGTGCAAAATTAGCTGTGTTTCAGTTCGCATGTCGTTTTGGGAAATGTGAATTAGGTAGTTTTGCATTTAACTGAATTTCTCCTTCATCCTTAGCTATGAATCACAACATCCCCATCTCAAATCTCACCTCTGCCACAATCATTCTAGATGGCCTTATATAGGCTAAGCCACCGTCTCTCAGCCTTGGCCTCTCCATCTGTTCTAAGGGGATAATAATTCTGGCCTACCTTAAATGGCTGTTGCAACAAGAAGATAATTTATGTAAAGTGGTTGAATATAATAAAGCAGTAGCCTTCAACATTCTTAGATCTGGAGACCACCTTTAGGCCAAACATTAATTGTGGGGCCTTCTTAATTTTTGATGATGTAGACCAGGGGTAGGCAACCTAAGGCCCGTGGGCCGGATGCGGCCCAGTCGCCTTCTCAATCAGGCCCACGGACGGTCCAGGAATCAGCGTGTTTTTACATGAGTAGAATGTGTCCTTTCATTTAAAATGCATCTCTGGGTTATTTGTAGGAATTCATTCATTCCAGATAGATAGATAGATAGATAGATAGATAGATAGATAGATAGATGGTCTGAGGGACAGTGGACCGGCCCACGGCTGAAAAAGGTTGCTGACCCCTGATATAGACTGGTGTATGTGTTTGTGTGGTTATTTGTTTAATAAAAGTTGACAATTATAGCAGTTAAAAAGAACACTTGAAACCATTAGATCAAGAAGAAATTCCCTAAACATGTGTGCCTTCAAGAGCTGTCGGAATGCCAAAAGTTTTGGAGCCTCTTGTATTTCTGCACGGATTGCATTCCACAAGGGGGAACGTGCTGGTTTCCCCTTCCCTCTTGTTTCTCAGTAGCCCCATTCCGGCTCCCCAGTTTGCCCCCAGGCGTATGAGTTCGTTGCTAGAAGGCTATCACTATTTAAGTCCATCGCTCCCTAGTCTAGGGTATTTAGCAAGGCCTCCTCCCCATCAGAACCTGGGGAAATGAACCTGGCATCTAACTAGGCGTAATCTAACTATAAATATGAGCTGCTGGGGTTGGGGGTGTTAGGCAAGACAACGGGGTTTTCACCTCTGGTGCCCAGCGATAATTTTCCTGGAGGGTGGCAACATGCTGGGCTAGAAGTAACTTTGAGCTGGTTGGGAAAAGCTGCTCTGTATGTTCCTGAGCTGAATCTGAAACATTGCCACACAAACACACATAGAGCTGCACCTTTTCCTTCTCTTCTACCTGCAGAGCCGTCCTGCGAGCCGATTGAGGTAGAGATGTGTTTGGGTCTCAGTTACAATGCCACCTCTTTCCCCAACATCTGGCTGACCATTATGGATCAGCAAGAGGCAGAAGAGCATCTCGAAGACTATATGGTGAGCCTGGTGGAAGGTGGGGAGGGCTGGGCCCTTGGATTGTGGGGAAGGCAGGGAACATCAACAGAAAGCACCTTGCCACAGAGTGGGGAGCAGGAGAGAAAGATCTGGCCCAGTAGGACAACACCCCTCCCACCACTTTAGAAAGATTGATAGGTTGGTTCCTGGGCATGTGGAGCCCTGAAAAATGCCACACACACACACACACACACACACACCAAGCCTGTTGGCCACTGCCTATCCTTGGTTCTAGATCAGCTGGAGCCAGAACCAGGAAAATGACTCCCTTTCTGCCCCTTTGCTCATTTTTTAAAAAATTATTTTTATAAATCCATGACATCACACCACCATACAACAATTATAGAAAATAAGTTTGACTTAACCATAATCCACACAGTGCACAGCCATTTTCTACATGTTAAAAGAGAAAATTCGCAAATGCAATAATTGCATCCACTTAACAACAACCATCAGGAGTGCTTAGCCAAGGAGGTGTCTCAGAAATACATCTAACTGAAATGATTTTTGAGAAGCAGCAGTTATATTGCAGCTCTCTGACAGGTCACGTGACAAGGGGTCCCACATATCTTCAGATTTGTCCCTCCTGCTTTCACCCGCCATTAGCATTTTTCTTTGCAGACGTTTTTCAGCTGGGGCAGTAGTTCCCAAACTTCCCCCCGCCCTATAAACTCATTCTCAGTGCCTCCTGCCCTATAAACACATTGTTCAGAACAGCTGTTTGCACAATCCGCTAAGGAAGGTAACACAATAAAAATTCAAAGCAGTAGCGATTAATTACACATTTATTCAAAGCCCAATTAAAACTATTCAGTTTTCTTGATTCAGCAAAATTGATGCACTTAGAATCTTAGAGTTGGAAGTCATTTAGTCCACCCCCCTGCAATGCCGGAATCTCAGCTAAAGCATCCATGACAGATGGTCATCCAACCTCTGTCTAAAAACCTCCAAGAAAGTCCACCACCTCTCTTGAGAGTCTGTTCCACTGCTGAACAGCTCTTACTGTCAGAAGGTTTTTTCCGAATGTTTAGTCGGAATCTCCTTTTGAAGGCATTGCTCCCTCCTCCATGTGACAGACCTTAAGATATTTGAAGATGGCTGTAATATCTCCTCTCAGTCTCCCCTTTTCCAGGCTAAACATACCCAGCTCCTTCAAGCGCTTCCCATAAGGCTTAGTTTCCAGACCCCTGATCATCTTGGTTGCCTTCCTCTGCACAAGTTCCAGCTTGCCAACATCCTTCTTAAAATAGTGGTGCCCAGAACTGGACACAGTATTCCACTTGATCCTGTGATATTGAGATTCCTGCATTGCAGGGGGTTGGACAAGATGACACTTGGTACCCCCTTTGAATTCTGTAACTCTATGTTACCAGCTTCTCAAAGTATGATGCTCACTTGCAGCTCCACTGCCCCACAGTGGGCATTAGCGCCCCCTTTGGGAACCACTGAGCTAGGGCAAGAGACCACCATCTCTGCATGGGGTACTTCCAGGGATGGGCTACCAAATGCAGTATTAGGTGTTTATACAGTAAACCATTCATGTTTTCCAGGAGTAGTGAGAGAAGGGCTGATCTAACACCTGACAAGTGCCTTTGCCTGCTGCCCCTTGCTCGTTCTTTTTCAGATGCTGAAGGACTTCTCTTGCTACCCATCTCTGCGCTTGCTCCTGTGCAGCCTCTTCGTACCCAAGTGCACCCCGGACGGGGGCATCCTGCAGCCGTGCCGCTCCGTGTGCCTGGCAGCCGAGCAGAGCTGCCAGCAATCCCTCACCCTTCTGGGCCTCCCGTGGCCCCTGAACTGCAATGTCCTGCTAGATTCCAACAACCCTTTGGAGTGCTTCCTGCCATAAAAGGGGCTGCCCCGCTCTATCCGCAACCCCTACTTCACGTGCCATGTAGCTGAATGCTCCTCTCATTGCCCAGCTTGGTGGGAGACCCTTTTGGAGCTTGCCAGTTCCCAAGCGGAAGTTCCCCATCAGAAGAAATCCCCCACCAGAAGGCCTTGGGATCTGAGCTACAATGCTTTGTAGGTCATCCACTGACGAACGTCTCTCCAATGAATCGGTGGAATCTGAGCAACAGGAGGACAATTTGCATTTTGGGGTTGAGTTTTTAGATTGTAAGCACCTTGGGTCAGAGGCCTGTCCTCGTACCCTTCGTAAAGTTCTATGCGCCTCGATGGTGCCCATATAAATAACTTGGATAATAATATATCAGAGGCTGCAGGGGGCTTCCATCATAATTAGAGCTGTAATATTTAGCTGATTGGTTTTTAAGTCTTTGTGGTTGATTTTAAAAGGCATTTAAAAAAAAGAAAAGATTAATGTAAATGATTCTTACTGTACATACTGACAATTCCACGGCTTGTGAGCCCTTTCTTAGAAGGGGAGTTCTTTCTTCTCTCTTACGTGGGAGCAAAAGCCTCCTGTGAGATTATGCCTACAGCAGCACATGTGCTAAGAAGGAAGGAAGGAAGGAATATTTGCCTACCAGGATTACGTTGTTAAAATGCAAATTCATCCAGATCATAGAACTTTAAGATTGGAAAGGATCCCAGGGGTCATGTAGTCCAACCCCCTGCAATGAAGTTGATTGATTCGCTGATTAAAAGTCATACAATTCATCCACTAAAAGTTCCTTTCTCTGAGTGACAACCCTAATAATTCTTGATTATATAGCAGCAAAGGAGGACATATTCTTGTTCCAGTTAACGCAGCATCAGATTGCACCATACATAGTAGTTTACTGGATTGTGATTTTACATTAATCTCCCATTTCAGCTCTGCCCTGCGCTCATGAGTTAACTGTGCATGCATTTTTTTTAAAAAAAAAACAACCAAAAAAACACCCTTCAGAATTATTTGTCAAAGACAGCTGAATTTAGCATCCTCTATAAACCATGCAAATCAAGCAAGGCTTTTCCTTATTTTGCAAAATGTGTTCCGTCTGTGCTCATCATGAGCGGGTGTGGGCAGAGACATGCAGGGCCCTGAAGTCCTGTTCCTGGAACACTGCAAATCTTATTCAGCCACCCACATGATTTCTGAGATTTCAGTGGGCTTTTATACATCTTAAGGACTAGCCACTTGTTGCTGTTGTTTAATGAAAGCTGCTATTCTCAGGAAGCTGTATCCTCCATCCCAAACCACATCCTGTGAGTTTTCTGTGCTTGCATGTAATTGTCAAACGCACCCAGCCCTTGCGGCAAAGCCCTGCTGAAAGTATTTCTTTCCAGAATACATCTGGTTTAATAATGATTATGCAAAGATTTTGAAGACTTCAGAGTTGCCTCATTTGGAGATCGAGCTATTACAGCAGCGTGCTGAGGAGTGATTGAAACAACACAGACAAAACTTCTGGAAGCTTCCAGTGTTCCTTGTATCTGGAAGCGGATGCTTCAGACCTGCGGATGATGTGGAATTGCTCTAGCCTGCCCCTCCAGCACCCCCAATAATTGACAGGGCTGCTGCACAATTTATTTGTTTGATCTTAGCAGAATGAAGTAGTAGCGTGGTAGAAAAGACTGCCCTACTTCATACTGCAGGTGACGGTTGATCCCCTTAAAAAAATAATCTACAAGCAAAAGAGGGGGGAACAACCCACAAGAAGAAAGCTAGTGTGTAAGGGAAAGAGCTTCATGTCTTCCTATGCTAGCTTTCCAGTTAAAAGGAGTTTATAATGCAAGGACTTTCCTACATACATGTTATCCCTCCACCTACACTCTGGGATTATTAGCTTTAACTTGATTTCTCTTCCACCTCACTGCCAACAGTGTGGAGGTGAGAATGCCAGACTAGGACCTGGGAGACCAGGGTTCAAATCCACACTCAGCCATGAAGCTCAGGCCAGTTGCTGACTCTCACCCTAACCTACCTCACAGGGTCATTGTGATTATAAAAATGGAAAGAAGGGAGAACCATGCATGCTCTTCCAGCCCTACCTGGAGATGCTGAGGGTTGAATTTAGGACCTTCTACATGCACAGCAGATGCCCTGCCACTGAGCTTCAATCCTTCCCTGCAGAAACCACTGTCCCTGGTACTGCAGCATTTCAGGCTTCAGTTGAGAGGATACAGAGTTATTGGATTCCTGTCATCAGTAATTCCCCACCCACAGAAAACTGGCACGTCAGCAAAAGAGATCTAGCCTCACTTTTCACACTTGTGTGCAATTGTTTTGAAACAGCATTTGAATCTGCTAAAAGTCCAACCTGCAACTAAATGGTCCTAGGAGCTCTGTACCACCCATGTGTTAATTACTTCACCTTCCATTCCATCCCTGCACAGCAGCCTCTGAGATCATTGGAGTCCAGCTTAAATCTGGGAAGCATCACCCCAAGACAAGGGAGGAGTTTCTACGGAAGGGAGCTGGCAGCAGCAGCGTCTGCAAAACCAGTCTAGGAGCAACGCCCATCCAGCTGCTGCTGCTGCTGCTGTCAAAGCAGAAAAATGCTCAGGGACTTCTAAGCAGGATCTGGGTGCCAAGTCCCATCCATCAAACTCTGCAAACAAGTTGTGGGTGGGATTTGTGCCTGTGTTTGTGGTACACTTGTGCATGTACCAGAGACGGCAGAGAATCAGTTCCCACCCCTTTCTCTCTGTCATAATACTAGAATGAAACAAAGCTGAATAATGAAAGGTTCCAGATGGATGAGAGGAAGGACTTGGTCACACAGGAATCTGCTATCCCAAGAGGCAGCGATGGCCAGCCAAAGAGGACGAGACAAATTCATGGAGGTTCAGGCTACCTGTGGGCTTCTAGCCACAATGGCTACTTCGCAGGGTTAGAGGTAGTGATCCTCCAAGTACCTGTTTGCTGGGCATCTCAAGGGTGGTCGTGAGATGCTGCTGTGCTCAGGTCCTGGCTTTTAGGCTTCCCATGAGCATCCTGCGAGAGCAGGATGCTGGACCAGACGGGCCTTTGGTCGGATTCAGCAGGAGCATGGGGAGCCGTGCTTGCTTGGTTTAATCTAGGTCAGTGATGATCATGCAAATTGGCAGCAGCTCTCTGGAGTTTCAGGCAGAGAGCCTTTCCCAGCTCTGGGGATTTCAGGGATTGAACCAGGCTGGTTTGCATGCAGCCGTGGGTAAGTAAGTTTGCAAGGTGCCTCCTGCATCCCTTCTCTGGTAGACATGGATTTTAAGATGTGCCCAGTATAAGCATTTCCCAAGGGGCTTGGTTTTCCCAGACAGCAGTATACAGTACACATTGATCAAGCAACATGCGTTATCACCCAGCATCCTTATCTTATATTCTAATAGCAAACTGAAATGGAGGGGGAGCCAAAGCAACACCCCCACATGAAAGAAGTACTGCATGAGCAGGCTTAGGGAACCCCCCAAGGGTTGCAGATATCCTGGCTGGGACTGATGGTAGTTGTAGTCCAAAACATCTGGTTGGCACCAGGTTGTGGGAGGCTACTGTACACTCACTCCTATGCTTCTGCCTGGTTGGAAAATATTCTGTAATGTTTTGTTGACTCCCAGCTTTTAAAACACGTTACGTATCCTGTCTGTTAATGTTACTTCTTTTTTCAAGAGGAGAGTAAGCGGAGCTCAGCCTGGCCTCAAAGTCACACCTGGATGCTTCTCTCCTCTAATGTTAGATTCATATGGAGAAGAGAGTTATTGTTAAGTGATGAGCAGCAGGCACTCTGTACATGCTCAAAGACACTTCTTTTCCTGTAGTGAGCTCTTGCAGAAAGTAAGTTCTAGTGTCTGCTCAAGGTAAAGAAACAAAACAAAATGATGGGCACAGAGGAAATGGAACCACCAACCCACTTCTTCTTTGTTTACAGCAGGCATAGGCAAACTCGGCCCTCCAGATGTTTTGGGACTACAACTCCCATCATCCCTGACCACTGGTCCTGTTAGCTAGGGATGGTGGGAGTTGTAGTCCCAAAACCTCTGGAGGGCTTTAATTTGCCTATGCCTGGTTTACAGCATTTCTGTCTCAGCCTTTAGCCAAAAGGTGTGTCAGAGTCAGAGCAGCTTACAAAAATCAATATAAGATGGTCCTGACCTTAGGTTCACAATCTAAAAATATGTGACACAAGAGGAAAATAGGAATAGGAGGGAGAAGGCAAAAACCAAGCTCAAGCACAAGTTCTTAAAAGTGACAGACCATGTCAGTGAAAGTCCTGGCTGTTTTGCGTTTGATGAAATGGGTTTCCTTGCCTTTCATCCCGCCATTGCTTTTATGATGAGGCACTTCCTTGGAACTATAGAGAACATTTATTTACACCCCACCTTGGCTCTCCAGCTGTTTGGGGACTACAATTCCGATCATCCCTGACCACTGGTCCTGTTAGCTAGGGATGATGGGTGCTGTAGTCCCCAAACAGCAGGAGGGCCAAGTTTGGCCATGCCTGCAAGAAGCAGCTCAAGACCTGCTTCTCCCCACTCCTCATTCTCCCCGCACAACCACCCTGCGAGGTAGGCCAGGCTGAGAGGCAACGTGGGCTGGCCCGAGCTCACCCAGAGAGCCTCTACAGCTGAGTGGGGAATTTGAACCCGGATCCCCCGGTCCCACCGCACCCCCACTCTGACCCCTTCTCCGCCGCCCTGCCGGTTCCTGACTCTTCCTCCTCCCTCCCCTCCCGCCTTCCTCTCCCCTCTCTGCCCCATCCCAGAGGCGCCCGTCCCTCGGAGCGCCTCTGCCTCCGACGCGCTTCCCCGCTTTGCCTGTAGCTCTTGGCTCCGCTCTGCAACTCTCCGGTTTCCATCGGAGTTAGGGGAGGAGGGAGAGAGGGGAGGGTGGGGAGGGGGAAAAGAAGGCTGGCCGGCGGGGCTTGCTTGCGGCCTCCTTCGCCAGAGTAAGCGGTCCTCCTTCTTCCCCAAGGAGCCGGGAGCGCCAGCTTGCCAGCCCAGCTGCAGAGCGCCGCCGCCGCCGCGTGAGTATCACAGATCCACGCGGGCTGGTGGGCTAGGGAGGCTGGGCGACCGGTTGCCAACTTGTTTGCTGGGAGCTGCCGTTTCTCCCGACTTTGCTGACACCACCTTGCTTTTTGTTTGGGGACTGACACGATCCCTTTAGAAGATCATCCGGGGGTTGGGAAATGCCTAGCGAGAGGAGATTTTGCTTTCTTTGGGATTGATTTTAACCCGAGTCACCCAAAAACCTTGCCCAAAAAAATGCACTGGAAGAGCCAAGAAATTGAAAGAAAAATGGCAAAAGTTTGTGGCTTTTAAGAAAGAATGGCTTGATCCGGACCCCACCAAGGGGCGAGTGTGTGTGTGTGTGTGGATTCCAATTTCGAGTTAGTCCTGTTTTGATTGAGTATTCATTCTGATTTGTTCCACAATGGTGAGCCTAATTTGCTTGTGGGGTGTTTATACATCTTCCCATGAATTAGTCGTTCATCCCACACTTTTCAATCCATTTTCCCATCACTTTCTCAGCCACCAAAAGTCTGGGTTGGCTTGTTTAAAAGTGGATTTGTTGCCCCAGAGGAAGAGAGTGCTGCAATCTACTTGAATTACGCAAACCTAGATTTCCTGAGATGCTCTTGAAGCCTTCCTGCAAAATAACATACAGTACAGGATACGCCCAGAGGAGCATCTGGTGAACATTACAGAATTTGAACTCTGGGGTTTCCTGGTCCTAATCAGACACTATCTGCTAAGCCACTCTGACTCTTGGGAAGGTGTGGGAATGAGAGGCTTTGATTGCTGCAAGTGCCCCACAGGTTGGAAAGAAGGTCAACTGTTCTGGACAGATATTCACCATTATATCTCATGCACAGACACCTCAGCCGCACAAAGGTAACATTCACATTATATGCAAAAGTTACTGCTATTTGCAATCCACAGGCAGGAGACTAATACTAAAAGTCAGTAGTGGAACTTGGTTTTTGCTTAATGCTTAAAAGGGCCTTGTTGTGCCTTTTATTCTCAGTAATCATTGCAACAGTCCTGCTAAATTGGCCTGTTTTATTAACTCCGTTTTGCAATCCGTTGTAGATCAGACAGAAATCCTAGAGCCGTGAAGACAGTACTATATGCCAATGGCTCATTTTTCTGCCTACATTAGTATAGTTGCATGCCACCCCAATCTGAGCTATGCGAGATTCCAGGGGCACCAGGGATTACCGGTACCCAGGGTTTGGTTTCCTCAGAATGAGGAACAGCAGAGACATTTATCTTTATGATATATTTGCACATATATACAACCTGAGCCTGGGTGTATGGGGTGTTAGGGGGAGGGCAGTACTTTTGCTGGGGGGGGAGCACCCCACCCTGCACTCAGCTCTCACCTGTGGTTCCTAGAAGCTGTGAGCATGTGACAGCAGCCACACCCTGGGAATGGCTTTGGATGGCTGGCTAGACCAGGTGAGGTTAGCTGATTGGTGAGTTAGGGACTTCCCCTGCATGCAAAGACAGGCTCTGGCAGATTGAGCAGACAAGACCAATGGTCAAGAAGGTGGTTTCTGCACATGCTATAGAGGGAAGGGTGGGGCAGATGGGGCTCGCCAACCCGAGAAGGTAGCACATCTAGCAGATGGGGAACTCTGATCCTCCACTGCCTTGCCGGATATATTTGGGAGAAGAAAAGGCTAAGGAGTAAACCCTACCCAAATCCGGAGTGGAGACCCTAAGACAGTTGGATGCTGCCTTGTGCACCTCCTTCCGGCAACAGCTGGTGCCAAGCATCTTGCTCTGCTTTCCTGTGGACCCAGCCAACGAGGCCAAGAATCTTGTTGTCTGGGCAGTTCAGGACCTCCATACACACTGCCCAGGCTTGCACCCCTAGGAGGTCACTTCAGTGCTGATAATGCAGCAGTTTGTCTACACACACACACACACACACTGGGATATTGGGG
The DNA here is from genome assembly GCF_009819535.1 of Lacerta agilis. Taxonomy (NCBI): domain Eukaryota; kingdom Metazoa; phylum Chordata; class Lepidosauria; order Squamata; family Lacertidae; genus Lacerta; species Lacerta agilis. The sequence goes on along the minus strand of NC_046326.1, from coordinate 19,706,363 downwards.
CTAGGCTCCCCGAAGCATATCCTCCTCCTCCTCCTTCTTTGGTGATCCCTCGTAGCCAAGTAAGATTCCCTTCCACAAACACAGTCTTAACAGTGAGTCCGTATGTGACTGTGGAGGCCAATTCAGGATCCACATGCCCTTCCAACGTGGGGGACATAGGTTTCCGGGTGGGAGTTGATCATGGTGAGGGTTTGCCAAATGTGCTCTCCTCTTAGCTCGTTTCTCCCTTTCGTCCTGAGTTTGAGTGTCTTCAAAGTCCACAACATCTTTGGTAAAGGCTGTTCTCCCATTGGAGCACTTGCAGGCCAGTGTTTCCCAATCGTGGGTGTTTATACTACATTTTTTTAAGATTTGCCTTGAGAGAGCCTTTAAACCTCTTTTCTTGACCACCAGCATTACGCTTTCCATTTTTAAGTTTGGGATAGAGCAGTTGCTTTGGAAGACGATAATCAGGCTTCCGAACAACATGACCAGTCTTCAACCAGTTGATCTTGAAGAATCATTGCTTCGACACTCACCCCCACACACACACCCCCAATCCTTACCAGGCTCAGGCAATGCTGAAAGAATGTAAAGCATCGAGATTTTGGATGGGTTCGCTGCATTCCAGTCCTATTAGCTATGGCTAAATCCCAAAGCTGAAACTTATAGGAGCTCTGAAGACAACCTGGGCACTTGCAAAAAGTGGCAAAAGATGGCAGGGGCAGGAGGGAGAGGGGAAGAAAAGAGAAAGGAAAGGAGTGTTGTCAGGACAGGCTGGCTGGCAGGCAGAAGGAGGCAAAACCAGGACAAAAGTTCACAGGCTGATTCTGTGGTTTGAAGGCTGCATTGTGTGCCCGGCTGGCTCCTGGCATCAGTTGTGCCTCTAGAGGACTAGCCTCTTGGGAGGCTCTGGCTTCCTTCCTCTGATTCCATGGGAGGCGAAAGGAGCGTGACATCCCAGGCAGTTGCTTAAGAGCCAGTTGACATTTTCTCCTCTCTGTCTCTCTTCCCCCTGCCCCCATCACTCACCACAAAATACACAAAATGCAGCTCAGGAAATCCAGAGAATACTGAGCCATTTGAAGCTCCCAACTGTTCCAAGGGAATCATATGCATTAATGGATTTAGGTTGCACAATTGCTAGTCTTACAGTTGGATTAGGGTGTGGAGGCTCCCTGGGAGATAAACCATGGGGGTGGGTGTCTAAGAGGCAATACTCTGCTCTGGTTTTGCTGGAGTTCTTCTAACTTTTCATGAAACGGTTGCTGCGATTAATTTCTGCAGGGAGAGGTGGAATGCTAACCTGATTAAAAAACCAATTGGACCTGGAATCTTAGCTGCAGGTCTGTGGGATAAAGGCACTCTGCACATGCTCAGTGGCACCATCTTTCAAATTAAACCAGCTGGAAAGTTGTGTGGATTAAACAAAGATGGGGAGAACCATGTACACCACCTTGTGTTCCTTGGAGGAAGAGGCGTGATAGCAATATAATAAATGAATAATAATAATAATAATAATAATAATAATAATAATAATAATAATAATAATAAATACTCTGACTGACTAAAACTCTGGAAGTCTAATGCACCAGGGAGCAACAAAATTCATAGGGAGCTGCCTTAGACTGAGTCACACCCTTGATCCTTCAAGCTCTGTACTGTCTACACAGATTGGCCGTGGTTCTCCATGGTTTCCCTACCTTGGAAATGCAAGGATTGAACCCCACAGACTTTCTGCATGCAGAGTAGATGCTCTGCCACTGAGCAGCCCTTCCCCTGCTTAGTCTAGTCTAGGCCAAGCATTCTAGCTTAGTTCTCTCCAGCTACACTACTTCCTATTTACAGTGATTGTTTTGTTTTGTTTCAACTGTATGGGAGAACATAAAAGGAGCCGATCTACTAGGTCTGACCAAAGGCCCATCTACAGTGGTGCCTCGCAAGACGAAATTAATTCGTTCCGCGAGTCGTTTCGTATTGCGAAAATTTCGTCTTGCGAAGCACAGTTTCCCATAGGAATGCATTGAAATTTTCGTCTTGCGAAGCACAACCATACAAAAATTTGTCTTGCGAGTCACCTAAAAAAATTGCAAAACCCTTTCATCTAGCAAGTTTTTCTTTGCACGAGGCATTCGTCTTGCGAGGTACCACTGTACATAGCCCAGCATCCTCACAGAGACCAATCAGATGCCAGTAGGAAGCCCGCAAGCAGGACCCTAGGGCAACAGCACTCCCCCCCCTGTTATTCCCAGCAACTGGTATTCAGAGGCTAGGTCAGGCATCCCCAAATTCGGCCCTCCAGATGTTTTGGGACTACAACTCCCATCATCCCTGACCACTGGTCTTGTTAGCTAGGGATGATGGGAGTTGTAGTCCCAAAACACCTGGAGGGCCAAATTTGGGGATGCCTGGGTTAGGTAAGTGTAAAGGGACACCTGACAATTAAGTCCAGTCATGAATGACTCGGGTTGCGGTGCTCATCTTGCTTTACAGGCCAAGGGAGCCGGCGTTTGTCCGCTTCCTCAGACAGTTTTTTTGGGTCATGTGGCCAGCATGACTAAGCTGCTTCTGGCGAAATCACAGCAACATACAGAAACATCATTTACCTTCCCGCTGGTGCGGTACCTATTTATCTACTTGCACTGTGTGCTTTCGAACTGCTAGGTTGGCAGGAACTGGGACTGAAAAATGGGAGCTCACGCCATCGCGGGGATTTGAACCGCCAAACTTTTGACCGGCAAGCCCAAGCGGCACAGCGGTTTAACCCACAGTGCCACCCACGTCCCATTCAGGCTACTGAATACTAAACCAGTCATACTGCAGACAGTACATAGGCATCACACCTAGTAGCTACTGGTAGTCTTGAATTTGTTTAATCTTCTAAAGCTATCCAGTTGGCAGCCATCACTGCCTCTTCTGGAGGAAAGAAAAATCAACAGTTAACTATGTTATCTGGCAAATTTCAGAAGGCTGGGGAATGCAGAGATGGTCTCAGCTGCTGGGCAGGTTTATATGGGGAAAAGCAGTCCTTAAGGCATCCCAGGGACAGATTTAATAGGCCTAGTTACCTAGGGCGAGTAGGCAGGTGACCATTCAAGGAAGGTTTATTAAACTTGGTCCTTTTGGGGGCATAAACACATTGGATTAGGTAAGCTACCTGTATAAAATAAATGAATTTGTGGACCTGTTTGCAAAAAACCACTTCCCCGAGACCATTTGGAGGTATCTGACAAACTCCTCTCTCTGTAGACCCCCCCCAGAAATGGAGCACGCCGTCTACCTCTTCGTCTTCCTGCTTACATTGACCACAGAGTCAGTCCAGATTGAGGACAATAAGATCCCCAGCCTTTGCACTGGGCACCCCGGAATTCCAGGCAGCCCCGGGATCCATGGTAACCAAGGCCTGCCAGGCAGAGATGGGCGTGACGGGCGTGACGGAGCAGCAGGGATGCCGGGAGAAAAGGGCGAAGTTGGTCAACCAGGTAAGGGCACCTCTGCCTCAGGAGGATCTCAAAGGCCTTCCTGGTGCCTGAAGGAAAACTGTTGGCCTTTAGATGCAAATGAGGCAGGTTGGGGGCGGGGGGGGGGGGGTTGGTGGGAGAGCACTATTATTTCCAGGTCCATTTCTATCATGCTAAGCAAGCTAATTCTGCAGAAGCTCTGAAGTGGGTAAGTCCAGCATTATTGTCTCACAGTGTATTTGGGGGAAGGAGTCCACACTGTGTTAAGTTATCAACTCCATAGAGCAGGGCCAGCCTGACTGGTGACCCATTTTTGTCTGTGCGGACAGCCAGCTGGTTTTCAGAGCTATGCAAGCCCCAACCATCAGCAGCTGGGCATGGCTAAAAAGGCCTCGCAAGCCAAATGGGGAGGCCTGGCGGAAGTAATAAGGCCTGTGGGCTGCAAGTTCCTCACCCCTCTGAGGGAAACGAGGTCATTTAAATTAAGACCCAAACTTCTAACCATTGTAGTCGCCACAAGCAAGACGAGGGGATAAGCTGGTGTTTTGCTTTGTACTCTCTTTTTTCTCAATTAATTTTTACTGCTTTTCAAAAAAAAAATCATCAAATTAATTCAAATTTAATACAAAAGTTGACTTCCCACCCCGCTATCTTGATGTTTCTCTTCCCTTCCTTACTCACTGCTCAATGTTACATAATTTCCTAATTCCATTTTGAGAGAAGAGTTAGATAGAAAAGGAAAAAAGTTAGCAAATGATGCAAGTGAAGAACTTCCGATTTCCCATCCGTCAGTTACAGAAAATGTATGTGTGTGTGTGTGTGCGCACACACACACACACATACACACACACACAGTGGTACCTCAGTTTTCGAACGTCTCCATTGTCAAACATTTCAGTTTTTGAACTCTGTAAACCCAGAAGTAAATGCTTCGGTTTTCGAACGTGCCTTGGAAGTCGAACCGGAAATGCTGCTTCCATTTTGAGTTTTCCGTTTTGAGGCTTCTGTACTGATTTTTCGGTTTTCAAACGTTTCAGAACTCAAACGGTCTTCTGGAACGGATTACATTCGAAAACCAAGGTACCACTATATATAAAATCACCCTCAGTCCATGCAAAAACAAACAAACAAACAAACAAAAACCTTCAGTCCATGCAAACATCCATCTTCTCCACTTTCTGTTAAACAATTTCTTTAAAGTCAGGGTGTCTGAGAATCATTCGTTTCTTTTCCTTAGGAAAAGTTCAAGACAGGTTCCATAATTATTAATAAATGTTAGCCATCTGTTTCTTTAAATTTCACCTTGATTAATTCAAGCCACCATTACTCCATATTGCATAGTACTGTACTAAATTCTTCCATCCATATCTGTGTTAAAGCCTCTCCATGGCGAAAACACATCAGATCCATATTCCATTCTCAAACATATCCTAACACTGTCCTTGGTTGTTGTTTTTTCATTCCGTAAAGGAGCAGTGGGCCCCACAGGAGAAAGAGGCAGCCCTGGCCTCAATGGGTTCCCCGGAGAGAAAGGAGTGCCAGGGGAGTGCGCAGTGGCTCCCCGCTCAGCCTTCAGCGCCAAGCGCTCCGAGTCTCGCAGCCCTCCCTTGGCCGACCAGCCAATCGTCTTTGACGTGGTGCTGGTCAACGAGCAGGGACATTACGACGGCAACACGGGGAAGTTCCTCTGCGAGATTCCGGGACTGTACTACTTTGCTGTCCATGCCACCGTCTACCGCATGAGCCTCCAGTTCGACATTATGAAGAATGGCAAGTCGGTGGCCTCCTTCTTCCAGTTCTACGGCAACTGGCCCAAGCCCACATCGCTGTCCGGTGGCACCCTGGTGCGGCTGGAGCCGGAGGATGAAGTCTGGGTGCAGGTGGGGGTGGGGGACTACCTCGGCTTCTACTCCAGCATCAAGACAGATAGCACTTTCACAGGATTCCTGGTCTACTCCTACTGGCAAAACTCTCCCGTCTTTGCCTGAGAGACGACTTGCCCCTCTCCGCCACGCAATTTGCGGAGGACTCCCGCGTTCCCCTTCTTGGCTCCGCCACAGCTGTCGTCCGTGGGGACACCTGTGGCCCTTCTTAACCCGAGGGGTGCGGCACCCCTTTAGCTAATGCCTGTAAAAGGGTTGTAGGTTCCTCCCAGAAGGTGTCTGGCAAACCCTCAGGCCAAGGTCGGGGTAGCTGTGCAGCAGAGAAGTTAAGTGACCTTTGTAGCGCACTAGCAAACAGTGTACTCCTTGCGGAGTAGATTTACTTTCTTTCTATAGATATATACACATACATACTTAGGGCTCGGCCCCACTTGCTTCGCTCGCCAGCCCCACCTACCCCTTTGGTAACCACCCTTCCCCACATCAGATGTCAAATGACAATATGACTTTTAGAAGACATCTGAAGGCAGCCCTGTAGAGGGAAGTTTTTAATGTCTGGTGTTTTATTGTGTTTTTATATTTTGGTGGAAGCCATCCAGAGTGGCTGGGGCGCATATAGATAATAAAATTATTGTTAATATTTATATCATCTGACCAACCACCTTCCCTTTATTACACCCCCTTGTCCTCCGCTCGCAGCTCGCCTGAACCTCCACACCTTTTATAAAGGAGGAGGGAGGCATAGTTTACTGAACGGCTCTGTGAAGCACCTCTCTTTCCTCTGTCAACCCTCACTGCAGGCATGTTTGACAGAGGTCAGCCAGGCACCATTCAAGAGCTTGCCTGGGCTACCCTGCCATTTCTCGTGCTGCAGCTGATGTGGCCATCTGTCGGCGGCCCTGTGAACTGCAAAGCATGACATTCCGTCCTTTTGTTTGTATATAGGGAGACAGGCCATCCTTTCCTACAGTTCCTCAGAAGCAGTCCAACTGGTAGGGGCTGGTGTATTTCTGCAGCTCCTCCTCTCCCTGTCGAAGGGGAAGGAGGGTCCAGAGCAAGATCGCTAGGATCAAACCACTATTAAACCATGAAATCAGCCTTAACTCGTATATGGCATTTAGGGCCAGGCAGTATCTGGTTTTCAACATTGTGCTATATCTCCAGCTAAACCTCATGATATACCAGCAGTGCTGGCAGAGTTAACAGGGACTGCAGGAATCAAGAGAAGCATTGGCTGGCTTCATGATTTTCCCCACATTGTGATCTTTGCATAGAGCACACACACACACACACACACACACACACACACACACACCACACAATGATTCCCATTACATCCCCAGGTAAAAATGATGAAACCAGTATCACAATGTGGACTTCAAACCGGTTTTGGACGATATATTGATATATCACCTAGCCCTAATGGCGTTGCAGAGAGAAATTAGAGTAATCGCACAAATGAAAAATGCCACAGAAGGAATTATTTAAAAACAACAGTAATTGTGTGAATGGGTCTTTCCCCATGTTATCTTCTTAATAGGGTAGCACTTGCACAGAAGCCTCCCTCCCCTCTCTTGCTTTGGCAGCCTGTAGTGGCTGTTAGAAGGTTCCAACACAACAGCCACTACAGGCAGCCACAGATCCAGAGTCTTCTTGTGCAACATTCCCAGCAATGAAAGGGGCCCATCACTGCTCAATCATTTATTTTTAACCTAAGAAGTCTGGAAATCAAGGCTCTGGCTGTGTTGTTTTCCTGTTCCATCTGGTAGGAAAAGAGCCTCTTTCCTATTAGGTAGCTTGGGTCAAGATAAAGGTTGCAAGCTGGCTGCTCTGCTCACAGCCCAACTATCAGAAAGGGTTCACAAATTCTCATTCATAGACCAAGCAGCAATAAAAAGTTTAGCCTAGATGTTATAGACGTGTGGCATGAGTTATCCACTAGGGGGCTCCCTGAGCCCAAAGTTAAAAAAAATTCTGGCCAAGTTAGTTAACCCTAGAATAGATTTTGTTTGTAAGATTGTTTCACGCATGACATTTCTTTTTTCCTACATGGAAATTTGAGTCTGTTAGTCTACAATTCCTGTATGCAAAGGATGTGTATATGTATCTTCCAAAGTGTCTTAAATATAATGAAAAGATTTGGGTGCTGTTTTATATCTTTGTATGGCAGGGTGAGTATCAGTGTTTGGAGAGATCTTTTTTACTGGTAGAAAGCATTTTGGAGGGAGGTGTTGCAATGTTTTTCCCGACTCCTGCTCCTCAACATTTTACAGCAGCCCAATAAAGTGAAAATAAGTGGGTGACATCCACCCCCACGCATTAAACAGAGTTAAAGAGAGCAAAACTTCATCTGTTTCAATTCTTGTATACTAGAAATTAAAGAACCTATTGATTCATTCCCTGTCTTTGAACTGATGAATTCATCAATTTAACCCCTAAGCCAGATTGCGTATAGTTATTCCTTTAACATGGACCTTTCTTTGGATGTTGGAGGCTGTATAAGGGATTTTAAAAGGTACCATAAGGATGTAGTCAGGTATTTTAAACCATTTCCACTGTTGTGCTATAGTGATCTTGGCAGCATCCATGTCAAAAATTCATTTTGGTGAAATGTCTTCATAGTGTCTGTCCACGTATTTAGTAGGAATAACTGGGTAGATATTTGAACATGTGTTTTAATAATCTTTGAAATCTCCTAATAAATTTCATTTCAGAATGATGCAACCTGCGGGCATTCCCACCAGAGAAGGGGAAAAGTTCGCTTATTCCCACAACCTGTCTGATGAGTGGTGTATTGGAATTTGGGATAGTTGAATGGGTATGTGATGCTGTCGTTGATGAATATACTAACTCACTGCAAATAAGCCAATGCTCAATAGGACCTGATACCCTAGTGACCAACGTCCTGTAATGCTTCCTCTGAATCTGAGCTGGGGAAACTGCTGCCAATGATGCATGTGTGGCCCTCAGCCTGATTTCACAAGGTGCAACCTATTGCAGAAGCCCTTGATGGACTTGTTGCGTATCTCGAGACTCTTAATCCCAGGGTTGTAGGTTCGAGTCCCACGTTGCGTGAAAGAGTCCTGCATTGCAGGGGGTTGTACTAAATTACCCTCATGGACCCTTCCAACTCTGTAGTTCTATGATTCTATGTCTGGGGGCAGGAAGCAAGGCAGCCTGAGTTCTGCGGTTATCTACAAGTGACCCCCAAACCCATTTATCAGTGCCAAGTGTTGCCCACAGAAAGCAATGTGTGCGCATAGCCACAGCTCAGCCTTTCCTACAGGGCTGTGACAGGGACGGGGGCCAGTCAGCTTGCCTTCTCTGGTCCCAGATTCTCCAGTGTGAGAACAGTGACCCAATTTGGAAGAAAGGTCCTTTATTTTTAGCACGGGGAAGGAAGCACGCTTTCTGCATTCTTGCCCAAAATAGGCCTTGTTGCACTCATTTCCCCCAATGTCTCTGGACTGCTCCCAGCTGCAGAACTTTCCCAGTGTCCAAGCAAGCTGCAAACCTCCTTGGGATTTCTGGTCTCACCTGGAGGCTCCAAGGACGCTAGGAAGAAGGAATCTCGCCTGTTTCCGCCAGCATCTGTATCCGGGTGGTACCAAAGCAATTTCTGACAAGCTCTTTGCCAAGCTAGGCCAGGAGGTTTGATTTGATTGGACTTGGACTTGGGGGGGGTGAGGGGCATGTTTTTTACAAGGCCATTTACACAGTACTTGGTTTGGGGCTGAGGGATGGGTATATAGGGGAACACAGATAATTCAACCAGAAGCAGAGCTTAGAAAGGAATGAGAGATGTGGAGCTTCAGGCTGACCTGGAGTGATCTCAGTTTTTACCAGCGCTAACCCCGACCTCCCTGCTCAGGGAAAGCATCGCCCGGGTCAACACTGACGACAGACATCTGTTGCAAATGACGCTTGGCCTGTAAATCCAGAGCCCCGGGCTGTGTCAGCCATGTAACAAAGACACGCTGTGTCCTGCATCTTGAGATGGGACTGCAGCAGCATCAAGAGCCAATATTTTCCTGTTTTCCCTACTCAGCTGTGAAGAGGGCTGTGGGATCTGGAGCAAAAGGAGGATATCCAGTTTCATAGCTTGCCTGGATTTTGTTTATTTTTTATGGGAATAAATGGGGGGGGGAGACAATGGCCCGCTTTAATTGTGCAAACCTACATTTCCTGGCATGCATTTGAATGCCTCCTGCAAAATACTGGTAGCATCCTATGCTTTGATTGGCAGCTGCCCAGGGTCTTAGTAATAAGGATCTTAAGGAGAGCTTGCTAGGTCAGGCCAATGGCCCATCTAGTCCAGCATCCTCTTCTCAACCAATGGGAAACCCACAATGGGACCTGAGGGCAACAATAGCAGTGTCCCCACTTGAAATTGCCAGCAATTGGCATTCAGAGGTATCCTACCTCCAAGAGTGGCTAGTCAGATGGTCTGTCCATCTGGTGCGGGTGGCGCTGTGGTCTAAACCACTGAGCCTCTTGGGCTTGCCAATCAGAAGGTTGGCAGTTTGAATCTCCACTACGCGTTGAGCTCCCATTGCTCAGTCCCAGCTCCTGCCAACCTAGCAGTTCAAAAGCACGCTGGTGCAAGTAGATAAATAGGTACCACTGCAGCGGGAAGGTAAACGACGTTTCCATGCGCTCCAGTTTCCATCACAATGTTCCATTGCGCCAGTAGCGGTTTAGTCATGCTGGCTACAGGACCTGGAAAGCTGTCTGTGGACAAACACCAGCTCCCTCAGCCTTAAAGCAAGATGAGCACTGCAACCCCATAGTCACCTTTGACTGGACGTAACCATCCAGGGATCCTTTTATCTTTACCTTTTTACCTTTCCTCTCACCTGCTACCTGGAGGTGCCAGGTAAGATCTCACCACCCCACTGTCTCAAACTGATGGGGAGAGGGGTAACATTGAGTCTGCAGATCATGCAGAATGGGGTTGAGAGAAACCCAGTCTCCCAAGCAAAGGTAAACTCCCTCTGTCCTTATCTCTGCTAATAGCCATTGACAGCCCTCCATGCTCCATGTATACCGTATATACTTGAGTATAAGCCTAGTTTTTCAGCACACTTTTTGTGCTTTAAAAGCTGCCCTCGGCTTATACTCAAGTCAACCATTCCTTAAGAAGTGTACAAGAACGGCGGTTCTTTACTCTCCCCAGGCAGCTTGTTCCATTCCTGAACTGCTCACATAAATGCAAACTTTAGACCCCAGAAGGCAGAAAGCCTATCAGTTAAGGAAGTATTAAAACCCCACAGGTGCTCACTTTCCCTGGCTCCGCTTGAACAGGACAGGATCCCAGCCTTCTCTGTATAACACAAGGGAACATTGCGCTGTGGGTTAAACCACAGAGCCCTAGGGCTTGCCGATCAGAAGAATGGCGGTTCGAAACCTTGCGACGGGGTGAGCTCCACAGCAGCAAAGGAGGAAGAGGAAGGAGCAGCCCAAAGGGCTGCTTTGGGCTGCTCGTTCCTCCTCTACCACAGTGGCAAAGGTGAACCGGCTTATACTTGAGTCAATAAGCTCTCCCACATTTTTGTAGGGAAATTAGGTGCCTCGGCTTATATTTGGGTCGACTTATACTCGAGTATATACGGTATTTATCCTAACTTCTTGTGGAGCTGAATTTCACAAGATAATGAAGCACTCAGTAAAATGCACTTCCTTTTCATCTATCTCAGGCATGCCAACAATCCATTTCTTTTGATGATGGCGAGTTGTGCTGCTCCTTTTATGTGAGAGAAAGAGAATAATCTCTTTCTGTTCTTTCCTCTTTGTCACTTGCAACAATTTTGGAAATGACTTCTCAAGCCCTCTCGCCAAATGGAGAACATTCAGGGATGTTTGTTTCATAACCCCCCATCCCTCACCGTGGTGCCCAAGCTTCTTTCCTGGAAGGAGATTAAATTATTGCTGACTGCATGTTTTGATTTGATCAGCTTTTCCTAAGCGGAGGTGTTCGCCCAGCACCTAAGTGAATCCACAGATCAATGCTTGGCCTGGCTTTGATCTGCAATTGGGAAGGACACTTTCCCTATTGTTATTTTTTTCTCACTTCACAATCATTTCTCTTGCGATTGCGACTGGTATAGTCTTCTTTCCACCCAAGATTCACATGCCTAACGCTGCTCACTCTGCATACAAAAGGGTTTCAAGAGCTAATTGACCCAGTTATTGCTACAGGGATTACATATATCTGCCCCAATACCGTAATGAGCACAAATCACCATGAATGCACAATTGACAACCAAGGTGATGACGGGTCTGGAAGCCAAGCCTGATGAGGAACAGTTGAAGGAGCTGGGTATGTTTAGCATGGAGATGAGAAGACTGAGAGGTGATATGATAGCCATCTTCAAGTATCTGAAGGGCTGTCACACGGAAGATGGAGCAACCTTGTTTTCTCCTGCTCTGGAGGGTAGGACTCGAACCAACAGAGTCAAGTTACAAGAAAGGAGATTCCAACTAAACCTCAGGAAGAATTATTATTATTATTATTATTATTATTATTATTATTATTATTATTATTAAAAATTTGTATACTGCCCTATACCCGCAGGTCTCAGGGCAGTTCACAACACAAAAACACAAAATACATAATTAAAATATAAACAAGAACAACCCAATAACCCACCCACCCCCAACACATTTTAAAAGGGCATTGGCTGTCAATCAGCCAAAGGCCTGGTTAAAGAGGAATGTTTTTGCCTGGTGCCTAAAGGTGTATAATGAAGGCACCAGCCGAACCTCCCTGGGGAGAGCGTGGGGAGCCACTGCAGAAAAGGCCATCCTCCAAACCTCACATGGAGGAGGGACACAAAGAAGGGCCTCAGAAGATGATCTTGGGGTTCAGAAGTTCATATGGAAAGAGGCTTTCTCACAGAAAGAGCTATTTGACAGTGCAGCTGGCACCCTTGGAAGGAGGTGGTCTCTCCTTCATGGAAGGTTTTTAAGCAGAGGTTGGGTGGCCATCATCTGTCAGGGATTCGTTAGCTGTGATTCCTGCAATGAAGGTGTTGGATTACGTGACTCTCAGGGTCCCTAAATAAGAAACTTCTTTTCCTGAAAAAGTTCACCAACTTCTCAGTCTAGGTAAAGGTAAAAGGTAAAGGACCCCCAGACAGTTTAGTCCAGTCAAAGGTGACTATGGGGTGTGGCGCTCATCTCTCTTTTCAGGCCAAGGGAGCCAGCGTTTGTCTGCAGACAGCTTTCCGGGTCATGTGGCCAGCAGGACTAAACCGCTTCTGGCACAACGGGACACCGTGACGGAAACCAGAGCACACGGAAACGCCGTTTACCTTCCCGCCACAGCAGTACCTATTTATCTACTTGCACTGGCGTGCTTTCAAACTGCTAGGTTGGCAGGAGCTGGGATAGAGCAATGGGAGCTCACCCCGTCGTGGGGATTCGAACTGCCGACCTTCTGATTGGCAAGCCCAAGAGGCGCAGCGGTTTAGACCACAACGCCACCTGTGTCAGTCTAATGACCCCTTGGACAGCCAAACAACATAAAAGAAAAAAGATAAATCAGCAGACTTCACTTAGATGGGTGCAGACATTGGCTTTGAGTTGCATATGGCTGCTCTAAGCCCCCGCCCTACCATAGTCTCCTTTTCCCCAGCCTTGGAGGCCACTACAGCCTTAGCAGAGGCACAAGGAAGCTAAGCCATATGTTTACACCCGTGTGCTGCTTTGCAAATGACTTTGACTCCTTGCCTTAAGCCTAATGGCTCAGCTGCTTGATGTCTGGCTGCATACAGACTCATTAACTCATTTCCTAGCCTGTAGTTGGATTGGGGGTCTGCTTAATTTATACATAAGAGGGACACCTGGGGAGAAGCCCAAGCCAGTCCACAGGGAATCCTTCTCTGCGGTCCATCTCCAACTGGCTAGTGGGGGGGGGAATTAGCAGGGGAAATCACCGTCCTCATTAAAGTTGTCGTCTGATCTTACCCCCCATAGCACTGGGCTCAGATTTGGCCAGACAAAGGAAGCAGATGTGGGGAGCAGGGGGGAGAAAGAGACAGGCTTAAGGGGATAAATCAGTCTTTGGTTTAGCTCACATCAAAGGGAGCTTTTCCAATAACACGGGGAAGGAGGTTGAGATCAAGGGATGGGGAAAGATACCTCCAAGGCCACTGCTGGCATCCTTATTTCTGGACACAAAATCATAGAATTGTAGAACCCAACCCTCTGCGTTGCAGGAATCTTTTGCCCAATGTGGGGCTCAAACCCATGACCCTGAGATTAAGAGTCTCATGCTCTGCCAACAGCCTCAGGTCTCTGAGGAAGTTGCCTGTCTGCCAACACAACACAACACAACCAGGGAAGAATCCCAACCTCTCTAGAAAGGCCGTCCTCATATTTTTGATGCTGAAAAGCAGCTAGCATGGAAACAGACAGTCCACTTTAACAAAAAGTGAAATACCTGGGGTTATGTTATATTCATATTGTAATTGTATTTTTCAACCTGTCTTGCATCCCAAAATCAGATTACAAATCAGTTTAAATGTAGAAATAAATAAATGCAGAATTATGAAACAGTTCCAACAAAACAAAACAAAAACAAGATAAGAAGCAAACAGACATGCATCCTAAAATCACCTATGGAGTCAACCATGGAACATTTTCGTATCCACAATCTGTTAATTGCATCCCTTGAATGCCAGTCATGTTTCCAGGGGGAGTGTTTTCCACAGTTGGGGTGCCTCCACAGAGAAGTTCCCAAGCTGTGGTCCATGAACCACAGGTGGTCTGTGAGCTTGGTTCAGGTGGTCTGCAGCATGTCTGTAAAAAATACAATTAAAAATCATACCGCTTGTAGCACAGCATATTACAAATCACAGAACTGTAGAACTGTACAGTTGGCAGGTTCTTCCAAGGGTCATCTAGTCCAGCCCCCTGCACCAGGTGTTGCCGCAACAGGCAGAGAAACCAAGACACTCAGCAATTTTCAAGTGGTCTGTGTGGGGAAACAATGTTTGGCAACCATGGCCATAGCCTGTGTCACCGTAAAATGTATCTCACCCAGTGATGAAGCCATGAGATCGCCCCCGCCCCAAACTTAGAAAAGTCTCATGGGCACACACACCCCAATGGACTACAACTACCATCATCCTTGACCATGGTCCTGCTAGCTAAGAATGATGGGAGTTGTAGTCCAACAACATCTGGGGACTTAAGGCTACCTTAGTGTTCAAGATGTCAAGGAGATAAAGGACTACACAACTTTTGGAAGAAATCTGAAGGCAGCGGTGTATCAGGAAGTTTTTGACATTTTATTATTTTTTTATATTGTACTGGAAGCCACCCAGAATGGCTGGGGGCCCAGGCAGATGGGCAGGGTATTATTATCAGTATCATTATGATTATAAAGCACTGGTGATAGCTAAGGAGGGCTTTCAGATTTTCCTGTTGAGGGAAAAAACCAAAACCTTATGGCTACATGACACATAGCCCTTTTTGTTCTAGATGAACTTGCCTTTCTCTCTATGTGTAATAGCTAAGCAGTGTGTAAACTGCACTGCCTATGGGCAAACCCACAATGCAGAAGGCCGCATCATTCTGCTTTCTCTGGTGCACAGAACATCACAATGAGTTTTAGCAAGGGGAGGGCTGTGGGACTTTTATGAGCCTTTGGGAATTGCACCCTTCTCTTCATGGACCAGACTTTGGAGAACCACATTGTTGAATCACAAGTGTCACAAGTTGCCTCGGGTACAATCCTGCATGCCCTTGCTTCTGTCTGACTGGTGGGACAGTCATGGCTGAGCAACAGAAGGGACTTCGGTCAACAGTGAGCATTATTATCCGTTCATCCAGCCTTCTCCTCACCCCCAGAATTGAGTGAGTCATTTGTTCCCCATCGCAGTAAAGATTCATTTGTGTCAAAGTCATATGAACAGCCACAATCCATTTCTCCTTCCTTCTTCTTTTTTACTTCATTTAGAAATGAGAAGTTTCTGGGTTGATGTATCTTTTACCCTTTAAGTTCACATGAACATGTCATTGGGTTTCTCCTCCACACTTTCCACTTTCCGTACTCCCAGAACCCTTAATAAACAACCGTTCCCAGAGTTCTTTGGGTAAGCCATGCACCTTATGCATGTGACCAGGGCGTGCGCAATACTGAGAGGAGAAACTTACATTGGGAAAATAATGCATGGGAATGAGTTAAACCACCACTTCTCTATTCTGAATCTCGTGTTCCCTCCTTCCCGGTTTTCTTTACTTTTTCTTCTTCTTGAGAGCCAGTGTGGTGTAGTGGTTAAGAGCGGTAGACTCGTTATCTGGTGAACCAGGTTCGTGTCTCCGCTCCTCCACATGCAGCTGCTGGGTGACCTTGGGCTAGTCACACTTCTCTGAAGTCTCTCAGCCCCACTCACCTCACAGAGTGTTTGTTGTGGGGGAGGAAGGGAAAGGAGAATGTTAGCTGCTTTGAGACTCCTTCGGGTAGTGATAAAGCGGGATATCAAAATCCAAACTCTTCTTCTTCTTCTTAAAGGGGAATTCTCATCAGGTACATCTTACACCTTGTCCACTTGCCCCTTGATCCATGTTTCCTACCATGCTGGTTCTTGGAATTGTGCCCTTTTGGCGAGTAACATGGAGAGAGCTCTGGGAAGCCCAAGCAGGGATCGCCATGGAAGAGATGGATTTTGTTTGGTTCGTGCCACTTGGAGGAGTTGCACATGAGCGGCTGCCAAATCAGATAACGGCACATTGTTTTGAAGCTCTTCTTACAGTCCCTTGTTCCCACCAGTTTTAAGAAGATATGAAGAAGAAAAATTCCACTGAGACTGGAGCTTTCTCTAGGCGAGTTTATAAATAGAGCACGATTGGGAGGGATGGAGAGAAGCAAAACTATCTGTACGTGAGATCTAAACTCCATTCCCCACCATCTCCACAATGTGCTCTCCAGCTGGGCAGGAAAGAGGAATGTGTTCTGAACATGGACGGAAATGGCTTTATAGAACGAATGGAGAGAGGAAGCATTTTTCCAGATTACCCTTACTTAGACCACATTTCCCTGAGGATCTAAGGGTGGCCGTGTAGATCCCTTGATTTGCTGTCATGGCGACTGGGCAGCTGCACTTGTGAACTCATGTTGCAATATACGAGAGAGCTCATTCACACATTGTCTAATGCTTTTTTATAGCCACTAGGTGATGAACATGCATGCAGGAAATAGCATAATCACACTGTTTCTATCAGTGTTTTGTGTTGCATTCTCAGTGGGAAATTATTCCTGGCCGGGAAAGTTTGCACAAATCTAAGCAGTGGGAACCTCCTAAACTAGCATCCTTGCTTCCCACAAGAAATGCTTCTGCATTGTGATTTCGCATGTGCAATATAAATAGAAAGGCCACTCCGTTCAATCCATCAGAGCAGAACTTCAATTACCCTGTTCTTTTTGCCTCTGGGACATCACAGGAACATACTTTTGAACGGGTCAGACAATTTATAAGTCTAGCCCATTACGGCCCACTGTAAATGGCAGTGCCAGTGGCTCTCCGAGATTTCAGCCAGAGCTCCTTCCCGCCACCTGCATACTTGATTTTTTCAGAGATGCCAGTGTCCAAGGGCTGTCTCTTGCTTTTCATGGCTGCAGGGGGCAGCTCCCTCACGTTCAACTCAGATAGTGGAAGAAGCAGGGAGAGAAGAGAGGAAACTTCCAGGACAAAATCGCTCCCAACAGCCCTGTCGTGTGCAAACCAGGGTGGAAGAGCAACATTGGTCATGTGCATTACAAGAAAGATGTAAATGTGCTCTGAACTACAGATAAACTCCTTGCTGGGTGGTGGTTGTTGTTGTTTTTGCACCTTCGGAGTTTTCAAGGGAGCAGCTGCTCTCCAACCAGACTGGCTTTATCTGATTCTTTTATCACAGAGACAGATTTCTGTGTACATGAGCAGAAGCTGGGGTAAGGCACTGGCTCAAGGACCAGATTGATCCAAAGGATACCATTCTTACTACCGTCTAATAGAGAATTATAACGTCAGTCTGTGCTTCACTTTCCTGCCGGCATAAGCGATGATGCTCTTTCCCTGCACAGGGGTGCCCAATTCCACCTACTGTTAGGACTCCAACTCCCATCATCCCTGACCATGGGCTATGCTTGCTGCAGCTGATGGGAGCTGGAGTCCAACAACATATGGAGATTGCAAGGTTGGTGTAGCCTGCTGTGATGTGTCCCAAGATTTTCTTGGGTCCCCCCCCCCTCAAGGGTTTCTTAGCTTATCGTGTTCCCTCTCACGGAGCAGGGCTAATGATTCTGTGTGGATAAACAAGACCTGCTGTCTCTCTCAGCCCTACTTGTCCTTCCTTAGGAAATTTCCACATAGCTGCTATCTCAGCACCAGATCACCACATACACATGGCTGTGTAAGGAATATGCATGTGTGTGTAATTGTTTTGAAAGGGCAAACCTTTGTCCCATCACAAACAGCTAATGAATTATCTCTGATGTGTGGACAAGATATATCGTGAAGGTTTTTTTTCAAAAAAATGGTGCTCAGTTCTATTTTTTTTTAAAGCAACATCTATTGTTTCTTCATTATTGTTATACACTTGTATACATTTGTATTTTAATAATCATAATAAAGATTTGTTTAAATTTTTTTAAAAAAAAAATTTTTAAGCAACATCTTTGACTCCAGTATTTTTTTAAAAATATTCTGCACATATCTGAAGTTGTGTTTTTTCCTAAGTGTTTTTAAAAAAACA
Organism: Lacerta agilis; assembly: GCF_009819535.1. Classification (NCBI taxonomy): domain Eukaryota; kingdom Metazoa; phylum Chordata; class Lepidosauria; order Squamata; family Lacertidae; genus Lacerta; species Lacerta agilis. Next base: position 19,688,299 of record NC_046326.1, on the reverse strand, counting down.
AATAAATAAAATTCCTGTGGTTGCAATATTTGGGTTTTCATATAGCTTGGTCTTTATTTCAGCAAGGACTGGAGTAACAGAAAACAAAGAAGCTATGGAGAGGAGGGTGAAACTGGAAAGGAAGGAGGGAAGAGACCCCCTCAGCCATCACCTGACTGCAAGAGAGGAATTGCTGAGACAAGGCAGCAAACCAGGGATTGAACCTGGGACCTTCTGCATGCAAAGCTGATACTCTTGACACTGAACTACATCCATTCCACTTGCTAGTCTCCCCAACAGCCATTTCTTCCCTCCGAAGCTGCTAAACCCTTAAATGCTATCTAGGTGAACGTTTTCTCTTGTAAATACTCACCTGGAATCATGTAACACGGGAGAAAAATAGCCAGCAAGAAAAGCATTATTTACATCCTCTGCATGAAAAGAAAAGAAAAAACCACAGCCAGCTGTGGCTGCTTTTCAGTTATGAAAAGCTGAGGCCTCCTTACTTGTCTGTGTGTAATGTTCACCACCCAGGGATCCTTTGGGAGGAAAAGTGGGTAGAAATTCAATAAACAGAAAAAATAAAAATGAGTAACTTGCACCTGAGCTATAAAAGTATGCCACTTGTCTTTCAGACTCAGCCCATTCACTCACCCCATTCTCTGAAATTTTGGAACAATGATACCAACCTGATTTACAGATTTGTTACATCATCCCACCACATCTGCAAAGCACTTTGAACACTCTTTTAAGTATTCATTGTTATTATCGATTGTAAATTGCTTTTACTGTTATTAACAGAAAAAACAGCTCATTCATAATATATGTTAACACCACTATCCATCACCCCAGGTGCATTCTTTAAATTCTTAATCAGCATTTTCCCAGCTCGCTCTGGAAACCCATCCAGCTAGCTCTCTCATCCTACAGTGGAGGATTCCAGGGTGAGAGAGTCACTCGATTTAGGTTTTGCTTTCTTGGCTGAACTTCACGAAGGGAATCAGTGGCTGCCAGAGAGACCACAATGATCTGGCCTGGCAAGATTCCAGCTGTGCCTCAAAAGGGACTTTCCTTTGCAGAAGTGGTTGCTAGAATTTAACTCACAGCAGCCCCAAGTCAGAATGCAGATAAGGAGCCAACCTCATCAGACTGAAGGATTAAATCTAGAGGTGGAAAATACCGACTGCAGAACGTTACCCAAGATAAGACTTTCCCTCAATGAGTTCTGGGCGTCTTCGGAGACCTCATAGACTTTTGCACAGAAGCTGGTATATTATGTAGAAAATTCTACCCAAGTGATATGTTTTAAATTACTAGTCCTCAAAGTTGGGGGAAATACTGTAAAAGTGTGGTTGCATTGCCTATGGAAGGCAACAAAAGTTTCATTTCAACCGTATCATGTAGCCGGGGAACTGAAGCTGAGATAATAACTTACCGGTACCTAAGGCCACTCAGTGGCTCTGTGTGGGATTTGTATCCAGTTTCTTCAGTTCTACCAGAGCCACTAGGCTCTTTCGGTGACACATCAGCCCAGAAAACGTAAATGGAATAAACAAAAAGGAGAGGCCTCGAGTGCCTTCCTTTTTTTTTTTAATAAAATCGTTAAAAAAGAACAGTGGGAAGAGCTGATTTTGTGAAAAGGGTTCCTTTTAATTTGCAAACAATCATTTACATAGACTTTGCCATTACCACATAAGCAAACCAAAAGGCCCCTCCAGAGGCAGCAAGAAGGGCAACTGCAAGAGGAGACAACGGAGCAGGCGCTGGATGAAAGGCAATTGCACGTCATCTTCATCTTCTTATAAAATAACACTCAGAAGGATTGTGAGAGTGGGCAGCAGTTTGAACAAGGCACAGATCAGGAGTGAGCAGCTAGCTCCACAGGACAGTAGGCAGGCCTTTGCTGTAACACCACACATTTCTGCTCTTGCTCAATTCTCCATCTCTCATTCCCCGCCCCCCCCCCCCCAATTGCAAAATGTGCACTTCTACACATCTAACTGCTTAGCAAGACTGGAATAAAACTCCTCAAATACAGATTTTTGGGGGTGGGGTGGGATGGTTAGAGAGAATCACATATTATTCTAAACTAGGTTGTTCTCCAACTTGCACATTTTCTTTAGTTGCTCAGTACAAATCAGTGCATGTAAACTCTGGTCTATATTAGCAGAACTTTAGAGCAGAGGAGCCTGTACTGATTCAGACTGCAGGTGGGGAGGTTCACATTACTGAATGCTCCCCTCCAAATAAAATAATAATAATTATTTGTTAGCTTTCTACTTGTAAATAATGAGCAGGATGACCAAGAACCCCTCTCTGATGTGCTACTTTGTTTTTAACTTGTATAAAGGGTTTTTTTATGTAGAGAAGGATTACAAAAATAGAATCACCCATCTGCAGCCAGAAGTTGCAGTCTGTCCTACTACCTTGTAACACATGTTGACTCTCTAGATCCAACCCATAGTACAACTGATTATATAAACTCTCTTTGATCCCGTATACACACACACACACACAATCACAAGCTCACTTGAGTCTGTTAGCTTTATAGCTATCTTGCCTTCAGCACTGTCTTCCTTTCTGACCTGCCATCATTAAGGCACTCAGTTTAGCATTTGCTCAAATCCATTTTTCAGCTACCAAACCTTTGGCTCCACACAAGAGTACATAATATCATTCAGAGGGGTGCCGCAGCTCTCCCTCAAAACCAAGGAACTTGGCAAATACTCTGTTAGGATTCAGCAGCACTGTGCAGATTTAACTGCAAGGTTCAGAACTAAAAGAAAATTAAAAACATAATGCAAGACTTGCAAATTAAAAAAACCTCCGCAGTTTGGGAGGGTTTTAAACAGTCCCGTTTTTACAATGCAACTGAAACCCCCACACTGCGCACCCCCGGAACATTCAAACCAAGTGTCATCAAATCTTAGCATCTGACTTAGCAGACAATGTGTTTCAACAAGGTAGACACTCTAGTTTTCAGGAAAGGAAAATCTGCTTTGAGATTCCAGTCTCCATTCTCATTTTGCAAAGTGAAGTTTAGCCCCTGAAGCATTTGGGGGTGAGGGTTGAACAACCTTCCCAGAGGGCATTGAGCAGTGCTATAAAAGGCAAGGTCTCCTGGATGCGTTGCTCAAGTCTGCTGCAAAGGGTGCTGCATAAGGTCACGATGGTGGAATTCATGACACCCTGACCTTCCAGCTGTGGACCTCATCTGTTACAAAGAGATATTCACTGGAAAGTGTTATTAAAATCAACAGGGCATACTTCAAAGCAAACACTTAGGACCAGGGTGCCAGCCACATTCTAATGCTATTAAAACTATTCCGTGAAGGATGCTGATATCCAGTGCTTTTATACAGTCAGGATCAAGCCATGTTATGCCACAGCTTCAACAAGGTGGTAAAAATCTCTCTGGCCCAGGTGCAGCACTCCAATTATTCAATAATTTAGAAAGCTCAAAAGAACACCACAAATATAAAACTTGTCAGGGTTTCATACCTCTACCTCTCAGCTTTCTTTTTCCCAGTTTAAACATTCAAGAAACCAGATGGCTCTGGTCAGGGTGGCAGGTAAGGTGGGTAAACCACTATCTGTCATTCTCATCTCCACATTTTCGACACAGGAGAGATGAAGATGCAGCTATTCACTGAGTTTTCTATGCTTTTGGATTTGCTCTCGTGCCCAATTTCCAAGAAGCAGAGCTATGGATGCTTTCTGACTAGGTCTGGGGAAAAAGGGAGCCCAGAGGTTACTCTTATGCCTAGTGCAACAATCAAAACAAACCACTCTAGCCTATGTCCCTTCCTACTTTCGTAATTTTCCTTCTAGAACTAATGTTACTTGCACCTGGGAGACTGATTTAGTCTTCTGGACTTAAGCGATCAGATCCAGAGCCAGGCTTTCTTACCGAGGTCACCACCCTGTTCAAATCTTACCCAGACAAGTAGTCATAAAAAGCTTTATCGTAGTATCAGTCCACACCAGAGACTTAACATTGCCTGGAGTCAAACCATGCAGTCTCCAGCACTGTTGATAAGAGGCTTGCCACTTGTTACGACTATATTTGGTTACATATAGCTTTCCCCAACTGGACCCCAAAGAGTGAAAATATATATCAATCAATCAGTTGTGCAATAAAGCTGGAATGTAATAGTTTTGCATAGGTGACCTGTGGAAGTTGCATGCCAGCAGAAACAAGAGGATCCTGACTTCAGCTTGCTAGTGAACTACTGTGTGTGGTGTCTCTGTGCTCCACAGCTGCACATTTGGTGTCCAGCTTGCTTTTTATATGAAGTCTTGAAACAAATGAGCACAGAAAACCTGGAGGGGGGTGAGAAATGACAGTGCTGCCACAGCTCTTTCAAAATTACACATCAAAAAGATGCTCACTGGGTATTGCGAAGTACTTCTTGAAAGTAGGAATTCCGTGGTGCATGGTTTTTAAAAGTGCAAGCTAAATTAGTGAGCCTTTCTATGTATTAGCACCTGTCAGAAATCTACACACCAGTGCTTGGAAGTATGAACTTTCCTACTACAGAATGCACAAATACATGTTAAGGTAACTAGACAATATTCTGAAGAGAAACATGAAACTAACCTTCTGGTCAGTTTCAGGTTGCTGAAGTCTCACTATTATAACATAGGTGGGAAACTTATGGCTCTCTAGACGTTATTGGACTCCAACTCCCATCAGCCTAGTCAGCATGGCTGATGGTCAGGGATTACAGGAGCTGTAGTCCAGGAACATTCTTCTGCTCTAGAAAGAAATTCTGGGGTGAGAATATTGTTTCATACCCCCAATAAAAGAATGAGGGAAGGATTAACATATTTTTCACAAGTGTTTACCAAACAAGCCTGCTATGGGTTGTTGTTGTTGTTGTTTACATGCTAAGTTATAGGAAACCCCAAAAAATCTACAATTTCAGCACCCGCTCTCTTTGCAACAGGTAGCTCCTTACCAGAAATCTACCTTAATTACTTGTCAGCTTCTGGCTGACATGTTACCAGTTGTTGTTTTTTTAAAGCCACACTTTTGTATATTCACCATGATGGCTCAACATCTTTAGCAACAGCAAGTTCTAGATGATTACTGTGATCGGCTAGTGGCAGCAACAAGAAAATGAAAACAGAGGTGCATAGAAACCATCCATAGTATTTCCAAGCTGCACTGACTGCAATAGTTCTTTGGAAATAAAAAGGGTAGCCATTGCCAATATCAACAATCAGCATAAAGCTGCTGTCAACCAGCTGCCATAGAAAGCAGCAGGTACAAAATGCCAGCAGCCCCACATGCTTTGGCCAACGCACATGGAAAGCTTGAAGGAATGTGGAAAAAGCTATCCCCTCCACATAGGTCACAGGTAGACATTGAGAGTCTGCAGGATCATCTGCCGGCAGAGTGGGCAGTTGCGCTGGTATATGGCCTGCTGCAGCAGGATTTCAGTGCATTGTTGGCAGAGGCAAAGATGCCGGCAGGGAAGTAGCAAAACTGTCTTTGTTTGGTCCTGGCAGATGACACATTTCTTCCGCTCTTCTTGTTCTTTGAGAAGAAGCCATGGGTCATCGTCGTCCTCCAGAGCATTAAGCTGCTCTTTTGTTCTAGGTTTGGCATGTGATGTGCTTGGTCCTTCACCAGGAGGCTGCAGGTGCTGCCCTGACTGCAGACTCCGTTGTGTAGTTGATTCCAGATCATCTTCTGTTCTGTGCTGGTTCCTGCTCCCTCGAGCTGCTGCCTGCCATGTTTGGCGGGCACGGGGTACAGCCTGCTGATTGGTCACAGGTGGCCCTTGTCTTCTTGGATGAGTTGCTCCAGGAGGAGCTGGTCCCTGAACTACAGCCGGTCCTCCTTGCCTTTCTTGGTTGCCCTCAATCAAAAGCTGTTGCTCTTGTTCCACATGGTGGTTTCCTCCCCTGCCACCTCTGTTCCAGCTAGCCATCTGGAGGCTCCAGTCAGCTAACCTGCGCCAAGCTTGCGAGCTCAAGACCATCTCCAATGACAAGAGTACAATCTGATACAGGCGGCGCATGTCTCTGAGCAGGCGCTGGTAAGAAGGCATGGTGTTTAAATAGCCAGACATTTGGCTTGCCAGTGTCCACGGTCAGCTGAGGGTTGAGGATTAAGATGCTGGTGGCAAGAATCACAGACAGCAACATCAAACCATAGAGGTTGAGGAAGAAAACATTAAGCAGCAGCTTGCTCCCAGAGGCCACCAGATCAAACGCTAACTGGCAGGGAGTCCACAGGAGGATGGCCATAGCGATGGCACTGCTGGACAGCCGTGCAACAAAAGCTGCAAAAATATCGGTGACCCTCAGAAAGGGGCCAACAACAGTTTCCCACAGGGCCAGTCCCAGAGAGAAAAGGTTCTGGGTTCCAATGAGGCAGATGTTGATGATGCTGTTAACGAAGTAAGCCACAAGGCTCATGACGATGGCACACACTTCACACACTTGCCTGAGAAGTGACTGGCCAGATCCAACCAGGTTCCAGAAACCACGGTGCATAATTTCTTTGCTTTTAAGCGTCAGGTGGGTGGACAGGTGGCCCACTACTTTCAAGCTCTCCATGCTGGAGAAGAAGCCCCGCAGCATGTTGACGATGGTGTGCACAGAGCCCAGAGTCAATAATACAATGCCTCGGCTATGCATAGCAAGGATAACGTAGTCCCATTCCAGCACTGGATCACACAAGCAACCAAGGTATTGGGCAGGCTATAAACAAATGCAATGAGCCATACGAGGAAGGACACTAGTGTGGAAAAGAGGAAGAAGTTGACATCCAGCAAGACAACCAAGAGATCCAAAATCATTCCCACAAGCCATTGATAACCAGAAACACTAGATCCATAGTGGAGCTCCACATGGAGACCTGGCAAAAATAGGAATAATTGGACTGACAAGAGTCTGATTGCCACTGAAGGGAGCTGCACCACTTCCCCAAAGACTGAAAGGAGAGGTCCCAGTATCCTAGGAATGGATTTTACATATTTCAGAGTTTTATGAAATAAGGGACTGGCTTTGGCATCAAAATGGAAAGTGCACTGAAGACAAACATCGATGGTTCCTTGTCCTTGAGGCTTAATCCCTTCTTTTAAAATTTGTAGGAATGCCCAATTGGAAGAGGAGTTGCTTTTAGTTACATCTCTCTCCAATTAGAATATACAATGTATTTATTTCAGACCAGGTAGCAACAGTTCCATTTTCCGAGGTCAGCACGTCTGGCTCCTAAATCAGTCACTTGACAAGAAAAAAATACTCTCACTTCACTCAGAGTTATTGAGATCTAAGCAAATGTCCCCATATGCTACAAGTGAGAGCTTCTTTCTTCCTGCTGAGCTTTTTATTTAAGGATTATGCCGACATCAAAAGTGGTAGAAGCGAGTGTGTTTTTCTTTGCATGGGGAAAATACGGCAGACCCCCATCTGACGAAAGGTGAGATTCTTATCAGACCCCTGTGGCGAAAAAAGCGGGGAACACAGTAGACGGGGGAGGCAAGTTAGGACATGCCCGCTAGTGTACTAGGGACGCATGCAGGGGAGGGGACGGAAGGCTCCAGTGAAATCCCCTCCCCCTGAGGGGGCTCCTTGAAGAAGTCTTTGAAGTCAGCTTAGGGTACTGGAGCCCAGACCGGGTAGGTCTCCCTCCATAGCCCCCTTCCCCAAGGGGAGGGGACAGCATCCACTCCTCGCCTTGACAACCGTTGCCACCATTCTTGCTTCCCCCTCTCTTACTTGCAAGCAGCGGAATAAGGAAGGTGGGGAGATCGATCCCGTTAAGTCTAGCAATAGCTCCCACTCGCCGCTGCCTCCGAAGCTCTTACCTTCGCGCTGATGGGCGCCGCCATTTTGGTAGGCGGGGCCAACGCTCCGCAGCCAATCAACCCAGGGAACCCAACGGACGTTTAAAAACCGCCCAGCGCGTGATTGCTCGTCGTCGTTGTTGTTTTTCGCCTCCGTGCCACGATTGGGCAGTTTTGAAAAACGCCACTGGGCGTTGATAGAGAGTGCCGAGGGGGCATGGCTTTGCCGAGGCCGTTGAGAGGGGGCAACCCCGCCCCAATACAGTGGGAGGATAATAGTAGGCGGGAGGACGGATGCTGCCCGGCTTTTAGTAGGTGACGTGATCTGTGATGGGCGGGGTCCCAGGTTTAAAGGAGAGTGTATTATTGTGACGAGGGGGTATAATTTTCCCCGCCTTTTTTCTTGAGGGGATTCTCTCCCTCATTTGAAAGGCGGGGCGGGGGGGGGCAAATGTAGACAAAAGACTCTTTTGTTATTTTAAATCTGAGGTGAAATTTCACGATGAAATTCACACTTGGGGGGGGGGAGTGTGGGGGTAGCATTTTAAAAAAGTGAAGAAGGAATCCTGTCTGCTATTTCATTGAAAGTGTTATTTAGATAATGTTATTACAAGATAGAGTGAGAGAAACAACACGTTTCTTTTATATAGAAGGAAAATCCAGAGGAAACCAGTAATTTTGCTATGTGTAAAGGTTTGCCTTTCTTTGCCCCATGTAAAACATCAGACACCAGTGATACGCAAAAGCAAAGCATACATTAAAAACCACATGAAATGTTAAGAATCAGCTAACTATTATGAAAGGATGTATTTTAAATGCCTGCATGAGCCTGATGGAATTGAAAAGTATTCAGCAGATTGTTAAGCTTCAGGGGGAGGGCAGGTCTCAAGGTTTGACCCAAAGTTTTGGGGTTTTAAGGCTGTACATTTTCATGGGAGTACATGGGCATAGCTAGGATTTCCTGAGGGCTTTTGTTAGGGGGAGGGGGCAGAACCTAAGATTTGTATTGATTTTTACTGATTTGGGGGGCATTTGTCCCCCTCCCTTGGCTACGCTCATGTGGGAGTAAGTCCCTTAAACTCAGGGTTACTTCTGAGTAGGCAGAAACAGGATGCATTTATTTATTACTTTATATCCTGCCCTTCCAAAGGGAGTCCAGGGTGGCAAACAAGTAATAAAAAAAAAAATTCAAAACAATTCCAATGCAGAGGGAACTCTGGGAAGATATTGACTTAAAATGCTTGCTTTGTTAAAAAGTCCTTGCTTCAGAGACTTTGGAAGATGAGGTTTAAGGAAGCAGAAACATTTGTTATGACATCCCCACCCTGCAGAATTGTCTCTTATGCACTTTTAAAGTTAACACAAAGGGCCGTCTAGTTCAGCAGCCCCCAAGCAAGACATGGAATCAACAGCTGTCTCCCTGCCCTTTTTTCCTAGTCTCTCCTACCAGTAATTGGTTCCTGAGGTAGACTACCTGTGAGCCTGGAAATTCCACATAGCCAAATATAAACCATCTTTTTATATCTCCACAGTTTGTTCCAGCCCTGGCGTTCTCTATTCCCTCATTGTGGGATAGACTGACTGAGAGGTGAACATGCACATAGCATAGCAAATGATCTCTGGAAGCAGGAAGGAAAGTAGTGGATGCTGCTTTTTTCAGCCTTTTAATGAAATTTAATCTAGTTATATCATGTTCTTCTAAGGAGCTCAAGGTGGTGCTACATTGCTCTCTTACTCCCCGCAATTTTATCCCACAACAAGATTGTGGCTAAGAGGTTAGCTAAGAGGGAGGGAATGGACCAAGGTCATCCAGTGAGCTTCCTGGATGTGTGAGGATTTGAACCCAGGCCATCACAGTCCTAACTCAATTGCCTATAAGGTAAAGGTAAAGGACCCCTGAACAGTTAGTCCAGTCAAAGGCGACTATGGGGTGTGGCGCTAATCTCGCATTCAGGCCTAGGGAACCGGCGTTTGTCCGCAGACGGTTTTCCAGGTCATGTGGCCAGCATGACTAAACTGCTACTGGCACATGGAGGACTGTGACAAGTGCCAGAGCGCACGGAAACACCGTTTACCTTCCTGCTGCAGTGGTACCTATTTAGCTACTTGCACAGGCCTGCTTTCGAACTGCTTGGTTGGCAGGAACTGGGACAGAGCAACGGGAGCTCACCCCGTCAAAGGGATTCGAACCACCCACCTTACGATCAGCAAGCCCAAGAGGCTCGGTGGTTTAGACCACAGTGCCACCCACGTTCTTCTCAATTGCCTATACCACATTAAGAACAGCATGAGCTTTCTTTCCCAAGCAGTGCTCCATTTTCCACAAGGACTACCCTTGAGGACTCAAGTTCTGTACTCTGAACCTCAGGAGACCTGATAACCTAATTCAGTTTGAAGGCTATTCTTTGTTCACCACATATTATGCTTCCTTTCTCACATCAACGGCTTTACACACACACACACCTGCAATGTCTGGGTGCTGTTTACCTGTGACAGAGGTGGTTTAGCTACAAGGGCAAGTATATATGCTTGGTTGTTGTCCCACCATGAGGGGTTGCACTGATCACCTTTTCTTTTTTTTAAAAAAATGCTTGTTCAGTACTTAGGGTCATAAAACCTGTTCCGGCAAGTTTTAAATTAAACCTAGTAGGAAATTTGATCCGTCTTGTGCGTGTTTGAGGGAAATTAGAAAAAGCTACAAATGCTGATCCTCTGAGCAAGAAGTCAAGGCTAAATTGCTATTAAATTCATTCAAGGCTAAATTGCAAAAAAGCAAAACAAAAGCAGCCTCTTTCCCCATTTGCTGAGATTTGTACCTTCCAAAAGTTGTAGCAAGGTTATCAAAACCATGCCTTTCTATTTGTCCTGGCAAAAGGTTATCAGCACAGATTTCCTTCCATTTGTTTTAGCAAAAGGATTTTAGAACATGGGGAGCCCTGCTCAATCCAATGAAAGGTCCATCTTCATTTTGCTTTCCCACACTGCCCACAACTTGTTTAAGTTGTCACTTCAGTTTTCTGTACACAACTTAGAGATATTGTAATACATTGCGCAGTATAGAAATGATGTAAATAATAATAATAAAACATGCAGTAGCAACATTTATTATTTAATAGGGAAGACAAGCTCCAAGGAATATATAATTTTTTTCCCTCTGGCAGTGGAAAGAAAGCAAGGAAGTTATGTGACAGTTTATTTGCAGTCAACCAAAACAGATTATTTTAGAATAGTTCTTGTTTTTGTTTCAAAATGTTTATATACATTATTTTGACAGCAGTTGACATTACTTTAGAAAGTGTTATGACTGGAACAGAATAGAACATTTTACCATTCTTCCAGAATTCATGAGTTATTTTAGCTTCATCGGAAAAGTATTTGCAGTAAGAAGCATACAAGGTCTCCAGTAGAAGACCTGATACAAAAGTCCCTCCTTCTGTTTGTTTGTTGCTAGGCGTTATGATATGTGATGATTCAACAGCCAGACTTGTCTTAATTCATTTTGTCCTTGTATCATGTACAATCACTTGTTCAGGCAATCCCCACACACATGTGTACTCTAGTGTGGGGCAGAGTATGGATTTATTCCCTCTAGGTTGTGCTTCTGGTACAAAAAACCCTACAACCTTTCTGCAGAAAATTGTGGTTGCTGAAAAATGCATGAAACAGTATGCCTTCTTATGAATATTTTCCACATTTGTGGTTTAGCTGGGATGCAAAAGTGCCCATCCTGAAGCATCAAAATCTCAATTGAACTGAAAGAGTGTTTTAGACAGGGAAGTCATAGAGTTAATCATGACTTTGGGCCAAGGTAATGGAAAAATATCTTGGCTTCATTTCAGTGCTGCAGCGCAGTGTTCTCTACAGTGGCGTCCCTAGCAACATTCTCCTATTGCTCCCAAAGCCGTCTTGTCTGCTGCTTCCCCCAAGCTCTGCTTTGGTGTTCTTTGGTGTTTGTATTTTTCCATTATGAAGAGCTGTTTGTACTCTATTTGTGCAGGTGCCCTTTCTCCTAAGTCTAGGAGAGTCAAAGTTAATTGATTTAACAGAATCTGAGTCTTGTTTAAAGCCAGATGCCCTGGTCTTAAAGGCAGGGCTGCATATTATCACATTTGTCCTGCTTTCTTCATTAGCTGTAGAAAACAAACTTGAACTGAGTATTTACACCAATTAGATTGAAAGAATAAGCCAAGATGTAAGAGCAGTTCTTCTTAGCGCAGTTTCCTTTGCTATTAGTTTACGGTAAATCATAAATGGCACGGCAAACATTATTTAAAGAAATGGCTCATGCAGATATGACTAGGCTGATTCCTTTCTATACTGTGTACTGGAACAGAAAGCCAGATGGATAGAAAGTGAATGAAAGACACTTTAAATTCAGATGGACATTTAGCCAATATATTCTATTCATCCATCCATCCAGTTTTTTACATTTGAACTGCTGATGCAGGAAGGGGAGGCAAAAAAACCTGGTGCATCATTTATGAAAACAGCTTAAACCTCAGAGCCAGTGTTCAAAACCCCCATTGTTCTAGGTGCATTTTGTGACAGGGAATTTCATTAGTGCGAGCAGTTTTTCAGCTCTGGACACAGTAGTGCACCTAAGATTTGAGATTAAAACTACAGAGTGGAAGGAAAGAGGACTTTTCCCTGCCTCTCCACTTCCAGCTACTCTCTGAAGACTGGGAAAGAGACCCTCTTCAGAATATTCATTCATTTTCAGCTTTGTATTCTTGTTATATAAAAATTGTGCCTGGACATTCTGTTGTTGTGCCCATAACCTCGGTTTAAGGTGCCATTTAGCTCCTAGCTTTCATATCTCAGTTTCTAACACTGCTCAGAGCCACAGATGAAATTTAGCACAGCAAGGTCTCACCCTAGCTACTGGAAAGCATTTGTGCACATAATATAGATTGACACCCTCTCCATAAGGTGCCGGTATATCACGAGACATATAGTGAGTACCAGGACTGAAGTGGGATGGGAGTGGGACACAGCAGATAAAGGGAGCAAAGGTGTATTGGCAGCATTTCAAGAGCTGATCTCCATAACATAAGGCATATTTGAACATAATTGGGGATTCGGGAGGGGGCTGTGGGTTGCAGTGCTTCAGCATGGTGGCGGCGGCAAGCTCAGCACCTGCCCATGCTGCAGCAAGATTTATGCTCTCCCAAGCATTACATTATGTGTCATGCTTTAAATCTCTTGTGGCATGACCCCCTTCAACACAAACACACAGAGGCACCCCCTCATTAGGGGCCCATTCTTGCTTCGAAATTAACATTTTTGTGTTGCTTTCCAAGCATCCATAACGATTCCAGTGCCACCCCAAGAGGCTCACTTCAAGGAATAAAGCTTACATTCCTTTCCCTGATTCCAAACAGGAGTGCTCAGGGCTTGGAATTCCTTTCCCCACAATACTGAATGCAACAGGTTAAGAATCTGTATGTAAACTGTAAGGCAAACTGCATGGTTAGCAGATAGGGTTCCCTGGAGAGCAGCATTCCCACCCATCAAACTCTGAAGTCAGTGATGTCAAGCACCGAGCTCTTTGAGCAAGACCCTCAAGCCAATAAGCTTGCTAGCGAAGTTTGGGATGCACAAGTGATCTGAAGTGGGAGAGCAGGGGAAGGTATTTTGACTGCAATGTGGGTGGCAGCACTGATAATACACACTTCATGTGTCATTACATTTTATCCATGCTCTGTGCTTTCTTTGATCTGCCTTTCCTGGCCATGAAACAAGAATTAGTTGTACTAGCCAAACTGTTGCCTTCATTTTGATCTTTTATTATTTTCTTGAGGGGTTGAACATCTGTTCCCTCTATACTTAGAGAGGCCAGCCTATACATTGAAATCCCATGGTCTAAAATTATTACACTACACATAACAGTTTCATTGCTACACATGAGCTTGCAATTGGCTCTTATGCTGTTTATTATTGTCTAAAAGGCCAAAGGGAAAACACTACCCAACATCCACAATACATGCTCTTAGTACTTAACAGTGGACTCAAGGAGAGGGGGAGAAAATGTAGACTGTTTAAACAAAACCATAGCTGTATTTCTCCATCCAAAGATACCATCATTACTGTCTGTATACACAACACTCATGCTATCATTATTCTAATAATCTGAGTCGTTCAGTCAATGCAGCTACCAAAAAAGGCACCAGATCGCATTTATTTATAATCCTGTTAAATTAGCAATGAGCCAATCTCTTCAGTTCTCACCATAACAGTCTCTGTTTTCATGTTGATATTAACTTACTCCCCTCAATTTTCATTTTGTGGATTTCTTTGGTGTGATTGTCTTTTCTCCTCTAATTTCATACATTTCTTTCTGCTTGTGCCATCCCTGCTCCTCCTCACACACACCCCTTTACCACGTAACAGAGCTGGAGATGCTTTCAGCATTTATGGTAATGTTTGGATTTGTGATCCCTAAAAAAAGAAAGAAAGATGGCCTCTATCCATTTCATTCAGTTTTATTTGTGGCAGGCTGTTGAGCTGGGAAATGAAGCATATAAGAGGCATCCCAGGACAAGCTAGGATTTGCTCCTTAACACTGTTTACTGTTCCTTAACACTGTTTTCTGTCACTGGTCGCTTTAAGTTGACCAGTTTATTGAGCAGTCATGCTGATTTGTTTGCATGACATTTGCAGGGAGGATAGACAATGCTATCTATTTATTCAGCATTCATTCTGGTTTTGTCTTGTGGAGGTTATATGACATCATCAAGTAACTGCCATCCCATACTTTTCCCATGAGTTTCCTTATGGCAAAAAGACGGTGGGGGGAGGGGAAGTAGGCTTGCTGAACAAGAGTACTAAATCAACCTGGAGTGCTAAATCAACCTGTACAACCTGGATTGTATTTATGTGATTGAAGTCCACCTGAAAATAGTGACAGCCTGGAAGCGACCACTCTGTGTACCATGGCACCTCTATGTGCTTAAATGGAGGGGCTTTTTGGCTCTTCATTCCAGTCCCATTCATAACTTCCTCCTGCATGCACTGGATTCTCCCTGAACCTACATTTCACTTCCAAACTAGACACTGCATTTGATAGGCAGGTCTCAAACAGAAAATATTATTGGTGTGCCCATTTGAAATATTTGGAGGAGGCTGACTTCCTGGCACTTTCCCCAGCCAAGAGAGCAAAGGACATTTTAGAATTCAGCACTCAGCTTGGAGGATGAGTACAGACAGAGACCATGCTCTGAAATTTCTTGTAGCTACAGCACATCTGTATTCTAGTAATAAATCTGAGATAATTTATACCCTGTTTCCAGTGCAGGGAACACAGCTCAAGGCAGTTTACAACAAAATAAAATAACATAAAAAATATATATAATAATAATATTCACATAATTAAACAGCATAACCCTCCTGGCCACCAATAAAGCTGAAAATGGACAGAACAGATAATTCCAGGTATTGGCCCACTAGAATCATAGAATCATAGAGTTGGAAGAGACCACAAGGGCCAACCAGTCCAACCCCCTGCCAAGCACTAAAAATATGGATGACCAATCCCAAAAAGCAGCAGCAGTAGCAACAACAACAACAACAACAACAACAAAATAAATAATAAATAAAATAAAATAAATAAATAAATAAATGTCTTTGAATGGCTCTGGGCCATTCTCCTCAGTGGCCCCAGTTTAAAGTTCCTTCCCATATCCTTGCTGCTTTCCTCTCCTCACCTGCATTCCCTCTTTTCCTAGACATTTAAAGTTTGGAGACTCCAGTTTATAAGGTGACCCTACACATCATGAGATAGGTATTATCATGTGTCAGCTGTATCCCCAAAGCTGCAGTAATACCTGAGTCATGATAAGAGGTTGTTATTTCACTCTGTCATAATTGCTTACATCACAGGATCTGGGAATCTCTCTTACAAAAGCATGAGTGCAGCTCTTGGCAATTAGCTGGAAATAACAAGGCGACTCAGTTAACATGCAGCAGCTGAAGGCCTACAGCAGAACAGAAGGACACTCAACTTCTTATTGCTTGGAAAGTACCGTCAAGCATTGCCTCACTCCAAGTTCCTTTGCAAAGCTGGTTCTTGTTTCAGACAGTTGCTGAAGGTGGGCACACACTCATTTGCTTGGAAAACAAATCAACAGCTGTCCCTTTACAGCTGTGTCATCTTTGCTTCAAGAATATAGTGCACTGTTTCCTACATGCTTGTTTGACTCAGATGACTCTGATTTACTGTTGTTTTTAATTTTGAGAATTGAATGAACTTCCCAGATCTGCCTCATGCTTCATTCTCAAATTACCAGCCTCCCTTATCTAATTTCATTAGGAGTCATTTATGCTTATATTTATGCGGGCAGAGCCCTGGAAGAGAACAGCCTCTGGCAGTTGGCATTGAGAATTGCCAGAATTCCAGGCAATAGCATCTATTGTAGGAAAGTGTGACTTGGTCTTCTAGCAAAGAGAAAAAAGTGCTTTAAAAACTTGTCATGGTTGGCAATAGCTGCATGGCCAGAATCTCCCAGCACTATCACTAAAATGGCAATTTAAAGGTGGTTTAGTGGCAGCTGTTCATGACTGACTATTATTTAGTAGTCTTTGCATAAAACTGCATGGGTATTAAATGCTCAAGGTTATGCTTTTATTGCATGAATATTACATTTTTCTTACACAAAACCCACCAAAATTTGCACAGGGGTCTACACAATTCATCCCAGTGGCTGTGTAGCCTACATAGTCACATTTCCTCTGCATCCAGTGTGCTCCCACCACTGGTTTTTGAAGCGGTGAACACATGACATTAGCCACAATCCACATCTATCCTGAAGTTTTTTGAGAATGTACTGTGTTTTGATGCACTTCCCCCCCAACCAGCTTTGATCCAGTTTGAAATGTAAACCATATGAAGGCATCTGGGCCCACCCTCTGCCCACTGGTGTAGGAGACTTGCAAACACAATGACATATACATGTATTCAAAACCCAGCAGAAAAAAATGAACTTGCTACATTTTAAGCCAGTAATGTGTGCCCACTGTTGTTAGGATGTGGTTGATCATGAGCCCTACAAAATATTGACTGCAATTTGAACATTCAGCCACACTTTTAAGAGATAAGTACCAGCATGGATCCCTGCCCCTAGCATGCCCCACCATTCAGCAAAAGGTTTTTAAAATATAGCACTTCTATGAAAATTAGTTTGGGGCTATGTACTATGCTGTGTTTTCTCATAGGAGCAGCAGAAACATGCAAGTCTAACTGTTTTTTATAACCACTATGATGTGTTTGAAACGGTGATGGGAATTCTGGATAGCTGAGGGGAAAGAGCAGGTGCCTTTTTATCCAGAGAGAGGATGGAGGGGCCCCAGCTGTAGAAGGAGCAAAGAGGCAGGCAAAGCTGGCGAAATTTGATGGGGGGGGGGGAGGACGCCCAGCTGGTGGCTAAACCCTGCAAATCTGTCACTGATGGGCAGGTGGCTGATATTTGTCCTGCTGCATTTCCAGTTCACCCGCTTCTTTCATTGCTTTGTCATCTGAGCTGGCTTTTCCTCAGCTGTCCATTTCTCTGAGGTTGTTGTAAAATATGGAGATATGAAAGCGGGAGGGGAAGATTGCAGCACCAGCAACAGAAAAGGGATGTGGCTTCTAAACTCAACAGGAATCACCCCTTCATGACCTGTCTCCTTGTTTTGACACTGTGAGCAAGCATTGCCTGGCTTCCAAGCTACTCTGATAAGTGGGCAAGAGAAAACAAGTTTGGTTGTGGACAGATTTTATTTTGAGTGTTTCTGCTTCATGTAATGATTAGTGAAGGATACATAGATATGGTGGTTGCATGAAGAAGAAATAATTTTTTTAAAAAAATCTAGAATGGTCCTGTGCTCTAGAATCCTAGAGTAGAAATTTCCTTTCCAAAAAGAACTGAGTTTTTCACCACCTCAGGCATAGAGTGCAAGTACTTTTGGAGTCAGTTGAAATTTCCAGATTGTCTTCAAGGCCAGCCACACGTACAGTACAGTGCAGTAGTCTAATTTAGAATCTAGTTACAAAAAGCATGTATCAAGTTTGAAGAGTCCCTCTTTTTCCAGGAAAGAGCTGCCGTGGTAGATGAAGTTGAAAAATTCATTTCAGGCAACAGCTATCCCTGAGTATTTAGAAAATATATATAAAAAGCCTATTCCTTAAGAAGGAGAGTGATTTAATCCACAGCAGGTAAAACCACCAGCATTCTGGTTTATTGGATTACCCACCATGAGCAAATGTGTTTTATCTGAACAGGGCTTTAGTTTACTTGTTGTGGTTGTTTAGTCGTTTAGTCATGTCCGACTCTTCATGACCCCATGGACCAGAGCATGCCAGGCACTCCTGTCTTCCACTGCCTCCCGCAGTTTGGTCAGACTCATGTTGGTAGCTTCGAGAACACTGTCCAACCATCTCGTCCTCTGTTGTCCCCTTCTCCTTGTGCCCTCAATCTTTCCCAACATCAGGGTCTTTTCCAGGAGTCTTCTCTTCTCACGAGGTGGCCAAGGTATTGGAGCCTCAGCTTCAGGATCTGTCCTTCCAGTAAGCACTCAGGGCTGATTTCCTTCAGAATGGATAGGTTTGATCTTCTTGCAGTGAGTCCATGGAACTCTCAAGAGTCTCCTCCAGCACCATAATTCAAAAGCATCAATTCTTCAGCAATCAGCCTTCTTTATGGTCCAGCTCTCACTTCCATACATCACTACTGGAAAAACCATAGCTTTAACTATACGGACCTTTGTCGGCAAGGTGATATCTCTGCTTTTTAAGATGCTGTGTAGGTTTGTCATTGCTTTTCTCCCAAGAAGCAGGCGTCTTTTAATTTCATGACTGCTGTCACCATCTGCAGTGATCATGGAGCCCAAGAAAGTAAAATCTCTCACTGCCTCCATTTCTTCCCCTTCTATTTGTCAGGAGGTGATGGGACCAGTGGCTATGATCTTAGTTTTTTTGATGTCAAGCTTGAGACCATATTTTGCGCCCTCCTCTTTCACCCTCATTAAAAGGTTCTTTAATTCCTCCTCACTTTCTGCCATCAAGGTTGTGTCATCAGCATATCTGAGGTTGTTGATATTTCTTCCGGCAATCTTAATTCCGGTTTGGGATTCATTCAGTCCAGCCTTTTGCACAATGAATTCTGCATATAAATTAAATAAGCAGAGAGACAATATGCAGCTTTGTCATATTTCTTTCCCAATTTTGAACCAATCAGTTGTTCCATATCCAGTTCTAACAGTAGCTTCTTGTCCCACATAGAGATTTCTCAGGAGAAAGATGAGGTGATCAGGCACTCCCATTTCTTTACTTGCTTTCATGCAACCAAACACTAGTTTTCAACTACTTGTTAAGCAATTACTGCTTCACTTGCATCAAATGAAAAAGAGAAGTAGTGCTGGGTGTAGTCAGCATACTGATAGCACATTGCCCAAAATATCCAAACTACTGTACATTGCTAAATAGTCTGGGAGACAAAACTGAACCCAGAGGCAAATCTTAGGATGAAAGAAGACAGACTACCAGTGCCACTATCTAGCATACATGGAGAATATGCATTGTAAGGGTTAAACTGTAAGCCAAACCTCATGTCAGCAGCCAGAAAAGAAGGTTCTGGTTCACTCTGAGCAGACTGGATTGATCCCAGAAGAATCTCTTAAGAATGGACTGTGTGGGTGTTAGAGGAATGGGGAAAATTAGCTAGAACAAAGAGCCAGAGATTTCAACTTTCAGTGAGCCCCAGTGGATGACAAATGGGTTTCTTGGAGGACACCAAAGCATTGTTTAGTAGTATACAAGAAAGCATTTCCTGCAAAAGCTTTCCCACAGGATGAGAGTAATTCCATTAAGTTACTAGAGGTTTTTCCTGTTTGGCAGGGGGAGAACCCCATCCTTGGAACCCCATCCCAATGTAATTGCCATATTCTATACAGTATAGATATTCTGAGAAAAGCGGCTAGCAAATATTGTTTCCTCAAACCATTAACTAGGTGTACAGAATGAGTTAACCATATAAAAACCTGCAGGGTTTTTTTTTGCTCTGATTCTCCTTAGGGCATACACATGGTCCCATTGAGCTCCTCCTTTTACACATCACCACTCTCTACAATGCCCTCTATCCACCCAACCCTCCTATTCTGCATAATATGTTGTCATCATATGTTCCATATTTTTACCCAGGCAGCCATGACAACTCCCAAGCCAAGTCACCTTTCTCCTCTTCAGTCTTGCTGTTTCCTCTCTAGTATTAAGTGGCAGATGAGCTTTTTCTTTAGGCCAGCAACCCTGAATTAAATCACTTCAGGGTAGCCAAGAGTGAAAAAAGAGCTCAGCAGGCCAGCCTTCCCCGCTCCCATTTTTTGCAACAAATTAAGTGTCTTGCTCTTGGAAAGCTACCTCATGGTAGTTCATAAAGTAAGTTTATTATTGTTTTTCTCCATTTGAAGAACTAGGATTACAGCAGTTCAGTTGCAGCTTCCTGAACTGTAGCCAGATACCATCTTTCATGGGTTTGGGCTCAAAAACGCACACTGTTGGAACAAAGGTATTGTGTATATACACAGACACATTCCTTTGTCGCTTCCTGGAGGATTTCCCCTAATTATTTAGGGTCTAAAGGTGAATTTTGTTCTCTGCCCTACTGATCAGCTTTGTGCTGGACTGCTTTTTAGCTCTGAATCCTTATCAGGAATTCCCTTCCAGTGTGAAGTTTCCGTTCTTGATGGGGACATCCTCCTAGCCATCACCTTTTAGATCATAATTGACAGAGCTGATTGTTTTTTTTTGCCTCGTTTCAAATGATGTCTGAGTTTTCTGAGTCTGCTGTGGGGGGGAAACAGTTCATTTTCCATTACTGTAAGTGGATAGATACTCGAATACACAGAACGTCTTGTTATTAAGGTTAAGGTTATTAAGCACTTTTTAGTGGATGCAGCACCGTGATGGGAAAAGCTGTGTTCCTCACTCTGTTCATTCCATACTTGCCAAACTGATTAGGACTTAGGATCTGTATGACATTAAACCACATTAAGATTGTAGAATATTGACATAAGAAAACGCGCACACACCCTTCAATATATTTCATTTCTGTTCCTTGTGCTCAGATGCTTTTACCGGTAAGTACTCAGGAATCTGTAGCAAGAAGCTACAGTGTAAGAATGAGGCTGGCTCTATTACTGTAATCTGAAAGATTCATTTGTGGTTTCAAACAAGAAAACATGGATACACTCAGTACTATTATTATCAAAGTACACCAGCAGGATTATTATAACTAAAGCCCAGTCCCATTCCCCGGTACTAAGCAGCTTTCCAGTATCATTGAACATCCGTTTCCTCTAGAGGCATCAGGTATGGTGGAACACATGAGCTTCATGCATAAGGCCTTATGTTTAATTTCTGGCATCTCTTGTTCATGGGCCATGCTCTAGCTGCCAGTCAAGAGAGTAGGGCTTAAAATGCAGCAGAGTTGTTCCTCCTTGTGTCTCATGTTTGTTTTAAACTACTATACACACCATTACTTAATTGTTTGATTTGTTTCTCCACACATTACACAGACCCTCCAAGTGTCTTATCTTCCAGAGACAGTCCCAGATTTACAGAATCCACCCCGTTTTCTGATTTGATCCCTGAATGTCTCGCTTTTCCGTAGGACATCCTGTTTTCATCAGAGGAATGTTGGAGGGGCGGAGTTAAGCGACCTGTGAGCCAAGGAGATAAGTAACTATACAACCTTTAGAAGACATCTGAAGGCAGCCCTGTATAGGGAGGTTTTTAATGTTCAATGTTTTATGGATTTATATATGTTGGAAGCCACATAGAGCGGTTGGGGCAACCCAAAGTCAGATGGATGGGGTATGATAATGATGATGATGATGATTGAATAGGACATCCTTTTTTCATTGAGAGAAATGTTGGAGGGTATACATTGCAAATGTGCAATGACTGTTTCAAATCTACACACTTCAGCTTAGCCACCAGCTTCATGTTCAAATTGAATAGAAGCTGGTTTGACGGGAAACAAGTCAATCAGCAGTACAGTATATCTCAAGAAACGACACGATACATATGAATTATAGCTAAACATTGTGTGTACTTGGCTTCAAACACCAGCAAAAGGAGCACCCATGAGCCAGAGTGAATGATTATGTGTACAAAACCCAATTGAAGGCTGCTTTAGATGGACCACGAAGCGTGGTTTTCAATGTACGTATATATCCTTGGGTGGGGTTATAGAGCAGATACTTACCTTCAGTGCTTTGGGGACAGGGAATGAGCAGCCATACTCGTATCTTGATAGAAGGGTCATGGGTGGCAACACAAACTGGCAGCCATGGGCAGCAAAAATAAAGAGGTGATGGTAGCGTGTGCAGGTGAGTACCACAACAGATAAATGCGCTACTTATATTGCAAAAACTGATAATCAACTCTCACGATGTTCAAGAGTGGACTGTTGCTGTTTCCTATCAGGCTTATTGCAAAGCGGGGAAGACTCAGCCAGCTGGCCCTCAAGATTGTATTGACTGAGCGTTTTGAGAATTGTTCCCCCCCATAAGACAGGAACAATAGAATGTAAGCGTTCTGTGAACCAAACACAGGTGCCACTAAAAACACTGTGCCAAAAGAGCTCAAAATATTTGGGAGCCCAAACAAGCCAATTCCTTATTAACATTTCTGCAGCAGAAGCATCATGACAATGCTGCAGCACCTGCTTTGAATGCAGAAGGCCCTGCTTTCAGTCATTGGCATCTCTAGTTGAATAGGATCAGGTAGCAGGCAACGTGAAAAACCTCTGCCTCAAACTATAGGACCTAGAGAGAGCTGCCAGTCAGAACATGCCAAAGTCCCTCAAGTTTAAGGAAACTCACTGCATTTCAATCATTTCCCAATTCGCTTTGTAAACTCTGCTCTGTAATCCGAAATTTGAGCGGACATGATGCAGTTGCTCAGTAATGGGATGAGAGGGAACTCTAAAGGTGCTCAGAGACAAATTTATATTGTAGCAAACTATCCCGAGATTCAATCCTGCTAACGAAATACTGTGCAATATTTTTATATAAATGCTGCCAAAATAAAGAGAAACGAGAAATGGGTGCTGAGGGGTGTCAGTGTCAAGATGAGAAGTTCTGACCCAGTCTTGGCTACTCTTGGTTCCATTTTTCTCTTGCACAACAACACTGAATAATTTGAGCACTTGGCAGAAAGATGTGAAAAGTTCAAGCCATTGGCATCGTGGCAATGAAGCTGCTTGGGCTGAGACGTGCCGTGCAGGAGAGAGAGGTAGTGCCAGGCAGGATTATTTAAAACCTTGTCTGGAAGGATGACGGATCACAGAGCCAAGGCCCTGGCTGCTTCTATCTCCCCCTTTCCCTGCTATGGCTATGAGGTGTTTATGAATAGGTACTGGCGCAAAGCCCAAAGCGGGAAGGGATGTTACATTCTCCCCTTGCCCGCCTACAGTGATTACAGCATCCATCAGTGTCTGGGCAGTGCCTGGCAGAGTGTAAGAAAGATGCTGCTGCTGAGAAGCACCAGATGTCTCTCCTGGTCTGCTGTTGCATCCAGGAAGACCTACACTGCTGCAGCAGTAGGAGATGCAAGAGATGGTCAAGAGATGCAGGCTTGCTCAGTGCCTGAATTAAGAGATGACAAAGCAGAAGCTGCTTTTAAAAGAAGAATAGAATACTGTATGTCTTAATGTGAGCCACAGCACAGCTGCATAGCCTGTTTCTGAGTGCCGGAGCTCAGCTCCAGAATCATGCCAAAATATTGAGAGTGCCTCCAATCATGCAAAGAGTGCTGTTCTTATTGCTACTGTTTAACTACAACCAGCCCTGCAACACTTGGCCCTAAGCTGAAGGGATTTGATATGAGATAAATTTTCCTGGTTTGACCAACCTCTCTTGTAGAAATTAAAGACTGGGAATGATTCCAAGGGAAGTATGTCCGGGTGTTTCCCCTGCGAACATTATTCTTGGGCTAGTCTTTGCTTTGAAAACACCGTCTTGATGGCATGCAGGCCTGTGCACTTTTGAAAAAGATCCAGACAAAGCATTGTCTCACTTGCTCCAACATACTTTTTACCGAGGCTATATCCAGATATGGCAGTTCTACCATTTGTTGTTGTTGTTGTTGTGTTGTTGTTGTTGTTGTTGTTGTTGTTGTTGTTGTTACTAGGTGCATTTTTCCTCCCAGTGATGCTTGTCTTCTGCTTCTCCTAAGTCTGCGTTCTCGAAACTAGGGTTCTTCTAGACATTTTTTCTGCCTGAAGCAGAGCAACAAAGCTCCCCACCACCCCAACTCAAGGTGCACAGTACCCAAGCACTGCCAGGTTATTTTGACACCTGAAGCACAAACCATCACAAACACCTCCCCCCCCCCCCCGGCAGCAAAAATACAACTATAATAAATTAAATGCTGGGACAATTTGCAGCCCTTTCATAACAAACAAAATCAGCTGCCTTATATGACTGCCTCAGTATGCCTAATAGGGCCTATTAGCTGTGCTGAAACCCCAAAAGGCCTTCATCCAGGAGTGTCCTGAGGGGCTGACATGGCTACTAGGATTCTGAGGTCTGAGCAGTCCTCCTGAGGATGGAAATCTCAGAGGCACTGTTTGATCAGGACTTGATCCATGTCTGTGTGCTAGGAACGCCAGTGGGAGTCCCGCATCATGCACAGTGCTGACTGACAGTGACATCCCATCTCCATCCACGGCTTGGGGATTTCCCGTTACAGGATAAATTGCAGCTGCAAGCCTGCCTGCCACCTGGGCCTCCCTCCTGCCTGGAGCCCACCTGGCATGCTCCTTGAGGATGGAATTGATTGCCAGCCCTATTGACCGTGATTAATTAGTTCATTAGAACAGGAAGGAGGATTAGCAGCTGCTCTCTTCCCTGTGCTCTTCAATTTCCTCCTGCCGTCCACTGCATTCACTTGACTGGCCAAATAACCCCAGCCTTTGTGCTGCCGAGTGCCTGCTGCGTCATCCCTTTGGCTCCGGGACACGGAGGCTTTTTGCCTGTGCATGTGCTAAAGGGCAACATGGAGGCAAGAGTTTTTTCTTCTTCATGCAAACCAAAAAGGAGCTTAAAAATAGAAGCCCGGGACTCCCGCTTGCTTCTTCCATTCAAAAATGCACAGCCCATTTCCTGGAGGCAGAATCATTGCCCTGCCTTCCAAATTTGAATGTTCCCCTCCAGTCTGCGTTGGCCTAGAAAGAAAAAATAAAACCGAAAACACTAGAAAAGTGAGACATTATGCTGACAGTCCAAATGCCAAATATATTATAAGACCAGCTTCACTCCTGTGCCCGTACACAAAACACCTAGTATGGTCAAAGGGATTTGTATGTTTGGGCTATGTATATATTAGCAGCTTTGAAACACAGCGAGGTCATTTCCGCCCACTGTGTTTTGATTTGCTTTTTATGTTGCTGTTCACACCAGAAAGAGTGTGGGGATGTCTTTGCACAACCCCCGTTACCCGATTTGTTTCCTTGCACTGAACTTCTGTTTCCCCTAAAGCAGTCGTCTGTGCATATGCAATGCCTAAATGTACACACCTCAGTTTAACCGTGGCTTCCATATTCTAACTGCGGTTGAATCTGGTTTGTGGGAAAACACATCAAACGGGAGTATTTATCAAAAAGCTACAGGATACAGGTGATTGTGGCTAATGTCATGTGCACTTGGCTTTGACGTCAAGCGATGATAGCGTGCTGAGCCAGAGTAAGCAAGGATGCACACACAGCTTTTCTATCCGCATGGTTTTGGCACTGCTGTTGCATCCCTTTCAAAGCCCCTCTCTTGTAACTCTCTCCATCGTCCAGAGAGATGATTCTTAGGGCTTAATTGTACCAGGGCTGTTTTTAATGCCAGGGCTCTGTGCCTCCGCACAGGTGAACATAAAATTAAAAAGTAGGTGCCTCATCATGTGCACAGTTCATTTCCCTCTCTGCTGAGTAATGATAGCCTGCCCCCAACTATCTGGGACTAGAAGGGGGATCAGAGATGCTGGAGAATATAGCTCCCTATCCTCTTGGGTGTTTGGGTTTTTGTTTTGTTTTTTTAAGAATACACCAGTGAACAAGTTTTAGCTGAGCAAGATCACTTGCAAGGGTGCTAATTCTTTTTTAATTTTTTATTCCCTCTGTTTCCATCCTTCCTCTAGGATGAGACCCAGGGCTTTGTGGGATGCTGTTTAATCAGGAAGCAAATGAATGAAGGGCAGGGACATTTGTGTGAACAGATGCTGCCTGCTGCTCTGGAACGAGCATGGGTGCGTGCTGTAGTCAAGAGGCATGGACAACAGGGACATTGCTTGCCCAGAGGCCCTGCACATTGCTTAGAACTCATTTGGGGATGAAACAGAACCTAAGCAACACAGTAAGATTTATAACCAGGGTCAAGCTGAAGATTTCAGTTTAAGTACAGTATGCCTACATCACCTGGTTTTCATGTGTTGTCGATAGCGGGGTGCTAGTGTTTTAGCACAGATTTATCGCAGAGACAGGGTGGTTTGCTCATCTGATTGTCAGACTAGGACGGATAGATCCAGGTTCAAATCCACACTCAGTCATGAAGCTCCTTGGATGCACAGAAACATTGTAAAGACAATGGAGAGTGAGAAAACCATTTTTGCAGACTTCCATGCAGATTGAGGAATAGAAGGCAGATTTCTCTCCTTGCACTAATCAGCCCTCTGCACAATCAACACATTTTTTAAATAAAAAAACCCTTTGTTTGAATTCCTTTTTCTTTTTCCCCAGAATTTCCAAACCAGTTTATGCATAAGTTGTTTAGTATGTAAGACATGGAACTTAACATACCTCAGTGGCTTGAAGGGGAGGCATAGGAGCCAACTCCTAGGGTTGTGGGGGCATTAACCCCCCTCCAATAAAATATTTGAGGGGCTGGGCCCCCACAAAGTTGATGGGCATTGCCATTCAAGTGGTGCGTGTGCACCATACCATGCGCTTATGTGGGGCAGGGCTTACCTGGGCCCCCGCAATATTTCATTCAAGTTGGCACCCCTGAGGGTAGGGAGCCATGGGACATATTCATGTTTTATATTCATGTTTCCATCAACTGTATAATAAACAACAAGAAGAAAAATGTGTGAATTGCTGTGAACCAGAAAGGCAATGTTTGAAGACTCACCTCAACCATTAACATTCCTGATGGCTTTAGACAAGACACTATTTTAGGAGCCTCAGTCTCCACATCTGCAATATGGGGGCAATAAGACTGACTGGCATTTGGAGCACCTGGGCAAAGAACTATATAATACTTCTTGGTGGTAGAATTTGGGTGGTGGTAGTGCTAAACTCCACACACTCACCACGAGACACCAATATATTGCAGTACGCCTTTCACCGTCCCTAGTCATTTGGGCAACATTCCTGCCACTTTTCCCTCCATCCTCACCCCCACACATTTAAAATACTTCTGTGCCTATTTTGCTCACCCCTGCTCTGCAAATTCCTCGGCCTCTGCCAGAGACCATGCAGGCATCATAAATGTGGCTGTGTCTCTGTCTTGGCTCATCACTTTGTCCTACATCCTGTCCCATGGCGAAAATGCCATAAGCCCTGGTGGCTGGAGTCACACTCCCCAGAAATAAATTTTTAAAAAGCATTTTGCCTTATTGAGCACAAGTTGCACGCGGGGTAGGGTGAGGAGTGGGCGACTTTGGAGAAGAGGCCTTTCCATATTCCCTTCCATCTTTCCTAATGCACACTCCCTGATGGTCTCAGTGCTTAAAAGAGTATTAATATTAAGTATGAATATTAGGGGACTGCACTGCTGTTGGAGCTTCGCTCGGTGGCCTCTTCAAATATGGGACCCAGGCTTACTTTGCCTTATTTTTGCTGGTGCTGACACCAGCCAGAGGAAGGCTTTGAGATCTCCTCATTGCAAATATCCTCTGCCACATATCTTGTTGCACCCTTAACAGACCCTCCCAGTGTCCCTATTTTCCTGGGAAAGTCCTGATCCACAGAGGCCACCCTGTTTTCTGATTTGATCCCGGAATGACTTGATTTTCCTTAGGACGCCCTAATTTCACCGGAGGAATGTTGGAGGGTATGGAGTTATCAGACCCCCGAACCATCTGAAAGCAGCTCTGTATAGGGAGTTTTAATGTTTAATGTTTATTATGTTTTATGTATGTTGGAAGCCGCCCAGAGTGGCTGGGGCAACTCAGTCCGATGGGTGGGGTATAACAGTATTACTACTACTACTACTACTACTACTACTGAATAGGACGTCCCTATTTTCATCAGACAAATTTTGGAGGGTATGAGGTTAGAGAGATACCCTCATGCAAGTATAGCAGTAAGACAGGAAATAATTGGAAAAGGTGCGTGACACCAAGGGATCTTTATTCCCTTTATAATCTGGAAATCTCATTAGGCTTTCCTCCTGTGTGGTACCTTTGAGTTGCTCCTTTGCCTTCCATCAATTTTACTTCACTCTATGCTCATCTGTCACTACGTTGGCCCTACTCTGAGACAGAGTGAGGCAGCTGCCTCAGGCAGCAAATATTGAGGGGTGAGGGGTGGAGAGAGCTGTGTGTGGCCTGCCCTGCGCGCGTGCACACACACACACACACACACACACACAGAGTGCACTTTTCTGCTGCCCTTAGGTGCAATGGAGGAAATTGTCCTGTTGCCAAAGTAAGATTCAATGGCCAGCCTAGTATACTTTTGTACTTTGAATTTGGGGTAGAGGCACCATATTGTCCTTTGTTTCAGACTGCCTCCCCTCTCCGCTCCCACCCCTTAATTGTCAGAAACGGCTGGAGATGGGTCTCAGGAGTTTAGACAAGAAGTTTATTGTTCTCCCCTTGCTTGCATCAAGCAGAGAAGGTGGGGTGTGCCCTGATGGTGTGACTCAAGCTCCTTTTGTGTGTTGCATGTGGCTTGACTCCGAAGGGGGTGACCGTGGTCTTGTGCTAACCCAACCTGAAAATCCAGATGTGTTTATTTTAAAACTCAGCCCTTTCCTCCACAGCTTACGTTTTCCTTCCTCTTCTCTCATTAGTCTCAGCCATCTCAGTTTCCCCACCAGCCTTCCATGCTGTATAAACAATGATCCTTGTAGCTATGGTTAATAATCCACAAATAAAGCAAGACAGAGGAAGAGGACGGGGGCAGAGTATAACCTCTCTCACACAGTGGTTTATGAACTACACGTGTTAGTCTATAATAAAAATAGATGTGTCTCATACTTGCCCCTGAATGCCTCGCTTCTGAACTTTCTTGAAGTTATTCAGTATAATAAACCAGAATGTTGCACCAGATGGATTCTTGATCCAATCCAATAGGCTACTTCTACATTCTTGCTGCTACCAGAACAGTACATGCACAACATTCAAGTATAGAGTTTGGGGCCAGCAGTTTAGAGCACTGATAATAATTTTGATGTTGTTTTTAAAGTTTCTAGTCCCTAAGCATGAGAACACAGTGGTACCTTGGTTTACAAACTTAATCCGTTCCGGAAGTCCGTTCTTAAACCAAAGCATTCTTAAACCAAGGAGTGCTTTCCCATAGCAGTGGGGGACTCAATTTACAAATGGAACACACTCAACAGGAAGCGGAACATGTCCTGCTTCCAAGGCAAAGTTCACAAACCAAAACACCTATTTCTGGGTTTGCAGCATTCTTAATCCAAGTTGTCATAAACTACCATAAACTGTTCTCAAACCAAGGTACCACTTATAGGTAGGTAGCCGTGTTGGTCTGCCATAGTCAAAACAAAATAAAATAAAAAATTCCTTCCAGTAGCACCTTAGAGACCAACTAAGTTTGTTCTAGGTATGAGCTTTCGTGTGCATGCACACTTCTTCAGGTGAAGAAGTGTGCATGCACACGAAAGCTCATACCAAGAACAAACTTAGTTGGTCTCTAAGGTGCTACTGGAACGAATGTTTTATTTTATTTTGTTTTGATTGTGAAGCTGGTTTGAGAAACAACACATCAAACTGTAGGACTTTATAACAAGGTAAAGGATACACATGCATTTTGTATAGCGTTGTGTGTGCATGGAATTAAAAACTCAGGACTAGAAATGCAGTGAGTGCACAGTGAACAGGAGTGTGCGAACACAGCCTCAGTCCATGCCGCCTAAACTATTTAATGATGCTATCTGCACATCCAGAGTTTTGATCTTTTGTGTTATTACTTTCACACTTGTGCAACACTGGAATAGTTCGGTCTTTCTGCATAAAGAGCAAACATGAAAGAGGAAATTGCCAGACTGGCAAGGGAGCATGATAATCTGGTCTCTAATTGAACCAGTGTAGATTTCAGCAGAGTTATCACAGACAGGTAACTATGCTTCTTGTCAGATCAGTGGTTTTTGAATAAAGAGGGATGTAAGGGAACAGCAGAAAGTATATAACAATAAAGCTTTCTTCAAAATGGTCCATGTGAGACTAAAGGTAGACACGTCTTTTTCACCTTTATCCTTGTCCAATTACAGTAAATGACCAAGCTTAGCAGGTGTTGGTTTCACAGTGCAGATGGACCTGCTGGAGGGAATGAAAAGTGTGATTTTAATATCTGGTTTTCATCCACATCTCTCAGAGACCTGATGACGCCCCGTTAACCAGATGCTATTGAAGCCCAGTGAGATGTCTCCTGTATCTACCATCCCATTATCCTCACATGATGCTTCTTAATAGCCTTTGTGGAGAGCTGCTGGGGCAGCCAGGAACGAGAAGAGGAAATGAAACAAAATGTGTATCTGCCCCTTAATTGAAATCATAAACAGCTCCATAACCTCTGCTCCCCATTGCATTTGCTTTGAAACAGAGAGGGAGCACTCTTCGCTGCATGTTAAGGGTCTGGAGCAGAGCGTTGCCTAAATGTTTATAAACACAGCAGTTTTGCTTCCACACAATTTTTCTTTACAGCAACCCAACACTGAGGGCTGCACCAGCTATCATTTCAGTTCTGCTGCTGCTACCCCATATTGGTCAAAATGCTATTTGTGGGTGGGGCTGGGAGGAATTTGGGGGGTGGGGCTCCCAGTGAATCTGCCTCACCCCAGAGCTGCTTCTCCCCAGTCTCTCTGCTTGTGGAATTTTGCTGCATCTTATTTTCTTGTGTGTTTATGGGAACGAGCCAGGGTAGTAAAGATTCTGTTCCAAACTTTCCCAGAGTTAAGACCTGCAAGGATCAAGGCCTGTCTCTTTGATTTAAATTTTGTTAAGCCCTGCTAATAAATATGCATTTTTCTCCCCAAAGAGTTCACCCTCAGATAGTTTGAGTTCACATCAGTTGCACATCAGACTGGTGTGAGTATTCTGTCAACCCATAGCACCACCCCAGGAAATTTATAACTTCTAATTTGGCACAGGACATAGCATGCTTTTAGCACTCACGGTTGAAGAGGAATTTGAAAATTCGTAAGTTTTCCATAACTTGGAAAGACTGAGATACCAGGAGGAGCTGGGGCTGAGTTTCTAGCATCCCAACAGACGGCTGTCGAGGGGCTGATTTCACAAGCTTCATTTCCTTTCACACAGAGCTGCACAATGTGTGCATTTTGTGACAGAAGAAGTAGTGGCCATGACAATATTTATTTAATATCTCTACACAAGTTATGAGCCTTGACATCTCAACATTTTAGAAGTTAGCCAGGAGGTTCATATCTGTGTTCTCAGGAAATTCTGAACACAGCGCATGCAAGACACAGTATATGTAAATGATGGAGATCACACTTGACCACCACGATAACATATCACAGTGTGTTGGCTGGCCATGGGATCTGATTTCGACTTCACTTGGGGCCTGTACTTGGAGGAGTCCAAAGGAAGCTAACTCCTGTATGACAGAGCTCTGTGCCTCTCCAGGGACCCTGAGAGTGATTGCTCCAAATGTTATCTTCCTGATTCACTTCCAATTAGGTCTGGAACATGCATGTTCAGATAGAACAGGGGTGGCCAACTTCCAAGAAACTGCAATCCACTCACAGAGTTAAAAACTGGCAGTGATCTACCCCCTTTTGCGGGGTTCAGGTTGAGGTTGTTGAGCTTTTTTTTTTTTAGGAAGGAAAGCCATCCATGTTTTGGGGGGGTTCGGATCAAAGTTGAGCTTTTCTTAGGAAGGAAAGCCCTGTTTTGGGGGCTTCGGGGCAAAGATGTAGAGCTTTTTTTTAGGGGAGCCAAAGTTGCGGAGTTTCTTTGGGGGGAGCCAGTGATCTACCACAGACGTCCAGTGATCTACCAGTAGATCATGATCTACCTGTTGGACATGCCTGAGATAGAACAACCAGATACAGGTGCAAAAAAAAAGAAAAGAAACCCACCCCACACCAGCGGGTGGTGATGACCACCTTGTCCTATTTAGGAGTTTCTCCAGGGACATTTGACTAGCCCCTCTGAGAGTCAGAATGCAAGGACTGATGGGACTTTAGTCTGACTTGGTGCAGCAAGTCTTTTATGACACATGTCGCGTATTGAACCTGCACCTTATCTCCCAGACCCTGCAGTCCTGCAGAAACCACCCACAGCCAGTTCCTTAAAATCACACACCTTTCCGATTTGCATCCTTGGCTGGGCTGGCCCTTTTCCACAGACACGGGTCTGGTCTGAACTTTTGATCTCCAGCTGTTTGAATGGGAATGGAACTGGCTGACCTTCTTCGGCCCCTAATCTGCTGTTTGTTTTGACAGCAAATTGCAGAGCTTAAACCAACGACACCAAGAAAATAAAATAAAAATGACAAGTGATAAAGGCAACAGAGAGAGTCCAAATGGAGGCCGCTCCCTCTTTTGCCTTGACAAGTGTTTCCAAGAAGATGTTTGTGTTTGTAAAGGGTCCTGAAGATATGGAAAAGTTTATGCAATACTGTTATGGAAAAGTTTATGCATAGAATTGACTGTGTCCCCAGTCACCAGATCCCCCCTCTCCTGCCGCATCTGACTGAGGCAAAACACACTGTGCAGTTGTGCAATCCTGTTGGTGCACCACATGGATTCGTGCTTGGCTGTGCTTGTGTAACATCACAACTCACACACACTTTCCTGATGCAAGAGTCCATACAGCAAGAGCTCTTCACTTGCCTTGCACAAAGACCACAAGAACCGCATTGCATCCGAAAGATGTAAACAAACCAACATTTGAGCAACACAGAACACTTGCTCAAAGAAAGATAATTTTAAAGGTTGGAAATCACTTTGAATCCTGGCCTGATAGACCTGTAGCTGTTCCAGAGGGAGGCATTTGTGTAGTAAGTGTCAATACTTTACTGCGTCCATTCATTCATACGTTCATTTTCCAGTCTTTGGCAAAGGGATCTAAAACTGCTGCATGGCCAGAAGAGCACTTTACATTAAAAAAAAAAAAGATTGCAACTGTTATCCTTTTATTGCTTTTCAGCAGCTATTCCATATTGCTGTTATTTTGCGAGCGGTAAAAATTGCATGTGTTCTCGCACAACCAGCCTACTTGAAAAACAAGTCATAACTTTTTGTGGCAAGTAAAGTGATGAGAAAGCATAGAATTGCAATTTTTTCAACACAACGTTGTAGAATCCCACCAGACAAATGAGAATGCTCTATAAATAGTGGCCATCAAATAACTTGCTGCACACTCTGTGCAAGCAAGGCAGTATAAACACACTAAATCTTTACATCACACTCAAAGCACATTCTTTCCCTCAAAGAGCTCTGGGAACTGTAGTTGGTTGTTGGGAATTGTAGTTCTGTAAGGCATAAACTGCAGTGCCCAGAATGCTTGGTGGGCATTCAATTGTGTTTCAAATGTGTTTTGCACAGCCCAAATCACACAAATAAATGCTCAATAAGCAGGTCAGCTGGAAGCCAATTAATTCTCTCTTAAGTTTCAGATGGTAAAGATCCTATTCCTCCTTGTTTGGGGGCAGAATCCACTTGCTACTGGCCTGTATTCTGCTTTCCAGCTGCTGCACCAGTCAGTCTCCCTCGTTGCGAAAGGAACATTTTGGTGCCCGCAATCTTATCTCAGCCCAATGATGCCATTTTAAGCAACTAATCTCATTCGGAAGGGGAATTAATCATTTCTGATGATTCATCCAAACCCATTCCAATCTGAAAGGAGCAGGAAGGAAGGCTGAAATGATGATGGTGGGTCAGAATATGTTATCTATAGAAGGGCAAGGGAGAGGGATTCCAGTGAAAGGCAGGCTCCACTGAAACTGTGTCCCAGGGCAGGGCAAGGGAAGGGAAGGGGTGCGGGTGACTAAACTGACCTTTGCATGTTTAATGTGAAGCCGCAGTTTCATTGTAAGGTGCACGTACACTTTGCATTTCTCCAGGAGCACCAGGCAGACGACCTTCCAGGAGGTGCTTATCTGCTCTTATAGCTCAGGTATTTGGGTGCTGGCTTGGAACGGGTGGGACAAAGCAAACCTATTGTTTAATGAGGCCTAACTCAGTGGACCTTTTGGACTGGCAAAGCCATCTCCTCTTGCATCTCCAGAACAGAAAACATTGTAATAAAAGACAAGAACTGTCAAACAAAGAAATAATGTTTACTTGATTCATTGTCTGCACTCTAACAGGCTGATCTATCAAAATGTAGATAAAAGGGCACAATGTCAAAATTAACTTACAAGTTAATAAACAAAAGCTACCACTCATTGTTCAGAGAGGCCTCTAGGGTTTATTGTTTTCTGTTCTCATTCCCAATTGAAGGACCACTTTGAAACAAAAACAGCCTTTTTTTTTTTTCCTTTTTAAACTTGCCGGTAGTTGTCTACTACAGCTCTTTTTATGATTTGCTTTCCCAGCTTAAAATGGTTTCCATCAATGAACTAACCAAGGGTTTGAATGATTTATCAGCCAATTTAAATCTCACAGTCAAGACAAGACTGGCCCTAAGCATATGTAGAGGGCCATCTCTTTACTACAGAGGACAAGTATGATGCTACAAGGTTTTTATTTCATACATGAACCCTGGGAAAGAGATGAATCAAGAATCTGATTCTGGCAACTTCTGGGCTTCTCTCACTGCCTCCATTTCCATGGCCAAGCCGTTTATCTCTCCCCCCCCCCAACCTCCAGTCTCTTCTCTTCCTTTTCCCCATCTGTGCCCAAGACAAAAGAGCTGTACATCACTACAGAAACAAAAGACGAAGGAATCAGACTGTGGCTTAATTGTTGGGGGAAGTGAACAGAAGACACAATGAGATATGGAAGTATAGCACAATCCTCCCAGGGATTAAGGGACCTGGCAGTTGGGGGGACTTTTTGAGCAATTTCACTTTGAGGAAAGATTGCAGCGTTTGGGACTTTTTGATTTACAGAAAAGGTAAGTAAGAGGGACATGACAGAAGTGTATACAATTATCCATAGCATGGAGAAGACACGGACAGAGAAAGCTTTCCACCCTCTCTAGAGGGAGAACTAGAATACTAGAACGCCAATGAAGCTGAATGCTGGGAAACTCAGAACAGATGAGAGAAAGTATTCGTGCAGTGCATTGTTAAAACTACAGAACTCGCTCCCAAAGGAGGCAATCATAGCCACCAACTCTAAAAGAGGATTGGGCAAATTCGTGGAGGAGAAGGCTGCCAGCAGCTACTATCGATAATGGCTGTGTGTTAATTTCACTGTCAAAGGCATTGTGCCTCTGAGTTCCAGTTACTGGGGATCCTAAGTGCTGCTTCCATGTCCATCTTGCAGGCTTCTTACAGGTATCTGGCTGGCCACTGTGAGAACAGGATGCTGAACCAGATAGGCGAACGTCAAGATAACTTGGCTTCAAACGCCAGCAGTAGGAGCACACTGGAGTCGGAACAAATAGTAATGTGTTTGCAGCCATATTCATCTAGCTGGGAAAGCTTTCCATAAGAACTTAAAAAGACCCTGATGGGTCAGGCCAATAGCCCAGGCATAGGCAAACTCAGGCCCTTCAGACTACAATTCCCATCACCCCTGACCACTGGTCCTGTTGGCTAGGGATGATGGGAATTGTAGTCCCAAACATCTGGAGGGCCGGAGTTTGCTTATGCCTGCAATAGCCTATCTAGTCCGGCATCCTCTTCTCACACTGTCCAACCTGATGCCTGTGAGAAACCGGCAAGCAGGACCTGAGCACAAGAGTCCTCTTCCCTTCCTGTGAATCGCAGCAACTGTTGTTCAGAAGCATTGCTTCTGCGGGAGGCAGGGCACAGCCATCAGCAGGCCTCTGTGAATTTGTCCAGTGCTCTTTTAAAGCCATATAGGATGGTGGGCATCTCTATGGGAGATGGGCAACGACAAGGAAAGACAGGCAGGGGCACATTTAGCGGCCACCGGCTGTGACGGGGAGAGAAGTGGCGGCTGCCTATGGAAGGGGCAGAGATTCAGCAGGCCACTGGGAGAGCCTCTCTGCGGGTCTCTGCGGCAGCCCTTCTTGAGCTTGAGGGCTGCCTCCTTTCCCGGCCGATGCTGTGATAGTCGGCATGCAAATGGCCATGAGAGGTTTGTATGGACCACTCTGGGCTCGGTGGAAACAGGCCAGTCCTGCCCACGCCTACTTTGAAGGGCTTGCTAAAGAGGCGTGCTCTGAGGGGCTCCTCCTGGACAGTGGAAGCCTTGTCTGAGCCTCTCGGCGCACGCAAGAGGCTCCCGCCGCTGCATGGTTTCTGGCCTCCCCCTCTGCCTTACGGGACAGATAACGGCTTTCCC
Source organism: Lacerta agilis (assembly GCF_009819535.1). NCBI lineage: Eukaryota > Metazoa > Chordata > Lepidosauria > Squamata > Lacertidae > Lacerta > Lacerta agilis. Next base: position 19,651,868 of record NC_046326.1, on the reverse strand, counting down.
ACAGCCGCCACACTAGGCATGACCCGACAGCTGCGCAGGCTGGCTAAGGAGTTTGGGGAGGGAGGGCCGAGGCTGCCACTTTTGTGCTATGCCTCATTTCACACTGGAAGGACAGGAAGGCGCAACGCAAACTTTCTCTCCCCTTCCACCCTGCAGAGCTATTGTGCCCACCCGTTTCCAATCTGGAATCTGTGTGTCAGGGGGAAAGAGAGAGAAACACAAGAGGACCCTTGTCAAGGTGGCATTTTTGCTCTCAAGCTTCTCTGCCCCAAGATCAGAAGCCGCAACGAAGGGCAAAGCCTTGACGTTCGCAGAGCTATTAATTTGCTTGTTCATTTATTTGTTGCCTTTATCCATTGCTCGTGTAGCTGAGTCCTCGGGCAGTCATAACCATGCCCATGTTTTCTGCACATTTTGCAACTGAACCAAGTGAATGTAGAGTTAAATATCTGGTGCCCCGTTCAGCTTCTTCTTCTTCTTTATAGCAAGTTCCTTCCTGAGCTTATGGATCCCAGGAGCCACAATAAGTCTGAACAAGTGTCACAGAGGTCCGACAGAGGTATACTGCACAGCTGAAAAAGCAGCATAAAAGAAAAATAATCAAATACGAACAGGTGTATAGCAATATAATGAGCTTTGCATTGCATACCCAGCTAGCAGAAGTCTTTTTGGTGCAGAATTTAATTGAATGGGTATTGTTGTTGTTTAAGTAGGATAAAGTAAACACAACTCTGGTTTTGTAGCTTTTCACGTTGTTCTGGGCAATGTGAGGTTACAAGCCGAGCGCTGAAGCTGACACTCAAGTGATTCTGGATTGATTTGATCCCTTGAGTGGTGTTGTGCTACATAAGCAATCTTTGGCTTTTCCAAACCTGGGACCCACCTTTAATGCAAACATGCATTTGGGGACCCCTTTTCACCATATATTTGTATGGTGGTGGGTATTGCTGTTTCAACCCACCTCAGATCAGACCGCAACCTTGCTGACCCAACAGCTGAAGATCAGTGTGCCACATAAAGGTTTCCTACACAAACAACAATACCTGAAGGTGTCAGACTGAACCAATGGTCTTTGTTTACCCAAGGAAGGAATCTCTGGATAACTTAGCTGTAGCCTTTTAGATTACTATCTGAAGTTAGCTCTCCCAGGCCTTGATATTTGCACTGAATTCGCAAAGTCTAATCACCTGAGTGTTTTGAGTAATGTCACTTTTTCCAAGGATCACTTACTGGGGGGGGGTGGAGGTACGCCAAGAGTCCCTAATTATTCAGGGCCCCTGTTTCTTGCATTCATCCCCTGACAAGAAATAATGTAGGGGTTTGTTTGTACATTTTGGGATCGTGGTGAATAGTCTGATAAAGATGTTGACCCTGCACGTAACAGCTGCTGTGAAAAATGTGAATTCCACACTAGGGATTATTAGGAGAGGGGTCGAAAATGGAATGGCCAGTATTGTGGTGCAATTATAGAAATCAATGGTGAGGCCACCCTTGAGATACTGAGCCTAGTTCTGGTCATCAAGGCCCAATCTCAAGAGAGAAGTTATACTGCTGGGAGAAGATGCAGAAAAGGACAAGCAAAATAATCACTGGGCTGGAAAACTCTCTCACACACCCCTTTGAGGAAAGGCTACAACTTTGGGAACTGTTTCCTTTGGTGGGGAGGGGGAGAAACCTAAAGGACCTGAAAGGGGCTTGTAATATTATGCATGGTGTGAGGAAAGTGGATAGGGAGAAGCTTTCTCCCTCTCTCATAATAATAATAATAGAACCCACGGAGACACGGGTGGCGCTGTGGTCTAAACCACTGAGCCTCTTGGGCTTGCTGATTGGAAGGTGGGCGGTTTGAATCCCCGCGACGGTGGTGAGCTCCCGTTGCTCTGTCCCAGCTCCTGCCAACCTAGCAGTTCAAAAGCACACCGGTGCAAGTAGATAAATAGGTACCGCTGTGGCAGGAAGGTAAAACGGTGTTTCCGTGTGCTCTGGTTTCTGTTACGGTGCTCTGCTGTGCCAGAAGCGGTTTAGTCGTGCTGGGCACATGACCCGGAAAGCTGTCTGTGGACAAAGGCCAGCTTCCTCAGTCTGAAAGCGAGATGAGCGCCGCAACCCGTAACACCATTCAGAGTGTTGGACTAGGACTTAGGAAACCAGAGTTAAAACCCCTGCTCATCCATGAAGCTCACTGGGTGACCTTGGACCAGTCGCAGTCTCTCTGTCTAACCTACCTCACAGGGTTGTTGTGAGGAAAACACCTGGAGCTCCATTGGAGAAAATGGTGGGAATATAAAGTGAAATAAATAAATAAATGACAATGATATCCGGTTGGCTTCAGTAAGGAGCAGGATTCTGTACTGGCAAGAGGCACCTTGGGTCTGATCCAGACAGGCTCCTGTAATTTATTAATCCTCTGCGATGAATTGGGGTGACAAGTGTGGCAGCCCCCAATTGCATAACGCTTTGCTGCCCCTACATGTCTGTTCTTGCCTGCTTTCCCCTCGGCTGCTTTTCCTCTTCATTTGTGTAAACAAATTGGAAGCTGAAGCCTGTTAAATGGGTGTTTATGTCAGCTTAGGCGACTTGTGTAAACAGGCCAGCGTGAGATAACAGCTTAGTAATATTTGTGGGTTAAAAAGTGTTTTCTCGCTAAACAGAGAAGGTCCCCTTGCCTTGGTGCAAGGAAGGTCCTTTTGTAAAAACAAAAAAACAAAAAACCACCACTCTGATTTTGAAACTGAAATGGAGAAGGAAGACATCAGGGACACTTAGCACGCGCACAAAAATACTCTGTGTGCATTTGTAACGCCAAGCTGTCTCAGCTAAATGGGCATTAGAAAGCAACGGCGGAGCTTAAGCAACGAAACAAATTGAATGTTCCGAAACCCTGCCCCGCAGTTCCTCTGGGGTTAGAGTTACAAGGGCTTTTTTTATGATGCTGGAGAAGAAACAAGATGGCGTCTCGTAGGCATTGCCTGGTGCACCAGCAGGACGGCTGCGGCAAGAGGGCTGGTTGCTGCAAGACTTCCAGATCAGGCAAAGCTTTCGAGAGAGCTAAAGCTGCACTGTGGCTAAAAAGTGTCAACCAGGTAGCCTGGCCTTTGCCTTGAACTTCTCTTCTACCATTAACCATGGTCAGGTGAGACTTGGGGAAGGTCTGTGGGAAACTTGTAGTCTCCATCTTGAGCATGGCATCACCAGAGGGACGCAGCCTGGCCTCCCCATCACACTCCATGGGTACTGACCCCATTGGTCATTAAAAGAGCTTGGGCCAGTCACCACCTCTCTGCCTAACGTACCTCACAGGGTTGTTGTCAGGATTGTATGAGGAGGTTAGAGAACTGTGTAGGACATTTTGAGCTCTCTGGAGAGGATAAAAGTGGCATATAAATGCAATCAATCAACCAACCAACCAATTTGTGGCCTTTTAAAAAACCAAACAAACCCAAAGATTGGTGTCCACCCTCTTTTCCTGCCAACCTCAAGTCCTGTGTTCTTAAAGGTGTACAGAATCGTATGCACAGGGGCTCTTTCTAAACCTTCTTACGAACATGTGTAGGTTAGGGTTGCATGATCCAGCTAAGTCTCCACTCCACACCTTTATATAAATGTGTCTGAAATGGTTTTAGGAGCCTTTTGGCAAGTCGCTATGCCTTTATCTTCTTTTGCAGATAAAGCATGGGGGCTGAGGCTAATACTGGGCTTTTCTGGGCAATCTGTTTGTTCGTCCTGATTTGCTTGCAGAAAGCTTACAGTGAGGTTAGACTACGTCCGGTTTTTGACTGAGCATTTGTTCGGATCTGTTTACGTCGCATTTGGATGACAATGAACATTCATTCCTGCATCCATCTCCATTTGCCTGCAGGGTATTTACACGTCTTCCTGTTAATCAGTGATTTTAGGGTACACAGTACCAGCACCCCTTTTTTGTTGGAATACATCTGTCTCGAAAACCCTCCCTTTGATTGGGTTACCCATGCCTTTTCCTCCCTGCACATGCACCAGTGAATAAGGAAGGAAGTGGTAATTGCTTTCCTGATATATGGCTCCCCTCTCCAGAAAATCATTAGGCAGGTGTGGCTACAACCCCCCCCCCCCCACCCATTGCTGGAACTGCCCCCATCCTTTTGCAAATGGACACACCGTGGGCTAATGCAGAATCAATTTGATTTGAGCTTTATATTTTGGCAATGAAACTAGCTTGTGAAAAAGTGCTGGGGGGGGCATTTAACAAAAAAAGGAAGCAGGTCCAGATTGTGTGTGGACTGGGTAGGAAAAAACAAGATGCCCGTGTGCCTTGAATGTCATGCACACGCCGTCTGAGTGTAATACCTGAATTCTAAACGACATACACAAACGGTGGGGGAGGGGAATTGCAATATCTGCAAGGCAGGCTGGACAGTAAACGAGGGCAAAGGGTCAGCTCGGTCTCTCATGCGATCCAGAGTTCCCTGCAGCAATTTGGCAGTTTGCCGGGTGATAGGTCACACCGGCCAGCCCTTCATGAGACAATGCATGTGCTTTGGTAAACGAAAATCTTTAATTAAAAATCATTTAAAATAATAATTTAAAAAAATCTTTGGATTTCTGCACTTGCACAGCTCCTCTGGAATGTAAATCAGAAAGCTTTGTTGCAGAACGAAGCGCTTACCAAGGCAACAGCCACACACACCCTTTCCAGAGTGGTTAATGGACTGACTGCAGGGTGGGGAAGCTCAGAACCAGCGACCACATGCTTAAGACTTACACACCCTGCTCTGTACCCTCTTTTGACTGCGTTGGCCTTCAATTATGAGAATGCCTCTCAATGACTTGGATGATGGAGAGGTGTTGGGGTGGGGGTGGGCAGCAGCTGCAGGCACAGAAACCTCTGGCTCTTGCGTGGCTGAAATGTAGCCAAGTGTACAGAGGCTGAGAGTCACTCCTATCCATTGATCCTCCCATGTATATGCCTCTGGCCCTGCCCAGCACTCGAATGAGGCCCCCAGAAGGTTGCCCACATCATGGGAATGTGGCCCTTGGGCTAAGAAAGGTCCCATGCCTGGACGGACTAACTGGAAGAAGCGGAGCAGCAAGGATTTGAACCTGGGGTAGAGAATGTGCTGTGATTGGCTGGTCATACCAGGTGTGCTGTGATCGATCCCTCTTTTCTGTAAATAAAGGAAGCTCCACTTCTTAACTCAGCCACAGTGAGATTGTGTTTGGCTGTCCTTTACGTACCTCTTAAGAGGTTGTGTTTTCTGCCCCTTTTAGTTCTTGCTGCTTATATTTGGAGGGGGTGGAATTGCAATTGTGTAATTACAATTTGAAAACAACAAACAAATATGAGAAATGGATTAGGTGGCTCAGGATACTGGAGCTTGCCAAAGCTTTGATCTTCAACTGCATTAACCGGTTCATATCAGCTTGGTTTGCACAACATGGAAAGCCAAACCTTGGTTTACTGAGACCCTGGGGGAGGAGCGTTCCCCCTCCTTTGTCCTTTTTGTTATTGTGCCGAGTTAAGATTTGATTTAATGCATTGTTTGAATAGTTAAGCTTTCTCTCTCTCTCTCTCCATTAACCATGAGCTGTGGCCAGGACCTTACTTCTGGGTATATCTTGGGCAATTTCAGCCTGTTGTTATTTCTGAGTGGGATTCAGTCATATCCCAGCAAATTCAAGTTACAGGCAACTCCCCATTTACGTGCATTAAAGGCACATGTGACCCTACAAGGGCGCATCATGTTGAACCTGGATGTGACCCGAAAACGTGACAAAAACGGATGGAACAGGGTGTCTGCAAGTTTTTTCAATGATGTTTCAAATATACCCCCATTTCACTTAAACACCTAGTACCTTAGAACGTAACTCCCATGTAAATTGGGAATTGCCTGTACTAATTGGCTGGGTGGTGTTGTGCAGCAAGCCTGCTTTCCCAAAATATGACTTTTTGCACTAAGGAAAATGACCGGAATACGCACTGGAAAGTGTGGGATAACACTTGCCTTCACATAACATTGCCTAAACTCCACACAAATCAGGGTGTTCATCAAATAGCCAACGTTGTCTTAATGTCCTTGCAAATAAATCAGGATGAATGCTCAGCTAACAGTCCTCTGGGTTGTCCTGTCACTTAGAAGCAATTCTCTGGTTTCCAGCTCCCTGGGGAAAGAGCCTAGCAAAGTCCCTGTCCCAGTGCACCGGTCAGTAACACAACCATCCATCTTTATTTACTGAGTTATTGTTTGTTTTTGTTTTTTAATCCCACTATGTTGCAAACGGAGCCTCAAGGCAGCTTAGAATATACAGCATAATTTATTTTGCTATAAGCAAAACAGCATGGCAAAAGACAATAAGACCCAACCAACAGGGAGGGAAATGAATGAATATATATAAAAAATAGCACGTAAGACAACATCATCCCCGGCAGGTGGAAATAGATGCAAGCCTTTTGCTGCTTCGTCAAATGCCAACCCGTTTCTCCTCACCCACTCCGCCTTGATCCTGACCGACCCTTTCTGAGCAGGCGGAGGCAGAGAACCCGAGCAATATACAGTAAGAACCTGTTGCCCACGACCAGTTTTTTGACCTGAGTAACGTGTGTACAGGATTAAACCTGGGTCTGGAAGGAAGAAGCCCCTTCGTCTGTTTTTGCTGCGACGGGCTAAGCCGCTAAGCCTTCCTTACTTAGCCGCGGGCTGAAAACGGTCGACTCCTCTCCAGGTTTTTTTTTTGCAATGAAGTCTGCAAAAGGCGCGGCGCATTAAGAACAGGGCTCTAACTAAGCGGGGAAGGGGGTCTAAGGTAAGCTTTCGCCTCGCCCCCTGGCGCTCCGGCTAAGCGCGGCGACTCTCTGCTGTTGCAGGCGAGCCTTCTGGAGAAAGCGTGCGAGGAGGAGGGCTGGGCTCCCGGTGCTCTTGGGTGTGGGTGGGGGTGAACCCCCCCCCCTCGGAGCAGTGCAGCCCCCTCCCCTCGTGCATGCAGCTCCCTCCCCCTCGCACCTGACGTCAGCTTTCTGGGCTTCTCCTCCAAGCCCCTCCGATGCATTTGGACTCTCGGCTCTTTGGCACCGGGAACAATGAGTCGCTGCCGGCTTGCAAGCTTCGCCCGCGCCTGCCTCCTGCTCCTGGCCGGCTGCTGCTGCAGCAGAGGTGAGTGGCGGGCAACAAAGGGGGAGAGGGGGGCTGAGCGCCGGCAACTTGCATTGCAGCATGCAGGGGCAGCGCAGTCCCAGGTAAGCCTTGGGCACCGCGGCGCTGCTCCCCTCCGTTTGCAAATCAAGAAGGCGCGGGGAAAACGTGCTTTGTCTTGTTAACTCTTGCCGACCCCCCACCCCACCCCCGATTCCAATTCTGCAAGGATTCCCTGGGTTGCTACGATTAGTTTTTTCTTCTTATGGTGTTAGAACCGAAGGTGTGAATGTTTTCCCCCGGGGGTTGCTTCCACACACCCCTCAAATGTATTTCCAAGCCACGAGGAGATGCATATTTCGAGGTGCCTAGAGCTGGATCCATATAAATATAAATAAACGCACACAGGTGGGGAAGGAGACACACACACACACACACACACACACACACAGTTTGCAGAATGGGTTTTGCAAAAACACACCCACCTTTTCTCACTGCCTCTCCTCCACGGTGTAACCGCTACTGTAAGTGATTTGCAACTGGTGGGAGAAAAGGGGGCGTGTTGCGTTGCGCTTGTGTGCAAACCGGCCCACCAGGTGGGGGGGGGATTTTGGTTGGATCCCCCTCCCCCCATATTTTTTGCTAAAAAATATTTTGCTGTGGGATTGGGGGTCCTGATGCATGAAGGTATCCCCCCCCCCGCAGAGTCCACACGACATCGTTGGCATAAAAAATACCAGCTCCCCCACCCAAAAAAATCACAGACCTACCTTTTATGTGGAAAATAAGCTAAAAAAAAGAAAAGAAAGGAAAACCTGTTGCCAACGATATCTGAGACCCCCGTTTGAAAATCAAAGCCGCTGTCTAGAAACCCCTCCAACATGTTCTCCCCCTTTGCAAAATGCAAACCCGTTCCTCCCCCCCCCCATCTTTGATTTACTGCGGAATTTTCGGGTGTCTAAACCTTCCACGTTCTGCAAGTGCCTCTGAGCCTCGTGGGGTAAAGAGAAGTCCCAGGAGGGAAACAGCCTGTCCTTTGTACTGTAAAGGGTTTAGGACGGGGATTTCCCAAATGATAATCTGCCCACCCCCAAGTGCTGAGATTGGGGGGCGGGGGGAGAGTTTTATTACAGACGTGAGAGGCTGGTTGGTGGAAGGGGGTGTTCATCAGCCCCAGTTCCTGTACTTATAGTACACATTTGTATACGTTTTGAGTACCTCCGGGCAGGATCTGTGCACCTCCTATGCTGTGCGCAGCGCGAAGCGTTTATAATCGAGAGTTGTAGATTATGAAGACTGATAATTGTACGTGAATCGCTTTGAACATACTGTAAGCGGGGTGCTGAGTCTTACTATGGCCACAGTTATTATCTGGCAGACGCTATTGTTCTGAAATAAAGCACTCTCCTTGCCCCCACCTTCCTATGGGGTTGAGCTGTCTTAATCAGGTTAAGCACCCCAGCTCATGCTTTTGTTTTCAGTGGGATTGTTTATTGTGAATTTGGCTGCATGCTTCCCCCCCCCCCCCAAGATAGTATGGGGAAAGGATCTGGGTGAAGCAGAGATTTGGGGTGGGGGTGGAAATCCCATCCCTTGATTCTGCAAGACTTGTTCTAAGATGCCTAGAGAGGAAGGTTGAAGCCAGAGGTAGGATGGTAGGAAGCTATCTCTTATACCAGGTCAGGTCAATGGGACATCTAATTCAGTGCTGCCTACATGGGCTGGCAGCAGCTCTCCAGGGTTTCAGGCAAGGACCTGCTTGGCGATAGATGCTGTTGGGGATTGAACCTGGGACCTTCTGCATCCAAAGCTGTTGCTCTGCCCATGAGCAGAGTCCCTTCCTCAAAAGTTCCTGTTGGCCATCTGTTGAAAAGGTTCCCATGTCTCCCCCACAAGTTTAGGAAAATGTGTGTGTTCACTGGGATTCGGACAGGGACAGAGGAAGCATTTATAGATTTTGAGGAGTGAGTGAAGCCAAAGCCCTGTTGAGATGACAGGTGGAACAGCATTGCCTCTTCCCCACCCCCACCCACCGAAACGAGGGCACGGAGGGATTCTGGGCACATGCTCTGAGCTCAGCTTCTGTCTGGAACAGAATGCATCATCGGAGCCTGTTTGTCTGAGATTTTGACGGCGGCATCATCCAGGGTGTAAGTTTTAAGGCTGCTGCTGTGGCACCAGTTTTCCTGTTGGTGCGTCATAGAAAACCTGTAGACATGCACCCCCAAACGCCAGCATTCCTAAGATGCTGCTCAGTATGGTTCTCCCGTGCCCTCCAAAAATGGGGATCTCAAAATTTGGACTCTACATGTGACCAAAAGCTGACGAATTGTAGTACAATTTCCTTTCGTTTGTACAAACAGCCTCCAGTTGTTTGTTTGCAAAGCTTTCTTCTTGCTGCATGTGTTTTTAGTAAAAGGATGAGCAAACTTCTTCAGATAAGGGAATATAGTTTTCTCCTGCTTTTGTATTGGTTTATTTATTACTTGCTCATTAAAATATTTATAACCTGCCTTTTCTGCCCAAACGCTCCAGGGCAGTGCTCAACAGTGAAATGAGATGCGTAGTCAACACATTAGCATTTATGTAAAGTAGCAATTTAAGCTTACAAATATACCGTAGTCAGTGGCAATTGGGAGGCGGGGGGGTTTATCAGGCCCCCAGTATAGCGGCTCAGAGGGCTTGTGGAGTCCTTTGAAATAACACAGCAAAGCTGTGTTCCTACAGCGACTTTGTTACAGCAAAGCTAGTAGCAAAAATGGAACGTAGGGCAGAGAGAGGTGCCAACACAAAAAAGGTCTTGCTCTGGATAAGCCACACACCCCAACTGCATTTAAAATAATTGGTACCTTGGGTTATGGCAGCTTCGGGTTGCGGTTTTTTTGGGTTATGAACCCCACAAACCCGGAAGTGAATTTCGCCACGCGGGCGCTTCTGTACATGTCTGTGCAGTCTGTGCATGCACAGAAACGTTCTGCGCAGTTCGCGCATGCGCAGAAGTGCGATTTTGCGCATGCGCAAAATGGACGCTTGGGTTACGTACTATTCGTAGTGCAAACGCCACCCTGGAATGGATCGGGTACATAACCCGAGGTACCACTGTAGTGTGGTACCTGAATAGGGCTGGACGATATCTGGTTTTCAACATCATGATATATCACCAGTTAAACATCATGATATACTGATATATCACAATGTCTGAAATAAAGGTGGAGCTGTGTAAAGGCGTTGGCTGGCTTCACGGTTTTTCCCACTGGGTGATTTTTGCATAGCGTGAGCACAAACATACTATGATTCGTGATATATTGCCAGGACAAAAAAAAAATGAAACCAATATCACGTTACGGAATTCGAACCAGTTTTGAATGATATTTTGCCATCCCTAACACACATCATGATTTGCGACGTATTGTCAGGTTAAAAATTATGAAACCAATATCACAATATGGAATTCAAACTGATTATGGGCGAATATCGCCCAGCCCCCTATCCTTCACCTCTGTGTACTTTTAAAGGGAAGAAAAGTAGCCACTCTCATCACTTTCAAGGGGGCAGTGAGTGTTTGCATGTGTTGGGGTGGGGAAGGCTTAGGGGCTTTCTGGGCACCAGGGAAGACCTCCAGGACATAATGGTGCCCATCAGAGCTGCTTTTGGTCAGTTTAGACAATACTGAACTAGATAAACCAAAAAGTCTGGTTCATTATCAGGCAGCGTCCTACACTCGTATGGCATTCTGACCTTGCTGTGTGGGGTCATGCGCAGCATTTTAAATTTATTTCCCCACCCAGCCTTGCATAAAACAAGCGGGTATGTGCTGCACCTTCAGAGTAAGCGGAAGGGTAACATTAGCAACTGGGAAGAATTTGCAGTTGGTGTCCCATGCGGCTCGTGAGATCTCCTCGATCCCTCATCCCAGAAGCTGAGCCATAAAATATCTGCAAAGAGGCTCTGTCGTTTGGACTCCTGCCTGAATTCCACTCCCCACCCCCTGGCTAATGGGAACGGCCTGCTCAGCACTTCCCACCGCGGCTCGGCTGCCGTCTTTCTTTGTGAAGTCTGCTGCAGTGATGGCTGTGGGAAGGACGGCCTTTCGGTGCGTAGCTGCAGGGCCGGGCACATTCCTAACATCATAACAATATTGGTTTATTTTTAGGAGCCCAGAGCAAGCTGCTCACCTGGGGCTCTCCTATGCATTTGATACATCCTTGGGATGTAGGGGGGGGGGGAATAATAATTTCCTGGTCCCTGTGGACTAAGGAGAGCAGTCTCTCTGCTAACCAAGTGGCCACTGGTTTGCTGGTGTCCATGAGAGGCTAACTGGTGTAATAATTCATTATAACATAGCTTTTAGATATCGCTTTAAATAACTAGTGGCTGCTGTCCCTTGGGACTGGGAGGGCAGATCGGCCAAGAGTAGGCGGAGCCACAGTCAGAGATTGGCAGAAGTACGGTCATTCCTTGGGTTGCGCCCGCTACGGGTTGCATTCACTGCGGGATACGAACGCGCCAAACCCGGAAGTACCGGTAACAGAATGGGTTACTTCCGGGTTTTGGCGCATGCGCAGAAACGGTGAATTGCAACCCGCGCATGCGCAGACACGGGTTGCGAACGCACCTCCCGCACGGATCACGTTCGCAACCCGTGCATCCATTGTAATTCCACTTTTATTCCTATTCTCCGCCCTGCTGAGTTCAACAAGGACAGTGCTGAGGCCAAAGAGCATGGGTAGGCAAACTAAGGCCTGGGGGCCGGATCCAGCCCAATCGCCTTCTCAGTCTGGCCCGCAGACGGTCTGGCAGCCCGGACAGACTGCGCTACAGAGTGGCACCCCGCCCCTGGGGGGTGCCCCCGCGTTTGCTGCTCCAGGTGGCAAAGCGGCTCCATACGCCACTGCCTCCACAACCTCTCAATTGTTATCCTTACAACAGCCTGAGAGGTAGGCTAGGCAGCATGAGGTTTGGGACCCTGGTCTGGCAGCTCCCAGTCCCAACACTCTCATCTCTACACTCCTCTGACCTTGTAAAATAGGCGACATTGCTGGGGCAGAGAGAATGTCTATCCCAAGGAGACAGGATCTGAATGCACTGGCAGCGTGAAGATAACATCAACAGTGTAATTAATGTTTGAGTGATGTAAAAGTGGAGAACAGATCAATATGGTTATAGCAAAATATGCAGGAATGAAAGACTAATAAACCAAGGAAAGAGAAGGAGGGAAGTCACTGGATATTTAACAGTATGTAAAATGTTTATTTTAAGGTGTAAAATTGAAAAATTAAAAATATATTTTAAAAAAGATCTGAATGATGAACCCCCTTATGCTTGATGCTCACAATCAATCAGGTTCTTGCTCTCTCTCTCTCTCCCCCCTCCCATTTATAGTTATGTGTGCTTCTTTCCTTACACCTTAATGACTGAACTTGTAATTCTTCTGATGGATGAGGTCATAATTGCTCATCATCCTCTTAACACAGCTTGTTTAATTGGTTTCTTTGAGTCAGAGCCAGTGTGAATCAGTGAACAAAGAGCTCACTTAGGATGTGAGGGCCTGATCTCACAGGGACGCAGGAAGCTGCCTTGTACTGAGTCAGACCCTTGGCCCATGTAGCACATTATTGCTTACACTGGCTGGCAGCAGCTGTCCAGAGTTCCAGACATTCCAAGAGAATGAACCTGGGAGCTTCTCGTGCAAAGTAGGTGCTCTACCACGGAGCTATGCACTTTTCTCTACATTCCACATCTGCTGTGCTTTGTTTCTGGAGAAGGGGAACTTAAAATACTGTCCTCCTTCACAGGATTGTCGTGGGAGCAAAAGTAACATGAACTACAGCCTAAGTGAGTGTACTTCCATGCCTCGGAATTGCGTAGGTACGGACTGGACCTTGGCTAGCACTTGCCCCCTTGTGGCCACTAAAAAGGACCCAGCAGAATTGTCTGTGGGTGCCTGGAACAAGTAGCGTTTGTGGTGTTGGTGTGACCTCTGCAACTGGAACAAGTCCTTCAGCTTGGCAAACAAACCACGAGGACCAGAAACTTAAGGCCCGATTCAACTACCCTGTTCCGGTAGCAGAAGCCAGTGCAAGGATTCCCACCAGTCCAGTGGGGCTTCCCTGCTTCCTACCCCCCCCCCACACACACCTTCCCGAAATCTGCTCTGGAGGATCAGATGAACCCTCAAAACACTGTGGGGGTGGGAGGAGAAGGGAGAGCCTTTCTGCAGGTTAAACGCTATGCTGAATTTCCACCCTTTGGGTTGTATTCAGCTAAGTTGTACTCAGAGTAGACCCACTGAAATTAATGAACCTACGGTATTCGCGCCTGTTAACTTCAGTGGGTCTAATCTGAGTAGGCTACAGCTTTGTTTTTGGTGACAAAGTGAGAAATCCAAGACTTTTTTGGGGGGTGGGTGGGTATGATGATCTGCAGGGTACATTCTCAGCCCCCCTTGCCTTAAATGCAGCCTTCCAGAGGGGATGGGCAAAGTGAAGCTTTAAAAGTGTGTGTGAGGAAGAGAAAAGGCGAAAACTTGGAGGAGGATTGCTATGTACAACGAGGGCCAGGAATGTTAAACAGCTTAGGTTTGGGGGTGGGAGAGGCGTGACTCTGGTATGATAGTAACTCCGCACAGCCCCTCCCGAAGACTCTCACTCCCTTTCCCAGTGAGGGACCCATTCCATAGACTGAGAACACACAAACGCTGCCTTCTGCACCGAGTGAGACAGGCCATTGTTCCATCTAGCCCAGTATTGTCCACCTGGACTGGTAGCAGCATTCTGGGATATTTGAGGTAACTATTGTTGTTTAGCTAGAGGGGCCTGGGATCGGACCCGAGGCCCACTGCGTATACCAGGGGTCAGCAATTTTTTTCAGCCGTGGGCCGGTCCGCTGTCACTCAGCCCATGTGGTGGGCCGGACTATATTTTGAATTTTTTTAAATAATGAACGAATTCCTATGCCCCACAAATAACCCAGAGATGCATGTTAAATAAAAGCACACATTATACTCCTGTAAAAACACCAGGCAGGCCCCACAAATAACCCAGAGATGCTTTTTAAATTCTACTCATGTAAAAACACCAGGCAGGCCCCACAAATAACCCAGAGGTGATTTTTAAATAAAAGCACACATTCTACTCATGTAAAAACACCAGGCAGGCCCCACAAATAACCCAGAGGTGCTTTTTAAATAAAAAGACACATTCTACTCATGTAAAAACACGCTGATTCCCGGACCGTCCGCAGGCCGGATTGAGAAGGCGATTGGGCTGCATCCGGCCCCTGGGCCTTAGGTTGCCTACCCCTGGCCTATACAGCAGCCTCTTTGCCTCTGAGCTGTTGTCCTCAAGGAAAGTCTGGAGCCAGGGAGCCTTTGACCCAAAGTCGTGCCCCGAACAACATTATCCAGTGAGTCCGAGCTGATCTGCTTCCTTCCCTGCAAAGGCTGACCTTTCTGGTTCCTGTGCAAAGGCCCACATCGTGCTTTAAAAGCTTGCTAAATCACACGCAAAGCTTGTCAGGTGCTTTTGTAGCAAAGAGGTAGAGTACTTCGCTCTCAGCGAGGTTTCCCCTCCCAGCACTCCCTTAACTTTCATGGGAAATGGTGGGTTTGAGGTAGGATCTAAAGCAGGGTTTCCCAAACCTGGGTCTCCAGCTGTTTCTTGACTACAACTCCTTTCATCCCTAGCTAGCAGGACCAGTGGTCAGGGATGATGGGCATTGTAGTCCAAAAACAGCTGGAGACCCAAGTTTGGGGAAATTTAGCAATCAACCCCTCTTGCCAGGGAACTCTGGGAATTGTAGCTCTGGGGGTGGAACAGGGGGTCTCGTGACAACTCTCAGCACCCTTAACAAACCGCAGTTCCCGGGATTCTTTCAGGGGCATAAGAACATAAGGACAAGCCTGCTGGGATCAGGCCAGCACCTCAGCGAGTTCTGCCTCACAACTGTCTAAAGTGGTATGCTGCTGTTTTAAATGTAGAGTGCAGATGGGGCCTTCGTAAAGCCTTGTGCGCATGGATGGTTTTATATATATATATATAGAACGTGTAACATCTGTGTGGTGCAGTGGTTAGGATGTTGGACTGAGACCTGGGAGACCGGGGTTCAAATCCACAGTTCGCCTTGAAGCTTACAGTACTGGGTAAGCTCTTGGGCCATTTGCTACCTCTCAGCCTAACACACCTTGCAGGGTCGTACTGGGGTTGTACTTCATGCTCCTTGAAGGAAAGGTGGGGTAGAAATACAGTGAGTAAACTGGAAAAGAAAATGCAACCTAGTGTTGAGCGATAGTGGAATATAAATAAGGTCCCTACTGGGCTACTCATTCGTAATGGGAGGCAGCTTTCGCTTTCCCTTCTATGGAGTTTTCCGCCCTCCCAAGTGCACTTCACTGCTCTTCCTTTTTTATCCCCTCCAGATGCTATTTTTCACCCTTCTGGCATGCCTATTATTCTGTGCTTTGTCCGCTTGGAGCTTCCTTCTCTCCCTGCCCATCCAGTCCCTCTTCCGTTCTCAAAGCGAGTTAAATTCCCACTGGGCCAGAGCATCCCGTTTCTTCCCTTTTGTCCCTTCTCCAGGCTAACACGCACAAGACAGGAGCTCTCTCTGCCTGTTTTGTTTTTTTCTAATCTGCCTCATCCTTTGGAAGCGGCCTGCTGGTGCCCCGTCATTCTTGGCCGGGTTGCAAGTCTTGTGTCCTGATAGTTTCCAGGCAAGCTAAATATGGTTAACTGAAGCAGGGCCCTCCAAAACCTGCCTCCCTGTGAGTCAGGCTGCTGTGCGCGTCTCCCATGACCCTCTGTCCTCATCCTGGCTGAGCCGTCTCAGTGGGCATGCTGGAGAGAAAAAGCTGTGTGCACCCAATCTGGAAATCATCCAGGTGGCATGGTGGATCCTGTTGCAACAGTTCTCCTGATCTTGCTGGCTTCTGCTGAATGAAAGTGCTTCTTTCTGGTGGCAAAGCCGTTGCTCCAGGATCATTTGTTGCAGGTGGCACTGTGGGTTAAACCACAGAGCCTAGGGCTTGCTGATCAGAAGGTCAGTGGTTCGAATCCCCGCGACCGGTGAGCTCCCGTTGCTTGGTCCCAGCTCCTGCCAACCTAGCAGTTCGAAAGCACGTCAAAGTGCAAGTAGATAAATAGGTACCACTCCAGCGGGAAGGTAAACGGCATTTCTGTGCGCTGCTCTGGTTCGCCAGAAGCGGCTTAGTCATGCTGGCCACATGACCCGGAAGCTGTACGCTGGCTCTCTCGGCTAGTAAAGCAAGATGAGCGCCGCAACACCAGAGTCGTCCACGACTGGACCTAATGGTCAGGGGTCCCTTTACCTTTAGTGGGGGCGAGCAGTGCAGTACTGTGGTGGCTGGGGCCGGGGCGTTTGGGAATCGTAGGGAGGCAGGAAGACCAACAGTAGGTGGAGCCAAAGCCATTGATGGATAGAGACACCCCTGGCTGGTTGTAAGTAAGAAGACAGGGAGATAAGAAGAAAAGGAGAGCCTGCTGGATCAGGCCTGTGGCTCTTCTAGTCGGGCATCCTCTTTGCATGGTGGGTGGCCAGCCAGAGGGAAACCCCACAAGCAGGACCTGAGCGTAGCAGTGTGTATTTTGTTTTGTTTTACATGTGACCCCACATTTACATGGGGGTTACATTCCGAACCCCCCTGCGCATACACGAAATTGCGCAAAATGGGGAGCAGAGTCGTCCTGGCTCCTGAGGAGACCTACCCCAGAGCCCAAAGAAGACCTCTTCAAGCTCCAGGGAGGGTCTCCTCGTGAGCCAGAGTGTCAGCAGGGCTTTGCTGAGGCTTCTCAGCCTCCTTCCTTGCTTCAAACTATTTTTAAAATATTTTATTTTAAATTGATGTGACTCACCCTTGAACCTTAGCAGTGAAGGGCAGGCCATAGATTGAATAAATAATAATAGTAATGGGACTAAAGTTATATGCGTGCTCAGAACGCAAATTCAATTCGGTTGTTGTAGAGAGAAGGGCTTCTGAGGAGCGAGCATGTGTGTTAACTACCCCCTTCCTTTTCACTCTCCATAAATGACATCACAGAGGAAGAATTTGGGCTGTTGGGTCAACCTGGGGGCAGCAGCCAGGTTGATCTTCCTTTCCCTAGCAGCTTGGTGACAAATGCCTTTTTTTGCTGTCCCACCCATATATATCCCTTCGGCCAACACCGTACAGGAAAATCAGGTTCTGCAGGCCTCTACATCGCCCTGAAGACTGACAGAACCCTCACCCTTCTCTCTCCAGCAGCTAGCAGGTCTTTGGAAACAGATTTTGTAGCACAGGTGACTCTGGAGGTTGACATGCCAGTAGAAATTAAATAGGCACCTGTAGCTCTCAGCTAGTTCCAGCCCAAAGGCTGTTGCCTCTGAAGAATTGTGTGCAGCTGAGCCCTGCTGGATTGGAACAAAAGCCCACCTAGTTCTCCATCTTGCTTTCTGTAGTGGCCAAGCACATGCCTGCCTCCAGGGAGCTCTAACCAACCAAGCTATCCAGGCTGAGAGAGAATCATAGAATTGTAGAGTTGGAAGGGACCCAGTGGATCATCTAGTCCAACCCCCTGCAATGCAGGAATATGCAGCTGTCCCACACTGGGATCGAACCTGCAACCTTGGCATGATTAGCACCTCTTCTCCTCCATAAATTTGTCTAATTGCCCCCTTTAAAGGCCATTTGAGGTCGTGTGTCCATCAGTACATCTTACGGCAGTGAATTCTGCTGATTAGCTAGACAGGGTATGAAGAAGTTATGCCATGGACCCAAGTTCTAGAAGTATGAGAAACTGGGAGGAAAAACTTACCGGTAATCTTTCTCCACTTTCTTCATACTGCAAATAAATGTATTGTGTCACTCCTTAGTACAGTGGTACCTCGGGTTACAGATGCTTCAGGTTACAGATGCTTTAGGTTACAGACGCTTCAGGTTACAGACTTCGCTAACCCAGAAATAATACCTCGGGTTAAGAATTTGCTTCAGGATGAGAACAGAAATTGGGCAGCATCACAGCTGCAGCAGGAGGCCCCATTAGCTAAAGTGGTGCTTCAGGTTAAGAACAGTTTCAGGTTAAGAACGGACCTCCAGAACAAATTAAGTTCTTAACCCGAGGTACCACTGTATTCAGTTTTTCTTCTAAAAAAGCCCCCAGCCTTCCCCAAATGCTTTAGCTCTGGAGTTCTGAGTGAAAACTGGTTTCTCCTTGACACTGGCTTTCTCTGCTCAAACCACACACCTCTGCTCCGTGTCATATAGAAAATGCAGGAAAACAGGTCGCCTACACCACAGGGTTCTTCAGAGTGCAAGCCACAGTGCTTTGTCTCTGTGCTTGTTCGGCTCCTACTAGATCTGCCTGGTCAGCAGAAAATGAAAGTTAGCAGGTAAGTGTTGCACTTTAAAAAGGAAGAATACCTGTAAATCTTAAAGCTGAGGTTGATGTTTGGGATATTTTAATTTATTTTGCCTTTGGGGGAAGTTTTAGAAACATCCATCCCAAAACAAAGAAAATCTGTTTTTGGGCAAGGACAGGTCCCTCTCCTTCACAGACAGAGTTTTTCTTCCACATTATATGTGTGTAATTGTGTGCACACATGAGCACACGCTCCAAGCCAGAAGCATCCTTTTCCTGCTCACGTTCACCTGCCAAAGAAATTTCAACAGCAAAAGGCCTGCTTCTGATGACTGTCGGGGCTGCGGGACTTGTCACCTGGGAGGCTGAGCTGCAAATGCCAAACATGGGGCCTGGGCTGGGGAAGTGAGCGAAGCTGGAAAGCTGAAACGTCCAGATTGTTCCCATTCCAAATCTGGCACAGAGCCCCCCTCCTCCAAAGACCCTCCCCAGCTCTCGCTCTAACAAGGGCTTTATTCTGCTAAAACAAAATCGAAAATTCTTTCTAGTAGCACCTTAGAGACCAACTGAGTTAGTTGCTGGTATGAGCTTTCGTGTGCATGCACACTTCTTCAGATACACTGAAACAGAAGTCACCAGATCCTTAAATATAGTGGGGGAGTGGGGAGGGGTATTACTCAGAAGGATGGTGGGAATGGGTGATAGGCTGATAAGTGTGGAAAACCTGTTGACGACTCTAAACGGCTGCAATTAGTCTTGCAGGGAAAGGCAAGGGGTGAGATGGCTAAAGATAGCTTTGTTATGTATAATGAGATAAGAATCCAATGTCTTTGTTCAAACCAGGTTTCTCCATGGTTTTAAGTTTGGTGATTAGTTGCAATTCAGCCACTTCTCTGCTAGTTATATTTCCACCCAGACCTATTTTGACACATTCATTCTCCCTCTCTCTTTTCCTGCAGTTGCTTTCCAGGTAGAAAACTTGACGCTTGCCCTCTGCCATCATTCCCCACCCTTCTGCCAGTTTTTTCATTTGCTAATACTGCAGCTTCTTAGACTTCGATTTGATCACCGCTATGAGTAGGGTCACTGATGTTCCCATTGTGTGGATTGGGAAAACTGAGCCAAGGATAGTGATTTGTCCAAGGCAGGGTCCTGGACTTAAAGTGGTGTTTCTGTCTGTTGGGACATGCTAGTAACTGTCACCTCACTCAGTGATGATGGGGAACTCCTCCAATGTAGAGAATGCCATTTTTTTCTCAGCTAAAGCCTGGGGTGTGTTCTTACAAGCACCTAAATGTACACTAACAAAGCCATTTCAAGTGCTGCTTTCACTGCAGGAGATGTTGAAGGCAAAAGGAGCAAGCTACACTTTCTTGTAGGTTTTTACGAAAGCTTCCTGCCCAAGCTCTTCATGATAGGAGATTTAATATACGCATTTTTAGCTAACCCTTCATAACGCTGTCCCAGGACGGGCTGTGGTCTAAACCACTGAGCCTCTTGGGCTTGCCGATCAGAAGGTCGACCATTCGAATCCCTGTGATGGAGTGAGCTCCCGTTGCTCTGTCCCAGCTCCTGCCAACCTAGCCGTTTGAAAGCACAACAGTGCAAGTAGATAAATAGGTACCACTCCGGCAGAAAGGTAAACGGCGTTTCTGTGTGCTCTGGCTTCTGTCACGGTGTTCCATCACGCCAGAAGCGGTTTAGTCATGCTGGCCATATGCCCCGGAAAGCTGTCTGTGGACAAATGCCAGCTCTTTCGGCCTGAAAGCAAGTTGAGTGCCGCAACCCCATAGTCACCTTTGACTGGACTTAACCGTCCAGGGGTCCTTTACCTTATTTTATTTTTTTGCATATATCTCAATACAGACCCTGATGTTGGGAAAGATGGAGGGCACAAGGAGAAGGGGACGACAGAGGATGAGATGGTTAGAGTGTTCTCGAAGCGACTGGCATGAATTTGGCCAAACTGCGGGAGGCAGTGGAGGATAGGGGTACCTGGCGTGCTCTGGTCCATGGGGTCATGAAGAGTCGGACACGACTGAACAACAACAACAACAACAACAACAACAACAACAATACAGCAAGCAATGCATAAACCTTACTAGACTATGAATCTTACCAAATCAATGGCAGGGAGAAAGAGCAACAGCACTGCAATGGAAGGGGTTTTCTGACCTCCTCCTTCACCCAAAGTCTGTGCAGAACGGTGGGTCCTCTTGACCCCAGTGTTGAAACATTTGCAGCGATGTGACCAGAGCATAGCTGTTAACTTTCCCCCTTTTTTTAAGGGAAATTCCCTTATTCCGAACAGGTTTCCTCGCAAGAAAAGGGAAAAGTTGACAGCTATGGACCAGAGATGCAGCTCAAAAGGGAGGGCATATCACAACCGGGAGGCTACTACAGAGAAGTCCCTGTCAGAACCTTCCCTGCAGATCCCAACACCTGAACATAGGAGGAGTTACTACTTCAGAACTGTGGGACCCCAAGTCACTTAGGGCTCTGCATGTCAATGTAAGCACTTTCTAGAGGGCTTGAGGTTTTATTAAGTAGCATTTTAAATCTCTTGTTTTCTAACCTGCACTTTGGGATAGAAATGTTGACTCAGTGAATAACCTCGTACAGCATTTGGATTTTTTGTTTTTAAGTTGCCAGAATTTGAAGAATGCTGGCTTCAGAATAAAGCAGATCGCCCTTGGTTAAGAGTAGCCAATCTGCTCTCCAGATGCTGTCGGACTACAACTCCCATCAGCCCCAGGATGATAGTCAAGCTGTATCTGGACGGCACTACGTTGGCTACCACCATTGCCATAGATGTAGGAGTTGTGAGTTTGTGTCTCAGATCCCCCCACTCCTTCAGAGGTCTGCCAGTTGCCGCTCCATCATAATGTTGCTCTGTGCCTGATTGGCTTAGCTCCTTTTGGCAAAATTAGCTTAAAGCAAGTAAAATATGACCTGCCAGTTTCTCATCTTCCCCTTCTGATGCTGTGCTGTTTCCCCTCCCGGCTCAGTGCCGCTGTGGCTTCATGCAGTTAGCTGCCAGTTAATGAGTGTTTCCTGGGAATTTAAAAGTCTGGATGCCTGGACTTCGTGGAAGCAGAGATCTCTCCTAATAGTGGGCTGTGCAGTTAATACTGGAAATGGATTTCATAAAGGCTTGGCTTGACCATTACACAATCATTTATTCTATACTCGGTTCCACTTCGGTGCTAAATCAGAGCCCGTACCAATTGTACCCAAACCAGATCTGAAGATGCTGTTCAATTGGCTCTGATCAGATTGAGCAATGAGTGGTCAGTACTGGCTAATTGGAGATGCTAGGGGTTGAATATAGGGCCCTTCTGCATGCAAAGCAGAATGACCAATGACCTAGAACCCCTCCAGTGGTCTACCTAAGCAGGCAGCACCTCAGTATCTTGTTGTTAACCAGAAGGTTGGTGGTTTGAACCAACACAAGGATGGCTGTGGGCAGGATTCCTGTATTGCAGTGGGTTGGGCTAAATGACCCTTGGTGTCCATGCCAACTCTTAGATTCTATAATCTATGATCTCTTTGATCAGGGTTGGGGAACCTGTGGCTCTCAAGGTGTTAATGGACTACAGCTCCCATCAGGCCCAGCTAGCAAAGCCACCGTTCGGGGGTGATGGGAGTTGTAGTTCAGCAACACCTGAAAGGTCACCCCTTTCCTGAGGTAGAGTGTTGAATTGGCAACAGGGGGATCCGTGGGCTGCGAGACCCCTGCTCAGCTCTACAGTTCATTGGGTGATGTTGGGCTAACCACGCTCGGCCTACCTTGCAGGGTCATTGTGAGGAGGAAAGGGGAGGGACCATGCACCCCACTCTGGGCTCCTTGGTGGACAGGGTGGGAATAAAAAATGAAATAAATGAAATGGAGGTAGTTGGGAGTGCTCTAAAGGGTGGATAAACGGCAAAAGGTGTAGCGAATTGTTTTGCCGTGGCAGCCTGGTTGGAAACCTAACTTCAGACGAGCCTTGCCAGAAATACCCCAACTGTCTTCTCAGAGGGAGAGAGGGAAGGAAATTTCAGGAGAAGAAAGGACAGGGCTAAATAGACAATGCTAATTTTCTAATTTTGTGTATTCTTAAAGCCGCTTGTTAACAGTGTCATGGTTCCTATATGTCTATTAAGGATTAATCCTATGCTCCACTCATAATTGGAGTCCTCAGCATATATACTTCATTTTCATGTCCATGGAACCTGTAGTGGGTGTATCTCTTGCTTTAGATGCCCCCAAATGACCTTTTTGGGGGGTTTCATTTGAGAAGCTTTTATCTGACAGCACAGTTGGATAGGGCCACCCCCCTACCCATTTGGGATCTGCATAGGACTTTTGCTGCAGATAGATCTTGGCTCAAAAAACCTCAACAGCCCCCTCCTCTGCTTTCCCCCACCCACTCCCTTCGTTCAGGCAGAACTCGGTGGGCGTTTGGAAACTGGAGATGTTTTTCGTGGAGAATCGGGTCTCTGTTTCCAGCCGGTCTCTTCTGTGTCCTTTGCCCCGGCTTGGAAAGTTCCCCAGGGCTCCTTGCGGCCTTCTGCGCCTTGAATAAAGCCATTGTGTTGGCGGGCTCCCACTCGCCTTCCCAAAAAGAGGGAGGGGAGAGGAGGGGTGGACCCCTCTGAACTCTTTCCTCAGGCCTCAGGCCTGCCTGGTGGGGGGGTTGCCTTGTGAGCAAGTTCCCTGTACAGAAGAAGAGCGAAGTTGGTTGGGACCGTGATTCCTAAACAGAAATGCATACAGGAGTGAAGAAACCTTTTACGAGTTCATTTCCCCCCTTGCCATTTCCATCTGTCCCAACTGCTAGTGGGACGAAGCTCTCACTTTCGCCAACTGGCCTGTGCCCCCTCCCTCACATGCACGACCTCCCTCCTTTCCCTGAGAGCGTTGGCAGCAGCTGATCCGACGTGCCAGCCACGAGCCGGGTGCCAGCTTTCAGACAGCGGGCTAACAAAAGGCACGTTTTCCGACTTGTGCTGAGTGGCGCACGCTAGGCAATTCTTGGGCCATGAGCTCATGGCACCGGCAGGAAATCATTGATGCCAAGGGCTGCCGGGGGGTGGGTGGGGGGTTGTAGATGGATGAAGAGGGCACATGGGTGGACTGGTATTCTGACATCAACCCTGGCGTGGCTTGACTTGGCTTTGCAGCTTCCTGCCCTCCAGGCAACGGGGAAGCAAGGTCTAGAAATGGAGGCAGTTTTGCGATCCAGCATCTAGACTCCTTCTGAGATGAAGATTTCTGCGAAGCTTGAAAGCTTGCCCATTCCTACCTTCACTTTTATCTCAATTGCCCCAATAATGAAGAATCTCTTTTCTTTTCTTTTTCTTTTACCTACTTTGACTCTCTTCATAAATTCCATCCTTCTGACAGTCAGTATAGTCAAAATTTTTCAGCTGTGTCACATTTTCCATCTATTTATTGACCTCTGCAGTGCAGGCTATTTTAGGCTAAGATTTTTTGTATATATAATTCTTCCTTTCCTTTCCTTTCCTTCATTCACTTTCTGTGCTGGAGATGAGGCGGTCCAAATTTGGGATATTGGGATAAAGGGGTGCTGGGTGAAGTGCCAGCACCCAGCTCCCAAGAGTTCACCAAGAAGCAGCCTGTAGACCACGGATACGAGGACTGTTTTCCCCCCTGTCAAAGACTGTGCATCCCTTTGAGGGGGGGTATTTCGGGGGCCAGAGTTGATGGCGGGTAGCGATGAAGCCAGCAGTGGGAAGAACCAGACCCCAAAGTAGGGTACCCCTTTCCCCCATCTTTTTTTCCTTCTACCCCTTCTTTCTCTTCTTCACCCAACAGCTGCCAAAGGGTACAAATACCTTGCCAGTGGTGTGAACTGATTGCTTACCTTGCAATCTGCTCCTCTTTCCATTACACCATCTATTTTGTTTTTCCTCTCTCTCTCCAGAGTCCAGTCTTCTGCCCCACCTGTCTGAAATTTTGGTTCCTCTTTTTTTTTGCTGTAGACTTCTACATCCCACAAAGATCAGTTCTTAGAAGTCATGGGGAAGTCTGCCCAGTCTTACGACGCCGGCTTCCTGCAAGCTTATAAGGGGGGGCTTGACCTTGTTGTATAGAAATATATTTGCTGTGATGGAGGTTATAATAGTCTTTAAGGCTAAATGTAGTGAATATTGATCGCAATTTACAGTAACTGGGCTGCAAGACAGAGAGAGAGAGAAAGATATTTTCATATTTCCCTCCCTGATGGAGAGCGGGGTTTTCCTGCCAGAGAGAGATGGCTCCATCCTTCCTTGCCCACGGTTTCTACGCCATTAAGGCTTCCTCACTGCAAGCTTATGCTCCAGTTTCCTTTGCTGCTCACTAATGGTTTCCTGCCTTTATTAACCTTTTGCTTAATTGAGTTGGGGGGTGGTTTACATCACCGTGACTCAATGGGATTGGGGTGGGGAACTAGATGCCTGAGGGGCCAAATGTGGCCCTCTAGGCCTCTCTTTATGGCCCCCTCCCTAGGCCAGCCTTTCACCAGCCCTCCTTAGAGGTGTTTCTGCCTGCCTTGATTTCTGATACAGTAATTCTTTAATCTAAAGGCAGCCCTATATTGGGAGGTTTTTAACGCTTGATGGTTTTGTTATGTTTTTAGATGTGCTGTAAGCTGCCCAGAGTGTACAGGGTATAAATAAATAAATTATTACTACTACTACTACTACTACTATTATGCTGGTTTGGATGCAGGCTAGGAAAGGGAGTGAGTAAAAGCTAGCCTACTGTAAAGAGGTAAAAATTATATCCCTTTCTGCACCCAATTTTATGTCTCCATTGGTCCTGTCTGTTTGCTAAGCAAACGTCTGTGTTTGCACACCACAAACTTGAGGCCAGTCTCCCTTGCTGCTCCTTTGCTTAATAGTCTGGGTCTTTCACCTCTGGCGCCAAAGTCTTTTGTATTGATCCAAAAGTTCCTTGCTACCTTTTTTTCGGGGGGGGGGGGGGGTTCCTTCCCTTGTGTCCCCTCCCCCAAATCCCTGGTTCTAATTACCCTAGTTCAGATCTGCAATTAGTAATTTAGGGTGAGCTTCTACCAAGAGAAGGCAGGCTGTCTTTCCGGGGATATTGTTCTCTGGCTGGGCATTGTCTTCCATTCATACTTTTGGCTGAGTTTTAGATGGGCCTGATCCAATCTTGGGGGAAAGGGACATGTGTCCTTGAGGGATACAGTCTCTGTGGATCATTTCTTGGTCATTTGAAATGGATGCAGCAAGGGGGCGAGGGGAGCCTTCTCCCACAGGTCTGGTTACTACTCTGTTTTATATACTGCAAATTGTTTTACCCTCTCTTCTGTTTTGCCTTCGCTCCCCGGAGCCCAACCATAGCATCAGATCGATTTGAACTCATTACTTCTCCCCTGGAGTCCAGCCAGAGGCTCCATTATCTGTGCTGAGCCGGGAATCAGCCCAACCACCGGCCCACCTGCAAGCTTCCGTCTGTTCCTCCCTGACTCCTTGGAGATGCTTTGAGGGTGCATAGAAGGGGCTGGAGGAAGAGGGGGCAGGTTGAGGAGAGAGTCAACTCAGCATGTTTTCTTTCTCTCTTGCGCGGTTCAGTAATGGTATCTAGTTTCTTTCAAGCCACTTAAGCTTGCCACCCCTTTTCCTCTCTATTTCTCTCTGCGTTTTGTCAGAGAACTACAAAGTCTTGTCATAAAGCATGTCAGGCCTTGTTTTGAAGGCTGGGTGCTTTCTAACAATGCATCCCTTCCACGTTGGAGCTCCAACCCCTCTCCACCCCTCCCTGCATCTCCTTCCATCAAAGACTGCAGCGCTTAAAACCATCTTCCGTTGTCTTTGGATTGACTTAGTTGCGTGTCGAGACCCCAAAGCCGCCCTCCCAGGAATGAAATAAAAACACCAGGACACAGAATATAAGGTTAATGTGATTGGGTAAAAATTTGGCCACAACTTTATTGGTTACAGCATGTGAGCGGTATTGGCTTAGGCATTGAGTGGACCTGACTATATCTGACTCCTGCCCGCAGAGCAGGAAGTCCAGTAAGGGTAAACCACTGATAAGGGGAGCCCCGTCGATTCAGACCAACTCGAGTTCCCCTTGGGTTCCAATGGGGTCGTGGCATGGCCCTAGCCCCGCCCCGGGCTTCGGACAAGATCCCACACCCCCGGATTCCTTTAACGGACTACCCTTAAGCTTGGAGGGGCAGGCGATGGCCAGGCCTCCCCTCCCCCAACATTAGGTCACTCAATGCCTAACCGCCACCTTACAAAGTTGTGACGATTGCTAAGTGGTAGGCGAAAACCAAATGGCCCAGCCAATCTGCCAAGTGGAAAAATTCCTACCAGGCCCCCGACAAGGGCAGGCGACCAACCGAAGTCCAAAGCAAGGCCATAGGGTGAAACCTGCCTACAGGGAAGGGAGGGAGGGTGGGAGATCTGAGGAAGCGAGCCGAAAGGAGGTCTCTCGGCTCGCGCCTCTCCTTTTGAAAGGGAGCCCCCGGCCACGCCCCCAGCCGGCTGATTGGCCGGTTGCCTGCTGACGCGGCCGGGGACTCCTCCGAGCAGCGAGGGACAAAGTCCCCCGCCCACAGGAAGTGGGGAGAGCGGCTCTGCAGTCCACCGCAACTCCTCCCCACAAGGAGGTGGAGCGGATTTGCGTGTCGAGACCCCAAAGCCGCCCTCCCAGGAATGAAATAAAAACACCAGGACACAGAATATAAGGTTAATGTGATTGGGTAAAAATTTGGCCACAACTTTATTGGTTACAGCATGTGAGCGGTATTGGCTTAGGCATTGAGTGGACCTGACTATATCTGACTCCTGCCCGCAGAGCAGGAAGTCCAGTAAGGGTAAACCACTGATAAGGGGAGCCCCGTCGATTCAGACCAACTTGAGTTCCCCTTGGGTTCCAATGGGGTCGTGGCATGGCCCTAGCCCCGCCCCGGGCTTCGGACAAGATCCCACACCCCCGGATTCCTTTAACGGACTACCCTTAAGCTTGGAGGGGCAGGCGATGGCCAGGCCTCCCCTCCCCCAACATTAGGTCACTCAATGCCTAACCGCCACAAGAGTCCCGAAAGGGGCTCGCCGCCACATACCCTCACAGCTGCAACCAATACTTCAATCCCTCCGCTATATCGGCCAGCCAAAAGTCATTTTCCTCATTCAGAAAGGTGTAAGCCATCATCTCAAAACAATGCCATCTTGCTGTAAAGTATAGTGTGTAAGCCATCATCTCAAAACAATGCCATCTTGCCGTAAGGTATAGTGGGATGCAGAATCAACCGGCCACCCAGCATGTGCACCTTCTGTGCCACTGAACGATTCAAGCGTTTTTTTGGGGTATGATCTGCTGCAGCTGAGGAACTACTACCAGGCAAATGCGTCTCTCCAGAAGCTGCGATCAAATAAGAGTCATTTTGGAGAGTTCATTGACATAAAGCCCAAGTCCTTTTGATGTTCGTGAGCAAGTCCAGGCCTTTTCGACTCGGCCAACAGTTTTCTCCCAGGTGCAAAACCAAAGCGTTGGTTGGGGGGGGGGGGCTTATGCCTCAGCCCTGGCCGTCACAATTGGCAACATCTCCTTCCACCGCATCCCACGCCTCGAAATCCAAACAATATGGATGTGTGCAGGAAAACCCAGCTGGCACCACAAGCCACTGGCAATTGCCCTCACCCGGGCCCAGTGCACGATACTGCAGCCCACAATCCAGATCTCAATGCACTCTGAATCTAAAAAGGAAAGAAATAACAAGACGGAATAAGTCACAGGCCTGTTTAAATTCCGGAGCTGCCATGGATATAACCTTTGAATACATTGGATCAACATCGCTCCAAGTTTTTCATTCTGTAAGCAGCCTCAATCCTAGAAGAATGAGCAGCGAGTTCCCTAGTTGGAAGGCCGCATGCTTCGATCGCTCTACGCATTACACGAGTGAACTTCTGTCTGGTTAGACTGGGTCCATCCTCATCCACTAGGAAAAGGGCCAGAACCACGGGGCCTAAGATTGAGATATCGTTTAGTATCTTTTACAGGGCAAGGGCCGCTATGCATGATCTCTGATAGCCAGAGCAGGGCGCCCTTTCCTTGCTGGTAAGTTTTTGAGAGACGGATGTAAATAACCAGTTCTGTTAAAGAAAGCTGAATGTCGCCAAGCTGTAAGCCTCAGAATAAAGAGTCTGGGTCGCCATCATGGACTACTACCCCTACTCTTAGGGCATCAAAATTGCAATCGAAAAGGCTGCTGAAAACAATCTGGAATCATATTTGGACCAACCAATGGAATTTAATTTGTTGCATATTTTACAGGGAAGGCCAATTGCAACAAGCCAACGCCCATCCATGCTTGGAGGTTACAATCTATGAGAGAAGGATGAAGGCAAGGCTTCCCAAGTCTTTTTTGCTGCTCTGAACCCGGCAGGGCTAAGAGAGCCTGGGAGATCTGAGGAAGCGAGCCGAAAGGAGGTCTCTCGGCTCGCGCCTCTCCTTTTGAAAGGGAGCCCCCGGCCACGCCCCCAGCCGGCTGATTGGCCGGTTGCCTGCTGACGCGGCCGGGGACTCCTCCGAGCAGCGAGGGACAAAGTCCCCCGCCCACAGGAAGTGGGGAGAGCGGCTCTGCAGTCCACCGCAACTCCTCCCCACAAGGAGGTGGAGCGGATTTCCTGCATCCAGGACTGGGGACAACAAGTGTGCAGCTGGGAAGGTAGGCAGATGGAAGGGATTGAGGGGTGTGCTCAGGGTTCCTATTTCCCAGCAGTGGGGAATCTTTTCCAGCCCGAGGGCCACATTATGTTCTGGGGCAGATTTCTGGGGGCCGCATTCCAGTGGCGGGCATGTCCACAGGCAAAAGTGGGTTGACTCAATGAGTGTAAAGGCTACCTTTGCGCAATATACTAGTTTCTACACACTCAAACCACCTGTCTTTAACCTCCAACCTGGCAAGGGAGAGGCAATATCCTAGCTCAGTGACACATTCTGGCCAGGCAAGGAATGGCTGAGGAGGAAGTATCACCTGGAGAGAATCCTGAGGACCAAATACCACTAAGGAGCTGGTGCCATGCTGCCTGCCCACTAGCTGGTAGATTTTTCATCTCCAGCTGGGCATGGACCCAGGTGTCAATGGTTCTCAACCACTAGCTACTTAGTAAAAGGCTGGCTCCAGAACGTGACTCTGTGGCTGGCTTGGTGACACATTACACGACAGGGCAAATGCTCATCCACTGGGCTTATGGCCCATCTTCATAACTGGATTTTCATAAATGTCCCTGCCAATTGGATGGACGTTATGCTGGTTCAGCAATACAAAGCAAATATGAT
This sequence comes from Lacerta agilis, assembly GCF_009819535.1. Lineage (NCBI taxonomy): Eukaryota > Metazoa > Chordata > Lepidosauria > Squamata > Lacertidae > Lacerta > Lacerta agilis. The sequence goes on along the minus strand of NC_046326.1, from coordinate 19,622,106 downwards.
AGATGGGACCAGGCGACCCATGTCCGCAGTTGTGTGTGGCCTAAAGGATGTGGAGAAATTTCATATAGAACCTTTGCCAACCTGGTGCCCTCCAGATGTTTGGGACTACAGTTATACCTCCGTGAACGTCCGCCTTGTCTAGCGTCCATTCCGGCGAACGTACCAGAAGACATCCCCTCCTTGAAGAGCGGGAGCCGTTTCCCACACTTGAAGAGGGGCGTGTCTGGCCCCCTGCACCAGCCCCTATCCGCTGCCATGCCAAGCCCCTTTGCCGGCCAATAGGGCTAGCTGGGGGGCGGAGTCTGGCTGCATTTAAGCAGCCGCGGCAGCGCCATTTCCCTATTCTGCTTCCTGCTTGCATCGGATCACCCTCCCTCCCTCCCTCTAGGTTTTGCTAGGCTTTTGACCTTGCTATGGGCTTCGGTTGGCCGCCTTGTTTGCCCAAGGGGCCTGGTAGGAGTTTTTTTTTTATCCATTTGGCAAATTGGCACCGGCCTCTTGGTTTTTTCACCCACCTCGTAGCAATTCATCACAACTTTATGGTATTGGCGGTTAGGCATTGTAATATTTAATATGTGATGTATATATGTTGTGTGTTGGAGGGCAGGTTGTGGCCATCACCTACCTCCTAGGGGTATCCCGTTAAGGGGATTCGGCGGTCGTGGATCCTGTCCGATGCCCTGCTGGTGGCTAGGGCCATGGCACGACCCCCGGTGACATCAGGGGAAGCTTCCAGTTGTATTTGCATCAACAAGCTCCTCCCACTGGTCGTTAACCCTAAGGTGACTCCCCGCCGAGTGGAGTGAAGTCAAGCGTTGTGCTCTTCTCCAATGCCTAAAGCCAATACCTGTCACATGCTATAACCAATAAAGTTGTGGCCTTATTTTCCCCATTAACCTAAAAACTTGTGTCCTTGTGTTTTATTTACTCCACGTGGGTGGCGGGTCATCGACTCGCAACAGGTTACTTCTGGGTTTGCCTCTTGCGCATGCGCAGAGGTGCAAACCACTCCATGCGCGTGCGCAGATGCAGCGCTTTGCCCTGCATCCTTTTTGGCTAGCGGTTGGGGCTCCGGAACGGAGCCCGGCCGCAAAACAAGGTACGACTGTACAGCTCTCACCAGCCTCAGCCAGCACAACTGTTCTGGTTGGCACCTCTCAGACGTTTTGAACTACGGATCCTAAAGGCACCAGGTTCCCGGTGGCTGCTATAGTAAACTAAAGAAATGAAAGAACAAAATTACGGGTGCTGCTTTCTCAGTCTGTGGAAGAGGAAGTTTTAAAAATGGTGAACGGCACGCACAGTGAAAGGAGAAGTTTGAGTCTTGGCTGGTGCTAATGTAAAAATTGCTCAAGCTGTCAAACAGGGGAGTTGAACAAACAAGTGGGCCCAGCAGTCTTGAAGTCAGCACAAGAGGGTTTTCATCTGTGACCCTTCCTCTACATTTAGAAAAAGCAATAAAAGTATCCAGTGTTACTTTAAGAGGCAAGAGGAGCTCTGTATTCAGAACAAGCACTCTCCAACTCAAAGAGACGGTGCTATCCTGTTCCTATCTTATTTGTAGGGTTTCCATGGGCATTTGGTTGGCCTCTGGGTATTCCCACCTCACTATTTTCAGGTGGGATTAAATTACATGCCGGCAAATTCAGGTTGCACAACAAAACCTCTTTCTTTCTTTTTTTTAAAAAAACAGACTTTTAGAGGTAAGGAAGTGACAGGAAGATGTGCGGGATAACATTTGCTTGACACAGTGTTGTCTAGCCCCCTAGCAAACAAGTTGTAGTGAATGCTGAATAAACAGGTTGCCTGGAAGTGACTTGTGGGAAGAGGATTTGGGAGCCAGGCTCCCAAATGTTCTTACATTAGCTATGGCTGAGCTTCATAGAACTGAGGTCTCTTAATGGCCACCGATCTTGAGTGACCAACCAGATGCTCATCATGAGTTTCCTTTTCCTTTTCTATTTCTTGCTCACAAGTGCAGAATATGTGTCCCTTTTTCTTTCTGCTGCCTTGTGAGGGGGTATTCCAGGAGAAAAAAAGCAGCTATGGGCAGGATGTGGGCTTTTGTGGCAGTCTGTCCCCTGCAACCCATGACACGGGCACTGAACCCCAATCCCTGACAAAGTAAGGCGCCATTTTGGAAAAACCGCTCTCTGCTTCTCTTGTGTGGTTGGTGGCTGTGTGTGTTACTTCTGTGGCGAAGCCTTTCCCTGCTGGTTGTCAGAATTAAATTTCTGGCCGGCATACTTGTGGGTCCTTGATTCAGAATTATTATGTTGGCAAAAAAGGTGCATGTGATTAACTCTTGTTAAGATGAGGCTTTTGGAACTTGGGAAGGTCAGCAAGTTGAAAAAGCTGAGACGGTCACTGAAGGCAATGGTGGTCTTCTCCAACCTTCCCCTTTAGGGGTTCAGGTCTTCTCAGAGGCTTCTTGCTGACATATCCTGCTTCTGGCCTTTCCAGAGGCATCTGGGGGGAAAACACCTCCTTCCCTGCAGACCATCCTAGGCGTTAGGATCAGCTGAGAGGGCCCTATTGGTAGTTCAACCACCCTCAGAGGTTTGGAGGTCGTGGTGGAAGCCTGGGAGAAAGTCTCCTCTGTGGCAGGCCCTAGGCTGTGGAATTCCCTCCCTAAAGAGGTCCATCTAACATCTTCATCATATAGTTTAAATTCAGTGTTGCAGATGCACCTCTTTACCCTTGGCCTTGACATCTAACGGACGTGTTTTAGGACCCACCCTGCTATTGTGACTAATTTGTTTTAAACTGTTCTTAATGCTGATTTTTAAAATTGGTGTATGCTGCCCTGGGACCTGGTGGTGGGTTGGTCTCTCGCTGTTTGTGGAAGCAGTGTCTCAGTAGCACATGGAAACAACACCGGTGTCTCTCCCTCCCTCCCCAAATCTGCTTTGTCCAGATAAAGCAAAGAACATCAGCAGAAGTAATTTGGGATTTCCTTGTAGGATGGAGTCGGGAAGGGGGTGGGGTAGGGGCTGGTACTCTAATCCCACCAGCTAAATGCACATGTAATGCCATATATACACGTCCGAGCCTTTTCTGTTTGTTGTCTGGATGAATCAAACCCCAGCAGATGTTCAACAAAAGGGCTATATCCCCCCAGACGGGTCCAGCATCCTGCTTGGGGGATCTGTGATGTCATCGCGGAACAAATGGGAGGTGGGGAATGGGTGGGCAGGATATGGCTGGTGGTGAGGAGGAAGAAGAGAAGAGGGTAATTAGAGCAACCTGGCAGGTCTGCCCACAGCTGGGGTTGAATAGGAACCTACTTGTGTAGGGGCCTAATCTCCGGATCCTCCACCTGTTCCCTTGCAAACAGCATCTGGAAAGTCACTTTAGTGGGTGCAGCCAATTTCCCTTTCTTGGGCTTGATAGAAACAGCAGCCTCTGTGTGTGCATCTTGGAAGGAAACACAGCTGCTGTTTCCCCCCATCCTTCCAAACTTTAAAAATAAGAATAAAATCCCCGGGCCAAGATAGATCTGGGAAAAGGCCAATTATGTGACTCACGAAAGGATTCCTACCATTCACCTGTGAATTTTTGATCAATTTTATGTCTACTTCTTTTTCGAATTTGATCTTATCGGCATTTTATTATGAATATTTTATATTGTTCTATGTAAACTGCTTAAAGGGTTTGTTTTTTTGCTGATTAAGGGTTATATGCATCTTGATGGGAAAATAAAGAAATGCGCCAGCCTCTGGGAAATGGAACAAGAGAGAAGATACTTTTTTTTTTTTACAGTTTTTACAGAGGCAACTAGTCTTCAGTATAAAATAGGGGAAGCAGTTTTTGTTTTGTTTTTAGTGTAATATAGAATTCCTCACATGGTGTTGGTTTGAGGGTGGGATGGGATACAGGGTGTGTGGCTGAGTTAGCTAGTCATACTGGCTTCTTGCATAAGATGGAAGCCTCTTCCAACTGAAGAGACACGCTATCATGAACTGGGAAACATTCATAAAGGAAGTGTACTCTGCACATGCTCTGAGGTACTTTGCTCGTAGGGTTAGGATGGTGATGATTATACACTCTCTTCCCTTTCCACACTGGCAGCCCTTTGATGCTCAAGGGGTACATTTGTAAGCTGGTTTTATACCCATTTTAACAGTCATGGCTTCCCTCAAAGAATCCCGAGGCTTTCCATGTAGCCAAGGTGCTGAATATTTGGCAATGGATCCAGAATAGTTTCCTAGAGAGAGACAAATGACTATTGAACCAATTTAAAGACTTTCGGGGGTAAATATGGAATGACCTCTCCAGGAGTCTCCAGGGGAGCGGCCTTCAGAGACCAGCCATCCTCCCTGTTGCCAAGCAACCAGTACAGTCAATAGGAAATTCACATAAACTTATTGATACTTGGAGGGGACTGTGGGGGATTCTTTTCTAATTTGTTTTAGTGATGTGAAAATGCCTCTTTAAAGACTATGCTTGCTACCTGTAGTTTTTAAAAGCATTTGTATTTTTTTTAAAATTAATCCTGTCTGTTTGCGGTTAATCTTTTTTTTAAAAAAAAGTTTTTATTGATATTATCCAGAAGTGTGGGTGCTGTGGACCCCCAAATATTGGTGGACTTCATTTATCTCTGACCATTGGCCATACTCCTTAGGGTCCTATCTGCATTATACATTTAGAATGGTATCGTACCACTTCAAACAGTCGCAACTTTCACGCAAGGATATTGGGAACTGTAGTTCGTAGTGCTGTGAGTTGTCAGGGAACTGCTATTCCTCTCAGAGAGCTACAATTCCCAGAATTCATTGGGAAGATGGATTGACTGTTAAATCGCTCTAGAAACTATAGCTTTGTGAGGGGGGAAAGGGATTGCCTAACAACTCTCAGCAGCCTTGACAGGATTCTTTGAGGGAAGACATGACGGTTTAAAGTGGTACGATGTTGCTTTAAATATATATTGTAGCCAGGACCTAGGACTGATGGGATTTGGAGTTCAACCACAACTGCAGGACCACATCATCTCCACCCCTGGATTAATGGGTGTGGACTGTGGTAAAAGTACGATAACATATTATGGGGAAAAGAACAATTTCTCCTTTGCTTTTAAGTGGGTGTGGTACAGATGTGAAATATTGCAGGGTATGTGAGTTGTACTCTCTTTTTGGGGTGGGGGTGGGATGCTATTGTCAATTTATTATTTGGTTCGTATTCAGACAATTAATGGTATGGATTTTAATTGTACAGATATTCAGGTCATTAAGTGGTTAGATTTGATGTGTGAGAAAAGCATTTTTTAGATTATGTGTGAGAAAAGCATTTTTTTAGATCATGTGTGCAGGTGTCACACCTGGTGTCTCAGAAGGGTTTATGTCCCAGGAGGCAAGGCTTCTTCTGAGATGAACCTGTGAGGTCTCCCTCCCCCCCCCTTTTTTTTTGCAAAAAGGCTCCGAAATTGGCAATCAAAATAATTAAGAGGATGGTTGCTTCTGAATACCAGTTGCTGGGAACCCCAGGAGGGGAGAATGCTGTTACACTCATGTCTTTCTTCTAGCAGCCAGATTATTATACTGTATTCTTATAAATACTTGTATTTTATTTTATTTTATTTTTTTAAAAAAATGTTTCCCAAAAATGTAACCATTTAACCAACTAGATGTTGCAGCTGCTGATGCTTAACATTGGGTGAAGAGCTTGCAAGGAAGGGAGACTGAAATAATATGTGGAATAAGTTAGTCTTGCAAATATTATGGGCTTTTGCCTGCTAGGAAATTCACATCATGGGCATTGCATTCCTTCTTTCACTTGTTGGAGGTCCAAAAAAAGAATACAGTGGACCCTCTGGATACAAACTTAATTCGTTCCGGGGGTCCGTTCACACCCCAAAAATAACGTAAATAGAAGTGTGCTTCTGCGCATGTGCGTGGCGAAACCCGGAAGTATACATTTCCGGGTTTGCCGTGGCCGTAACCCAAAGATTCCATATCCAGAGGAATACGTAAGTAGAGGTACGACTGTATATTTTCCCAGAGAGGATTGGAAAGGGAGCACAAAGCTTACTCTCTCTAGAAAGCAGCTGAGGTGTTGCCTGGTGTTCTACCTCAATGTTTCCTCCCCTCTTTCTCTCAGGAGGAGCGGATAGCAATGTGGCAGTCTATATGCCGGATTTGGTGGAGGCAAAGCTTGGGGACACAGCCATTATAAAATGCGAGTTCGCCCTCCCAGAGAATGGCAGCTACGTTTACGTCAACTGGTACTCGGTGAGTCAAAAGAGGGTTTGGGAAAGGTTGCTTTGGGGAGAGGGTTGGGAATGGAGAAACACCACAGTCCCCTCCTTAACTTGTGAAGGCATGAAGTGCATAACGGGCCAGGGACATGTTCTCTACCCTTGTTCCCAACTTCCCTATGTGCATGGGCTCCTCTCCTGACCTTCTGTTGAGTGTGGAAGGTTGAAGAGGGCTTCTAAGTGCATTCTGCTTAGAGCAGTGTTTTTCAACCACTGTTCCGTGGCACACTAGTGTGCCGCGAGATGTTGCCTGGTGTGCCGTGGGAAAAATTGTGTTTATTTGATTCCTATTCAAGAGAATTACTTTATATATAGTCAATATATGCACAGAGTTAAGTTTGTTAACATTTTCTAATGGTGGTGTGCCTCGTGATTTTTTTCATAAAACAAGTGTGCCCTTGCCCAAAAAAGGTTGAAAAACACTGGCTTAGAGGACCTGCTTAGAACCATCCCCGCAGTCTGGAACTCTGCACCACCAGGGTTCGGAATTAGGCGGACGCTTCTAAGTGCATTCAGCTGAACATGCATAGAAAGCCCCTTTTGATGCAATGTGTTAAGGTTGGGGATAGGGCAGCTGTCGAACCCTGCATGTATTGGGGATGTTGTGATGCCAGTGCATGGGCACCTAGTTCCTTACACACCTTTTTCTTGAGTATTTTAAACTGAACACCTAAAGAGGACTTGCATCCTTGTGCTTTCATTGGGCTCAACCAGAGTTGAAAGTGAATGGAAGCTTTTGAGTGATGCAGAGCTATTTGTCACTCTGGAGGAACACTCTGAATCATGGGATCATAGGATTATAGAATTGGAAAGGACCACGAGGGTCATCTTGTCCCAACCCCCTACAATGCAGGAATCTTTTGCCAAACATGGGGCTTGAACCCACAATCTGCAATTAGTCCCTTCACATTCCATTGTGCTTGTCCACTTTATCCAAAACATGATCTTGTGTGTTAATCATATTCCACTCTCCCTGGTCTCCCTTTTAAATCCCATTTTTCAGCAACCCTTTGTTGTGTCTCACTGAAATCTCTCATTCTCTGCTGGCACCAGGTCCCCCTCTATCCCCATCTGCAATACCCTTGTATTGGTTCTTACCTCTCCTGCCAACCCTATGTCTCTAGCCTTACAGTGCAATTCCTTTCGTCAGGGGGCTTTACTGTGTTAAGCTGAATGTGGGAAGACTCAGGATAGACAAAAGGAAGTACTTGACGCTGCACATAGTTAAACTATGGAATTTGCTGTGACAGGATGTAGTGATAGCTGCCAGCTTGGGCAGTTTTAAAAGGGGATTAGAAAATTCACAGAGGACAAGAATATCATAACTCCTATATCAGAGGCAGATTGCTCTTTGACTACCACTTGCTGGTGAACACAAGTGGGAATAAACTGTCGCACTCATATCTTCCTTGTGGGCTTCCCATAAACATCTGGTTGGCCACAGTGGGAACAGAATGCTGGACTAGGTGGGCCTTTGCTCTGATCCAGCAGGACTGAGTTCTTATAGGCTTTCCCACACTGCCATCGTGTGGCAAATCACCCACTGGGCAGTCCCTCTAGGAGGAAAAAGCTCCTCCAACATGACCTAACCCTGTTTCAAAGAAACTTCAGTAAACCAAATTTGGGGTTTATTTGAATGAAGGCATTCTATAACTGTAGGCACCTGGCAGCATCTCATTCTAACATTTTAACATTTTAAATACTGGTGAATTTTTAAGTAAACTTTCATAATTGGCTAGATTTGCACCACTTGTGCGTTGCATTTATCAAAACTCTTTAACTGAATGCAATGCACAAAGCAACCGTGTTGAAGACACAATAATAGTCAAAGCCTATGAATGCCTGTATGGAAGTAAGTCCTGCTCAATGGGACTTAGTCCCATAGGATTGTGCCCTAAAAAAATTCCAGGGTTTTTAAAAAATAGGGGCAGCTGTAAAGCACATCCTAATGAAGTTGTGCAATGGAGTGTTGGCAGCTAAAATGAAAGTGATTTATTGTGAGTTTCTTTTCTTTTTAAATAGATGGCACTTTTTGCTCTTCAGTATATTTATTTATTTCTTATTTCTTATTTCACAAAATTTATGTTATCACTTGATTGTAAGAAAACCAAAGTGGTTGACAAAAATATAAAAAACACTAAAATTCTCAGTAAAGCACAGTTAAAGGCACTTTAAAATATTCATTCTGAACATCAGTGCAGCAGAGAGAGCATGCAGGCATTCAGGAAATCGAGATCAAGGGAAGGCTGTTTGTGGCAGGAGCAATCTATGCACTATGCTTATTGGTTGGAATCTTGTGACATCAGAAAGAAACACACGCTTCCTGTTCCATTCATAAATGGACTGAATGATCTTTTAAATGTGTAAGCACAGACAGCTGTTTAAACAGCAGCAATGGTAGAAGTTGAGCTTCATTCATAGAAGAGGGCCAAAACTGGGGGGGAAATGCTTCAAACTCCTCCTGCGTGTTGCCCACCTTCCATGCTTCTCCCAGCTATTTGCAAACTTGGATGTCCCTGTGCTCCTGAACAGCACCTAGACTTCTTTTAATTTCGGAAGTCAGGACTCTTAACCCTTCCTGGCCTTCTCCACCCATGGACAGCTGGCAAGTCCTGTTGCCACAGGTGCTTCTCTCTCTTCAAACACACACCCTCTATTTACTTGGCATTGGCCACTGGCAGTAGGGCATGCATGGCCTTGGATGGGAGGGGCGGGTTTTGCCCTCTATTTGTACTGCGGCATTGTAGTGTGTGCTATCTCTCTCTCCCTTATGTTTTAGATGGAGAAGGGCAAAATGGAAAGGAAGAAGATTATCTACATGGTCCAGGGCAAAGAACACCAAGATGAGCCTTACAATGACCGGTTAAGCATCACGCCTGATTTCTTCCTCAAGATTAGCAAGGTGGTCCTGCAGGATGCCAAGAATTATGTGTGCCAGGTGGGGTTCGGCATGCACGGCGTCGCTGAGAACCGGAGTGAACTGCGCGTCTCCAGTGAGTGGTACTGGGGGCCCCTTATCCTACAACAGGTGCAATACACAGTGTTTTTGCAACCCAGACCTTCCTTGGATTGCATACCTTGCTGGATTGCAGGTGGGCATGTGCTTAACTGTCCACAGGCAACCTCACAGCACCCCCCTCATTCCAACTAGATTTGTTGCTAGTCACTGGGAGGCACATTCTGTGGTTGCTTCGCCGCTGTGGTCCCCTGAACCTCGCAGAATGGCTGCGCGCCTGATGCGCAGTTGCACCAAACTTTTCTTCTTTTTTAATGCCCCCTCTGTCCCTGCTATCATGACACTTTCTCTACGCTCTTGGCACTTGTTAGTGCCACAGTCGTGGGTCGGTTTGACATTTGTATCCCACCTTCCTCCCATGAGGGAACCCAAGGTGTGGCGCACGTTTGGTCCCCACATACTGATCAGACTCGGGTCTCCTTACGTTTAGAAAAGGTGGCTGCTTCAAGCGGCTTCAGAACGCACCCTGGGACCCAAACTTTGTTCTTCTGCAGGTTGGTGGCAGCCTTTTGCACTGGGGAGGCTGGGTTTTAACCCACTTGCGCTAATATTTATAGAGGTCAGCCTTGTAAATAAGCCCACAAAAGTTGCCAGTCTGTAATTATTGTTTATTTCATGGTGACCATGGAGGAGGGGAAAGACCCTCCCTTTGCACCTAGCATGGAAATGCAGACCATAAGCCAGGCTAGTAAAATAATTGCCTTCTGCCAGCCACCTAGCAGAGGAGGAACACAGTGAGCCATCCCTCCTTCCCCCCAGACCAGCATGGAAACTGGGTAGGCTAGCAGAAGAGGGACAACCAACCAACCCATCTCTCCTCTACCTCTTGAGTTACTAAATGCAAGGCTCGAGATTGGGCCTTCCATGCGCATGACACTCTGCCAAGAAGAGGAGAACAGGACCCAAGGAGTTTACATCTCTAAGTCCAACACTGGGGCAGGGGAGGGAGAAGTGGCCAGAGGATGAATACATGGTCATTTCAGTTAGCACACTTAAGTTTGGTTACGGTAGAATATGGGGTCCGCCGAGGTTGGTTTTGAGGAGAGATTTGAAGGAAGTAAGAGAGATGGACTCGTGCAGGTTGTATTGGAGTCTGTTCCAGGCTTATGGTCAAGAAGGGGGGGAAAGAGTGAAGCCTTTTGAAGAGGGGAAATACCTTTGAATGGTGGTGTAGCCAGAGGAACGAAGGTCATTGATGGGGGTGAGTTAGGATATGAGAGCAGAGAGTTGATGGGGCACTGAAGGTAAGGGGGCTTATTGTGTGTTGCTTCACCTTTTTTTGCCCGTGGGGCTTATTGCACAGTAAGAGGACATGCCCAGCACAGTCTAGGCTGTGGTTGTTTTATTCCCTTCTGGCTCACCACTTAGCCCCGCCTGGGCGCTTTCCTCTTTTAGAAGCTCCAGAAAAACCTGAGATTCAGAAGACTAATCGTGGCATCAGCACAGGAGACCCTCATTTGAATGAGGTAAGATCTGTGCCGTGTTTAGTGCACCTGCAGTTATTATTATTATTATTAATTACCTGCCCTTTTACCATAAGGTCCCAAATTAAAATACAACATTAAAAACAGTTACAGGTGGGTAGCCGTGTTGGTCTGCCATAGTCAAAACAAAATAAAAATTTCTTTCCAGTAGCACCTTAGAGACCAACTAAGTTTGTTCTTGGTATGAGCTTTCGTGTGCATGCACACGAAAGCTCGTACCAAGAACAAACTTAGTTGGTCTCTAAGGTGCTACTGGAAAGAAATTTTTATTTTGTATTAAAAACAATTTAAAACTTGCAAGTAGGGAGGGAGATGGTCTTTCACATATTTGGGTCCGGAGTTTTTTAGGGCTTTATATGTGAGCACTTTGAATTGGGCCTGGAAACAACCTGGCAATTGCGCTTCACAAAGTTGGATTTGGTATCTGGCACAGAATTCTCCACCCCTAGCCTTCTCTGCTTATTAATTTTTTTTAAAAAATATACACTTTGCAGGTTTGTAGTTATTTTGGTCCAGCGGGCAAGTTTGTAAATGTTGAGATGTCTCCAAAACTATATGGGTTCTGAGTAGGATTACCAGTGGTCAGTAAAGGGTTTGGGCTTCCTTGCTCTTGTTTGGGCACAAAGTAGACAGTACTCCTTGAATTACACTCAAACCAGGCTAAATCTAGACCATAGCTGTCAACTTTTCCCTTTTCTTGCGAGGAATCCTATTCGGAATAAGGGAATTTCCCTTTAAAAGGGGGGAAAGTTGACAGCTATGACCTAGAGGCAAATCCTAGCCCTTTTGTCTCATCTAGCAGTATTCCAGTAAGAATGGAAAGGGAGAGGGAGTGGCAGTGCACTGAGACTCCGCACACTGACCACCTAAAGCCCAGGCCAGAGTTCCCTTTGCCTGGCATTTTGTATGTCCAAGTTTTTTCTTGCCAGCCAGGAGGGCCTAAAGCCAAATATTCTCAAGAAAGCCAAATTTGACTATTGCTAGCAGTAAGGGAGATGTTGCAGTAAAGACTACTTTTTTGCTGAAGTTGCAAGAAGGTAATTTTAGCACCAAAAAAAATCACTAGGAGTACAACCTGAATTGGTACGCAGTGGGGTGTTAGAGGCTTTGCACAGCCCACAGCTATCAAGATGTCGTAAAGGAGACTTATGAGCCAACTGCCCAGCCTTGATTTATGGAAGTGATGTTTTGTTGCACTAGCAGGAAGCCTTTGTGTGTAATCTGGTCTGGATCTGGAATGGAACAAGATAAATCAGTCTGGGATTTGAACCCCTGGGCTATTAAGGTCTGAAGAGTATGGAGTGTTTGAGTCTGTCGGTCTGTCTTTCAGATTGCAACCTGCACCAGCCGCAATGGCTATCCAACACCAACCCTCACATGGTACAAGGATGGAGTCCCTCTGAAGTTGGATGGGAATGGTGAGTCATTAGCAGGTGAAGCTAAATCTATTAAATAGACTCGGAGGCATAGAAAAGCCGGGTACAGTCCAGGAGCTATTACAAGGCAAAGGGTCTGCAAGAATTAAGCCTGGTCTAGGCACAAGGGCCAGAGTTCACAAGTCCGAGATCCATATCAAGAATTCCAGGGTCGCACAGGAGCTGTGATGTTTTTTCTATCAAGTTTCTCTGCCTACCCAGCATGTTTTTAAGCAAAGATGGCCAGCTACTCCTCACGAGAAGCCCTGTTCCTATGGAGGCTCCAAACTGCTGCCTTTGGAGGGATGTGCCTCCTCTTTTTTTCCCTGAGTTGCCATTGTCATCTTCTTGCTCCAGTGCCTGCAGTTCCTGGTCTGAATCAGAGCCCTTCAAGGGAATTGTGACAATAGGCCATGGTGCTCCAAAAGGCAGAGTCTTGGCTGCAGAACAGTATGAGTAATGATGGGTGAATAGTACAAGTTGGGGCAGCTCAGCAGGGGAAGGAAGGGCTGCCTTCATGGACCGGCATCTCCATCACCCATCCTCGGGTCATTGGCAGCTCCCTCCATCCTCGACCTCTGGAAGAAATGACTTAATTATCCTTAATTATATTGAGTGGACTGTAATCGTAAGCTGCCATGGGAGTTGATCTTGCCTATAAAGTGGGTTATAATATGTTAAACGATACAATATGGGGCATCAAAGCTCGTGGGAAAAGCAAAATATCAGGGCCACAGATTTGTGAATCGTTAACACGTGCCTGTATGTTGAGTTTGCAGTAAGGGTTATCTTAGCTGGAGAAACAAGGCCAAGTCACCTTTGCAGCATAAACTGCTCCTTAGCAGAGTAACGTGTGAGATTTGTAGCTGCTCTTCAGAATTGTCTTCTACTTGACCCTTCCTCCAGAGGGTTTTCACCCATGCACATTTTTCTCAAATGAAATGCTGTTCCTGCACCTCTCCTCTCTTCCTCTCTCAATCAGAAATTGAGATCCGTCCTGGGCTCATCAAGGAATCAAGTGGCCTGTGGACTGTCCGCAGCACCCTTTCGGCAAAAGTCACCAAAGAAGACCGCAGTGCTGAGTTCTACTGCCAAGTCAGTTACACCCTGATGGGGAATAACAAGACATCCAAGTCGGACAGCTTCAAAGTCGACGTTCATTGTAAGGCTGGGCTGAGCTCCCTTTAGCAGCACTGAGCACATTTGTTGGGAGGTCTAAGAAAGGAGATTCTGCCTCACCTGCTGAGAGAAGACCGAGCCTCATGCAGAAGTGCAACTAGGGCTGGACTTTGGGGCCTTGAGGACCAACCAGTACATTAAGGGGAGCTACATGGGTGCTGTTATTGGGGGGAAATACATGACATGTAATAGGACGGTATATTAATAATAATAATTATTATTTGGTATGGCAGTCCCCTCCTTCTTGCCCCTCCCAGCAGTTCTTTATCTCTTTATAAATTATTTGGATTAAGGAATTTAGGGAATGCTCATCCAATTTGCAGATGTCACCAACCTAGGAGGGGTAGCTAATGGCACAGAAGACAGAATTGGGATTCAATATGAACTTGATGGATTGGAGATCTGGGCCAGAACTAACAAAATGAATTTCAATAGGGGCAAGTGTAAGGTTCTAACTTAGGCAGGAAGAAACAGATGCATAAATATAGGATGGGGGACACCTGGCTTACGAGCAGCGCATGTGAAAAGGATCTAGGGGTCTTGGTCGACCACAAGCTTAACATGGGTCAGCAGTGTGATGCAGCAGCAGCAAAAAAAAAAAGCTAATGTTATTCTAGGCTTCATCAACAGAAGGAAAGTATCCCAATCAAGGGAAGTACTGGTAATAGTGCAGCTCTATTTTGCCTTGGTCAGACCACATCTAGAATACTGTGTCCAGTTCTGGGTGCCACAATTTAAGAAGGATATTGACAAGCTAGAACATATGCAGAGGAGGGCAACCAAGATGATCAAGGGCCTGGAAACCAAGTGTCTTATGAGGAACAGTTGAGGGAATTGGGTTTGTTTAGCCTGGAAAAGAGGGCTGTCACATGGAGGAGGAAGCAATCTTGCTTTCTCCTGCTCCAGAGGCTAGGATCTGAACCAATGGCTTCAAGTTACAAGAAAGGAGAGTCTCAACTAAACATCAGGAAGAACTTTCTAGCAATATGAGCTTCTTTAGACAGAGGAACAGATCCCTGTGAAAGGTGGTGGACTCTCCGTCCTTCGGAGGTTCTAAAGCAGAGCTTAGGTGGCCATCTGCCATGGACGCTTTAGTTGAGATTCCTGCATTGCAGGGGATTGGATGAGATGCCCCGCTTCCGGCTCTTAGGATTCTTTGATCTTCTGTGTCTCCCAAGTTTCTCTGCCTGCGCTTATTAGGAGAAGCACCGGAAGGCGAATGAAGGTTCTTTTTGTCTCTGCCCCTCTCTGTAGACCCCTCTGAGAGTCTCCGCTTCGTGATTGATGCTCCAGGCCCGGATGTGAAGGAGGGAGATAATGTGACGCTGCGCTGCGAAGCGGATGGGAATCCGCCACCTCTGTATACTTTGTACAGAATGGAGGTGAGCTTGCAGCACAGAGGAAGGTGCCGTATACAAAGTCACAGACCCTAGGTCCTTCATCTAGCGTAGTGCTGTCTACCACACTGGTCTTCAGCTGAGGGGTCATGCCCTGATTCAAGGCGGGTTGCAACAGGAGCACTACCACCATGCCGATATAAAGGTACAAGATGAAGAGATGGGACCCCGAATGCATGTTTGAGTTAAAAAATCAACAGTGGTAAAAATAATAAGCGAAAACAAATCAGAAACCTAGAACAGACAGGCCATCAAACACCTGGGAGGAGCAGCAGGAAAATGTAACCCGGCCCTGAAAAGATAGGTAGGATGTTGGCAACTGGGTCTCTTGGCTGGGCAGTATTTCCTCCTTGTTGTCATCAGCGTGCAGGTTCAGCCTTTGTCCTTCTTTGTCTTGCACTCTGCTAGGAGGAGGAAGACCCCGAACAGGGTTCTGAACAGGGGTTCCTGCACCTTTACAACATCACCAAGGAGCGCAGCGGGGTCTACCAGTGCAAAGTGCTGGACTTGCAGGACGTTGCGCTTGTGGAGCTGACGGCCAACGTGACTCTGCTGGTGAACTGTGAGTAGGACCTGCGGGTTTTATTCAGTACAAAGTGGTCTGTTGGGTTTTCATTGAGACGCCACCTGGTTTTGAGAAATCTTAGCCAGCTGTTGACGGGAGCGTCAGTAGATTGATTTAAAACTGCATAAATGTGGGGATGGGAAGCTGGCTTCCTTGCTTTTGAGTATGGCATTCACAGGAAACTTCTTGGGAGAGGTGGTTTCTGTTTGGACACCTGTCTTACAGTACAAGCACAGGCACAGTGCTAAGATAATTAAGATGTCAACTTTTCCCTTTTTTAAGGGAAATTCCCTTATTCTGAATAGGATTCCTTGCAAGAAAAGGGAAAGGTTGACAGCTATGCACAGTGCATAAAGATGGGGTGAAGTGGAGGAATCTCATCTGTGTTGGCTCAAGTATATGATTTCTCTCCCTTAGATCTTGATGAGCCGACGATAACCTCTGTGCCTCCGGTGACCTCACTCAAACAGCTGCAGGAAGGAGAGGATGCACTCCTTACCTGTAATGCAACAGGCTCCAAGTCCTTGGTATTCCACTGGGAAAAGGTATTCTCATTTTAGGGCTGTTGACTTGAGTTAATGGTAGAAGAGTTTGGATTTTGATATCCCACTTTATCACTACCCGAAGGAGTCTCAAAGCAGCTAACATTCTCCTTTCCCTTCCTCCCCACAACAAACACTCTGTGAGGTGAGTGGGGCTGAGAGACTTCAGAGAAGTGTGACTAGCTCAAGGTCACCCAGCAGCTGCATGTGGAGGAGTGGAGACACGAACCCAGTTCCCCAGATTACGAGTCTACTGCTCTTAACCACTACACCACACTGGTGTTTTAGACTGCAATCCAAAAACACTTACTTTGCAGTAAGCCACATTGTGTGCAGTGGGACTTCTGTGTAAACATGCAACAGTTGCTCTGTTAGCTGGTTATCTGTCTGGCTCTCTTGGTTAACCAATCACATTTACATTTGGCTCAGATGGCCAACTTATTTAGTGGGGTAGGAGATCTGAAAAGAATGCCAATACAGTGGAACCTTGGTTCTTGAACTTAATTCATTCCGGAAGTCTGTTCAACTCCCGAAACGTTTGAAAACCAAGGCACGGCTTCCGATTGGCGCAGGCGCCCTGGAAACAATAGCCAATAGCCACATCACTTCCAAAAAAAGTTTGAAAACTGGAACACTTCCAGGTTTTTGGCATTTGGGAACCAAATTGTTTGTCAATCAAGCCGTTCGAGAACTAACGTTCCACTGTATATTTCATATCTGGCAACCAATGCACTCCTTGGGTGGCAGATAGTACATGGTTATACAAGTCTAAAAAGCCCAGGACACAAATTTTCACAGCCCTCTAGCAGCTATATGGCTCATTTACCAGAAGTAATGTATTTAGCATTAACTCTGAAAGTGTATACTTGATTCTGACCAAACTAAACCGCCCGATGTAATATTGTGCTTTTCCAGAAAGGGAAGGTGATTGAGAAGGGGAATCTTCTGAACTTGACCAACGTCGGCTACGACACCTCAGGCAAATACACCTGTGTTGTACGGATGCCGATGCCAGACACCCCTGCCGTCTCCCGCTCCAAACAGGTTCAAGTGACCGTCCATGGTAAGCATCGCACAGTGACGGATCTCTCTAAGTATCTCCCCCCCCCATCCTGCTCCTGGGTGCTGGGGCAGCAACAACAATTAGCCACCTCTTCTCCTTGCAGCAAAACCAGTGCTGGTTGCACGGAAGGAAGTGGTGCATGTGCAATCAGGCGAGAAGGTGAACTTAACGTGCGTCGGGTACTCGACACCCCCCTTGCTAATCTCATGGAGTGTCAATGGAACGGTAAGATGTGCTCTTCGTGGGGTTTATTTCAAAGAAATAAATGGAGAACTGTGACATGTGCTGTCTACGTCACTCCCCCCAATAATATAAAATGATATAATAATAGTGGTCAACCTCGCAGGGATATTTGTAAGACTTTATGGGATGTGAATGCTTTATGAAACATGCTGTAGAAGGCAATAATATTTAACAAATGTTCCATATTTTTCATGTCCCAAAACTGCTTCAACAAAGTATAATGTGTCTTTTCCCCATTTGATATTCTTTAGTGTGCAGGGATGGGAAACTTGTGTCCTTCCAGATATTGCTGATTTGCGACTCCTCTCATCCCTGGCTTGGCCGTTCAACTTCCTTCAGCCCCAGCCAGCATGGGCAATGGTCAGAGACGATGAGACTTACAGAACAGCAATATCTGGAGGGACACAGTGCTTGCTGGCCTGTTTTGGGTTGTTTTGTTTTAAATTCCCCTTAGGATTGTTAATCCTCCCTCCCTTTTCTTTCCACAGGTCTCTACTTCAGGCATGCAGGGTCACCAGCGCAGCAGCACAGTCCTGTTCCAAGTCACCGAAGCCCTTCTGGAATCGGGAGTCAATTGCAGCGCCAAAAACAGGATGGGCACCACTCAGCACCACTTCATGCTGGCACAGAGTAAGTCCATCCCTTTTCCCTTGAGAAGAGGGCTCATCCACACTTCCCGCTTGTCCCGCTCTTTAGGACTGAATCGGAGCAAACTTTAGTCCATGGGAAACCCAATGGACATTTGCTCTGATTCCGCAGTAAAGATCGGAATTTCACGGGGGAAAGCGGCGAGCCAAGCGAAAACCTAAATGAGCACAGAATGTGTTTGTGGTGATGGGTACATTTGCCCTTCTGGGAAGGGCTGGGGATGAGGAAATAATGGTACCCCCAAACGTTTTTTCTTCCATCACACCTGTTCCCCAACACCAGAAGCAAGTATACCAAGGTGCACCAGTCTGTCAGGCCCAGAAGGTGGTTTGAAGTAAAGCTGTGCTGAAAATGTCACTCCACTTTTATGAGCATAGGAAGCTGTCTTGTGCTGAGTCAGACTGCTGCTCCATCTAGCTTAGTATTTCATCTACACCATTGGTTCCCAACCTTTTTTTGGCCATGCCCCACCTAAGCATCTCTAAAAACCGGGTACCACCCCCCGGTGACATATAACTCTTATTATTCAAAAAGTGAACTATTCACGCGGAGGAAGCCTAAAAGGCCATAAGTCATTTCTCGAATTGCCCCCCTTAAAAATCAAATTCCCCCCCCCCCGTGGGGTGTATGCCCCACGTTGGGAACCATGGCTCTACACTTGAGTGTCATTTTATGTGACTATTGCTGTTCAGTGAGAGTCTGTGGTTATTTCCCATGACCTGGTGTAAAGGGGAGTCCTGAGAGGGGGTGTGGACTTGCATCTTCCGACACCAACACCCTGAAACACCATGCTGGGTTCTCTCTCCGTATGTTTCAGATGAAGCCAGTGGCTCTGTCAACCCTTTCACAGCAAGGCAGGCAACCTGTGACAAACCATTCCACTTCCAGCTTGTATTTATTTCTCTTTCTTTTCTTTCTTCAGGGAAAGAAGGAGGAACGCCCAATGCCAAGACTGGTAAGCCCCTCCTTACCGAGCATTTATGACGGTCAAATGGACATGAATGTGCTGTCCGTGTTCTGGGAGCTGACCCACAGAAGATGACTTGGGCTTTGCAGGAAGGCGGAAGTTGGGGAGGGTGTGAGTGTCCTGAGGCACTTTCTGAAGGTGAACAAGGAGGGCTACTTGCAGGACCAGGCATCTGACTTCCCATACCCCAGCCCATATAAATAAGAGACCAATGAGACTGTGCTTTTGGGTAAAAACAGGCCACAACTTTATTGAATACAGATGAAAGAGGTTTGGCTTGGGCATGGGACAATCTAAATACTTCCGGCCGGCCTGCTGGAAGTGGAGCATGGTCAATCCAGGCAGGGGTTCCTAAGACTTACATGGTGACCCCCCGTGGGGACTGCCGTCTGGGGGAGTGCCCTGGGCACACGGACATGGCCACTCCCCCCCGGATCCCCTTAACAGCATACCGCAGCGTTCGGAGGGGCAGGCAGGGACTACAACCTTCCCTCCGTCCAAAACAAGGGATTGTCCCAATGCCCAACCACTTGTGACGAATTGCTGTGAGGTAGGCAGAACCAACGGGTAAGAGCCAATTATCCCGGTGGGCAAATTCCTACCCGGCCCCATAAAGAACGGCGACCACCGTAGCTACAGCAAAGTCATTGCCTATCAGCATAAACCATGGGTGGGAGGGATGGGGAAACCTGGCGCAGGAACAAATAGGCTGTGCCCCAAGTGTGGGCTGCTTAAATAGGCAGGGGGCAGATCCAAGAGAAGCCCACCATCCAGGTCCATCTTAAAGGGATCGGCTGCCGTGGCGCAACGATCCCTCGGCGCCCCCAGCGTGCTGCCTCTCCGCCCACCTCCCTCCCGCGCTGGCTGTCCCTCGGAAGGGGGTGGGTGGGCGAGCGGGGGATGAGGGGCCTGGCGCTGGAGCGGCGCTGGGCTTTGCACGCCCTTCCCAGCGCTCCAGCTGGGGCTCCGGATGGCGGGCGGCTTGCAGCTTGCCCGCCGGTGCGCAAGCGTCTGCCTGTGGGGGCGGGGGCTGGTTGGGGAGGGGGCGCCCGGTATGCCGGCGGGCTCGCAGGGGCGCCCCTGGGGGGCCCGGTGCCCTGGCGCGCCGCACCACCCAGCATCTATGACAAGACGGCCCTGCCACCATCGGCTCTGCCCACTGGCACAGCCCACGTCCCAGCCTGCATCCCCATTTGCCAATACAGCGTGCAGGCTAGGATCCGGCTCCTGATAGGCGACGGGGGCTTATGCCCCCCCCCCCGCCTCTCAGGAAGGGCACTGCCGTTTGAATTCCACCTTCGGGGGCCCAGTGAAGCCTCTTCCGTCCAGCAATGCCGCCGCACCAAGAGAGGTGAGCAGACTTTCTGAAACCCAGCAAAGATGAGGCTGGTTGGTGCCTGGATGGGCGATTTGCTTGAGAACCCCATGTAGGGCCACCACAATCTCATTTGTTCTATCCTAGAGGAAAGGTGGGATCCATTTTGAGTAAGTAAAATACATCAAATGTGAGAGGAGAGGAAGAGGGGTGCCCATCTGCTCGACTCCCTTTGCGCTTGCAGAAAGTTATGCTGTATGTCAGGAGAGGGGTGATAATATTTGATCACCACCCTCTGAAGGCCTGAGGGAGACTGTACCGGATGCCAGCCTTTGCACCTTATGGCCCTGAACTCCTGATATTTAAAAAGATTATTATTGTTTTATTAATTTATGAATTGCCTTTCACATAAGCCCGAAATGATTTGCAGTCATAAAAACAACTAAAATAGGTGTGTGTTTTTTTTAAAAAAAAACACAAAACCCCAGTAAAGATCGGTTTTAGAACAATGAAAATAACCACCCATCAGGTTGGAAAAACGTATCGAAATAAAAATATATCCCCTCGTTTCATTGCAAAAAGTAGCAGTCTCTCATAACACTCATCCATTGTCTTTATCTCTAGCAAAATATTTTAAAGAGGTCTACTTCTTTTCTTTTCTTAAGCAAGGAAGTCTTAAAATTTGTATCCTCTCCTAATCTTGGAGAGAAGAGAATTTGGGGAGGGGGTTTGGTTTCTGGCTGCCTGCCATGCTGTTTCTTGGGGCTTTGAGAGGTGTGTGGCAGTGGGAGGTGCATCCGAGTAACCACTTTGGGAAAGAGATGCTGTAGATTGTGAATGTTCATCTTTTTATTAAATAGAACCTCCATTATAACTTACTTTTTGTGTCATTTTAGTACAGACTGTTGTCATCTATAGTTGAAGAACAAGAAAATATGCCTAATTTTTATATATATATAGTTTCCATCCCCCCTTTTTTAAATCCAGAACTTCTTCATGCACAGTTTCAATCAATAAGATTAATGGGGGAAAGGCTTCTGACTGCGTTATTGAGGGCGGCACCTTTTTAGTTACGTGAAATTTGTTTTAAATTGACGAATCGTCGAAATGCTACAGACCTAATTTAATGAGTGAGCCTCCAATTGGTCATTTAAGACATTGTCTCCTTTGGAAGCCAAGAGCTTCTCACAGTCCCTTAGTGCTAATTGTTAACATTACCTGCATTCTCCGCCCGCTGCTCTCCAGATGTTTTTTCTACCCCCACCTTGCCAGGAAATGAAACTTCAGAGTTTGGGTACAACCAGACACCCACTCCCCAAACTCCTGCAGCAATGCAGCAAGGTACTGACGGGAATGACACACAAAAAGGTATCTGTTTATAATTCAGCTAGGGCAGCCTCTCCCATTGGTTGCAGAGTGGCACGCTGAGAATCCTCCCCAACCAATCGGATCAATGCATGCTGCTGTTGCCTGTTAGGGTGGTCTTCTGATCTCAGATCATGTATGCACTTTAAAAAGCAAGCACAATTTTGTGCCAGGATAAAGAAAAGCTAGAAATATGCATAGTTCCCACCCTCCCTCCCTCCCTCCCTCTGGCAATCTGATTCATTTCCTGAAATTTCAGCAGGTGTTTGCCACACATTCTCTTGCATCATGGGCAAGAGGCCTAGGCACCTGCTTAAAAAAAAGGGGGGAGAGGAGTGGAAACAGAACTTGAATTTGATTTCCATGTTCTCTGGCTTTTCTGCGCTTCCAGGAAATAGCAGGTGACACTTAGTCCTGATAGCAGCATGTTTAGTGCCCCCCCCCCCATATCCAGTGAATTGTGTTTTTGGGGCTAACAATTTCTGAAGGCAGGCAGGGGGAGAGCACTTTGTGACAAAGTTTGGGAGACTCTCCCCATCCTCCCTCCAGCATCTTCTATGACACCTTTTCCGCTATGCCTCTGAAAGCTCTTGCTACCCAATCCCTCCAGCAGCTGCTTGGGTGCCTTTTCGCTTTGAGAAGGTCCTTGCTAGTCCTGTTTAGAAAGACCTTCTCTCTCTCTGTGTTCCTCCCAACGGCAGCAGCAGTTCTGAAGTGGTCTCTGTGGGCAGGCAGAAACCGGGCAGCAATGCTTATCACGGTGGCGTAATTTTCTTTACAAAACGCACACCTCAAACATAACCAGAATTAAGGCCTGTGTGGAAATCGCCTTCATGGCACCCTGCGCATGGTCAGAGGCCCATCTTTATTTCAGTCTGCAGGGCTGAGCCCTGGTTCAAGCTTTGGGAGGAACCCTGGGAAATATTGAGAGCTGTTTTCTGGATACAA
The DNA here is from genome assembly GCF_009819535.1 of Lacerta agilis. NCBI lineage: Eukaryota > Metazoa > Chordata > Lepidosauria > Squamata > Lacertidae > Lacerta > Lacerta agilis. Next base: position 19,599,706 of record NC_046326.1, on the reverse strand, counting down.
GATAGGCTATTATATATTGCGAGTGGGAGGGGGGTGGGTGGGTGTTTGTGTGCGTCCTGTTTGCTGTTCTCGTCTTTGGACTTGGAGAGCCCAGCCTGCTCCTGTTTGCTCCACACCTTTTCATTTAAAAGCAGGAGGCAAGGTGTGTGGCTGTTGTGTCTGGCTTACCACTGTAGTAGATGAGGTATGTTTGGCATGGTCCTGAAAGACTTGCTGTTCTTGTCTGTTGGATTCCTGTATTTTGTATCATTTTAAATGCATTTTAGCCTTAAGTGTTGGTCTCAAAGTGCTTAACAAGTTGTTGATCTGCTAAAATCTCACAATTCCTAGACTGAAAACTTCATTAACCAAGTTTCGGTGCTGTTTAATTGTTTTTTTTTCCAAATATGCTGAGGAATGGCTTTTAAATTAGAATGGCTTTTAATTGCCATATTAAAACATCTTAATTGAGATGCTGCCACCAGCCTCTTGGGTTTATTAACCTTCCATTCCAATGCCCTGCATTTAGGTTCATACTGAAAGCAGAGCTTTGGCTAGGAAGATTTACTGGTATATACCTCTGCACATAGACTTTTTCATGCTTGCCATAGCAGGCAGGCAATCCATTATCCCCCTGGTGAGAAGCCCATCATGATCGCCAAGTGACAGGGGTCCCACAATCCTTTTGCGCTGGACATTAACACTGCCTCCCTTCCCCTTACGCTGCTCTCCAGAGGACTTTCTCACCCCCACCATGCCTGGGAATGAAACCTCAGGGTTTGGGTACAACCAGACAGCAGAAGGTATGTTGGGAAGTCACCTGCTGAGAGGTATATTTTTCTTCCGCAGCTTCTCCCATTGGTGTGGGGCAACCCCTAGGGGCAGTCCCCATCCACCAATTGGACAGACGCATGCTCTTGCCGCCTGTTAGCATTTATGCAGACTGGCCAAACCAAAAGGCAAACGTCAGAGCAATGTGAGCTCTTTGAAATGTGAGCAACAAAAAGTGGGATGTGGTTTTTTGCAGGGAGAAGAAAAACTGCCCCGTGAATGTGCATGATAATTCCTTTTGAGGCTGCATTCCTGGCCATCCCATTCAGCTCCTGAGGTTCCAGCAGGCCTTGGTCAGTTGCTGACACAGAATGCCCACAGTCTTGAGGGCTAAGAACCTGCTTTTTGGTAGAAACAGGAGCTGAATTTGATTTCCATGTTCTGTTGCTTTTCTGTGCTTCCAGGACATTGAAGGCAACACCTCGTCCTGATAGGAGCATATCCAGTGAATTGTTTTGTGGGGTAGCCTTTCTGTAGGCCAGGGAGAGAGAGAACACTTTTTGACAAAGTCCAGGAGCCTCTCCCAGTCCTCCCTCCAGCATCTTCTCTGATACTGCACTGTTTCCTTGATGCCCCTGAAAGCTCTTGCTGCTTGAGTTCCCTTTGAGAAGGTCCTTGCTAGTCCTGTTCAGAAAGGTCTTCTCTCTCTCTCTCTCTTCCTCCCAATGGCAGCAGCAGTTCTTATGAATTGGTCTCTGTGGGCAGGCAGAAACAGGCAGCAATGCAATGATGGTAGGGTCATTTTCTTTACAAAATACCAGAATTAAGGCCTGTGTGGGAATTCATGACGCTCTGCCCATGCTCAGAGGTCCATCTTTATTTCAACATGCAGGGCTCAGCCCCGGTTCAAGCTAAGCTTTGGGAGGAAGCCAGGAAAATATTGAGAGCTGTTTTCTGGATAAGAGAAAGGTGATTATATATTGAGAATGGGGTGGTGGTGTATGTCTGCGTCCTGCTTGCTGTTTTTGTCTTTGGGGCTTGGAGAGCCCAGCCAGTTCCCATGTGCTCCACACCGTTTCATTTAAAAGCAGGAGGCAAGGTGTGTGGCTGTTGTCTGGCTTACGACTCTGGGAATGGATTGCCATAGATAAGGTATGTTTGGCATTACCTGCAAAACTGTTGTCGTTTATGTCTGTCAGACTACTGTACTTCATATCATTTTAAATGCATTTTTGGCCTTTAGTATTTATCTCTAGTGCTTACAAATTATTGATTTGCTAAAATCTCACAATTCCTATGCTGAAAGCTTCATTAGCTTCAGTGCTATTTTAATTGATTTTTCAAATGAGCTGAGGAATTGGTTTTTTCCCCAATTAGAATGGCTTTTAATTGCTGTATTGGTAAAATGTTGCTGGCGTAATTGAGATGCTGCCACCCGCCTCTTGGGTTTATTAACCCTCCATTCCAACATCCTGCGATAGGTTCATGCTAAAAGCAGAGCCCTGGCTAGGAACGTTTGTGTGCTATTGCCTATAGACTCCTTCATGCCTGCCGTAGGGGGTAGGGCAAGAAATTGTCCTGCGGGTGAGAAGCCCAACATGATCCGGCAAATGACAGGAGTCCCACAGTCCTCTGCGCTGGACATTAACGCTGCCTCCCTTCCCCTTACGCTGCTCTCCAGAGGACTTTCTCACCCCCACCATGCCAGGGAATGAAACCTCAGGGTTTGGGTACAACCAGACAGCAGAAGGTATGTCGGGAAGTCACCTGCTGAAAGGTATCTTTTTTTCCTTGTGCTGAGGCAGCTTCTCCCATTGGTGTGGGGCAACCCCTAGGTGCAGTCTCCATCCACCAATTGGACTGACACATGCTCTCGCTGCCTGTTAGCATTTATGCAGACTGGTCAAACTCACAGGGAAACATCAGAGCTATGTGAACACTTTGAAAAGCAGCAACAAAAAGTGGAATATTGTTTTTCTGCAGGAAGAAGAACGTTGATCTGTGAATGTGCATGATTCTGCCCCCCCCCCCGGGCAATCTCATTCAGCTCCTGAGGTTTCAGCAACCAGATGCTCTCTCACAAAATGCCTACAGTCTTGAGGGCTAGGGAGCTGCTTTTCCAAAGCAACAGGAGCCGAATTGGATTTCTGTGCCCTGCAGCTTTTCAGTGCTTCCAGGAAATCTCAGATGATGCCCAGCCCTGCGTGTAGCACATCATTCCAAATCCTGCCCCCCCCCATGTCATACATTATGGGGTAGCTCTGTTGGGAGATGGAGCAGGGTGGAAAAATCAGCTTTGCTACAGCAACCAGGAGCCGCCCCCCACCCTCCAGCACCTTCCATGATATTGTGCTATTTCTTAGTCTGCATCTGAAAGTTGTTTCCACTACCACCCGTTCAGCCGCTGCTCCGGTTGCTTTTGCATTTAAGCAGGCCTTTGTTGGGGCCCCTGAGGAAAGCCCCCTCTCCGTGTCTCTCTTTCTCTCAAAAGCAGTTTCAGTTCTTCCACAGCAGCCTGTAGGCAGCAAAGGAAATATTAGGGGAGGACACTGGGAACAGTTTAGCTGGGCAGCTGTGCTTAAATCTCTCTCTCTCTCTCTTTGTGTGTGTGTGTGTTCCAAAATGAGATAAGCCAGAACTCAGGCTGGTGTGGAAGTTGCTTGCATAGCCCTCTGCACGTGCTCAGAACCAAACCTTTCCTTCCAATCTGCAGGGCTTGGCCTCTGCTGAAACTGAACTTGGGGAGAATGTCAGGGGATGCTTTGGGGATTCAAGAAGGGTGTGTGCTGTGGGGCAGGGCGTGGTGGCAGTGATGGTTTCTGGCTGATGTTCTCTTCTTGGGGAATCTAGCCCTGTCCCGCTTTGGCAGGGGTGGGGTGGGTTGTAGCTGACTGGTCACTACAGAAGTGGGATCCTATAGAGGGGAAATGTTTGGCATAACCCTGCAAAACTGATGTTTGTGTCCTTTATCAAATGGACCTCCCATGGATCCAGGTACTATATCTCATTTTTGTTTATTTTAGGCTATACTCTTGCTCTATATAGTGAAAGTACAATAAAATATGCGTAATTTAATATGTAAATATGTATATAAATTCTCTTTTGAAATCTAGACATTGCTCAATGTGCGAATTCATTGCCTATTGTGGTGGAGATTGTTGATACAGATTTTAGATGTTTTAGCGGTTTTTGTTTCTACTGATGGCCTATTATTATGTTTTCTGATGTTGTAACCTACCCTGCAATCTAAGGTGGTGTGTGTTTAAATAAGTCAATACAATAACTTTTAGTCAGTAGATCAATTTGATTATTCCTAGATTTGAAACTTCATTAATCAGTTTGTTGTACTGTTAACTTTTTTTGGGGGGGGGAGAAAGTAATCTGCTTACTGGGGAACTGAATATCCCCTTTTTTTTGTTCAATGAAAATGGGTCTTGGCACAGAACATTTGTATGGACTCATTTTAACACCTGCCGCTCCAGCCAGGGGGAGACGGGTAGGGGGCATGTGAGCCATCCTCTCCTTTGGAAGCCAAGAGCTTTCCAGCATCCTTAGCACTAAATGTTAACATTTGCCTGCATTCTCCACCCACCGCTACCCAGATGACTTTTCCAACACCACCTTGCCAGGGAATGAAACTTCCGAGTTTGGGTACAACCAGACATCAACTTCCCAAACTCCTGGAAGGGCTGAGGAAGGTATCCTTTCTACTTCCGCTCTAGCCGCCTCTCCCATTGGTTAGGGGAGCCTCATCCTGAGGGGCTTCCTCAACCAATCGGACCAATGCTTGCTCTTGCCGCCTGTTAGCATTTTGCTGGCTGGTCTTCTTGACTCCAAACTCAGAGACAGTAGCCAGGGCTGTGTGTGCTTTGAAAAACACAACCAAAAATTAAAAGTTTTGTGCTACGGGGGTGGGGGGGTGGGGTGGAAGGAGAAGCTGCATCAGTGTGCACGAATGTCTTATTTGTTTCTTTCTTTGCTAGTCTTCAGGAGCTGCAAGTCAGCTGCCCTCCTGCCCCTCTGGGAATCTAAGTCAGTTCCTGAGGTTGGAGCAGGTGTTGGCTAAACTCTCTGTCACTTACAGCCATTGCCAAGAAGACCAGGAACCTGCTTTTTTTCCTTTAGAAAAATAAACGAGCTGAATTTGAGTCCCGTGTTTTGCTGTTTCTCTGTGTTTCCAGAAATAGCAACATAAGGAGCCTCTCCATGTAAAGCAGGCATGGCCAAACCTGGCCCTCCAGCTGCTTTGGGAATACAATTCACATCATCCCTGACCACTGGTCCTATTAGCTAGGGGTGATGGGAGTTGTAGTCCCAAAAACAGCTGGAGGGCCAAGTTTGGCAGTGCCTGATGTAAAGTATTATGGGGCATAGCTTTGCAAGGAGGGAGTGGAAGTCTTGCCATAAGATCCATCTCCTTCTGAGATACATTGGAGACTTCCCTAGTTTGGTGCCCTTCAACCGTTTTGGATTCCCAACAGATTCCCAGCAGCCAGCCTGACCAGCGATCAGGGATGATGGGAACTGTAAACCCAAAACATCTGCTGCCAGAACCCTCCAGCAACTGCTTGGGTGGCCTTTGCATTTGAGCAGGTCCTTGCTTTAGATCTGCCCAGAAACGCATTTTCTCTCTCTTCCTCCCAATGGCAGTTCTTCCAAAGCAGCGAGCGGAAATAGCAGCAGTCCCGTAATCTTCGCAAAACAGTGAAGTGATTCCTGCACGAATTGTGCCTTCGTGGCCCTCTGCTCATGCTCAGAGAGGCCCATCTTTATTTCAACCTGCAGGGCTCAGTCCTGGTTCAAGCTACACTTTGGGAGGAAGCCAGGGAAATATTGAGAGCTGCTTTGTGGCTGCAAGAAGGGTGATTCTGTTTGCATTTTCTTTCCTCCTCCTCCTCCACCCCTCCCCCCAAGCAGAGCAGACAGTACAGGAGAGCAAAGGTGTGATCATTGTGGCTGTCGTCATCTGCATCCTGGCAATTGCTGTCCTGGGCGCCGTCCTTTACTTCCTGCACAAGAAAGGGAAGCTCACCTGTGGCCGCTCAGGCAAACAAGAGATGTAAGCACACACACCTTTCCTTGCAGCCTTTTGGGTGCCTCCCTCCTTCCCTCTCATCCATCTACCAGAGACCACGCTTCTTCCCTTCCTGCCCCCTCCCAGTCTCCTTGCACCAAGCAGCGCGCTTCTTCTGACCCCATGGGAGGGAGGAAGTGGGGTGGACCTTGAACTGCTGTTGCACACTAGGCCCTTTGCAATGTCATTTCCCACTCAGCAGCCTTAGGGGGGAGCAGCTCCTCTGACACACAAAACTTGATCGGTGTTGGCTGCAGACAGAAGACATTTGCCCTTGGCCATGAGATTACGCCTTTCTGACTTCTGTCCCACCCAAGTCGCTGGTCAAATAGTGCTTTGCAAGCTTTATAAGCGCCTCCAAAGCTGGCCAGAGAATCTAGCGGGGACAAGGTCTGTGGTGGGTTTCCCTCCCACTCCCTTGAAGCACTTGCCTAGCTCAAGCCTCTGCTGGACCCAGAGGAGCTGAATGATGAGCCCCCCAGGAACTGCTGTTCTGTCCCAGCCTGCAGCCCACCCGCTCTGCAGGGATGCGTCTCAACACTGTTACCCTCCCTCCTCCCTAGCACAAAACCCGAAGCGCATAAAGACGAGATTGTAGTTGAAGTTAAGTCAGATAAACTTCCTGAAGAGGCGGGGCTCCTGCAGGGCGCCAACGGCGAGAAGAGATCGGCAGGTGACCAGGTAGGCCAGTTTGCCATGACTAGCAGAGGCGATGGTTCAGAGGACCCAGCTATTGTGTATGCGTTGTTTTTGATGCAGTGTGTCATCCACCCCCAAATCCACCTTCTTGGGTTGCACAAATGGCTGTCAGCCTGTGCTATCCATTCTTTTTTCAAAAGGAGAAAAAAATGATGGGGGGGGGGGGTTGTAACTCATGGTGTAGATTGGCCCAGCTGCTATGCCCTTCTGCCCCTCCACTCCTGAATGTGCTGTGGTTAAGTTAGGAAGACCATCACTGCTTCATAAACTGTGATAGTTAACTGAACGGGAGAAGCTTAGCACTTTCCACTGCTGAGACGTCCAAGTGGGTTTCTTAGCGCCAGCAGATGCCCCTCTGCCCCTCCTGTTAGGTCTCCCTGATCCAGCAACTTCAGCCCCTGCTGCTCCCTGCGTTTGGCAGGTGCCTCTCCTGCCAGCTTCCCATCAAGCAGCTTTCTGTGCTCCATGTGGACAGTGTGCATGTAGCCCCAGTCTTTCTTCCCCTCGGCTTTTCTCTAGCAACCACCTAAGGGCAGGCTTTTCCTGCCTCTCTCCTGAAGTCTAGCCGGAGGAGCTTCTTTCTCTATTCCAATACAGAAAAATGGTCCTGCATGTGCTTTTTTTACTGTGCCTCCAAGCCAGTCACGCAATCTCATTCAAAACGGCTGCCATCATCTTACCTCGGCTACCTCACACCGCGGGGCGACAGAAGTGGGTGTGCTTGTATTTTACTGGGCCGTAATCGCAGTGTAACCTGTGTTTTTCTTTTGCTGCATTAAAAAGGGAGAGAAATACATCGATTTGAGGAACTGAGGAGGGAGAGACAGCTGTGCCCCTTCGAAGATTTCTCCTGTTCCTTCTCGATGCCTCCACCCCTCTTGCTCCCCTGGCCAGAGTCTTTCAGATGCACAGCAGCAAATAAGGCACAAGATGGCTCCACAGCAAATACTTTGCAACCTCACCCTCAGGTTTTTGAAGGACAAAGGCAGCTGAAGCAGATCAGCAGTTTTCAGACCAAAAAGGGGGAAGTCTTAGTTTAAAAATTACTCCCTTTAGAGTATCCACATTGAGGGGTTTTTGAGCAGGGACAGGTAGAGGAACATATACTCTACCGTAATTGTATGGGGCTTCAGTCTGTTTGTAAAAGAAAAAATATTTTATAACAGCCAAGCACTTGCTGAGCTGAATTGGTTGGAGATTTTTTTTTTAATTGAGACTTGGTAAATTGGAGAAGAAAACTTAAAAACCTTACCATATAGATAGGATTGGAGAATGGCGAGTGTGTGGTGGATTTGGCTCAGTCTGGCATGTATAATACTTGTGGAAAGCCAGAGGTGCCTCAGCTGTTCCTTGAACTGTTGCTGTTCTTCGCAGCAAGGTGCTGAAGGAATCAGCTGCGCTTCAGAAGCCCTGGCCCTCAAAACAGCAGAGGGTGGTGTGGGAATGGAGGTAAGAAGTCTTAAGGACACTCACTAGGGACTCGGTTTCATTGAAGTCAGTGCTGCTTACTTCCAATTTAATATAAAGGATAACTGTACAGAGAGGAGGTTCTCTCTGCACTTCAGATGTTATGATAGGAATAAAGTCTTTTTTGTACAAACACTGTATAGTCACACTTGTTTTTACCCGAGAATGTAGGTTATTGTCTCTTCTGCTCCGCCCCCCACCCAAAAAAGACCCCTTCTGCAGAGCTTCTGGGTTACCTTGCTGCAGGTGACACACCTGCCAGTCTTTGGAAGTTCTGCCTCTACTTAGGCCACAGGAGGCGAAACAAGGCACTAAAATAGGGTGTTAAGCACATGAGGTAGTTTTCTACAATTATTTTGGGTTTTATTTCAGTGTAGCACCAAGGAACCTGCTCTGTTAGCACAAGGATTTATGCTTCCTCCCTGGTGGTCCTCCCCCTCCAAAAAAAATCTGTTTTCTCAACCCTCCAGAGCAGGGCAGATGAGGGGGTGAGGAAGAGAGAAGTGTAAATTCTTGTGCTAACAGATCGAGTGCATTGGAATTCATCTTGAATTGCTCTGCTCTGATAGCAGCAGGTGACACACACAGAATGTGAAGGAAGCTGGCGCCTGTACCAAAACGATATAGTCATGCAGCCTTCAAAGCAGCTGATGATGACAAACTCTCTTCGTCCTTAAACATGCCAGGAAGTGTTATAGGATGCCGTACTTCACCATGCTGGCCCAGTGCCTAAGAAAAGCTTTCTGCTTCTCTGTCCACACTAAATGGACACCAGACAGAAATACTGTAGCTAGCTGCTTCCATACAAAATTACTTCCTGCAAAGTTCAGTTTTCCATTCCCCTCAAAGCCTCTCAGAAGTGAACAGCTTTCAACACAAACTGGGTAAAACAGTTAAGGTTTTGCTTTAGACACTCTTTGTTTTCCGAGTTGTTTAAAAAGTGCAAACTCATCAACCAAAAACGGGGGGGGGGGGAAGAAGGGGGTGTTGCGCTTTCCGTGTAAGCTATAAAATTAGCAAACAAACAAAAAAATGCTTTTGTTATATATTTTTGTTGATGTGTGTAAATTTAAGAGTGTCTGAGTTGCAGGGTTTATATATATATATATGTATATGAAAAATAAAAAGCTAAAGTCTTCAAGCATTGGCTCTTTCCTAATGAATGGAATACATGGCAAAGAGGAAAAATCAATCACTGTAAAGTACTTGAAGATTTAAAAAACCTGTTTCACAAAGCATGGATTAGCAGGTAACATGATGTATTGCGTCTGAAATTCTTGCTGAACATTAGTCCATTTTAAACATACATCTTCTCCTCTCCACTTCTATCAATGTAAGCAATGTTTGCCTGGCATTTCTGTATAGGTGGGTGGGAGTTCTGCCACAATCATAAGTGAAACCAGGTTCTGTGGGCAAGGGAAGGAATTGTAATCCTCCTCTGAGGCTGGTGGGGGCAAGAATTCAAATAGGAAAAATTGCAGAAGGCATTGGGCCCTGCCCACAAACACTGTCCCAATGAAAGCCTTATCTTTCATTGACTTAAGGATGCCAGCTTACAGAAGAGGCAAAGGTCACTAGAATGCTGGAGTTTAGTCCTCATTTCTGCAGTACGGTCATACCTCAAGTTACGGCTGCTGCGGGTTACGTCTTTTCAGGTTGCGATCTGCGCCGAACCTGCAAGTACTGGAATGGGGTACTTCATGCATGCGCAGAAGCGCCGAATTACGTCATACATGTGCACTGACGTTGCACTGCGTGACACAAATGCTGTGGGTTGCGGACATGCCTTCATCACAGATTACATCCACAACCCGAGTGTCCACTGTACTTCATATGCTGTTAAACTTGCAAGGGGGTAGACTAGATTACTCTCAGGGTCCCTTCCAACTCTATAATTCTATGATTCCCAACAGGGTGGGAGTCATCGTCCAACAACATCTGGGGGGGGGGGGAATCACAGGTCTCCTAACTGCACGATAATATTTTTTAAAGCACTTAAAATCCACAGAATCAACATACGACCCACACCTACCGTAGAAGCAGAGCTCTAACTTGGATGGAATGTGAGAGAGATCCTAAGTGAGGAGCATCAGTTCCAGGGAGACAGCCACAGTCTACACACTTTTGTGAAGTGTGAGTACACGTAAAACTTACTGGGATAAAAGGCCCAATTCACTGGAGTTGCAAATGACACAACAGAAGCAATATGCTACAACAAAGAAATTTATTTAAAAATAAAACTTTGTTTTTTTATTTTACTGACAAACATGAAATACCCTAAATCCTCCACAAGCTCTTTCGTGGGCAGCTTACAAGAATGAAAAATAAAAAATAAATAACATTAGTATAACCTCTAAAACATTAACAATGCATTTTGCAGAACAAAATGAGGACTTTAGACCAAATGAACCTTAAAGCTCAGCTACTCTGTAAGAATATTTACCTTCTGTTCTTATTCTTTACAGGTCTGAAAGGATTAAATACTGCTAATATATTTTTTATATTAATGACATTATAACTTTTAAAATAGTCAGTGAAAATCTGAATTTGTTTATTTTTTAACACTGATATTAAAATTGGTTCTCAACCTTCAGGAGAAATAAAGCTACTAATAACCTCTCTCCCACTCAAAGGTAATTTATCTATTAAGCATTTCAGCTTTCCTATCCCCACCCCCATCCCTGCCTTGCAGTTTTAGTCACAAGAGCAGCGGTTGTACACCAGTGAGCTAACAGAGCCACCAATGGCAAGTCACACTGCTCCAACATTGGCTACTTGAAGTGACATTCATAAAGCCGCACACCCATAACCCAAATGCATATGCAGCTCTCAGATGGGGGAGGCAGCATTTGCAAAACGGACGCTGCAAACTGAACAGGCACTGGACATTTAATACTTCAGGGCAAAATCCACAGGAAACTCCTTGCAAAACTCTATGTGGGGGAATCGACGGGAGCCTCAACAGCTCAAGAGAAGATCCCAGAAGATTGCACTCCATCCCCACACAGAGAGAGGTTCAGAAGTTGACAGGAAACTTGGCACATGTGCCTGGAGGTGCAGCTGTATTTTGCTTCCAGTCTTAAGCCTCATTTGTTTTTAAAAAGAAAAAAGATTGGGGGGACGACGACGACAACGGGGATGACAAACTGGGATATTTTGGGTGACCCACACTGGTTGTGTCAAAATCCTGCGTCGGAGTTGTGCTATTACTGCCTTCAATCCAAGCTTAGGGCAGCCAGCAATATGAACAACTCCCCAACACTAAGGACTAAGGTAGAGAAAACCTGCTCAGGCTGAACAACACACACACAAACAAACACACCACTATGTTAGCTTTGGGGCGACAGCTTTCTCCTTCCAAGGAGCAGCTCCATGGATTTCCCTGGTCAAGTTTTAAATCTGTCTCTTCATCAGATGCAAGATTGGAGATAGAGCATTTCCCCCATCAAAAGGCACTATACATTTGGCTTTAAGTAAAATAAGTCAACCTTTTTTCTTTTAAGATTAAGAGACACATGAGGGGGACGTAATAAGGTAAAAATTTAAAAAGCAGCAGGGAACACGCCCCGGGAGGCGTTTTTCGCTCTGCCTCCCTTGTGCTTGCAAACAAAGACATTCATGTGGTTCGAGGAGAAAGAGCCACTTTAAAAGTTCTCATGTAAATGTAAGACACAAGAAGTGGACAAAAAGGAGACATGCAGTAAAGTCCGGTCAGCTATGGTACATGGAGTGTTCGTGTCAGGCAGAAGGCTTCCCGAAACAAGGATGGCCCTGCTCAGGGCGTGGAGAGCATCTGCAGAGGCCCATCTGCAAAGGCAAGTTGGTGCTGCCGCTTTGCACAAAGGTGGAGATTAAGGCTGACTGCAACCGAGTTTCCAGTGCTATGCCAACAGCTTCTCCAGCGGACTAGGAAATCAGCTTTGCAAAGAGCTAGTCCTCACCAAACTAGTCTCCAAAACTGATGTGGAGTTCGTGGCCCAGATATGGGAAGAAATATCCAAGAGGAGCGTCCAGTGGTTGCTCCAACATTTCACATTGTGAAATTGCACAGCCCCCTTGGTTCCTAAACTGCCTGGCCACAACTCTCTACTCTGCAGTTGTTGCAAAGACCCTCTGCTCACCTGCTCCTAAATGCTATCAAGTTATTCAAAATGCGCTCTAGCCGAGACCTCCTAGGTCTTCACAGTGTTTCACATGAAAGCAGCAAGATCAGACCGACGTTGCCACTGCCCGTCCCATGTATGGAGGGGCTTCTGAAGCCTCTGTGAGGTGCTGGCAACTGACCAACTCTTTCTCTGGGCAGCAAGAGAAGGGCCACAGCTGTCAGGTCAACAATTCTGCTTTTGGACCACTGCAGGCAACAGCAAACACCTGCCAGTCTTCAAATCTTCATAGTGTGTCATTCAAACAGCACTGCTGACAATTAAAGTGCCAGCCAGGTGCCATCTCTGACATCCTCTGCAGTTATTCCCCAGGGATCCAAGCGCCCGTGGACAAGCAAGGCTGCCCATTTAGAGAGAAACACAAGATAAGCAGCCACTTTCTACACCCCACCCCCTTTCTGTGGGGAAAGTCTTAGTATCCTTATCTGGGGCAGAGGAACCAGGCCTATTTAAACAGGGCAACTGCAGGGAAAACCAAACATGCAACTTGTTTTGAGATATAACTTTTCACACGACTAATGCTGTAACTGTAATTGTAGTGAAGGCTTGAGGAAGAGGATGGAAGAGGGAAGGCATCCTCGAAATACAGATTGCCTGCTGTCCGTCAGCCAGACGGTAGCCATCAAGGTCCAAATTCATCTTCCTAAACCTCCATTAACCTGCCCAAACAAGGGCAACATTCAGAAGCCACACTCTTCTCTTCTTTTCCTCCCCACCCTTTACAGTTTCTTTTGTCTTGTTTGCCAAAAGAACCTGAACTTTAAAAAGAAAAATGCAACAAGCAGAGTGAAAGGGGGGGGGGAGAATCATCCCCTTCCACAAAATCCCTGCAGGGAGTTGTTGCATTTTGACTGCTGGGTTGCAGCTGCCCACATCAATGCATAAGTAATCCAGCACTCTCATCCACAGGAAGTGAGAGAAAATAATGGATCCGATGGCACGGGACTTGTAGATGCTACAAAGATGACGTGCAATGTTGACCAAGCAGCAGCTCTGGGTGTGTTAAAGGACAGCTGCTCCAGTCCTCAACAGCCTCGATTACGTAAAAGCAGGACAGCACAGAATGGTTGGAGCTGGGGAGCGCAGCTACATCCAATCATCGCACCAGCCAGAGCACAGGCGAGAAGTCTTGCATCTCCAATGCCTTAAAATCCAGTGTACGGCAGGTTAATGCTGGCAACAGGAGAAGCCTGACTCAGACCAAGGAGGAGCCAGAAATGACTGGAGATGTAGAAAGGGCACAAGGAGAACATTTGGGGGAGTTTGGGGGCAGGGAGAGAGGGAGGGTGTTGTAGCAGAAGGAAGCTACCAAAACCACTTCCTTAGTCGAGACTCTGTACCCGGTAGCAGGTGGTCTAAAAAGCCTGAGCCAAAACATACAGCAGCAAAGAGGCCCAAATTCAGTACCCTGAACCACAGGAGGGCACGCCACAAAAAAGGTGGAGACGCCGTTCAACAGACTGGCATCCCGTTTTAATTCACAGCACAACACAAGACACCCCAGCAAACGCCCTTCCACTCCCACCCCCTTGTCCACCAGCACAGGAACCAAGAGGTCTTTCCGAAGCAACACAACCGTCCCCTCCAACGAGGACGTGCGGGAGGGAGGGGCCAAGAGGGGAGGGACTCCAAAAGACACACAGACTGGAGAGGACGCACCTATCTGCTCCGTTTCATTCCGTTTGCTTGGAAACCTGGAATCGCATGAAACCCTGATGACCGATTACTCTCTGTCGAGGCAAGCCTGCCTTTGCAGGAAGTCTCTCGCGGAGCCCGTTGCCTCCTCTAGGTAGAAGCTGGGCAGGAGACTGCCCAGGCAGGTTGGATGCACAGGGGTGTCCCAGGCAGGGCCAAGGGGATGTGTGCTATGTGGCTAGGTGAGCAGGGGAGGAGACGGAGACAAACTCCCGCAGAATATTTTTGGCCATGTCGATATTGTTATGGGCAATGACGAGGGCTTTCTGGATGTCCTGATATGAGTAGCCTTGGCTCATGAGGTTCTCGATCTCGCTGGAGAGCTGTGGGGAGGGAGCAGGGGCCGGCCCCGCTCCACCAGCTTGCAGGCAGCTGCCTGCTTTGCGTTCAGAGTTTATCCTCCGGGGCAAAGGCTTCGGAGGCCGCTCTGGGACCTGGGAGCCATCAGACAAACCTGCAAGAGAAAGAACCATATGATTTTGGGAGTAGGGGGCGGGGGCAGGGAAGAGAAAGGAGGACAGGTATTTTTTAAAGGTCACACAGCCTCAGCTTCATGCTCTTTGAACATCTGGGAATCTGCAGCCGAAATTCCTCTCTTTCACAAGACCTAACTCTTCACCATTAAATCATACGGTTGACCTGAACGTAATTGCAACCTTGTATGCTGAAAGATTCAGATTTCAGATATTCAGCAGCTTGAACACCCAGATACCCAATTCATTTATTTATAACCTGGTCTCCCTTGTTCAGGAGCATTAATACACAATAAAGCACTATTTTTATTTACGTACAACCTAAAGAGTAAAAACAGGCAAAACGCTAACTTCATCAGCCAAGGCGAGGTACACCACTTTAGTCAATTGCTCAGAGGAACAGCCACAAATTTTACCTGGAATCAAAACTTAATTAAATTTGGTGCTACTTGCATCGCAATAGCTATCCTCAACAGCTGAAATTGACAATCCTCTCTTATCACCCCGGGGAGGTTGAGAAATGGTGAGTTTTGTGGTTTAGGTTGCGTCATATTTGGCATGCTGATGTTAAGCAGAAGTAGCCTTCATGCTGCAGGCATTCTGAGAAATGCTTGACAAAGTGCAAGAAAAAGGAACGCCTCAAAACCGCATTGCCTGCCAAGTTCCCAGCCTCTCTTAAAAACAAAGAGAGGAAAAGCATGCGCGAGTCCCTCTCGGCGCTCACTCCAGAGCACAAAGGGCTACGGATCGGCTCTCTCACAAGTTGGGATGTGGGACCGGCGGGTTTGCAGCATCAAAATCTAGTGCAAAAGATCCCCTTGGCAACAGGTGGAGAGCAGCTTGTCAACCACAGCAGATGCCCTATCCTACACTGTTCACGAGCCATGGAATTGCACAAGAGGGGAGTATAGGGCTGGCCTGTAGGCATGTAAGACCTACCATGCAGCAAAATGGAAAGGGTGCCCTGATGCCAGCCTGCTGGTGGAATGCTTTCCGCACAAAGGCTTACCTGGCACCTATCTGTGGCTGGGGAAACCCAGCCAGATGGGCAGGGTATAAACGAAAATAAAACTTACTTACTTACTTACTTACTTATTATTCCAGGCATTTTATTCATCTCTTTAAGTCTTGAGTGGAGGGAGGCTTTTTGCATTTAAAAAAAATGTAGTTAAAAATCTTCCACTGCTTTTATAGAAAGCTCCCCATTTACGTGGGGGTTACGTTCCAAGGCACCACACATTTAAGTGAAATCACATGTACTGGGAACTCCATTGAAAAAGCTTGCAAATGTCCTCCAAACTTCTGTAAACCCTTGAAAAACCCTTGAAAAAAACCGCCCTGAGACCTCAGGGTAGAGGGCGGTATATAAATTCAATCAATCAAAATAATAATAAACAACCTCCACCAAACCTCCTTGCTCAAACTCCAATGCCTCCCAGGCCTCAAAGGTTGGTGCAAAAGTTTGTGGGATTGCTAGACACCATTTCTGCCCCTTTTTGTGCCACTTCCGGGTTCATGGCAATGTGTTTGTGTGGTCGCATGTGCCTTGAACATGTGTAAATGGGGAGTTGCCTGTATTGATTATATGTTCTGCTTCTAAACCTTTATGCTTTCTTTTTGTATTGTGGTCTCAAATTTGTACTTTATTATTTGACTGATGCTTTAAAACACCCAAAGAACCTTTGTTGTTGGGCAGCACAGAAACACTGTATGAAACCAACAAACCTGATAAGATTTCCCCATCCAGAGATGTCCGGCCGAAGGCAGAGGTTGCATTGGAGATATCCGAGAGGGTGCGGCGAGCCAGAGTCAACGGGAGGGCTGGCCTGGGCACGTCATAACCATCTTCCTCGTTCTCTGACTCCTCGGGGCCATTGCTGGCATTGGCAGAAGCTACATCCCCTCCATCTTAAAAGAAGAAGCAAGAAACTAGAAAACAAGGAAGACATCTTTGGCTCCAGACCCAGTTCCGGCAGACCTCGTCCGAGTGGAAACATTTCAAAGGGAGACACTCCACAGCCAAAACCCAAAGCAGAGGATGTTGTGCAAACATCAGAAAGTGCAACGAACAGTAGGGAAGCAAAACTTGTCCCAATGTCACAGACTGCGAAACACCATCCACCTTTTTATTTTATATTAGGCTCTCTTTACTGACACCCTGATTTCCTTACATAAAGCAAAAATCCCACCGGTGAAAGTGAGAGGACTCGTCTGTGGTATTTCTCCTGGTTGAATCATGATGTTTCTCCTCTGGGAACTTACCAGGAATATTGGTAGCCTCAGAGCCAGAAGGAGCTGCCTGGGAGTGGATGTTGAACATTGCTTCATAGGTGCACCCGTCCATTTCCTGGTCACAGTCCAACATTCTGAGCAGAGAAGAAAAAGAAAGGGCATTGGCTTCAGGAACACAGCTGGATCGTGCAGGAGGACAGGGCCATCAGCACCCAGTACCCAGCACCCAGGGCCATCAGCACCCAGAACATATCTGGGCTACATACTGCCAACTGCTCCATTTGTCCCCTACATTGTGCAAACCTTGAAGCATCACTCACCACCATATTTTCAAATACATTTCTAATCCAAGGCCCCATTCTGTATTTTTCTACTGCTACACAGAAACTTTGTGTATCATGTTGAGTTGTTTTTGGGAAACGGAAAATCAATACAGGGGTACCTCGGAAGTCAAACAGAATCTGTTCCAGCAGTCCATTCGACTTCCCAAACGTTTGGAAACCAAGGCACGGCTTCCGATTGGCTGCAGGAAGCTCCTGCAGCCAATCGGAAGCTGCGTCGGACGTTTGGGTTCCAAAGAACGTTTGCAAACCGGAAATGTTTGACTTGCAAGGCATTGGGGATCCAAGGTACGACTGTACATTAGATACAAATGCAATACACCCATTAAAAAAGTAAGTCACAAAATAAGGTGAGCTGAGCAAGCATTTGCCGCACTAGAATAAGCTTTAGAACCCGTGGACTGCCAGTTGTTGTTGCTGAACAACAATTCCCATCACTCCTGATAGCTGGAGTCCCCCATCCCAAAGGATCTGTATCACCCTAGCAGGGCAAGTCTCTGTTTTGGTCGTATTCAAAACTGAATTTCAAACATTTGCCATACAAAACTAAGTCAGAGCTCTTTTTTGCCGGGGGGGGGGGGGGGAGAGTAATACATCTTTAATATCCTTTTGTATTTATAACTTCCCAAGTACATCTCAAGATTTCAGAGCAAGACAAGCTAAGGATGCATCCTTATGAGGAGAGGCTGAGAGCTGCCTCAAAATATTTTATGAATCTGACTCTGCAGCAGCTGTTTGGGCACATTCAAAAGAAACCCACACCCAGACGCAAAGCAACTCAACTGCAGATGGCAATACTACATAAATCAAGCCACATAAGAAATAAACTTTTGGGTGATGGGCTGTCTTTCAAAGGCTAGGCCAAAACTTTCAAAGTGGCACTCAAATGGAGCGTTGATATAAATCCGTAAGTTATCAATAGTTGCTTTTAAGTATCACAACTTACTCAGAGCCTTTGGAATCTAGAAATGGGAAAATAAATAAGCACAATGACAAGCAAGCGAAGAACCCAGCCATTGTGGAGGAGCCCTTATACTGTCCTGAATGGGCCAACTCACTGTGAGGTTTGACTCATTTCCAAAGGCAATTTGGCCTCTGGTTTTTGTCCAGCAGAGCCAGGGGGCAGAAGAGGCAAGGACGAGGGCGACATGTACTCTGTGTCTTCATCATTCTCCGAGTGCTCTCCGGGTGGTAGCTTTGGCACAAGCAACGGTCTAGAGGAGAGAGTGAGAAGGTTCACAGTCAACGGTGGACATCTAACGAGGACAAAATAGCAGCTCTCTGAGAACAAAGTGTCAACAAGGGGCTTCCAGCTCAAGAATCAGATTCTAGGAATGCAACACTGTGCCATGTTGTGTGTCACACGGGGCGGTTCAAGGTGTGCCATGGTTGCATCTGTCAGGTAACAGGCCTCAGAGCCTCGTGGGTAAATGGGGAAAGAGGGTCTGTTTCAATAAGCTGATTTCTTATACCCTTTTAGGGTTGCGATACTCTATCCACTCTACAGACGGGTTTATAAATTTACAACTCTGGGAGTTCTCAGGACATTTTGACTGATTTTCTGGACTGAAATAACTCAAAAACATAAACAGAATAACATTAAAAAAACTTTAAAAATCCAGCCAGATTAATACAAAATATCTGATCTATTCTATAGTTCCTGCACTTTATTTTATTTAGTTTATATTCCCACCCCCAACCCATCAAAGGAGCACAGTAAGTGACAAATGGAAAAGAATCCACATGCTGAAACTAACAAGGTTGGAGGTCTGCATTCATATACAATACAGTGGTACCTCGTGTTACAGACGGGATCCGTTCCAGAGGCCCATCCGTAACATGAAATGCCCGCAACTCGAAGCGCTGCGTCTGTGCAGGCGCGTGGTGTGATTTGGCACTTCTGCGCATGCACAAGCAGCGAAACCCGTAAGTAACCCGTTCCGGTACTTCCGGGTTGCTGCGGGACGTAACGCGAAAAGATGCAACGTGAAGCAGATGCAACACGAGGTATGACTGTACAGTAATCCATCTCACAAATGCACCCGCTGATGACCCTTGGTATACATCAATTGTACACTGGCTGCAATTCAAAGAAATTTCTGTCGGCGAAGCCTCTGCTCCAGACCATACCTTACAGCAAGAGAGTAGATGGCGTTGGCAGAAGAAGAAGGTTTTATTTTAGAATGTTCACTGTCTGAGCCAGTTGGGACCCCGCCAGGTTGATTCTGCAAGACAAATCAAATACCAGCACTGGCAGATGGTCTGAAAGAAAAGGGAGACATCCCCACGAAGCCCACGTTTACCTTTTCATGGTAAGAAGGAATTCCTAGGGGTTGCTTGTTACCCAATCTAAAGAGCCGTATGTCAGAAAGACTTGCTTTGCAATTTCGAAACAGCTACCGTCTGGAAACTTGCTTGAAAAAAATTATGACCAAGCAAGCAGGGCAAGGGGTAAAAAAAAACCAAGCTTTTTTTCCTTGCTTGCTATTATGCGTTGCTTGCTATTATGGGTAAAGCGTACAGTGTTAGGAAGCTGGTTCAGTGAGATTATAAAAAAAACACTTCCCTGAGTCCAGTAGGGAGGTTCTGGACAAACCAGAAACTGTTTGCTTAGTGACTAAAATATTGCTCTTGTGTAGTCATTGTTGGGTGTGCGTATCTGTGGACAAGTACCCTTCACACTGCTTCCTAGCCCACTCCAAGAACTCAACTGCAACTGACAGGAGTTTTTCCATGTTAACTGTTCTGTTTAATATGTAATGCTACAGTTCAGTTCATTCTAGGCCTTCTCCGTGTCTAGGTGGGATGGGAGTACACAGAAACTTGCACACATTCACCTAACACAGGAGACCTGAGAATACCAAGCCAAATACACACACCTTTTGTGCTACCCTGCCCCTCTCGATTCATGCACATAAGATTCACAGAATGAGAAAGGTGGGATAAGATCCCAGAGATGTCAGCGTCTACAGCCTACATCTCTGCTGGTTATGCTGCACACATGGTGGGGAAGGCATAACACTGATGCTGATTCACCCCCCACACCCTCCAGAGGAGTTGCAGCTAAGTGTATGAACCAACTCACAGGCAAACATTGTTCTGTGAGATCTCACTAGGTCAGAGTTGGCGGGAAGGAGCTGGAATCCCTCCTGCAAAATCTTTGATCTAACACTTAATGGATAATAGGTAAAGGTAAAGGGACCCCTGACCATTAGGTCCAGTCGTGTCCGACTCTGGGGTTGTGGCGCTCATCTTACGTTACTGGCCAAGGGAGCCAGCGTACAGCTTCCGGGTCATGTGGCCAGCATGACTAAGCCACTTCTGGTGAACCAGAGCAGCGCACGGAAATGCCATTTACCTTCCTGCCGGAGTGGTACCTATTTATCTACTTAAACTTTGACATGCTTTCGAACTGCTAGGTGGGCAGGAGCTGGGGCCGAGCAATGGGAGTTCACCCCGTCGCGGGGATTCGAACCACCGACCTTCTGATCAGCAAGCCTTTTATTCATATAATGAATAATACAGAGCAGCAATTTTCCACACAGGGTGTATGAGAGTACAAAACTAACACGGCCGCTGGCCTGAGATTCACTTACTGCCGGGGTGTCCAGGCTGAGAGTGCTCCCGAGCCTGTGAGCATCAGTTCTGGTATCCATCTGAGAAGGCAGCGAGAATGGAAGTGAATGTCGGTTCGTCAACTCCCGACTTGCCCAAGGCTCATTGGGGCTTAGGGCTACAGCTGGAGCTTTTGGAATTGGCCGCAACGACCAGAGGTCCCCCTGGCGGTTACAAGGCACAGGGGGTAACTTGTCCCTGGTAGGACAATCTCCTGGAGTGCAGGGCAGAGGCCGCCTCTGAGGCCGACTCTCGGGCCCAAGGGAATGCGGCCTGTCCGGAGGTGGCGGAGGGGGGAGATCTCGATGCGTCGGAGGGATCGGCAAAGGTTTGTCCTTGTGGAGGGATCCGGGTGCAGCCTAGGAGAAACAAAGACCAGTAAGTAAGATGGGGAAAGCTGGCAAGTGAAGTCTAAGCTTACAATCAGAATCCTGGTGTCCCACAAAAACTTGATCCCGATAGCAACTGCAGGGTAACAAGAAACTGAGGCATGTCCCGAGGGCAAGCACCACTAAATGGTTGTGCTGAGTGACACGATATCCATCAGTATGGTGGCCAGGAGTGTCAAACGCCAGTCAAGATGGCAAGCCAATGCGTCCCCTGATTTGCACCCAAGGAAGAAATGGTCCAGATAGCAAAATAATGAAACACACGAGACAGCTTCCACACAGATCTCCTCAGATAAAAGGAAGATTACCCCATTCGGAAAGAGGAAGGCGTCATTCCTACTTTCACCACTACAAAAGAAGACAGGTGGAGTTTGTACCTTACAGGTGGTCCCTGGACTAGAAGCTCCTGATGGATTGGACACTCGTTGCTGTAGAAGGTCTAATCGGGGAGGTACTGGGGGGAGCGATGCCTGAGGAGCCATTGAAAACGGAGAAGGAGGACGTTCTACCTGCAAATATTTCAAAAGAAGCCCTAGTTAAAGGTGTTTCTCTCTCTCTCTCCCCTCCCCCTCTGTGTGTGTCTGTTTTAATAAAGTTCCCACTGCCTGAGGCTGTGAGCTAGCAATTTACCTTGAAAACAGTACTGGGCATATATAGATATGCTGAATTTCCCCCATAGGCCCGATACTTCATTTCTAAAGGAACATGCTCTGAATATAGACTTGTCACCAACAAGTCTGCACACCACCCTGCACGCCCACCTTGGGCTGCCCATGAAAAGCACGTCTACTGTAGAGTGAGAGGCAAGGGTGATGTCCACTGTTTCCAGAAACTCTTCTCATTGTGGGAATTTTGGGGGGTGAGCTGAGAGTTTGCTTGGACCCTGGGTGAGAACCTGGAAGCTGAGTGGGAGGTGTGTCAGAAGGAAAATGAATTTGTGCAGATTCTTATATATTGGTAACGTTGCATCAGCATAACATTTTTATTTGTAACCATGCATTTTTGTAATATTTTATTCATCTGTGGTTGCTTCAGTTTCCTGTACACTGCTTAGAGAGGCTTTCAATATATTAAGTGGTATAGAAATTAAATTACCAAACAACTAAGCCCACAGGCACTGGGTTTTCAACCTGGCTATTTTTTTTTAATTTAGCCGCTAGATGGCGTGCTCTGTCATCATGAGTACAGGCCCAGCTGACACAGAAATAGGAAATACTTGTGTAAATGGTCTCTTGCCATGATTATGTGTTCAAAACAAAGAACAACATGGTTCACATACAAGTCAAACCAAATGCTAGAAGTCTACATGCAATTATAAAATTGCTTTAAAGTAGGCCAAGGTTAAGAAACACCTTCTCCAGGTATGGATCCATTTACAGCCAAAAGCAGCTTGACCCATGTGCGAGAGAATCACTGGGCTTGGGAGAACCATGGAATTACAAAACAGAACAATGCAAAAGGATGCTAAAAGGAAGAAGACAAACTATTCCTATTACAGTGGTACCTCGGAACTCGAATGGCTCCGTTCTTGAACATTTCGGCTCCTGAATGCCAAAAATCTGGAAGTGCTCTGGTTTTTGAATGTTCCTCGGAACACGAATGTCCAACGCGGCTTCCACTGTGCAAAAACCTAGCTGTCGGCCAATCGGAAGCAGTGCCTTAGAACTTGAACGTTTCGGAAGTTGAACAGTCTTCCAGAACGGATTACGTTCGAGTTACGAGGTACCACT
This sequence comes from Lacerta agilis, assembly GCF_009819535.1. Taxonomy (NCBI): domain Eukaryota; kingdom Metazoa; phylum Chordata; class Lepidosauria; order Squamata; family Lacertidae; genus Lacerta; species Lacerta agilis. Next base: position 19,577,078 of record NC_046326.1, on the reverse strand, counting down.
GTATCTTATTAATCTTCTTTTTCTATTTTTGACAGAGAGTGTTAGAAGCTTAGTGGATCAGGGAAATGCTGTGGATGTACATAGCTTGAATTCACTAAGACTTTCAAAGTCCCCCATGATATTCTTGTAGAGAAGCTAGATGATGTTACTGTTAGGTGGATTTGTAGCAGATTGACTGACTAAACCCAAAGAGTGCTCACTAATGGTTCATTGCCATCCTGGAAAACTGGGGCAAGTGGGGTGCTGCAAGGTTCTGTTGTTCAACATCTTTATAAACGACTTGGGTGAAAGAATTGAGGAAGGGGTAGCCAATACCTCAGAAGATTGATTCAGTATTACCTTAACAGATTGAAGAACTGGGCCAAAACTAACAAAACAGATTTCAACAGCTACAAATGTAAGGTTCTACACTTAGTCCAGAAAAGCCAGATGCAGAATAGGGGACAACTGGCTTGGCAGCAGTACCGGTGAAAAGGATCTACGGGTCTCAGTAGACCACAAACTTAATGTGAGTCAACCATGTGATGCAGCAGCCAAAAAACCTTAATGTTCTGTACTGCAACAGAAGTATAGTGTCTAGATCAAGGGAAGTACTTGTACCTATCTACAAGGATAGATAGTCCAGATCAAGGGAAGTACTTGTATCCATTCTGCCTGAGTCAGATGCCACCGGGAGTATACTGCGTCTAGTTCTGGGCACCACAGTTGAAGAAGGATATTGACAAGCTGAAAGGTATGCAGAGGAGGGTGACCAAGATGATCAAGGGTCTGCAAACCAAGCCTTATAAGGAACAGTTGAAGGAGCTCGGTATATTTAAACTGGAGAGGTGATATGATAAGCTATCTTCAAATATCTGAAGGGCTGTCACATGAGAGATGGAGCAAGCTTGTTTTCTGCTGTTCCAGAGGCCAGGACCCAAACCAATGGATTCAAATAACAAGAAAGAAGCTTCCAATTAAACACCCAGGAGAACTTTCCAACAGTAAGAGCTGTTCGACCATGGGATGGTCTCCCTCAGAAGGTAATGGGCTCTTGTTTCATTGGAAGTTTTTAAGCAGAGGTTGGATGGCCATTTGGCAGGGATTCTTTAGCTACAATTCCTCCATTGCAGGCAGTTGGACTAGACAACCCATGAGGCCTCTTACAACTCCACAATTCTATGATGGTATGAAAAAACACAGCCTCATGAGGACCAAAACTTGCTGGGCGCAATGCATGCTCCAAGTGAGTGCTGAAAGGGGACAATCAGAATGGAATGGTGTGGAGTAGTGTGGAATGGAATGGTGTGGTTGGCATGCAGGCATCTTGAACAGGAAAGCTCCACACCGTAACATTTTGTTGCAGATCTCTCGCTCTCTCTATGTATGTATGTATGTATGGATGGATGGATGGATGGATGGATGAAAGAGTGATCTTCTGGCAGTGGGTTGTAGCCAAGGTTTCTCACTCAGTTGTTTCTTTCTACAAAATGAGGAAGGAAGCAAATTTGGTGATTCTCTCTCCCCCTTGCAACCCCCTGCCCCCTCCAAAATCTTCTCCAGAGGACTAAGGAAATCATACCAGCACCAGAGCACCACCACTGGATCCATGACTGGCATTTGAATCCAGGAAGTTTTAAGCCACCCAAAAGGACAAGTGAGATGTTAGGCAAGATGTTAGGCACACAGCTCATACTGGGAGGGAGTCTGGTCCCCGGGCACAATCTGAAGGCAGAGGAGGCTGCGACCTTGCTGAAAGCAAGCAGGTCTGGGGTGAGTCAATGCCTAGATAGGAGACCTCATGGGAGCTACATGCAATACCACCTTGAGCTGAAGACAAGGAGGATCTAAATTAAATAAAATTACCTTTGTGCCAGCCAGTTCCTTCATCAGGAAGAGTGATTCATCAGCCCTGTCATCATCGTCGTCATCATAGTTTGGGGAGGGAGCCCCCTCGGCCCCTTGCCGCAGAAGGCCTCCCCCTCCTCTGGGATCAAACGGGTCCACGACAATGGGCTCTGTGCCTTTAATTTCACATCGGCAGAACGGACAACCCTGGCCTTCTGATTCCTGGGGAAAAAGAGGAGAGATGATTGGCTACAAGTTTGTTGTTGTTGTTCTATTTATTTATACTCTGCCTTTTTTTCTGACAGTCCTCAAGGCAGCCTACAGATAATGGTGTACCCATGGTTAGAAGAAACCTTGTCAGTAAGAACATACTAATGATAGCTAGAGGAAAGAAAAGGAAAATCGAAGTGCCCCACAATTGCAGCATTTCTGCTAGAACTATTCTATGTCAATATCATAAAAGTGAGTCAATGAAAGTGTTTAACTCTCTCTCTCTTTAGAATAGAACTTGTGGACATTGAAGGAAACTGAACATGGGGAGAGACAAAAGAAAGTACCTCTTTGTACAGTGCAAAGTTAAATGATAAAATTCATTCCTGTGAGAGGCAGTGACGGCCATCAATCTGGACAGTTTTCAAAGAAGATTAGACAACTTCATGGAGGATAAGGCTATCAGCGGCTACTAAACACAATGGCCATGTTCTACTTCCACTGTTGGGAGTGCTAGTCCTCCTCAGAGTAGACACATTAAAATTAATGGTCCTAACTTAATCCATTAATTTATATGAGTAGGACTAGGGTTGGCTACAACCTAATACGGCTCTGAATGCCAGTTGCTGGGAATCACAAACAGGGAAAGTGATGTGGTTGTGCTCAGGTCCAGCTTTCAGGTTTCTTCTAGGTACCTTAGTTGGCCACGGTGAGAACAGGAATGTGAACTAGATAGGCCATTGGCCTGATCCAGCCACCAGGCTCTTCCTGTGCATAACCGCTTATTTGCAATGAAGACAACATGGCCTAAAGACAACTCCCAACCCCCACAGAGACACCTTTTGTAGACTTGCCAGTTATCTGCTTCAACAATTCACAACGTAAGCATAGGCAGGTCATCCTGGCATGAAGGCTGCGGAGGGCCAGGGCCTGCTTTGAAAGGAAGCAAATTCCTTACCTGCCAGGAAGTGAGGCAGGAAGTGCACATGAGGTGGCCACAGGGTTCTATCTTCACATCCTTGTCATTTTCTGCACAAATTTTACAGAGTTGAAAGGTGGAGCCCATCTCACAGTACAATTCATACTGTTCCTAAGAGCAAGAGGGGGAAAAAACATGTGAGAGGGTTTAATAATGCCGCTCCTTGTAATAACTGCCAGATAACCCAAATGTACGAGGTGGTAACATTTGTGTTCTTTACTATAACCAAGAGCGTCAACTAGATGGCTTTCAAAATCCCAGTGCTGGCAATGAAAAATTTAAGGCATGCACTTTTTCTTTTCTTTCTTTTTTAAAGGCCTAACCTATGGCCACATATTTTCTCCTCCAAAGAGGTGGCAGTCAAATGTCACCAAAATGGAATTGGCCCGATTATACCACCACTTAAGTACAAAGGTTTCCAGAGTGATGCCATTGGATAAGAAGAAGAAAACTAACATTACAAGCTCTCCACTCTGAACCATGTTCCTGACTGCCCTGGAATCCAATTGAGATTTAATGGTCTTTCGTCCCAAAGCTGAGCCCTGAGTTGTGCTTTGTTTACAAAGCCAAAAATAAGTCTTCCAAGCTAGTTTGCAACAGGACCACTGTAATGCTGTTGGCCAACATGTAAGGAAAGAAAGGAATGAAGTTGTGGCAGTCTCTGCTCACCTGCGTAACTTTAATGTGATCCTGGGGTGTGGGCTCACACAAACCGGTCAGGTCAGGATTCTGATTCCGTCCATCAGGATATAAGTAACTACAGAGCAGAACATTGTTTGGTTCAATAGAAATAAAAAGTCTACAGTGGAACCAGATGAATGTGGTACTATTCAGGAAACTCCCTCAGTTGGGAAATATATTGCTTTGGTCGGGGGGGGGGGTGATTTTGAAGAGTAACTGTCTAAAAGGCAAGCACCTATAAAATGAAGAATGCTTCTTTTAAAAAGCTTGTTTTCGGGTTGCCATATGTGCTAAAACAAAGGCGCTGATAAATGACAAGTGCTCTTAACTTGAACTTCCTCGCCTAGTCACTCTTGCCACAACACCTTGGCCGAACAACTGGGCAAGGCCAGAAGCATTTCTGCATCACAGTTGTGCTCTTTGTGGCCTGAGCACAAATCTAACTGAAGAGCCTAAAAGCTGAAAGGCGAAACTGACACACATTTTAGGACTGCAAGAATAATCTCAAATTCAGAGCCCATTCCAAAATCTGACCCCCAGGTCCCAGCATAATGAATGCAGCTGTTTCCATTTGCCTTCCAGGGGCAGGAGCCAAGGAGGTAAAACCTGCATCTGAAGGGCATCATCCTACAGACACACTGATAGAAACGGGCAGGAGTCATGACAAACTACACTGATGAGTTACTTACAAGCCTTCCCTGAAACCATCGATCAGTGCTTGAAAAAGGGGTTTGTTGTGGGGGATTGTCTGGAGAATATTTCCATCTGCAGTGACATAACCAATGGCCCACTGGCCAAGCCGCGTGCAGCTCAGACGGAAAATGTAACTGAAAATAAAAGGAACACACAGACTTGAGGGCAGGATAAACTTGGTAGCTGGACAGAGCTCTTTCTTTCAGATGGAACGGCTGAAACAGCAGATCAAAGGCAGAACCCTACAGCCAGACAGAAAGGATTCAAATTATCTGAAGACCTCTTTCAACATGAAATTGAGCCTTCTTACTTGCAAGGATGCTCCTGACTTCCTAGAGGCGGTAAATTAGTTTTAGATTATATAGCAGCTTTCCATTTCTGAAGGAAATACCTAGAAGGCAGCTCTTCAGCAATGTAAAGCAATAATCTCTTTCCCAGAAAGAGATATATTTACAGCATTTTAGGCCTGAAGAGCACGTCAAGACTTGCAGCCAGTGTGTTCTAGTCGCTTGGCCAGGTCCAAAGCTACCACGTGGGCTCGGGATCTTTTTCCGGACTTCCAGGAGGTTAGACACTTCCTGCACAACTCCTTCACCCACCCCTGGCTTGCCGACAAGAGAGGTGGAGTAGAGACTTGAAGAGACTTGCAAGCACTGGATATTGCTTTGGACTACAAAACACAGAAGGGATGATTTGGCGGTACATCACTGCCCTAAATGAGCTTTGGGATTTCTGTTACTCAAGGTGGAGAGCACTCCACTCCACACACACACACACACACACAACCTGTTATTTGTAAAACTACCCACGCCATCAGTGACAGAGACCTTAAACCCTGTCATTTCTCAAAAATGAAGTGTTTTCCCTATACCTCTTAAAACAACCTGCTCTGCAGCCCTATTATTTTTACTGTTGAAGTTTAGGGAGACCAATGGGTTAATGCTAAAACCCATTATGTCTTGCCTTAAGCTTAGATCTCTTGCAGCAATGCCACAGTGCCTTCCAGCGGCCTTGAGTCATGTCAAACTTCCTTTGACAAGAGTGCAGTGTGCAGTAGACAGTAGGATAACAAGAGGCTTCAGAAAGGGATGCTGCCTTCAAGAACTCACCTGCCAGGTTTGTGGATGAACTTCTGAAGCCGTGCTTTGACCTCATCATACGTCAGGAATGCCATGTAACCAGGGTGAGTCACTGCAAGGCTATTCCAGTTCCTGAGCAAAGATGACCATGGCTGAAGGAGAAGAATGCCAACAAAATAGCTTTGCCATTTCAATAGGAAAATCGGCCGTCCAATTCCACCCCCCTCTCCCACTTCCAACCCAAGTTAATCGTAAACACTTTGCTTAATCAGACTAGGCCTCTTCTGCTATTTCTCAGGCAGCCAGATTACTCAGGTTTATTAAGTAAGAACTATTATTATTGTTATTGTTATTATTTACCACTCATCTGGCTGGGTATAACTTATGTTCAATGGGACTTACTCCCAAGTAAGCATCCAGTGGATTTAAAACTGTGGCACACAATTTTGTTTGATTCCGCAAGATGAATGTTACAATCCTGCTCTGAGTTATCTGATCAACCACCCTGTAGAATGGGTGCTTAATATTCCAATCAGAAAAGAGAGGCTGGAAGCTAATGAAGCTTAATATGCAGTGTGTGATTAAACTATGATTTGAATTCTCAATGAATCCCAACCTTCTGTACTGACACAGAACAAAGCCGGCTGATGCAAGGCAGCTTTCCTGTCAAAGTTGCTGCAATGAACGGTCCCCTTGTGCCAAAAATTATCCTCCTATTTCCAGAAGTCAGAAATGGTGACGGCAGGTCAGTAGATCTAGCTCACCACTAACACAAGAGATAACAACACCATAAGCATACTATAGACCAAGGGAAGCTTGTCCACCCGGGTCTAAGAAAGCCATTCCCTTTTGTTTTACTTACCTGAAAGAGGCGGGTAAAGATATCAAATTCAAACACTGAAATGTAATCATTGCATGTCAAATCAATAGTAGATTTCAGTGCCATTGCCTCCAGCCCTGAACTTATAGGATGCACTTCATGTAAGGCCTGACGGAAGGTCTTCCATGGAACAATGGTCCTGGAAGTGGGAGGAAAAGACGACCTCAGAAACTCCCCAACTCCATATGCATATAGATTCACAGCTACAACGCAAGGGAGGAATGTTGAAGGCACAAAACAGCATGCCAAGAACAAGACATTTTGCGTAAGAGAAATGATTCACGCTAAAGGACAAATGGACAGCATCATTTCTAATTTTGAATCTGTTCAGTTAACTGATGGAAGTGGCGACTGAAGCACTTATATCTGCATAGTTGCAAGAGAAAAAGATGCAACACAATCTCTGTCTAAACAAGGTCTCTCAGGTAAACCAGTTTAATTAGCGGCTTTCAGATGTTAAGCTAGTGGCAAGTTAACTGCCGGAGCATCTTGCTAACCAGCACTTTCCAAGTACCTTCCAGGAGACTGGCAATGCATATTTCATAAACAGACACTCTATTAGAAATGAATGTATGGCCCTGCCCCCCCACTACACTTAAATTAATCTCTGCAGACAACCATCTAGAGTTATGACAGTCTCCATCCCTGCATCCAAGGGACATGTTAATTCTCATTCTGCCTAAAGCAGATACAAAAAGACTAATCCAGTGGTACTGTGTCTTACAGAACTAGTAAGAAGTCATGCAATGTCTGGTTCATTTGAGTGATGTGCGCTGGCCTATTTTGCGACTTTTGTCTTCTGTTCCGTTAAAAGTCACCCTAACATCAATGCAACACTGCATAAGAGCCAGGACCAACATGCCAATGACACAGTAAGGCTGAAGGCTGAAACAAACTCTCAGGTAGTGACCCTATGAGTGGATGGTGGCCATAGCGGGAACTAGGAGAAGTTCAGGTCGTTCCATCTGTTTCTGGCACAAAGATCCCAGAAGGCGATGATTGCTAGCCACTCCCATGCAACCTCCTGTGTGGGCTCCCCCTCGCAGTTCCATCCTATGCCATTTACAGATGCCAACACCAGCAGAAAGGTGTTTTCTGCAAGCTGCTCCACGTTTACACGCTCCCATCGCCAACAGATTTGCTGGAGCCAAAGCAGAAACTTATACTGGAAAGAGTACTTACTTTTCCCCAAAAGCTTTTCTCCAGAACTCTGCTGCATCTGCCTTTGTGATCCGGAATGTGTCTCCCTGGAAGAGTCCACTTGGGAAAATGCCTTTCAGTTCTGCTAGCATATGGCTGAAGATCAGGGACAGTTTTGTAAGGTTGCGCCTGCAGGATCACAAACACAGATCTGCCTTGAAACGTAAAACAAACAGCCAGATGGGGGATAGAAAAGGAGCCGAAAGCTGGATTTTTGAGTCACATTTTGGAATGCTTCTTCCAACAATGATACATTTGTTGCACTACACTGCACAGCAGTTGTGAGGCTTAGATTTACCTCTCAAGTCCCTTGCAGACAAGTATGTTATCTACTTTTAGATATGCAATGGAAAGGTGAGAACAATTTAAGCTACACAGGAGGTTTATCACCAAGCTAGAATTCACAAGCCCTTGCTCAATGCTTCATTGTGTTGTTGGTTGGTTTGTTTGTTTTGGTTACCTTTCTGTCTCAAATGCAATGTACATATTGTTTGCAATTTATTCAGGCAAACCTAGTGTTCCATTTTGCGTTAACTTGGATCAGTTCAAGATTTCACAAGAGGAAGTTTTTATAGAGAAAGCACCTTGTGATCTCCAAATCTGGAGGTGGTGAAAGGGGGGGGGGGACAAGGGCATCTGAGGTGAGAGAAAGAGGCTGGCAGAATCAGAAGCAGGGGGAATGAATGGATTGGCACGTAGGGTCCACAATGTATTCCCTTCATGTTGCAGTCAGGACTAGAATTTTGCCAGCTGACTCCTTTACAAGTAAATTCTCACCAAGTTCTAAATTCCTGCCTTGATACCTGAACACAAAAATCTGTCCCTCAAAGAGCACAATGCAACTGTTCCCTTCTGCACATACACTTTCAAACTATGAAAGCCATTTTTAAAACTGCATATATAAAATAAATCTTTACAATAAAATTAAGGGCTCAAAGAGGGAAGTTTTGGTTCACGGCCAAGGTTTTTTTTTTGTTTTGTTTTTTACACCAGACATTTTTTCAAAGGAAAATAAAACTAAAATGCCCCAGAGACCTGAGGCTTGCTTCCCTTTGCAATGTTTAAAACACACAGAAAACTGCAAAATGCAAAGACTGCTTCTTGCAAATTTAAGGAGGGTTCCCACTTTTTAAAATGGAACAATGATAGGAAGACAACTGGAGTCAGCAGCAGCTGAAGGGACATTGCCACTGCTGCTCTGTGTCTATCACTGATCTTCAGTGCGGGGGGGGGGGGGGCTTCCCTCCCCAGCCTGCCTAATCTGTTACACCAGACATTCAGCTCACTTCTAATCATATGAGACAAGCTTTTTTCTTAAGGCGTTAACTCTTTTGTTATCTTTTTCTGTATCAAAAAGTGAGACAAGGTCAACTAAGCTGCACTGTGTTTTTAACCGATTAGTGCTACATGGGCTGCTAGGAATGTACCGTATATTCTTCTTTTATACTGGGGGTGGGGGGCAGGGCTCAAACTTGTACTGTGTAACTCCTAAATTTGCACCCCTTATCATTATTCACCTAATACTTTTTTGGTGGTGGTTGTTTTTAAAACACCAACTACTTTTTTCCAGGATTACACACACAAAAACTGGTGCTGTTTACGACTATTTTCCAGATGTGCAGCTTTACGAGATAGTTCCCACTCTCCAAAACTGCAATTTTTAAAAATGGACATAAAATGCCGATCACTACTCACTTCCTCCAAACAAGGAGGTGTTAGTGAATGTTACAAAACAAGAGCAACAATAAGCAACCTTACAAAGCAATCCTAAATATAGGAAGCTGGCATAAATTAAGCTGTTAAGAATTTGAATTAAGTCTATTCCAAATTCTGTTCAGGAGCAGGGCTACTAGCTGCCGGCAGAGATGGCCCAAACCTAGAAAACAGGAAGCAGGCCTTTAAAATAGAGTTTCACTTACAACATCCTTTTTGCCCACTTGGTTCTGCCGGGTTGCCACATCACGTAACAGAGCTGGAAAATTTTGGAATAGGTGCAAGTCTCTCCTTGCTCCATCCCTGCCACACCTTTTGAGGGACTTACACCAGTGTAAACTCTGCTAACTTAAGTTTCACTGGCTGAGCCAGCATAGCCCTGTCTCAGTCAGGCTTGGGGGAATTTTGCTGGAATATGCACTGCGGCGTCAGGTTGAGGGAGTTACACCAGTGTAGCACCAGCTAAGCCCAGCCTGAAGTCTGCTTATTCCAAACTTGTTCATTTTGGCAGATCTTGTTAGTATGTGTTGATTATGTTAGCAGTGTTCAGACAATCTATTGAGCATACTAGAAGTTGTTAACGAAGCCAAGTCCAATTTCTTAACAAAAGTACAAACAAGTACTTCATTCTCAGCTATTCACCTTTAATTTATGCTGCCCCAAACATTTCTATCTTGGCATTACACCTTAAATAAAGAGACACCCCAGGTGGCTAACAAAACAAGGAGACAAGAGCAATAGCTTAAAAATAGTACAAAAGCCAACCACTTGCAGCATCAGGCAGATCCCCACTGATTTCTTTCCTTACAAAAACTAGTCAAATCCAGATTTTAAAGATTGGGCTGTACTGGAATTCTTGAGACAGGTACACTGGCAGATTTTCCAGATGAACTGAAGCTTGTGACAACAGAGTCAAGCGTGGAATTAAGCGAGGAGGAAACCTTTTCTAAGGGCTCATGAACCACTGGCCTCTCTTCACCAGCCTCATTTGTGCACATCTTGACTGGATCAATGCACTAACCCTCACCACATCAAAATCTGCTCTAACATGACAGCTGTGTGCACTACATCTGCCCATCCATTTCTTGCGCCGAGAATACTGGAGTGAATGGGATAGCCACCCTCCTATTTTTAGCTTCCTTTTGAGTCATTACAGGGAAACCGACAGGTCCCCCTCCCCTCCATATCTTGCTCAAGTGAGAATGTGCACTCAAGGAAAATTCAACTATTGTAGTTGTGTTGAACATGCTGCCCATTAGTTTTTCATTAGAATAGCTAGAACAGCTCTCATTTAAAAATGAAAAGGAGGTAAGCATGATTTTAGCACTAGCGCTTGAACTCTCCTGAGTAGATGCTTTTGAGGACGGCTGTTTAAAATACTCAAAGGATCACATATCTCAAAGAACCCACAGACACAAAGATTATTCAGCATCTCAGGCTAATACTGCTTTGCATTAGGATTAGGAAAGAGCACTGCATAGGGGGGCTCAAGGCAATTAACAAGACGCTATAGGAGCACCACAACTTTATTTTAAATACTCAAACACAACAGCTTTGCAAAGTTGTACATATCCAACTCACTGGCAGCTTCTTTAAAGTCTGAATAGAAAACATGATCTCTTGCCTCACTGGACTTTGCCAACGGAAAATGTTTTTCCAGGAAACTGAAGTAATAACTGAGCAACACAATTAGCCAAGCTAACTTTTTAACAGCTGCTCTCAGGTGCTTAAGCAGCATAAATTTAAAGACTATTTGCAAGTATAAACGAGGACATAAAATTACAACGTTCACAAGCCTGAGGGAAAGCTAAAACCCCGAATGACTATTTTATGTGCCTGTGGCTGGCAGGCAGGGCATGAACACATTTGAAAAGGGCTTGAGATCCAGAATCCACCTGGCAATGAATGAGATCTGTGGCTTAAATGAGAATACAGTAAGCTTGAAAGAAAACAAAAGCCCACATCGTTTAATTTTACACATGAAAGTTGGTTAACAAGGTAAACACCATTTGCTCTCCTTTAAGCCATCAGGTGATACACAGGAAGGATACAGAAACTTCAGGCCAGCACCTGCTGCTGAAAAGCACCCATTAAAACCACTTCTGTTTCACTTAGAGGAGATCAAGCAACAGTCATCCAAAATGGTAGCATGGTGGTGGGAACATAGACTTGCTAGTAAACACTAGGAGCATCTGGTTACTCAAGTCTTATCTTGCAATTTTGGGTAGATCTGGCACAATGTGTGGAAGACCACTGAAAGCAGAAGTTCCCAACTCTCCCAAGTGACTCACACCTGCCATTTTAGTTAGACACCAAGTCCCTGGAATGAAGCTTTACAAATGTGCCTGCTTACTAGTTACTATTTATTATTTACTAAACTTGCTATTATGTTTAATAATGCATTTTACTGTTTAGGTTCATAAGCTACATTTCTATCCTGAAAGTTGTTACCACTACTACTACTACCACCACCACCAGCAACAACAACCACCACCACCACCACTCTAATGGAATTTCCTCACTTTGAAACAATACTAAATTTGGCCTGATTAATCAGAGGGCCTGACTTAAAACTGTTACTTTAGTAAGTTTCTAGAAAAGAAAGGATGAACAACTGATCTGGCATCAGCCACCATAATGACAGCAGCAACAACAAGATCGTGGCAGCATTTAATTTTTAAAGATGTCTTTAAGGAAAATCCTGCTTGCAAAGGCATCAGATGCAACAGCATATGGAAGAAGCACTCAGCACATGCCAGGCATCATTATGCATATTCTAATAAGAAACATTTGTCTAGAATTAATGGTGTGTTGGATGTTGTGGCCACAGCTGTAGCCCAGAAACAGCCGTTCTTTAGCATATATTGGCATTTACCAGCATTTAATGAGAGCCTCTGTATTTAAATCTACTGTAACACAGGGCTGTGTCAAATGTTTTTCTGTTTCATTTCCACTGTCAGGTTAAAAGCAGTGCTTTCAGGGGACAGAAGTCCTTCCTGAAAGAAGTGTTAATTGTAAGTTAGTTTCCCTTTTTACAAACCTGTGCACCAATATTATTTCTCCCATCTGCTTTTGGTTCTGTACAATTCTCCATTTTCTTATTACTACATCGTCTTCTGGGATCAGTCACATGGGCAACCCCAGCCAATGAGGGATCGTGTCATGTCACTATGCAGCCAATCAGATTTGGCTAAGTGATAACCTTGCTAAAAGCAAATAAAGAATTGAGAGCAAGACCAATGTTTCCTGAACAGGCATCCACTTTGAACACTGATATAGCTGTTGAAAAATTAATTGCTTAGTGATGGGACAAGTCCTTTTAATTCAGTCCTACTATTAAGTGAGTTTCTCAGAACTTAAGAAACCGGAGATAGGATCACCTTTCCACTCAAGCTTTACAGTCTCCAGTTTCACAAAACGTAAGCATCCACAATCTCTTGTAGTCAAAGTAGTTCAATCAGATAACAGAATTAAAAATTAGACAAGCCATGCAAGATCCAATTTTGAAGACACTGAACGGATATTGTCCTCAGCTCTCTCCCTCCTCTGTGCTGTGGTTGTACTACTTCCTTCCCCCTTCATTACTGTTTTGGCTCCATATGTCTTGCAGGAAGTCAATAGGTCAACCAAGTACTTCCAGTCCTGCCGAAACCCTTCACAGCAGCCTCTCAATGGGCCCCCACTTCCCCCAGTTCAGCTTTCTGAACCTGCTCCCCTCTGACCTGCAGTAGGCTGTTCCTTTCCTGTTTCCTGTTTGCTGGATAAAAGCATTCTTCCACAGTAAGCGTTTGTCTTGCAGAAGACAGCAAACCACATTTTAACCCCTTATGACTTTCTTTGCACCAGTGAGATAATCAGACAATTCCACATGCCCAACCAGTACCTGCTGTACTTGGCAAAACCCCTGCTGGGGTTCCTAGAATAATTTCATCTCAGAACTAAGAGCTAACCAACAAAACTAGTATAATTCATATTCATTAGAAAGTCTGGCTTATGCTGCTACCCATTAGTACAAGACTGATTTTTGATACCTTAAACAAAATTAAGCACCAACCCAACAACTACATTAAAAGCAAGCAGAGGGTAAATGTGGAATTTAGCACTGGGAACAGGATTCAGCATTCTTTGAATCTCGGGTTTCATTTTTTTGGGGGGGAGGAAGTTACTAGCTCTCACGGATACGAAGAGGCTTAGAAGCATAGGAGTACTGGGAAATCTCCCAGTGACCATTTGAGATGGGAGAGAACTTCATTCAGTTTTCATTTTCATACCAACATAGTATCATCAATTCACCCTTCCCAAACCAAAACACAGAGGATCCTTCAAAATTTGCACTTCTTAGAATTTTGTGATTCAGTTCTCCAGCCAAGGAGAACACATTTATTTCCCTATCAGTGAAAACAATGGGAAAAACTGCACTACATCAGAGGAGATGCTCACAAAAATGTGTATGCTTGGCAAAACTGTATCCAAAAATTCATGTATTAGGAGACATGCACACATGAATTTTGTGCAACTTTTTAAAATTGCAAATTGATGAGGAAATGGAGCAAACTGAAGGTTGGAAAAATGAGGAACTGAGAGAAACAAAAACTGACAGATTCATCCATCCCTTGTGATCAGTAACTTGTGCTTTAATGACCTGCATATTATAAAATTTGCTTAATTTGCATAATTTATTCAACCTACAAAATCCACCCCTCCTGGGCATATAGATATTTTAAGCAATAAGTATATAAATTCCAATGTAAAAGTAAGCTACATACCACACAGATAATTAGAGGGTTCAAAATAAGGCTCTTTATTGTCTACGCATCACTCCCTGATACAGGTTTCATTAATTAATTAGATTTATGATGGTCAGAATCCTACAGTGTTGCTTTAAGCATGCAGAGAAGAGTTAATACACTTTGCACATTTAGCAGAAGCTCCAGCAGAGAACACATTTTAAACGTAGCAATTTTCAAACTAACATTAGAATTAAGCATGTAATTACTGTTCTAGTATTGGCCCTAAAATAATGTACTTCTTATAATTAGAAAATTCTAGCCAAAAATGTGAATGGTAATGTAATTAAGCAGAAAAACAGTTTGGAGATATATTGATCCTACAATTGACAAGTCTGCAGAAAGGTCACAAAAGGTACACCATCCATTTCCTCTATGCAAGCATAGTAAGAAGAAATCATGAAAATGCCTAATTTTCTATAAACACTAATTTTATGAATAGATTTAAAGGCGCAAGAGACTCCTAGAAATAAAAATATCCCCAATAAAAATAACAAACCCTGCTTCCTTATTTACATTTTGTGAGGAAGACTAAAAATGTACCTAAGGACACCTTGTGCAAGCAAGTTGTTCTCTTCAAGCACTGTTTATTCCAAATGTCCAACATTAAAATTGATGATGGAAAAATCAGACTGTTTCTCCCTCAGAAGATACATATTCTCATTAGAGACCTGCTCTATTATTAACTTTCAACAAGCATACTGCTTTTCTTAAGTAACTCAGATGTTCTATCTCAGGGAAGCTTTCTTCACAGGTTGATGAAGGGAAGATACAAGAGGTTTGCAAGTTGAAACCACCTTGTTCCAACTGAGGAAGACAACGTATTTTACATCTTACTAGAAAGATTCTGAGTCTCTCAAAGTGATGTGCACTCTGAGACACTCTGAGTCTTACTTGCAAGATGTAAAATTTGTTCTCTCCCCATTTGGAAAATGTTAGTTTTAGGGAAGGAGGTCAGCAGCAAGACAGGATGAAAATCCAGCAACTTACACCATCTCAAGCTGAGCACAGCCAGCTCTTCTGCTGTGGCCAGCCAGGCTTTCATCAAGGATGGGGCAAGAAGCAAGAAGCAACCCAGACACCTTCTCTGAGGCACAAGGAACTGGAGGGCTGCTATAAAACCTCATGGGGAAGGCCTGACTGGCTGCGATGGCAGAGGCGAGGGGAGCTGATTTGGTTTGGCTTGAGGCAATGTTGGTGGTTGGACTCTTCTCCCCCCTTTCTGGCAGCCCACTTTGCTAAAACCAACTTTTCCCAAAAGGGGATGATAACATATTTTACATCTTACTAGGAAGGTTAGGAGTCTCTCAAAGTGCACATCTCAGGCCTAGTAGAATCAATGAAAGCGAAGAGGTTGAAAATTATACTAAGACAAGGCAGTGTAGCCATAGCTGTACAGAAATGAGGAGTCCAGAAAACTGCAGATTGATTGTCCAGAATCAGCCAAGTTAACTATCATAGTCCTCCCAACTCCCACCTCTGTGTTTTTCCCATCATAACAACTTCTGGCTGAATCTAACAACAACAACAAAAAACACCTTTTGTTGCGGAGAGAAGAAATGGAAGCCAAATATTGCGTTCTCAAGCACTTAAAAAACACAATGCACAAATAATGCTACATATTTATAACTTTGGAGAAAGGGAAGCATGCAGCTCAAGGTAAGAACTGTTACACTCAGAAAGTACCCTTATACTTCTCTGGGTGCTGTAAATAGTGCCAACATGTGATGTTTCCTCACAATGTCATGTGCTTACTCTCACTGCATCAGTAGCTTAAAGACAGACTGGTACAGTAAACATGGTCCAAAGGTTTAGGTCTGCCTTTGGAAAGAAAACTCGTCTATGCAGAAAAAAATTAGATTATATAGATATTAGGTCTCATGACAAAGAAGCATTTCAAGAGTCAATTCAGTGAGCTTTGCTCCCAAATGTTCACTGGAGGCTTCCCTAATAAATGCCACACACTCAAGAAACAGAATAGGCTTAGTTTCAGCTGTTCTGTAAAACAAGGCTAGTATTTCACTTCAGAGACCCCCTTAGTCCCCAGACCTTTAGTGGGTGTTGTGTTCACTTGTTTTGCACTAGAAGGTTGCGGTCATTTCTGAGTACGGTGGTACCTTGGTTTTCAAACGTATTCCATTCTGGAAGACCATTTGAGTTCTGAAACGTTCGAAAACCGAAAACTCACTAGCCGACAGCTAGGCCTTAGGATCTTGCACTCGGTGGAAGCCGCGTGGCATGTTCAACTTCCGAGGCGTGCTTGAAAACCAAAGCATTTACTTCCGGGTTTACAGCGTTCGAAAACCAAAATGCTTGTCAATGGAGACGTTCAAAAACCAAGGTACCACTGTACTGATTCTACTCCAACACAGGAGCAGCTGAGTATCAAAGCTCAGAGCCAAAAGTGACTGTATGCACATGCATATGGAGGGTTGTGCAGGAAATGGACTCTTTTTGGGGCTGCTCTGGAAACAACTGTTCACATGCTTCTTCTGGTACAAAAGGCAGCAACCCATCTCCCCAAAGAAATGGGCCACCACCAAAAGCACACTGCACCAGTGCTCTGATGTCTCTATTCACTCTCTTTTCTCTGGGTACATTTAACAACAACAACAACAACGTATTATTTATACCCCACCCATCTGGCTGGGTTTCCCCAGCCACTCTGGGCAGCTCCCAACCGTATATTAAAAACACAATACAGCATTTTAAGATTCTTGTACTAATCCATAAAGCCCTGAAGGGCTTAGGCCAAACATTCTGTAGCAACCACATCTTCTCGTTACAATCTCATACATTTTATTCTCCTTTGAGGGGAAGAGGTCGAATGGCAGTGCTTCGGATACCAACCCTAAGTGGGATGGGCTAGGTTACAGACCTAACTTACAAAAAAGTAAATGAAAAGCAATTAGTTGGAGCTTCTTATTTCCTTCTTATCCTGAGCCACTGCTGCAACTGTGTCTTTAACAATGAAAGGCAACACGTAGACCAATAAACAATCAAGGCACTAATTCGTTAAACGTAAGCACTAAAAGAATATCTCTGGCCTCACGAAAGAGCCCAAATGCTGCATGTAGGCCATGTGTTTTCCACCCCTGATCTAACATGTCAGACTCCACTGAGGCAGATGAATGATTGCACAGAGTCCCTGTAATAGGACGATATTCCATGTAAGCAACAACTGCCCTGCTGCTATCAGTTTTTACTCTGACCCTTGCAAAGAAGTGCTGAATAGCCATGCTTAAACATCCTATGTCAACATTTATAAGATTTGTGCAGCTTCAGAGCCTTTCACAGAGTAATCAGTTTTTAAAAATAGATACACAACGGAACTACTTTCAAGTAAACTTTCAACACAGGAAGCGATTGAAATTCCACTTCACTCTTACTGATAGCAGCATAAGTCACCTTCCAGAGAACTGCGGGGCAAACTGATATACAAAATGAAGTGCCCATTGTCTTTTGCTTATTGGGAGACTCATCCAGACAGATTTTAGAGCCAGCAAATTATATGTCTATTATGCCAGTCTGCAGCCAGTCAGCTAGCATTGCATTGATTCTGTGGACTGATTCGCCAAGAAACCAGCATGAAACAGGAAGTTGACATAATTAGATGCTGTAAACCCACTATCAGAAAAAATCAACAGCTGAGCTGGACACAGCCTCTAACATTTTTACCTTTAAAGTCTTTGAGGATCCCTTCGGTGGTTCAACTGCAAATATTTTATTTTATTTTTCTAATTTTTAAGAAATAAGAAGCTGGCACTAGAAAAAAAACATAGAAAGGTACTAGGTAAGCCTCTGTGGAGAGGTTATTCCAAAGCTGAGATCCCACTACCAAAAACTATCCCTGTAGACATTTACTTCATTTCACTGGGTGGGGCACCAGGAACAGGTCCTCTAAATGTTCAGTTAGAAAGGAAGGAGAGTATCTTTTTTTTTATGTAACCTGGTGTCCCATGGCCAGGGATGATGGGAGTTGTAGTCCAACAACACCTGGAGGGTCAAAGTTTCCTCGCCCGTGTGTTAAGCACTTGAAAGATTAAAACTAGAGTTTTAAAACTAAGTGACAGAATGGGAGCCAGCACAGAAGGCAAAGCACTGGCATAATTTGTTTGAAACACCCAGCCCCAGTTATTAATCTTGTGGCCCTGTTTTGGACCTACTGTAGTTTTAGACCGTTTTTAAAGGCAGGCCCACATACAACATACTGCAGTAACCTGATTCTTTGCAACTTAGCAAAGTTAGTCAATATTATTATCCCCTATGTTACAAGTGGGGAGGAGCAAGGCTGAGAGAGAGTTGCCTGCCCTAAGGCCATCACATCAGTTCATGGCAGAAACTACATTCAAACCTCATCTATCGCTCCGTATCCTGGTCACTAATGCCAATTAATGATTAATCATCATAATCATATTGGTTGTATAACTGATTATGAGTTCTGTAATTGGATGACAGCTGCAGCTATTTAACACACAAAACATGCTGGAATTTGCCTAGTTACATTTGGATCCTGTTTCAAGTTCACTGGTCTGACATAAAGCAATTGTGCAATCTTTCAATGCCACATCTCCTTAGTGCCTTCTATCAGACACCAAGATTTAATACAAAAGGCTACAATCTGTATTAAATTATAGTTCCAGCAAAGCAAAACAAGATTATGGGTTTTCTAATCATTTGAAACTGTTTGGAAATGCATGAAGCATTAAGTGCTTAAATGAGATTTCTGAGCAGAATATTTTAATGAGGAAACATCAAAATAAACAGCACTGCAAAACCTGAAATTGTTAATTCATTGAGATGAGGTTCTGACAACAGATGCAAACCAGAATTTGAGACTCTCTTATTCAAATTCTCACATATCCAAACCTAGTTATGCAGGGAAAAGCAGCTTCTGGATTGGGATCAGTATATTCACACTTGTTATATCAACATTAGGATTACCTTGATATGGGATTCCTATGGGAAAAAATGGAAAGGGGAAAGTGGCTTCCACCACTAGCACTAATGTAGATGAGGGTAGACATGTTCAGCACCAAGGACTGTACCATGGACTAGAAGTTGTTACCCTCAGAAATGCATACTTTGAGTAATCCCTTTAATGACTATTGGAAATTGTGGTAAGCTGAATTTGAGATCCTTTTTACTCGCATGCATTGCTATTTTACCACACTTTCAAACTTTCCATGAAACCATTGGGACTCAGAAGTTTAGAAATGAAAGCTTGGGGTCCCAGAATTTGTTCCAGGAACCTGGGTGTGTTTGCCCATCCCAGTGGACCTAATTAAAGATCAACATCTAAGCACATTTTCTTCATGGCAATGGGGTCTCTTTAGGCAGCAAGCAGTTCACGTTCTTATGTAGCAACCTGGCAGTCAAGACTCTTTTTTTTATAGGCAGCTTTTGAATTTTCTCTAAGATACTCTAATTGAAATGCAGAAGTAGGCTTCACAAGTTTTCCACATTCTGAAGTGCAAGTTTCATTCGAAGGAAGTGACAGGGGACTCTTTCACAACAGGCTTTGATAGGCTGCCTCAACAATGCCTTCTAGTGTTTTCCTAACACAGCTTCTCACTTTAAGAGACAAAATTATCAGTACAGAATTTGTTTTAGTACTTTGGGGGCTTTAGTGCTTTATAAGCAGTTTATAACTATAGCCAGTTTGATTTCAAAATCAACATTTCAAAAAACAAACCTCTTAGTAGTATCAGTTTCCTTCCTGGGTAAGGCTGCGCACAATTTATACACAGAAGAGATATTAAGTATCTGCAGCTTTTTCCTGTATGGATTTGTTCCTCTATGCCCTAGAGCTGATGACGAACACAAAATCTTGCTGAGACAGCAACCCCACAAGTCTGGCTGCAAGGAGAGACAACAAATGTTCCAAGCTCAACACCTTGGCTGCCATTAGAATTTTAGTGCAACCTCTCTATATAGGACAGGACATACAATTCCCATAAAGGGGGGAAGGGTTGATTTAAGAATTCAGGGATATTATAACACAGTACAGCACTCAAACCACATAACATGTCGTCCTTGACTTCATCTTTGTCAGTCAGTCAGATTATTATATATGAATTTTTGCACCTCAATTCCTCTGGAGTTGACGGTGGACTAAAATGTACAGCACATCTTTTGAGGCAAGCAATACTCAAATATGACTGATTCTATGAAAGATAACAAATCCAAATGTGTTCCAGAAGATAATCTGTGGCTGAAACTGGCTGCTTCATATACACCCGGGTCAATCTTGGGCTACTGATATCACACGCACACTAGATGCCCCGCTCCATTCACTTCTCAGTCTTTGGCTTAGTAAGGAAGTGGGAGCATTGAGGTTGCAGGATACCACTTAAGAGTGCAGACATGGTGAATGTCGCACAGTATTAATTTGATCACACACACAAATACAGGAACAACAAAGGATTCCTCCCACTGTATCTGCTCAGTGCTATTCAAGGTGGTAAAAAACTCAATGAACCCAAGACCACAGCACCCAGCTCAGTGTGGCATGCCTACATAATAGATAAAAGCCATGGCCCATAATGATGTGAACTTTAAATAGATGTGTAAATTGGAGTTGTTTTGTATGACATCTCTAAAGGCCTCTAAGCAACACAGCGTGTTGCGTGTGTGTAAGATATCAAATTTCAGCACAAGTCATTTGCCATTACCAGTGAATGTCGACATCAGTTTTATCACAGCAAGTTAACAGAAAGAGCTAGAGTCCAGAAAAACACACACGATTAACTTGCATGCATAGAAGCATGCAGAGCACCCAAGACTGTTTTCCGTTTTAACCACAGTAGCGGATGCTTTTTGAACAGTGAATTCCGGGGCAGTAGACAAATGAGAAGTGTAACTTTCACTGTGGCAATAGTTAAGTGCTGACTTTACTGTCTAGAATCCAGAGTTTAACCTATCATCTTTCCCTCCCTCTCACACACAAAACTTCAATAGAGATCTTAAAAATAATTCACAAAGTTTTGACACACTGTTATCCACTAGAAAATTGCCATCTTTCTCTTTGGAACTGGAAGGTGTTTTTAATGATGCACTAATGTCAGGAGGTAATTTTTAGAACGCAGCTTGGCCTACCAAATTGCTTTGCACATATACAGACTCTCCTCCTCCCACACACTTTCTAGCCACAATCTGCCTCGACAGGCAGCTCCTACACCTCAAAGTCCTCTTCTCCTTTTGAAGCTTGCACTCCCCATAACTCTTAAAGACAGATCTAAGACTGCCCTTCTTCCTCAAAGGGTAATGCTTTTTACTTATTTCATGGGGAAATTGCCCTGAAAGACAGCATATAAATACTGGGGGGGGGGGGAGAGAATAAAACAAAAGCTTCCAATTACGATACACAATACACACACACCCTCCCTGAGACACCTACATTAGATGATGGGTCTCATATGTACAGAGCTGAAGTGTACATTCTCTGCATTTTACCTTCGCTATGCAAACTTGCTTTACTCTTGTTTACCAATAATAGGTTTACATTGTACAGTAAATGCTCACGGCGCCCACACCAACACTTCCCCAGCCTCCTGAAGTCAGTGTTCATTACACAACGTGTAACATGCAAAACTACTCAGCAAATACACAAGGGAAAATGCAACCCTATAAGTTTGACAAACGAAACAAAATGCTTTCCTGAACAGAACCACACATGATTCCAGATGCTCCTATAGTTTTGACACTGCTTATGTCTTTCAAAGATTGGTAAAAGAGAATGATTTGTCCTGGCCTTGATACAAATGTTAAAAACTAAAAACATAAAGTAAGGGACAATCCCTTCCTTGCTTCTTTAGCTACATGATTGGAGCTGGGGGAATAACAGATTTCAAACAATGTGGAAACAAGCCCTTGCTCCATGCCCACAACTTGGAGCACTCAGTGCCCAAAACAAAGCCCAGGGTTCGTCCATGCAATGAAGACTGTCTCCTCCTGCTGCTGCAATGTCAAGGTTGGGAAGCAGCTTGGGGTTGGTCACACATGCTAGAGAGTTTGCCACCATGCCACTCAGACCAGAGCACTCATCCACCATGTTGAACAAGTTGTAATAGACCCTTGTCTCAAACCACAAAGCTAAATACTTTTCTTTTCTCCCCCATCCCCTTTCCCCCCAGCTAGTTAAAAATTAGCAGTGAAATATCATTGAAGAACAATAGGTTAGCAATACGATTCTCATTCTGGTTTGGGACCTGGTTATTTGAAGGATCATCTACACCCATACAAATACAAGCGATTAAGAACACAAAACAACGGTACCTAGGTTGGGAATTCTCCTCATACATTCTCTCTTTTCCTTCTTTAAAGAGGCTGATGGTCTGTTTTGTCTTTTTCATCAGGTTTTCCATGAACACCCTGAAGTATTCATTCTCTCCTAGAGTATCCATCTTCCCCTCATAGCGTGACAGGATGGTTCGCAGATGCTGATAAGTGTCAGGAAGCAGGTCTAGTATGTAGGGTGGACTGTTTTTTAGTGCCAACTTGGGATTCTGACACAAACGCACAACCTAGAAATAAAGAATGAACAAGCATAATGAAATGTAAGATTCTAGCTTAACTAACTAGTGCCACCATGTTTACAAATGCAAGAAATGGATTTACAACCAAGATGTCAACATGCTTAACTGAATTCCCAGAAACTCAATATTCATTATGAAAGCCGCAACCTACAATGTGATTCGTTTTTATTTGCAAGTTGCAACACTACAGAAGGTTATATTCAAACCATGCAAAATATTGAGCCTGAAACATGAGACAAGAAATAGGTCTAGCTTTAATGTTATTTTCTGCTAATCTAAAAAAAATTGTTTAAGCTACAATCAAAAAAATTACTGAAATTCAGTGTGAATAAAAATGGATGTTGTTTACTTAAAATATCAGATTAAAATTTAAGATTTCTCTTTTTCATTGTAAATAATAATTTTATCTTAAAGAACAACTTGGTTACTATCAATCTGAATAAAAGCATGGTAACTACAGTTAATGAACTACTTCACATGCAAAACATGAGGCTGGGGTTTATGGATTTCCCCTCCACTATCATCCTCTGCCAAAGACAGGAGTTAGCTGAAAATGGAAGCAAATGATTCAGATCTCCTAGCAGCTGTACTGGAGTGGGGAACACAGGCCAACTATGGCTCAGCAATGTGTGCAACTTGGACCAATCTCTCAATTGAATGAATACCCTCTACCAGACACAGGAACTCAAGGGAGGCTTTGCTGTGTAAATGAATAATCAATCTGATCATAAACATTCTCATTCTCACCTAATAAAAATAGTTACTAAGCAAACTGAAGCAGTCTATCAGACTTTGCTTTTATTTCTCCCTCATGGGCATCCCATTTTTGTTTGCTACCAGTACTTAAAAAGTGATGAAAGAACTACATGATGCTCCTGCTCACTGCAGACTTGCTCAATCTAGTGAGCGTCCAAACCAATGTATGTTATTGTGCAAAAGGTTTGTGGCTGATATGGTACACACCCAAACTTTTATGCTGATTGAGCATTTTAAAAGTGGAGAAGATCAACCATAGAGTAGCCATCTATGTCAAATTCTGCAAGGTATGTGAGATTCGCCTATAAGCACTGATGCAACTTGGCACCCAAACTATCAGAAAGGAAATGGACCTGAATATCTGATCAATTATTCATATTAAATGCAGCTCTAGAAGACTGACAAACACTATGCTGATCCACATCCCAAATGCAGTACTTTGTTGAGATACCACAAATAGCTTTATAGTGGGTACAGTATTAAAATGAGCAACTTGCCCAGCTCCCCAAGTCTAAAGAATTTTCTATATATTGGAACAACCAAACAGAAGACTTTATTTGGAAAATACTGGATCAGTAACCCAAGCAATCTGTTTGATGTCACCAACAGCAATGAATGCCCCCAAAGAATAAATCTTTTCCTCTCTGTGGATCGTAGATATTTCACAAGAACAGCAGTTACCATTCTGGACAACAGTTTCACCTGTTACTATGGATGGGTCCTATCCAGGCTCTAACTATGGGCTTGGCCTAATGTTGGCACACATCGTCTTCTACCAATTTGTTTCACAACCAATGCATCATAACAACCATTAACCTTCATGAGATGTATGTAATTCATAGCAGTACTTTTTTCTCATTAACCATTATAACCAGGATTCAACAACTGCGCAAATTCTGTGCATTCACTGGAACTCTGGACTTCTTGAACAGCATTCTGCCACACACTTTCGTAAAACGGCATTCAAATAAGAACCAACTCAAGTATTCTATCAACTAGTGAGCAGATAGCAGGGCCACACCAACTAGCTCCCCGCTTGATGTTGCATGCTCTACGTAGCTCCCTGTCCCGGAATATAGCATAAATGTGTGCAAGTAGAGAACCTTTGAGTGTACAGCTATGTATAAGTGGGTTCGTGGGATCAGCAAGCCCCAAAAATTAGGGCTTCCAGACTATAGGTAAGGCTCTACATATACAGCTGCAGGTGTGAAAGCTCAACTCTGCAGATGTTTTCAAAATGTGTATGAATGTCATGGCTACACAGTGTGCAATCCTGCCCACTCCCATGCTGCTATAATTCATGAGTTGTTATTCTGAAAGAGCTTCTGAAATCCTGAGGAGTTTCCAAATCAGTTTATGATGCAGCATGGAAGTCTGTTATTTAAAATGAGGCACCTTCCCCCTCTCCCCAAATGTTAAGAGTGTGACACTTACTACTACAACTTCATGTTGAGTACCAACACATTTTTTTTTCTTTTTCTTTCTTTTTGTTTTAAAGCACTGCTAAAATGGAAGTGAAAACTTCCAAACTCCTCCTCATCACCATGCTGGAAGAGACAGACAGAAGCAAAGGGGAGCCTAAAATTCCCTGCAGCTTGTTCAATCAATCAATCAATCCTAAGCTGTGCCTCAGCATTATGTCTGAACCAGACCAGAATGTATGACTTGATCCTCCAGCAAAACAAAACAAAAACCTGTCTTCAACTTAGCTCCCTTCATGTGCCCTTGCAGAATACAACTACTGCCAGATGCAATCTTCACAGCTCTGGGAAATCAGCAGCGTACCAGCAAATTAGCACACACTGCATTCATTCTCCCTCTTTGGCTCCTTAGCTGTCTTTTGAAGCCATTTGTTCCTTGGCCATAGTCTGCTAACTTTTCACACCAAGTGTGAACATATTTAAAAGAAGCAATTATGGTGTAGGCAAGTACTTTGTGACCATTTCAAGGGGTTTTCCCATGATTATTTGTGAGAATTTATCCTACCTTCCCCCAAATGTCCAAGGCAGGTTTTTAATTGTTCAGTAGGAAGGGAAAGTAACAAATATGGTGTGCTAGATTCAAGCTGAAAATAGTAAGTTTTAAAAATTAGGCAATATCAGATTTTGAAAACCTTTCCTAGGCTGACAACATAGATCTTTTTGTCTAATGAACAGAGAGAGAAAGAGAGAGAGAGAGAGAGAGAGAGAGAGAGAGAGAGAGAAATGCCCACCCACAAGTTCTTACCCAATGGTTTAAGGAAACCAAACAAAAAATGGGAAACAGCGAAGCTAATTTTATGTCTAGTGTGCAGAGCAAAAATACACAAAACGGAAAAGCACTCTGGGTTCCCCCACCTCACCCCAGTTTATTTCTACATGACTATAAACAACCTCAAGTTGCTAATTTAATGTTGAATAAGGCAAAATAAACAGATGAATTACAGGAATTTGTTTACAAACCATATTTTAAAGTTGGGGATCTATTTTGAAAAGAATAAACCATTCTAGTTCATATCAGCAAATTGTAACAGAACTTTTGCAGCTACTTTGTTAATCTGGAAGGAGCTTTCATAGGCTCATGCTATCAAATGCACTGGTAGACAGACCTTCTTGTTCCTCAGTTCACATACCTATCTCACCTACGGCCTTCTTGGTTCAATCGTATGCATCTAATGAAAAAAAAAAACTCTCTCCACAGAACCAAAAACAGGCAGTTTTGGAATGTTTCCTGCTCAGGAGAAAGGCGCTCGCCATTAGGTTTTTCACAACAGGCACACCACTTTGCTGCTTCCCTGCTAGTAACTATTCTTCATTGAATTCTTAGCAAATAAACTACCTGATTATGCCCCCTTCAAGGTATTTAAAATGCCAATGGAAAAGCTTGCTGCACACCCACGTAAGTATTCATTGTCTAAGCGCAGATCATTCTTTTGCAACAGCTTATTGTGTAGTATCTCTAAGTCTTTCCTCCTTTCCAGTTACAAAACCTCCCAGACTTTCTACAGGTTTTTTTTCCAAATAGCAACATGTGCTACACTTCCGCTTTATTCTACTGTAATTTATGTTTCAACTCCTAATTATAAACAGCATCATTAAGTTTAAATATATCACCTGCAGCCAAAATATGGAACTATATTTCCTGTTCACATTTTATGCTCTAAAAAACGTGCTTTAATCGCCACACATAATGCAGGCAAACTACAAGCATGATCAAGCCAAGGAAAACAATTCCCCTGATATTATCTTAGGAAAATATATAGGATAGCTACAGGCAGAATAAAGATAATGACTTGCTTACTATTCAAGCAGGCAAAGTACAACAAAGCGTTTAATCAAGAGGTTCAGAGTTATGACAGAATCTGTACCTCACATGGAGGCCTGACCCATGTCAGCATGACACACAGCGAAAACAACATCTAAAAAACCTTTCACCTCTTGTAAAGGTAAAGGGACCCCTGACCATTAGGTCCAGTCGTGTCCGACTCTGGGGTTGCGGCGCTCATCTTGTGTTACTGGCCGAGGGAGCCAGCGTACAACTTCCGGGTCATGTGGCCAGCATGACTAAGCCACTTCTGGCGAACCACAGCAGTGCACGGAAACACCGTTTACCTTCCCGCCGGAGTGGTACCTATTTATCTACTTGCACTTTGACGTGCTTTCGAACTGCTAGGTGGGCAGGAGCTGGGACCGAGCAGCGGGAGCTCACCCCGTCATGGGGATTCCAACCGCTGACCTTCTGATCAGCAAGCCCTAGGCTCTGTGGTTTAACCCACAGCGCCACCCGTGTCCCTTCACCTCTTGTACTAGCCCCCAAACACAGTGAAAGCTCACCAACATAGAAGTGTGCAAGACAGATGTGCAAGGCACTATATGCACAGTAGCTGAAGTGAGGGATTAAGAAGTTTCCCCATTAATACACATTAACATCAGTGTATCTCACACTTTACAGAGTTTCTTAACATAGAGAAATATCTCTGACTTTACAGTCTAAAACATGTTATAGCTACCATGCGATGCACAAATACAGGTAAAAAAAATTGTCAGCTTCCACATGGGTGCTCTAATATTTAAATTGACTACTGGGTGTAGCAAACAATTTTAGTTGATTGCCATCAGTAACTGCTAGACCACATTAAGGAATACCATTTAAAAATGACTAATACCTAAAGAAACAATGTAACTAAAGTGCACTGTCTATATAGTATTGTCTCAATTATCAGCATAAATTTGGTCAGATCTCTGTTATTTAAGGAATAGAACATGAATATGTTTTCATTCAAGAATGCAGAAATCCACTGGCCTATCTGCATCTACATTTCCAAAATGTAAAAACCTGAAGTACTAGAAAAAATATCACATAATATACAATGGTGTTAAAATACTTGTAACTCATCTTAAACATATTTACAGTACTTGAAGTCCAATGGGTACTTTGTCCCTAGTGAGTGGGATTCACATTGAAACCTTGGGTTTTTTTGTTTTTTTTTTAAAAAGACAATTTAACAAGCTTGCCATTCCACTGAGTCTGTGAAATGGATTATAAAATTAATTATAAAAGTTTGTATACAAATTACAGGCAAGAACCCACCCTCCCCCAAATTAGTCTCAAGCGTAACTAGGGCGAAACAGAGACTGAAAGCTCAGCTGTCACCAGCAACATCTACAGCAGGTTTGGGGGTAAGTAGATCAAAGGAAAGGACAGGAAGTAGGACTGCAGCATCCTTCGAGCTAAACTTCCAATGAAAGCAATAGAGAAAAGAAAGAGTGTAACCTCAACAGTCCTCAGTACTCTAAACTCAAACAAATTGTAGGAAAGAGAAACACAAGCATACTGAAAATGACTTGAATGAGTGATGGGTTGGAAGACAAACCCACTGCTAGGAAATACAAGTAGGAAGTTCAAGCATTCTCCTAGCCTCTTGATGTTCAATATGTGGGCTGGTTAGAGCCCAGCACATGTCAGGACTTCTCACAAAGAATCTTCAGAACAGATGTTATGGGAAAAGACTAGGAACTTCTAACAGAATTATCTTTTCTGCCTTCCAGAACTACATTTCCCAAGTTTCCTTGAAGAAGCCACAACAGCTGAACTGGATCAAAATCAGATTACAGCTAATTTATGGCATAAACATAGCCTTCATCTCACTGTTCCCCCCTTTTGAAGTTTACTTCCTAAGGGAATCCTAGAGTCCGCAAGCTACATTTCTCCAGCGCATGTGCTTATGAATAACATTCTGAAACATGTCAGCTCTGTGCCATACCTAGGGTTAACCAACAATATCTCTTGGTCACCCCAGCTTGATGGAAAAATTCAACTAGCAAAAAGGGAATTGTCAATCTGCCAGTCACACTTCCCTTTTTTTTTTTTATTAAGCAATGCAAAGCAGCTGTGGTGACTATCATTTACACTGCTGAACAAATTCCTCTTTAGTCTAGGTAAGTGTTAAGATTTCCATCAGAAAACTGTATTTACTTATGCAGAAAAGAAGATAGCATGTATCCCTTCTCTACAACTGTAATGGGCAGCTAAAGGCTACTACTTATATTTTTCTTCTCAACTAGATTACAGTGTTTGTGGGGAATTAATTTTAAGCATCTGTCACAAGGTGATCAGGATTCTCTATAAGCAGCTAGGTCGTCATTTATTATTGTTTTGACAATCATATCAACCAAAGAAAAATATAATAATAATAATAATAATAATAATAATAATAATAATATACACTAACACAGTACTGAGGAACAATGTTGACCAAAGTATGTATTTACATTAATATATACCAAAATACTCCTACTAATAATATGCAATATACAAACAGTTAGAAAGGAATAAAACTATATATATTAAAATACAACTGGTTTAAAGTACTGATACAATTAGGAAGTCAGTTTACATTCACCAAAAGGCATCATTTGAAGTTTTCATCAATATGTTACTGGCCCAGTTCATTTCACCTTCACCTTCATTAGAAGGCAGAATTCCTGCATCAGACATTCATTGCTCAAAATTTGTTACCAGTGCAGGTCAGTTAACTCCCAGATTTCAACACTTAGGCAAATCATAAGCAGCTGATAGTGTCACACATTCTGTAAAGGAAGAAATTTCCTTAAAACTCAATTGTAGACTTTGCAAATCAATTTTGCCTCTCTGCACTGGGTGCAAAGATCACTGCTTGATATTGGGCAGGGGGACGGGGACAGGAACTGGGGTGTGCAACTCTTCTTTTCCCATAAGCCGCTGAGTTAAATCAAGACAGCAGTTCTAGGCATACTGAATGCAGTAGGACTGTTATTGGTACAGCAGGCATAGATTGCATCTTGAGATAAATCCTATATAACACCATAAAAATGCTTGAGTGGTTGTATTCAGATAGCTGCCTTCTGACACATGCCCATTCCTGTTTGAGAATTTTCTAGTTGTCCTCCTGAGCTCCTCCACCTCTAGACTTCTATGCACTGCCCACTTCCTTTTCTAGACCCAAAGAAAGCCATTAACAAGGCTATATATAACTGTTGTGTGGAAAAGAAGAGGTGGTAGCTATATGCTTCAAAAGCAGTTATGATGGGATCTACACAGCAATGAATATCATTTTCCTTGAGGAAAAAGTAAACGACAACATACAGTCATACCTCATGTTGCGAACGCTGCGGGTTACGTTTTTTCAGGTTGTGCTGCACGCCGAACCCAGAAGTACTGGAATGGGTTACTTCTGGGTTTTGGCGCTCGCACATGTGCAAAGGCACCAAATTATGTCACATGCGTGCGCAGACGCAGCGCTGCAGGATACAAATGCTGCAGGTTGCGGACTTGCCTCTGTCACGGATTACGTCCACAACCCGAGCGTCCACTGTATTCTGAAGTAATTTACAACAGGCTTCCAAATATATTTATTCCTAGCTCACCGATACAATGTATTGAAAGGTATCTAGTGTTCAATTCATTTATAGCTCAAATCTATATAAACTTAATATTTCCACTCATATACTCTGGCAGCAAAATAAGCCTTATTTTGCTCAAGCAAATCTGTGAGACAGTACCATATTGTAAGAACATAAGAAGAGCCCTTCTAGATCAGACTAATCAAGTCTAGCATCCTATTTCCTAAAGTGGCCAACCAGATGTCTTTATGATAATCAAAAGCAGGTCAAAAGCCCTCTCCTGCTGGTGTTCCACAGCCTCTGATTCGGTTGATGGCATAAAGCCACCATGACCAGCAGCCATTGACAGTCATATCCTCCAGGAATTTGTCCATGAAAAAATACTTGCATTTGTACTTGGACCTCCCGCCATTCATCTTCACTGGATGATCCCAGGTTCTAATATTAAGAAAGAGGGAGCAAACATCACTTTCTCCATGCCAGGCATAATTTTATAAACTTACCTCCTCCCCAAAAGACACTAGTGGTTTCATAAAACTTGACTATTTGAGTACTCAGGACCATGCAGTAAGCTAACTTGTGAGCATGTCCTTTGTGTTAGAACTAATGCAACTTATTAATGCAACTTCCGTTTTATCAGCCATCTTGATCATGCGAGCTGCAATACCACATCCACTTGATAAAAAGATTATTAAATATTTAACGTTGTTTTTTATCTGTATTTTCCATCTACCACAACTTAATGGCATACTTGTCAAACTGTGAATTAAGCTACACCAGAATCCAGAGTCCAGCAGTAATGACCTGACAATTCAACAGAACACAGTCAAATGAACTGATGTACAGTATTATACTGGAAGGATCAAGAACACAGAGACTGGTCTAAATCCTACCAAAGCCAGAGCATCCCTTAAAGCTCCAGTTTCCCATAGTTTAGCACAAGTACATGCTTCCAAAGTAGGATTATGAAGGCTTTCAAGACTGCAAAGCTTTCATTTGTACTACTCTACTGCTCTGAGCCATGATATCACAATAAACAACTTGCTGTCTAGCAAACGGTTTTGAGCTTTGTAGCACTCTAAACATGCCTTCATGAGGGTTCAGAGCAGGCCCAGAAGCAAATGGGCAAGTCTACCCTTTCAGAGCACATTGCCCAAGAACATACGCAGGAAGGTCCTGTTCCTGTACTGCTGCCGTCCTTCACCCTTTAGGCACATTTCTCCTTTAAAAAAAAGGACACTAAGGTCAGCAAACATAGTCAAAACAAAACTAAAAAATCAAAAAATCCTTCTAGTAGCACCTTAGAGACCAACTAAGTTTGTTCTTGGTATGAGCTTTTGTGTGCATGCACACTTCTTCAGATACCATGCACACGAAAGCTCATACCAAGAACAAACTTAGTTGGTCTCTAAGGTGCTACTAGAAGGATTTTTTAATTTTTTATTTTTTTATTTTGACTATGGCAGACCAACACAGCTACCTACCTGTAACTGTCAGCAAACATAGTTACTATCCCGTGAATGTGAACTGTTATTTTGAAACCTTTAATCAGGAAGTCTGAGCAAACGTCTGTGGTGGTTTCATTAAAATAGGGGAAATAACATGGAAAAAAGCTATAGAGAGCTAGAACTTGAACTGCTTTAACGGAGCCAATCATTTTATGCTAGACTCCTAAATAATCCATCCTACCTATTATTCCCCATGGTCCTTCAGCCTTCCAAATCCATTTTCCAGCTCAAGCTCAGCCACTTCCTATTCCATCAATCCTTTGCCTTGAGCATCGATCTAAACCCTCTACAGCAGGCCCTTCTTTAACTTATTTCTCCAATTCAGCATGCAATCTCAAAACTAACCTCCAACTCCCTGTCACTCAATTCAACTACTGGGGCCCTTACAACCCCTTCCACATCACATCTCCCTCTCCACAGGTGAGGCCATGCACTACCTTAAGTCTACCCAGCTCCGGTCCTTTCCATCAGCTAGCAGAAAACGCCTGCTCCAACTGGATTTGCCCACTTGCTTGCATTCATTCCATGTTACCGGTACTTTTGCCTCTCCCTCACCCCTCTCTAATTTCTCCCCCTGCTTTACTCTAAATAAAGACTCAATTCCTCAAGGACCACGGCTTGCATCACTTTGTAATGAGCTGAAATATGCTGATAGCAATACATATACAATAAGTATGCTGTATGACACCTCAAACATTTTATCAAATGGCAGCTGCTAAATTTTACTTCTGATGCCAACACTAAGCCAACACTAAGCACCTCTCTCCAGCCCTACCTGCCTCACTGCTCTCATTCTGGCCCATGGCTTCCACTTCCGTCCCTCAGCTCCTAATTTTCCCAGGTCAGCTGGCCTGGATCTATCCAGCTTCACCCTTCTCCAATGGACAGCTGCAAAACAGACTATAAAATCTCTTTGCTCTGGAGTGATTTACAATTATTGTCCCATCTCATCTATTACCTATAAAAAGCCTAATATGACTAAGTGCTGTTAAAAAAAATTAACAAGACAATAACCCACACCGGAAAGCAGTCCCACATTACAAATGGCCAATGAACCTCCCACAAGGAAGGCCTTGATGAAGTGAAATGGAGAGATTGAGCCTGCAGGAAGACTCTTGCGCTTTATTATTTTTGTATACGGATCAGCACATATTAGGCCCTTCATAAATGACGCTGACAGTGACGCTAACCCTTTAACTGTTCCTGAACTTTGACTGAGCCATCCCAATTTTTGCTGCTGAACTTGCATTTATTATTGTAGTTGTTATATTATTATTATTATTATTATTAAGCGGCTTTTTTAGCAATCGATTGACTGCCCTCGCAGTTCTTCAGGACAGAGTGAATCAGAGTGAAGAAACACACCTACTCTTGCGTAGCACAGGATCGCGTCGCAAGAAAACCTGGAATCCAACGGTACATGGAAAGGAGTAGGAGGATGGCAATGCTACCGTCGTCAGCGGCCACGACCCCTCCCCACGTCCCCGCCCTACCCCCACGACCCCTCTCTGCGCACCCCCTTCCAGCCTCACCCCACTTTCTGCCCCCTCCGCGGCCACGCCCCAGCCCCCCCGACCTCGCACCTTGTCCATGAGCTTCCAGCATTTCTCGACCATCTTCTTGTCCACGGTGCCGGGCTGGTGGGGGCCGAGGTGGTGGTGGTGCGGCTGGAAGGCGTCCTTCATGAGCCCGATCAGCCCGCCGGGGCCCTTCTTCAGCGGGGCCGACATGGGGGCGGCGGAGGAGAAGGGGGGCAACGGCGGCGGAGGCTCCGGCGGCGGCTTCGGCTGAGGGAGGGACGGAGGGCGGCTAAGGCGTGTCCCTTCCGCCAGGCCGCTCCTTCCCCGGCTTGGCCACCGACTGTCGAGGCGGAGGAGAAGGGGAGGCGGCTCCAGGAGCGCCGGGGACGCGCCCGACTGACGAAGAAAAAGGGAAGCGGGCGGGCAGGAAGGCAAGAGGAGGAGGAGGCTGCGCGCGCCGGAGGGGAGGCGCGCGCATTAAACCCCCGCCCCCCGTGACAGGTTCGCGAGCCTCCCCCGGCGGGGCGTTCTGATTGGCTGTGGCAGTGGCGAGGGTGGGAAGAAAGCAGAGAGTGTACTGTATATATGTGTGTGTGTGTGTGTGTGGAGGAGGGGGAAACGCTCCCTGAGGGGAGGCGCATTCTGATTGGGCCGCTCGCTTTCAACAGCCCGCCCCTAGGGTTGAGTCGCGTTTTTGATTGCCCAGAGCGACCCTCCCCCAAACAGAGAAGGGGGGTGGGCGGGGGGGGGTCTCAGTTTGTTTCGTGAGCGCGGTGAGTTAGGCGCGCGACCGAGCAGGCGGCTTTAAAAGTGGTTGGCTCATTCTCAGCGAGCTTTCTTCTTCTTCTTTAGTATCGTGAGCGCGCACGTTGGGTGCGACGCGCTCACGCGCTCCCGACTGTCAACGCTGGAGGGGAAGAGGAAAACCGGCCCATTTACGAATAAGAGACCACGCCCAACTAGCGCCTTATTAGCATAGTCACGCCTTGATTGGCTTTGCGTTTAGTTCAGTGTGCCGGCTGCTGCGCATGGTCAAAGATGGAGCGGGGCTGAGCATGCGCAATAATGCGAAAAGGTAAACAAGGTGGCCATGATGAATTTGGGCAACGTTGGCAAGAATACTGCAGCTGGCTCCTGGGAACGCGGCGAGCACCATAAAAAAGTTCCGAGAATCGGGAGAAGCACTTTATGGATGCTATAGAGGCATATGCAAAGTTATGCAAATTTCATAAAAGCAAGGATTGATGCCTCGGTTCTTGAAGGAAGCCTAGCTGGCGAACCTGAGCCAGCTGGCAGACTACCTCATGAGGAAGTGAATGCCCAGCATCGGAAGGGAGAGATTTGGACAGGCATGCAAATAAAAGATGCAAAGGGTGGTTTGCTGGGACCCCTTTGTCTTAAACTCCTTAAAGCTGCATGCAGTTACAACACCATGCATGTGAAATCGATTTTTTTTGCAAAGTTGTGAAAACCTAACTAAGAGTATTTGTGCCAAGGAAGGGGAGGGACTTGGGAGTAGTAAAGGGCCCTGTTCCACAGTAGATAAGGGAACTAAAAACACTCTTTTAAACAGGAAAGCAGAAATGGAGAGAAGCCTTTTTATTTTGAACTAAGTGAGTCATTAACGTTACCAACAACTAAGAGGAATCAATCCAACAGAAGATCCTGTTTAGATTCCTACCCCGCAGGAAGAGGGTGAGGAAGAAGACTGTTCTGTGGCAAAGGAGGGAAACTCCCACGACCCATAGCCTTAAATTGCAGAACCTCAGCATAACCTCAGGGGTCAGAGATCAGCCCTAAAATGCAGCACCCAACTGTTGAAACATCACAAGCTCAGGAATCTTTTCATGAATTGGAGCTGTAGCACCAAGTGGAACAGCCTATTTGGATCCTGCAGCTTTGGCAGGGATCATGCCCTTTCTCACTGAGCCTTTGTGGTCCTCACCCCACATCTGAACCTGAGACCCCACTGGAAGCAAACAACAAAACAAATCCCATGTGGCAAGTTCAAAAGGGAGCAGACAGGCACTTTCCTTTTCTCCTGTAGCCGCATCAATGTGCTGTTTTTGCCTAACCATGAGTCCACATTGGCTATGTCATGCTTTCTAGCTGTGATCTTAGCTGCTAAGTGTGTGGACCTAGCCTGGTCTGATCTTCAGGAGTTTTGGTGAGTGGAAGATAGCTGCAGAGTCCTTCCTGAGCCAAACTAGTGGTTCATCTAACCCAGTATTATCTGCTCTGACTGGCAGCTGCTCTCAAGCATCACAGGATGCATACAGTCATGACTGGCAACTGTGTGCAGTGTGGGAATTGCCTCCAAACCCTACTTGAGCCTCCCTTAACTTTCTAAAGCAGAGGCTGGCAATGCAGGACTCTACTCATGTATCAGACCATTAGCCATGAGGGCTGCTGCTAGTGTGAATTGTAGTCCAACAATATCCAGGGGGCATATCCCGAAAACAACTAGACAGAAGTATCATAGATACTAATAGCAAATTCATTTGCTGAGTGGTAAGCTTTGTACACACATTTATTCATTATATTTATGTAGCCAAATCAACAACAACCACGCACAAAAGGAAGAAATCGGCAGTCTTGGGGGAACCTGCAGGTGTGCAGAAAAATGGGGCAAGTAAAAGGGAAAAGATCCCCCCCCCCCAAAAAAACCAGTCCAATGAAGACTGAATATGATCAGTGTGCATGGGATGCTGGCTGTTAGAGTGGGGAACTGGGAACAGAATAGAGGGCCATACAAGAAGACATGGCTGACTGCATCTGTTTGAACAGGAGCAAACTACATTGCAACATTAATTGTACTGTTTTATCACGGATGTGTTTGCTTCCATGGGCTCCTTTGGGAGGAAGGGGAGGCTATTAAATATAATAACAACAACAACATTTAGTTGCAGGGGCCACTTGGGTGACATATAATAATAAAATATAGAACTGCAACATGAGGGGTAACATAAAAAGCAAAATCATAAGAAACCCACAACCCTCCCCAAATGATCCCTGCCCCAAAGATCCTCCAATTTAAACTTCAGCAGCGGAAGAGAACAAGAGGGGAAATCAGCAATGCACATGTGGAAATCTTGTTCTATGTACTCAGCCTTCAGTTGTAAATGAGGACCTGGGTGTCAAAGCTGAGCCAAATGTTTTATGGGGGGAAATGGGTTTGCTCTAAGAAGCTCTGTGCATAAGAGAATTTGGGGCCTATTTGATTCTTACTCCCTCCCCACCCCTTTCTGTTTCTGCAAAAGAAGTTTTGAACATGGGCCTGAAAATCCTCCAACCTTTCTTCTTTCAGGCCAATGGATACAACTTTGCAGACCTCCTTTGCTGGAGCACTGGTGTGTCTGCCAAGCTTCCTTTGGTCACCATGGCAGCGAAGAAGGACGGTTGCCTAGCGACACAAGGAGCCCCAACCTGTGCCAGCTGGGATAGGCTTGCCGAAAAGCCAGCGCCTCTTCCCCCTCCTTGCGCATTGGCTGCTTGGAATGACACTCGTGCAAAGAGTGTTTAGTTAACTGCCCACAGATTAACTTGTGAGAACCTGGGAAGGCAGAAGAAGCATTTTGCTCCCAGGTATGTTTGCCTCCACCTTTCTCTTCCACCATACAAACGGTTGTTCACTTGTCCACCCAAACAGCAGAGACCACCCTCACTCCGCTGCCAAGCAATGTATGCCTCATGTATAAAGATGGCCCTCCGGAATCCCCCCATCAGTACCAGTTTTAAGATCCAGCTCTTTTTGGAACGTCAGGAGTTGGAATGCACCAAAAAATATTACAATGTTCGTTCATCTTCTCCCTTTTGCAGTCTGTGGAGAACGCGCAAGGATGGCCCCCGCCAAAAAAGGGAAGGGGGCGAAAGCAGCAAAGCAGAAGAAAAACACTGGGCCAGGTAAGGCTTTGTGCAGCATGCAGGAGATTCCAGCAGCCCCACGCCTTGCAAATTCCTGTTTCCAAGTGCCTTGCATCTCTTGGGATTTGAGACTTGCTTTTACATACGCCATTGTTTCAACTGTTTTTGTACCTATGCAACTGCTTTTTTGTCAAAACGAAATAAAAAATTCCTTCCAGTAGCACCTTAGAGACCAACTAAGTTTGTTCTTGGTATGAGCTTTTGTGTGCATGCACACTTCTTCAGATACACCGAAACAGAAGTCACCAGACCCTTATATATAGTGAGAGAGTGGGAAGGGGTATTACTCAGAAGGGTGACTTCTGTTTCAGTGTATCTGAAGAAGTGTGCATGCACACAAAAGCTCATGCCAAGAACAAACTTAGTTGGTCTCTAAGGTGCTACTGGAAGGATTTTTTTTGTTTGTTTGTTTGTTTTGACTATGGCAGACCAACACGGCTACCTACCTGTAACTGCTTTTTGTGTTTATCTGCGCAATTGTTTGACTTTTTATATGTGCAATATTTTTATCTGTTTGTCATTGTTTTGTGAAAGTGCTTCGAGTTGCTTCATAGGAAACAATTCACAAATGAAATAAATAATAAGGATGGCATTGATCAGGAGGCCTTGGTATCAGAGGCGATTAGTACCCAGTCGAAGTCTTTCAATTTCTCTCTCTCTCTCTCTCTCTCTCTCTCTCTTTCCCTCTTTCCTTCTCCCCGCAGATGAGGAAAGGTACAGAAAAGCAGTGCTGGAGGTTGATACCCTAAAGCAGCACCTTGGTGAGGAGATTTTGTTGATATTGTGTAAGGGCCTTAAGAGATTGCAGCAGAGGCGGCATTTTTGGAAGGGTCAGGTAGAAGGACTGCCAAGCTTTCTATGCTAATCTTATAGGAACCTAGGAAGCTGCCTTATACCACTTCAGAAGGTTGGTCCATCTTACTGTGTACATGCTAGGACTTGGAGACCAGGGTTCAAACAGCCTTGAAGCTCACTAAGTGACCTTGGAAGCCAGTCACTGCCTCTCAGCCTAGCCTACCTCAAAGGGTTGCTGTGAGCATTAAACAAGAATGGGGAGAACCCTGTACACCACCTCAAGCTGTGTGGAGAAAAATGGTGGGATACAAATACAGTATAATACAATATACTGGCTGGCAGTGGCTCTCCAGGGTTTCAAGTAAGGAGTCTCTCTAAGCCCTAACTGGAAATTCCAGGGATTGAGCATGCCAAGCAGGTGCTCTTCCACTGAGCTATGACCCTTCCCTGAACAAAGGTGCAAAGGGTTTGCCAGCATGGCTGCCTGGACCAGACTAGTAGCAGGACTGCTGTCCCTTTCTGATCCACCCTCTCCTCAGATGACCAATCCAAACATTTTCATGGAGAAGTGAAAATGGGAAGTATATTTACGCTCCATAAGACGCACTTTTTCCCTCCTAAAATGGAAGGGAAAATCGCTGTGCGCCTTATGGAGCGAATGCTTCGCTCCAACTGCCTCCCCACATCCCCTGCCACGTTCGGCGGGAGGTGGGGGGAGGCAGCAGCGATGTTGCTGGATCATGCCAGCACCTCCGTTCACCGAAAGAAGCTTCTTTCGGCGAGCGGAGCTGCTAGCACGATCCAGCAACATCTCCGCTGCTTCCCCCGACCTCCCACCGAACGCGACGGGAGATGGGGGGAGGCGGCCAGGAGCGAAGGGGATGTTGGTGGATCGTGCCAGCAGCTCCGTGAACGGAGCTGCTGGCACGATCCACCAACACCTCCGCCGCCTCCCCCCACGTCCCGCCGAACGCGACGGGAGATGGGGGGAGGCGGCCAGGAGCGAAGGGGATGTTGGTGGATCGTGCCAGCAGCTCCGTGAACGGAGCTGCTGGCACGATCCACCAACACCTCCGCCGCCTCCCCCCACGTCCCGCCGAACGCGACGGGAGATGGGGGGAGGCGGCCAGGAGCGAAGGGGATGTTGGTGGATCGTGCCAGCAGCTCCGTGAACGGAGCTGCTGGCACGATCCACCAACACCTCCGCCGCCTCCCCCCACGTCCCGCCGAACGCGACGGGAGATGGGGGGAGGCGGCCAGGAGCGAAGGGGATGTTGGTGGATCGTGCCAGCAGCTCCGTGAACGGAGCTGCTAGTACGAACCCCCAACATCTCTGCTGCCTCCCCCCATCCCCCGCCGTATTCGGCGGGAGGTGGGGGGAGGCAGCTGCGATGCCTGCTTTTGGGATCGGTGGGCGGCAGGGAGGTTGGTAGAGGATTTCCTCCACCACCCCACGAGCTGCCCTCCAATCCCAAAAGCAGGCTTTTGGGATCGGTGCAAGGCATGGGATGGTGGAGGAAACAGCGGGGATGCTGCTGCTTTCTCCACCACCCTGCGCCCCAACGCCAAAAGCAGGCTTATCCCCTGTTTCTTTAAAGGGACATGGGGAGGAGGGGAGAAACCTTCTCCCCTCGTCCCCATGTCCCTTTAAGGAAGCGGGGATGAGCCGCTGTGAAGGGAGAAGGGGCTTCCCCTCCAGCGCTCCCCCCCCCCCGTGTTTTTTAGAGGAGGAAAACCAGGAAAATATTTTTTCCTGGTTTTTCCCCTTTAAAAAACAAGTGCGTCTTGTGGTCCGGAGCGCCTTATGGACCGAAAAATACGGTAGTTTCCAAGTGCATTGCGAAGCAAAGTGATTGCTACACAGTCCCTTTAATAAAGGACTCCAAAATGAGTCTCTAATCTGCTGGGAGTAATTTTTAAATACTTTGCATTATAATTGCGGCAGACGCAGCTAAGCAGAGCACATGCAAAACATGGGCAACCACTACACATACTAAACCACTGGGAGTCAGAAACTCTTGCCTACATCCTGAAAATTACCCAGGTATTGGTCAGTGGATCTCAGCATCTGCCCACTCCTGACCTAGACCAAGGGGTAAGCTTTCTATATTTACATAGACCCGGGATTCCCTATTTGTGGGAGTTGCCTTTCCCCCATTCTATCGCATGAAGAGCTCTGTGTAACGCAAAAGCTTGCATGCTCAAACACTGAGATCATTAGCAGGAGTGTCATTGGCTGTGTCTCAAGTCCAAGAGGCTCACTTGTTCACAACAAGAAATGGAGCCTTTAGTGTCACCAGCCAAGTATTTTGGAATAATCAGCCAACAGGCACTTTCAGCAGGCACCCTCCTTTTCAAAACCTTTCTCTTGCATGGCCCCTGCGAATGGAGTATATAAGTATTCATATAGATAAATAAAGCAGCCAGTCCAGGAAAGGTACACCTTTTAGTTGTTTTGCCCTCTCCGATAAGGAGATAATCATTTGCACAAAGGGTCTGGGGTGCCAAATGAGAAAATAGGCATTAAGCCTTGATTGGATAAATTTGCATGTTTGCTGTGTTTATCCTTCTGACCTGCAGTTCTCCGGAGGGATATCGCCAGGCAGGCAATGGCTGACAGTGAAGGACTCAAGCAGAGGCTGCTAGATCTGGAGAAAGAACTGGAGGAGGCTCGAGGGGACAAAAAAGATATTTATGAAGGTGGGGGGCTTTTCCAGATGACCTCTTCATTGAGTATTGGTGTACATGCCCCAATCTCTGAGCAACAAGACACTCCAGGGATGCTTTCACCTTTCCAGAGTTTGGCTGCCTTGGAATGAAGGCCAATGGAAACATTGGTATCTTTAGGACATATTGTTTTATTTACACATATGTGCAACTTGATCTTTCCTCCCCTTCAGGTTCTCTGGGAGATTCCCCAAGCCATAACTTTGGGTCCAGAACACAGCAAGACAAGTCTCTTATGTCTCTAGCTTCTAACATCAGCCAGAATATATGCATACACAGAACCCCTTGGGCTATTCTCCCTCCTAGGACGATGTGGCATCCAGCCAGGTGAGGTGGGAAAAGGTCCACCCACTTGTCTCTATGGCAGCAGGCAACCTCTTTGGACATGCAAATGGCAGTACTTAACTGGCCAGCCAAGGCCATTACCTTAACAAAGGAACCGGTTGGGTTGGTTCAGCTGGTTTCCTCTTATGGATTCTCACAGATACAGGATCACAGGTCTGGAAGGGACCCACAGGCACCATCCAGACTGACCCCCTAAACCTATAACAGTACTCACCCTGATTTGTTTGCAGGGAGATTAGGTGACGTTGTGTCAAAGCAAGCATTACCCCACACTTCCCAGTGCATCTTCCTATCACTTCCCTTATCACAAAACTCTGGTCTTTGGGGGAAGCGGGTTTCTTGTGCAACACTTTCCAATCAACCTGAATTGTGCAACTTGCAATGCGCTGCTATGTGACTGAATTCCACCCCCCAAATAGTAACTTTCTGAAAGTGCAATGTGTCTGTAGTTGAGTGCCGTGCCCAGACCCTGCAATGAAGAAAAGAGCTTCAACAGAAGATTCGAAGCAGCATTCAAGGGTCGATTTTGACCCTTAAGGGGCTCAGTAGTTTTTTAATTACCTTATTTTGATTTTCCTCTTTGGGCATCAAACCCTTTACTCTTGTTGTTGTTCAGTCGTTCAGTCGTGTCCGACTCTTCGTGACCCCATGGACCAGAGCACGCCAGGCACGCCTATCCTTCACTGCCTCCCGCAGTTTGGCCAAACTCATGTTAGTAGCTTCGAGAATACTGTCCAACCATCTCATCCTTTGTCGTCCCCTTCTCCTTGTGCCCTCCATCTTTCCCAACATCAGGGTCTTTTCCAGGGAGTCTTCTCTTCTCATGAGGTGGCCAAAGTACTGGAGCCTCAACTTCAGGATCTGTCCTTCTAGTGAGCACTCAGGGCCGATTTCCTTGAGAATGGATAGGTTTGATCTTCTTGCAGTCCATGGGACTCTCAAGAGTCTCCTCCAGCACCATAATTCAAAAGCATCAATTCTTCGGCGATCAGCCTTCTTGATGGTCCAGCTCTCACTTCCGTACATTACTACTGGGAAAACCATAGCTTTAACTATACGGACCTTTGTTGGCAAGGTGATGTCTTTGCTTTTTAAGATGCTGTCTAGGTTTGTCATTGCTTTTCTCCCAAGAAGCAGGCGTCTTCTAATTTCGTGACTGCTGTCACCATCTGCAGTGATCATGGAACCCAAGAAAGTGAAATCTCTCACTGCCTCCATTTCTTCCCCTTCTATTTGCCAGGAGGTGATGGGACCTGTGGCCATGATCTTAGTTTTTTTGATGTTGAGCTTCAGACCATATTTTGCACTCTCCTCTTTCACCCTCATTAAAAGGTTCTTCAATTCCTCCTCACTTTCTGCCATCAAGGTTGTATCATCAGCATATCTGAGGTTGTTGATATTTTTTCCGGCAATCTTAATTCCGGTTTGGGATTCATCCAGCCCAGCCTTTCGCATGATGAATTCTGCATATAAGTTAAATAAGCAGGGAGACAATATACAGCCTTGTCGTACTCCTTTCCCAATTTTGAACCAATCAGTTATTCCATATCCAGTTCTAACTCTAGCTTCTTGTCCCAAATAGAGATTTCTCAGGAGACAGATGAGGTGATCCGGCACTCCCATTTCTTTAAGAACTTTCCATAGTTTGCTGTGGTCGACACAGTCAAATGCTTTTGCGTAGTCAATGAAGCAGAAGTAGATGTTTTTCTGGAACTCTCTAGCTTTCTCCATAATCCAGCGCATGTTTGCAATTTGGTCTCTGGTTCCTCTGCCCCTTCGAAATCCAGCTTGCACTTCTGGGAGTTCTCGGTCCACGTACTGCTTAAGCCTGCCTTGTAGAATTTTAAGCATAACCTTGCTAGCGTGTGAAATGAGTGCAATTGTGCGGTAGTTAGAGCATTCTTTGGCACTGCCCTTCTTTGGGATTGGGATGTAAACTGATCTTCTCCAATCCTCTGGCCACTGCTGAGTTTTCCAAACTTGTTGGCATATTGAGTGTAGCACCTTAACAGCATCATCTTTTAGGATTTTAAATAGTTCAGCTGGAATATCATCACTTCCACTGGCCTTGTTGTTAGCAAGGCTTTCTAAGGCCCATTTGACTTCACTCTCCAGGATGTCTGGCTCAAGGTCAGCAACCACACTACCTGGGGTGCATGAGACCTCTATATCTTTCTGGTATAGTTCCTCTGTGTATTCTTGCCACCTCTTCTTGATGTCTTCTGCTTCTGTTAGGTCCTTTCCACTTTTGTCCTTAATTGTGGTAATCTTTGTACGAAATGTTCCTTTCAAATCTCCAATTTTCTTGAACAGATCTCTGGTTTTTCCCATTCTGTTATTTTCCTCTATTTCTTTGCATTGCTCGTTTAGAAAGGCCCTCTTGTCTCTCCTTGCTATTCTTTGGAAATCTGCATTCAATTTCCTGTATCTTTCACTATCTCCCTCGCATTTTGCTTGCCTTCTCTCCCCCGCTATTTTTAAGGCCTCGTTGGACCCTTTACTCAGCGGTTCCCTTTTCACTTGACTGGTGCAGTCATGAGATTTTCTGCAAATCAGCAGTATTGCCTTTCCAAGGGGGTCTCTGGCATCTACCTGCCACTTTACTCAACCTCCAAAGGCTACATTCGCATGGCCTTGGGGTATGGGGGATGCTTCCTATTAGTAGGGAGAGGATCGTTCATTTTTCGTACCCCAATTATCAGCACACATTCCTGCCCCGCTTAACTCCCTGCTCCATGACTTGTTTTGTTCTCCATTGCACCTTCACGATGTACAGTGGTACCTTGGTACTCAAACAGCTTGGCTTCCAAACAAATCGGCTCCTGAACGCTGCAAACCCGGAAGTGAGTGTTCCGGTTTGCAAATGTTTTTTGGAAGCCAAACATCCAACACAACTTCCGCTTAAGTGCAGGAAGCTCCTGCAGCCAATCGGAAGCTGCGCCTTGGTTTTCAAACGGTTTCGGGAGTCGAACGGACTCCCAGGACGGATTAAGTTCAAGAACCAAGGTACCACTGTACGTGCCTGTGTGCATCGCTTTCTCTTTCCACTTCATTCATCGGATGCAGGCAAAAGAAGTTCATGACGCAGTAAGCCAGTTGGTCTTCACAAGACGCTTCCTCAGGAAAATGCAATCACAGGATGTTGGCTTTGAAAAGTTCAGATGAAGGCAGCGTTTCCCTCCGCATCTAACACTGTGGTATATCATTCTGCACACAGACCCTTTGCGACTCTTATCTGCTTTTCCCCCCCCTCCCCCCTGCCCGGTAAAACTTCTCTTGTAAGCATATAGAGGCAGGGATTTCCCCCCCCTCCTGTTTACCTTCTGTTACACCAGATAGACTACAAATCAGCCGGGATGGAGGAACCTGCCCCCCCCCCAAGAGATTTCCCGTCGTTGCCCATCTTCCTTTGCCATCAGCCATGTTGACTGGGTCTGATGCAAGTGGGAATCCAACAATGTCTGGAGGTTCCTCCATCCTGGCTATAAATCTTAGTTAGGTCTGTTAATGAAGGGTGAGGGTGTTGGACGGGGCGATCATTTTCTTCTCCCATCTTGCGTTCCAGAGATGATCCGCAAGTACCAGCAGCTTCAGCACCAGACTGATACCCGGATCCATCGTTTAGAAGCGGAGACGC
Source organism: Lacerta agilis (assembly GCF_009819535.1). Lineage (NCBI taxonomy): Eukaryota > Metazoa > Chordata > Lepidosauria > Squamata > Lacertidae > Lacerta > Lacerta agilis. The sequence continues at coordinate 19,532,420 of NC_046326.1, read as the reverse complement.
AGAACTTGCAGGCACAACTTGGTATTTCGCACACACACACACACACACACACACACCCTTGGCCTTGGAGATGATCACACATGGATATGTATGGTTGTAGCAACTGTTCTTTGCCCATGTTCATCTTTCAGTTAAGGACTTGGAGAGTGTTTTGCAAACTCTGTCTCTCTCTCTTTGCACCTGGAATCTGTGTGGGGGGTGGGTGGAGTGAGGATGAATCTTAACCCTCCAAACCTTGAGATGGAAATCAGTTTGCCTAATTCTGTTACAAGCCCTACTAAGCTTGCGTTAAGGGAATAGATTCTGGCACATTTTGCTACAGGTGAAGTTGGAGTGCAAGGCCACTTAGAAGCAGTAGAAAATAGATGTTCTCAAGCCCCATCACATGCCACCCCCCGAACTTCTTAGTGCTCTGTCCTGAGATGTTTGTCGCCTGTTACCGTAAGAAACGGCCTTATAACAAGTCAGGCCACTGATCCATCGAGATCAGCATTGCTACACTGACTGGCAGCAGCTCTCCAGAGCTTCAGCCAGGGCTTTCTTCTAGCTAGCTCAACCTGGAGATGCCGGGGATTGACTTTGGGGGCTTTTGTGTGCGTAGTCAGAGCTCCACCACTTAGCTGGAGGCCTTGGAAGGTCCTCTCTGTGCTTTTCCTTCCCACACATATTTGTCTCCTCTTTCTCCTTGCCCAACACTTTCTGCTGCCCTGCAGCTGCCTGCCAAGGTGATCTGCTACAAAGCCAGCTGGACAAGGCAAGGATGCTGGAAGAGAAGGACAAGGCCGTGGCCGAGATGCAGCGCAAGGTTGACGAGATGGAGACAGAATATGAAAAAATCCTGCATGTGAGTTTGGGTGGGTGGCAGGTCATAGATTGCAAAGAAGAGATCATGGGTTCAGCATGTGGGCCATTATTTAAAGAGGGAGTGTCTTATTCCCACAGGTGTGAAGCTCCAGGTGCCATGCATCCCTTCTGTGGCTCATGGCCTGCTTTCAAACACAGATACTGCAGGGTAGTGCCTCTTTGATCTGTTGCCAGCTATTGAAATAGAGCCACCTTTTAGAAATAAAATGGTAAAAAATAATAATGGTTTGCTCTGAAACATGCCCGATGAAGTGTTCTGTGCAACTCAGAAGCTTGCTTCCAGCATTCTGAGTGTTGTTGTGTCCAAACATGAAATTCCTGGGTGCACATTCCTACGTTCTCGCTGTTCTGCGGCAGCAGCTGTTCAGTCATGTGCAGCTACAGAACTGGAAGGATGCCACACTTTTGGTTGCCATCCCTTGGCGCCACACACACACACACACACCCCTCACCCTGCCTCTGACTTCTCCTTCCTGCAGGGTAGCCTGGACTGCGTCCTCTCCAAACTGCAAAGTGCCAAGCTCACCTGGGAGAAGGAGGCTACTGTCATCCACATGGACTCTAAGCACCAGCTGAAGGACTTTGGTCTTAATCCATTGCACATCTGAAGGGAGAGGTCATCAGAGCATGTGCCACCCTCCTCCTACCTAATTCTCAACTCGCTTTGATATTGTGACTTAAGCTGCTATCAGCCCCCGAACATGTGGAAGAATAATAAAGTGTGTGTCTGAGCACATGCAGAGTGCCTTTCTGTCACTAACCTTTTCTGATGTAGTGGGGGAAGGTCTACCCTTAGCAGCAGTCATTCTAAACAGAGGTTAATTTTAACACGAATCTTCCGGCTTCTTCTGTTCACAAAGTCACACCCCAAAGCAGGCAAAAAACGCAGTCTCTTGTTTGATTCTTGCGGGGGTTCAGAGGTGTCCCAGAGCTTCTTCCTCTAATCAGCATGCCTTGCTTCGAGACCGCAGCGCCCGCTTGTCCAAATCCACAGGAAGCATTTTCAGGGGTTGGAGAGACAGATTGCTCAACAAGGCAGCGGTGCGATAGGGGAAAGCCAGGCCATGTGGGAGAGAGGCTCAAACTGCAGTGCTAGCATCTGTGCAACTCCACAAACAGGAGTTCAGCTCCCTGCAGAGCCAGGCTGAAGTTGTGCTCGGTGATAATGGCCTGGCAGCTTCTAGAATGCATGGCTCAATGCATCTTGGCCCTGTGTACAAAACAAAGAGAATGCTGATCAAACCAAACCTATGATTTGAAGGCTGGGATATGCTTAAAAAGAGTGGTGAGAAATAGCTGGTCCCAGGTGATCAGGCACAAAAAGCTTGGGGGAGACACAGAGTTAATTCCATTTTCAGTCTGACAGTATACACTCCAAATGGCCATAATGCATAATTGTGTTGTGGGAAGACAAGCGATCTAGAAACGTTTGTATGGTTATTGCAGGGTTGACGTAGGGTGCCAATGTACATTTGTGAGAGCCAGCACAGAGGCTGGTCTGCCATGAGACGGGACAGGGAGGGTTCCCCCTTCGGCAACAGCTTTTCACTAAGAGATGGGCAGCTCAGAGTGAGGTGTGGAGTACCAAGGAGGAAGGTGTCTTCTGCAAGCTCAAAACAGGCAGGAGCTGTGCAAGGAGCGATGTAGAACAGTACATGCACCTTAATTCTTGTAACCTAGGTGGATCATGAGTCCTAGGGATTGTCTAATCTGTCATTTTCCTTTTCTTTCCATTTATCATTTCTCCAAACTTAAGTTTAGTATGCATCATTTTGCAAATTCTCTTTTTAAGATTCCTCACCAGCATTTTAGTGCAAATTTATCCCAATATACACAATTCTGTGTGCAAAGTACACATTTCTGAAAGCAAATTTCCTTAACGTGACACATTTTTGTACATTATGTTTACTAATATAGGCATTTCCAGCCATGTGCACTTTGCCCTAGTATATGCATTTTTGAACACATTTCTTGGCTGGAGAGTGGAATTACAAAATTTGAAGAAGTGTGGGTTTCAAAAGATGGCTGTGTTTTCAGTTTGTGTATTGTTTCAAAAAGCGCAAATTAGATTGAATCAAATGCAAACTGACTTCCGGCGAGGTCGCCATCGCGGGCGGTCGTGGGTTGCCTCGGCAGCGAGGCGACCCAGTCCAGCCCGGGGGTTGGAGCCCTGCTACCGCTAAGCGGGGCTCCGGTGAGGCGCGGGAAGAGCGTCCCGCGCCTCGGGCTCCCCGGCGGGCCCACTAGGCTCCGTACCCTTCCCTCGTTCCCCCTGTAAAGGGGGAGTGGGGGTGAAGGGACTGCGGAGCTGGGCCATTAGGGGACATGCCCCAACCGGGCGGAAAAGCGGCGGTCGCTGCCCGCGACGAGCGACAACGTTCTCCCTCTAGAAGATGAAAGGAAAAGAAGCCCGGTGGCTGTGAGTACTTGATTGGATTAATCTGTGGACTTAACGATCCGGGAGGTTTCAGGGAAAGGAAGCCTGCCTCCCTCCCTTCGGTGGCAAGAAAATAACGGTTTTTGATAGACTGCTGCTACAATGATGGTTACAATGTTTTGATTTTTTGACAAGTGAGACTATTTAGATTCCCCTTCGGGGAGGAAGATGATGGAGAATATCCCTTTTTAAAGTTGTGGTCTTTACGCCCTGGTTTCAGGGAAAATGGCTGCGAAAATCTGAGTTGGAGTGGAAAACTACTGGCATTAAGATGGAGAAACACTGAAATAGAAACTGAAATTTGACACCTATGCCCGCTTCTACCATGTTGGGCTTTGTTTTCGAACTTGTTTTGAACTCTGGATTAACCGATGAACAAAGGATTACTTTTCTGAAACTGGAACTGCTTAACCTGAAACTGATGGTCTTGAACTGGGACATGAAGAAAAATGTGCTTCCCACAGAGGAGACCTTTCAGGTTATTGATACTATGGAAGAGAGCCTTGGCAAAGAGCTGAAGGGGATGATTGAAGAACAGAGAGAGATGGCTTGGCGACTCCGGGAAAAAGAAACGTCCTTTGGGGGTGGCAGACCCGGGACGGTGAAGATTGTTATATCCAGCCCTCGAGGTGAGAGCTCGGGAGTGATGGGCAAAAAATTAAGATGTATACAAATAGAAGAAGAATGCAGCATTGAACCGGAGAAGCTGGAAGAAGATGAACTGTGTACCCTGATGCTCGAGGCAAGGACTGTTGTGGACTATGTCTGGATCTGTGGACTTATAAGAAAAGAGGACAATTTGAGGAGTGGTTCCGAAGTAAGGTGGAGAAGGACAACGGTTAGAGGGGGGATAGGGTGAACTGTATTAAGCGTAAAATATAAATGGTTTGTTATGGTAACCTGAAATCGGTGTGTCAAGATATTAAGTCTTTTTAAATAAGAAAAGGGATATTTTGAATTTTTTGTTATTAGCAACAGTTTAAGGGAAAGAAGAGGTTTGTTTTGATTTGATATAAGAATAATATGTTAAGATATAAAGTTTTGTTACTAATTATTATGAAGTTACAATATGATTTGATTTTATCCAAGATAAAAGTGAGATATTATTGTAAATTGAAAATAAGAACTTAAGAGGATTGTTTAGATTTGAATTTTTTTAAATGAATTTAATTTTTAGAGAGGTGAAGTTATTAAAGTAGAATTTGGATTTGAAACCGAAGGAGAGAAGGCAGGGGAAGTCAATTGTAAAGATTCGGAACAAGAATTTTGTGTGTGTGTGTGTGTGTATGTAAACAAGAAGAAGAATCTTGGTTATGTTTGTATTTGTTTTGTATAATTGTGGGTGGGTGATTGTTTGGGTAGATGTAGGTGTGGGTGTGGGATTATTCTTTGTTATGAAAAATACCAATAAATTCTCTATAAAAAAAAAGAATCAAATGCAAACTGAATTGAATTTCTCCCCCTATCCCTAATCATGAATTGAAAAGCACTTCCCATCTCTGCCATGCTTCTTAGACAGGTAAGGCCTTTTTTCATCACAGGAGTGTTCCATATTTAAAACCGGTAACCATGAACTCCAGAACCAGCTTGCAAATGCAGTTGTACCTTGGATCCTGAACGCCTTGCAAGTCGGAACGTTTCGGCTCCCAAACGCCGCATACCTGGAAGTGAGTGTTCTGGTTTGCAAATGTTCTTTGGAACCCGAATGTTTGACGCAGCTTCTGATTGGCTGCAGGAGCTTCCTGCAGCCAATCAGAAGCTACACCTTGGTTTCCAAATGTTTTGGAATTTGAACGGACTTCCGGAACGGATTCCATTTGACTTCCAAGGTACGACTGTATATTACTTTAGACTGAAGTTGGGGGGAAATTATGAAATGCTTCTCCCAACACAAAGATCATGCTTTTCGAAAGCTAGATATTTAAAAGAGGGATTCCGGTCTGTCTTTCTTAGAATCACAGAATCATAGAGTTGGAAGGGATCACGAGGTCCAAACCGCTGTGATGCAGGAATCTTTCCCCCCAATATGAGGTGTATACCCAAGACCCTGAGATTAAGTGTCTCATGCTCTACTCGACTGAGCTATGGGTAAGCTTGTTGTGTGAATAGTGTCATTCTATGGTTTAGCTAGCTTTTGCCAATATGGTGCCCTCTAGATGATTTTGACCACAGCCCCTGCCCCGTCTGAAGGGCACTCAATTGGCGAAGGCTGATTTATTCACTAAAAGGCACCAGACATTGGCCAAGGAGCAGGGCCGTCTTAAGGAGATTGGTCGCTGTGGCGCAGTGATCCCTCCGGCGCCCCCGGTGTACCGCCTCTCCACTGCCTCCCTCCCGCGCTTGTCGCCCCTTGAGAGGGGGGGTGGGTGAGCAGGGGATGAGGGGCGTGGCGCTGGAGCGGCGCGGGGCTCTGCGCGCCCTTCCAGTGCTCCCAGGACAGGAGGCGAGGGCGGCCGGCTCGCAGCCCGCCAGGGACTGACTGGCATGGGCGGCAGCGGCTGCACCGCTGGCACGCGAGCGCCCGGCCGACAGCCCGCCCTCGGGGGCGGGTTGGGTAGGGGGGCGGCCAGTATGCCGGTGGGCTCGATCCTTCCAGCGCCCCATGCATCCGGGGGAGAGCGCTGGCGGCGCAAGCACCCGGCTGCCCGTGGGGGCGGGGGGAGGCTGCCGGCGGGGCCGTGCTACTCCCCCCCCACTTGCTGCACTCGAAGACGGGGCTGTGCCGTCAGCGCGTGAGCGCCTGCCTGCCCACCTGCCCGTGGGGTCAGGTTGGAGAGGGGGCGTCCAGTATGCCGGCGGGCTCGCGGGGGCGCCCCTGGGGGCCCGGTGCCCTGGTGCGCTGCGCCACCAGTCCAAATGGACGAGACGGCCCTGGTCAGGAGTTTCCAGTTGCTGTTGGGAGAGAGGGAGAACAACATTCTAGCTTCCTGACTGGTGTGTCCTTCGAGCTTTCCATGACACTTGTGATGGTGAGGAGGATGATCAAAATGATATCTTTAATTATGTGGTCCCTCACTTGAAGCGATACAGTCCAGAAACAATATTACCACGTGGTCCACACTCTTTGCAGCGCAAAAGGCGGGAAAGGTTTAACCGAGGTGTTCAAAATGGCTGTAAGCAACCATACAGTGTCCCTATAGTTAGGCATCGTTACCTCTTTTGCGAAGGCTGACGAGCTGCTGCCAGACTGCTCCGGATGCAGTCTGTTCTCATGGAGGTCCGTTCTCGGGTGACAGAGGCAGGGCGCGAAGGCAGCGTTGCTATTTTCCTGGGGCATGCTGGGAGAGGGGGAGGCATGAACGACGTGCAAGCCCGATGGGGGCTCATGGTCATCGTAGAAAAGGAGAGGTGATAACCCAACCTGGGAAAGCAAAAACAGACCCGCAAACATCACGATTAGGGTATTGTCAGCAAACCCAACAGAACCCTTCCAATGCATGGAAGGGGTTCACGTTACCGTTTGACACCCGAAAATTACTTAGGACCCAAGAAAGATATGAAACACTTGTCTCCATTCCTACAGACCCTCTCAGGTGTTAAGACCTCCAGGAGGGTGGGGTGCTCTCTTGACAGCTCAGCTGTCGACAGAAGTGCAGGGAATGGCTGCCCAGGGTTTTCTCCATGGCTACCCCTAAATTATGGAATTCCCTCTCCTCAGAGGTACATCTTCTTTGCTGCATAGATTTTGCTGTATGCTGAAGATGCACCTTTTTGCCATAGCCTGTGACTGCTAACTCACCTCTTTCCTGCCGAGTATATACTTCTCTGCTCCATTTGGGATGACTTTGGTTGTTTTATAATCCTGCTGGTTTTATCTGTTTTTATAACTATATCTAATATTGTTGTAACCCGTCCTGGGACTTTATGATGAAGGACACCTAAGAAATGCATATCTAAATACAATTAACTTCTAAGCTCTCTCTTGCCCCCCCCCCCCCGAATGTTACAGAATCATGGAAGGAAACCAACTAATCCTCTTCCCCCCCCCCCCACCATGCACCAAGACAAAGGAATCAAAGCATTCTTGACGGTACACAAATGGCATGTGCAACACCAGCTACTGCCAACCTGGTGCCCTCCAGATGTTAGGGAGTAACACTCCCATAAGCCCCAGCATCGTACAGTCATTCTGGCTGGGGCTGATGGGAATTGTAGTCCAAAATGTCTGAAGGGCACCAGGTTGGCAATGGCTGTGCTAGGTGCTCTGAGCTATAAAGTATGTAGGTACACTCCATTGTCTTAAGTTTTATGCCAGTTTAACTGTCATGGCTTCCACCAAAGAATCCTGGGAGATGTAGTTTTTAGCACAAGTGCAGAGAATTATCTGAGATCCCACTTCCGGCCTCCAAATCTGTAGATCCCCCGAGGGAGATCTATTCAGCTAGTTTCTCTGCAGCGAGCAGGTGCTCAGAGATACGGAAGGGAATCCCACCTCGGAGCATCTTCGCCCAATTCAATAACTTTATTATTGTATAATATCTTTGGCCCATTGTGTAAGTTCATTATAAATGGTTATCTTTTCCCCAATAAGTTTGTGGTCTTTATGGTAGAGGGGAAACCTTTCTATAGGATCCCACCGCAATCTCCTTGGTGCTCTCTCATTCTCAAACTGCTGCATACCGAGTCGTAGAACTTGCTTCCTTCTGCGTCAATAACCAACAGGGCCACCCGGCTGCTGTCGGCCCGTATCCTCAGCACCACCTCCTGGTGGTCCAGGTCCTCAGTGCCCTCACCGTTCACAGCCAGGAGACGGTCGCCATCTCTCATCCCTGCCTTCTCAGCTGGCAACCCGGACTCGACCTCCCTCAGAAACTGACCTGCAAGTCATAGATGGGCGAGACAAAAGCAGCGGCGTTGATTATCCCAGTGGCTGCGCCCTGCTTCCTTTACGTTTATGAGCATTTTACGTGGCGTGTGTGTCTTACATGTGCTCCTCTAGTGAAGTCGCTATAGGCGAATAAGCAAAGCTCTCTTCTGTCCTATTTGCTATAGAACAAGGAGCTGCAGTTCAGTGGAAGAGCAAAATGCAGGAGTTCATCCCTGGCATCTCCATGTAGGTCTGGGAAAGCTTCAGTTTTAAACCCTGGAGAGCTGCCATCTCTCAGTGTAGACCAGCATTGGGGACTGACCAGGCCATGGACCTATTTAGTTCTAGCACTGGTCCTAATTTGGCACGAGAGGACATTTTCCCTAAGCCACACAGACCTGGTTTAGCCTCTGTTAAGATGGTGAATTTTAAAAAAAAGCCAGCCCACACCTTATGCAAAATTCCATTAAGTTTGTCCTGAATGGGTGTTTTTTTTAAAAAAACAAAACAAAAAACAACAACAACAACCCAAAGATGCAAAACATCCAAATGATATCTGTGAAGTTAAATAGATGACTGGCAGTGAGAGGAGTTGCTCAACCCTACCCCCCATATTTGAATATTCAAAATGTATTTATTTATCAAGACTTGCATACTGCTTAAGCATCAAAATCTCGAGGCAGTTTATATAAAACATACCTTAAAATTACCAATAAAGTCAGAAGTTAAAGACAAGCCAGCCTAACATATGTCAAAGAAAATCAGCCTTGCTTAAACAAAAACAAAAACAAAAAGAGTCCATTGGTGGACACTGAAAACAGTGCAGCGAAGGGCCCTGCCTATCAAGGGGCAGGGAGTTCCAATGTGTCAGTGCAGCTATGGTGAAATATAGATTCCTTGAAAATGTCTGTTTCCTCTCAAATCATCCCTTCAAAGTACAGGGGGAAAGATGTTGGGTCCTCCTTTTTTTCCCTTGGGGAGAAACGCAGCTGGGTGGGAGGAAACATTTTGTCTGGATGAAAGGGGGAAAGCTCAAGCAGTCCTCTGTCTTACCTCAAAGCCACCTACTCTGCTCTCGAATTTAAATACCGTGGAGCGACGTGCTGTGTGCAGTCTGGCTCTTTTCCCAGGCGAGGGGCCTCACCTCTTTCTCCTGAGCAACGTTTTTCTTCTTTCAACAAGAATCCGTATCCATCTTGGCCTCTCACCATCTGCAGCTTCCTCACCTCAAAAGGAACCCAGGAAGCGTCAGCCATGGCGGCTGTTACCTTAACGCCGCGTTGCCGGTAAAACTCCTCTGATTTGGCGTCGATCACCAGCAGCCCCATTGGGTTGCTGCTGTGCTTGATCTGGAATCGAAAATTTGGGTACGTAAGCCAAACCCAGGGAGGATACAGTGCGCTGCTCAGAGTTTTCCCTCTAGCTAGGATTGAAATTCTCAGGCAGGGAGGGGCCTTCCATAGGAAGGTGTTCCTGGATGTGACCTGGTCCCCAAGCTGTTCAGTCAGTTGGCTAAAGCCAACATTTCTGTCATCGAGTGACAGCCCTGGTACCTTTTTGTGAAGCTGTGCAAAAGTCCAACTCTCCACACAAGCACCGTTGAGCTCCAGGAGCCACGAACCATCTGGCACCCCTGCCTTGTGAGCTGGCCCGTCCTTTGGCACAGACAGTCGGAATGTGCCCTTCACCCCTGCAAAGCAAAGGATATGAAAACAGGAGAATGAGAAGGGGGGAAACTAGCATTTATCAGCCAGGACCCCTCTTTTTGCCTTCACCTACTCCAGTGTTTCCCAAACTTGGGTCTCCAGCTGTTTTCAAACTACAACTCCCATCATCCCTAGCTGGCAAGACCAGTGGTCAGGGATGACGGTTAGCCAAGACAGAATGTGGCTCTCAAGATGGAGAAGTTTGCCACCCTGTTGTCCATGTTGATTTTCACTACCAGTGAAATCAAAATCCTGCCAATGTTTCTATCTGCTTACAGTGGTCTCTTATATAACTTATAAATTTTTCCCATCAGTTTGGTTTGCCATTCCTCTCCGATAGGGACCTTATGGTTTGATATAAAAGTTAGAGGTCGGAAGAAGATGCAGTTTTAAATGTTTAAAATGGGACTCCATGGAGTGGGTGGGGTGGGGTGGGGTGGAAGTCCTGAGATTTGGAGAAATCTCTGTATATGGATATATATTTGGTTTTTTTATAACTTTGTATTGATAAAATCAAATAAAAATTATTTCAAAAAGAAGAAGTTGGGCACCTTGGATTTAGAACAATGAAAGGGGATGAAGTGTTCCAAATTTGGGGGGGGGAGGCATAATTATGTGTCAAAAAATCTGAGCTCAATTATAAATTGTGTTATTCCACCTTTTTTTAAAAAAGTGATTGTTATATATTTTTAGTGATGTTCCACTTTTTACTATTTTGTACAACTGATAGTCTTTAAATATTAGTCTGTTTGGTGAAGTGTCGATCCTAGAGACTCAAAACTGGTTTTGAAGCCCTCTCATTTTTGCAGGGTGTTCTGGGGGACCAAGAATCTCAAACAGAGATTTCAAAGGAACTTTACAAAAACTACAATTCTTGGGAATCTTTTTTTTTTTTTTTTTTGCGGCCGCCGCGCCCCCCCCCCCCGGCAACCATTAGTTAAACTGATTTAAACCCTGATGATAAGTTTGTTCTGTAAATATACCCTTAGAATCAAGTTTGGGAACAGTTTCCTGCAGTGGGTATATATTTTCCCCACTCAGAAACAGCAACCTCTTTGTTCTTCTGTTCTCCTCTATTATCCCTTGCAATAAAAACTAATAACAAACAATACCCCTTGCAATAAATCTGGGCAGCAAAATAAACAATGGGTGGGGGGGGGGGAAACCAGTGTGTGCAAAGTGTCTTGGATTTGCACAGTGTAATCTGACGGTAAAATTCTGGTTTTCCTCCTGGCAGAATTTGGTTACTCGTGGTGAAAAACACAACAAACTGCAGTGCGGGTTTCGCTACCTTCTGGAGCTGAAACACTGAAGCCGAAGCCACTTTGGTCCTTGTTGACGCAGCACAGCCGTGGCCTGTTGTGATGGGGCAAGAGCTGGCCAATGTCCCGGTCGAGGGCATTTGCCAACTCATAGGATGTCCCATCCAGGACGGTGAGAGAGACTTGCTTCCCGCTGCTCTTGATCTTCCAAACCACCTGCCGAGAAAGAGAGAAAGACATAACAGCAGAACTCCTGGGCATCCAATGAAGCTGAGTGTTGCAAAGACAGATGAAAGGAAGTCCTTCTTCACACGGCGCATAGTTCAACTATGGAACTCACTTCTGCAGGAGGCAGGGATTTGAAAGGTTTAAAAGAGGGTCAGACAAATTCATGGAGGAGAGGACTACCAGGATGCCTATGCTCTGAACATACAATCAGAGGCAGTGATGCTTCTGAATGCCAGTTGCTGGAAACCACAGGAGGGGACAGTGCTCCTGCTTGAGCTTTTCCCATAGGCTGAGAGAACAGGATGCTGAACTAGATCGGCTATTGTTATAAAAATTAGGTGCAACCCCAGAAGGGAGTCCACGAACCCGGGGGAGAGCCTTAGTAGGGCTCCCCTCCTCTCAGGAGCACTTATGAATAAATAGAGACGATACAGAATCTCCCAAAGCAAGGCGATAGCCCTTTATTAGAAACTGCTGCAGCAGGGTGTCTTGCAAGCAAAAGACCTCGAACAAAGGCGCGCAAGCTCCTATATAGACTTTTGGAATTGCCCCCCTCCAGCTCAATACCACCCCTCCATACATCAGAATTACATCACAAATTGGGAGGGTCTGGTAGCAGTGATCTGAGCATCTTGGACCCTGCCCCCATGTCTCCTCTTGCCCTCCACCAAAAACCCATCAAGTGAAACAAAAGATATTTACATTTCCCTATATCCCAGCCAAGTTAATCACACCCTTTTGTCTGGCACTCAGGTATCAGGATACCAGAGATTATCACTCAGGCAGAGGGCTGCTGAGTAGCTGGAGGGGCAACCCCCCCCCTTTGTTCCTGAGACAAAGAAATACTTGGTCAGTTGGGAGTCAAAAATGGAGTGAGGCCTGTCTTCCTGTGCTGTTTTTCAGACATGTGGCCTTATTTGTTTTGGTACATTAATAACAATTATTATATATATAATAATTCTTATGGTCATAAGTTCTTAATGAGCAGTGACCCCCAATTTCCTCCTACCCCCCTGGACCACTTGAAATTTTTTAAGGGCCTTGATGGATCGCATAAGAATTTTTCTTCCTGTTACAGCAATTGCGATGCACTGTGCTAGGTGCTGGATTGTTTTAATTTGGATTTTTCATCGCTCCTTTCTTGCGTTGCATTCTGTTGTATTAATATTTGAATTCTATGGGGGAGGAAGCCCACCTTAAATGGGAAACAGGGAGCCACCATTCCCAGCCAAACCTCACCCTGAAGTGCTCCAGGCCTTCGACATAAGCCCCGTTCACCTCTAAGATCCGGTCTCCATCCTGCAGGCCTCTGCGGTGAGCCACACCCCCTGGCGTCACCTGTCGCACGATGTGCCCGTTGTTGGCCGCCTCCTGCCGTAGCCAGAACCCAAAGCTCTCCCCGTCCTCTTTCTTCAGGAAGCAGAAGCGCACCTGAGCGCCTCCCTCTGGCTCTGTGGGAAACAAGATCAGACCCGGGGTCCCCAACGCAGCACTCGTGGGCAACAAAACATCCTCAGACACAGCTCTGCACCCACCCAGCCTTCTGACATTGCCCAATTTTTAATTTTAATTGGATTTTTTGGCATGTTGTTCTGGAAAGTCACCTGCTTCTGCTGCTGCTTCTCTCTCTCTCTCTCTCTCTCTCTCTCTCTCTCTCGCTCTCTCTCTCTCTCTCTCTCTCTCTCTCTCTCTCTCTCTCTCTCTCTCTGCTTTAGGGTGCAAGTAGATGTTTTGACTGGTGTGCACCAGCTAATGACATCCTTCCCATCCAGGTTGACCCAGGCCTTTACATCACTTAAATGCAGCCTTCCTGCCCCCCAACCCCACCCACTGATCCTGGATGTTTGGATAAAACCCACATATAAACAGGGAAGGCCCGGGACAAGACTGGGACAGGGGTGTCAATTTGAATAAAATATGGGGGGGCAGGTAAGCCCCACTCCACATAATCAATCACATGACACGGCACACACACACCATTTGAGTGGCAATGCCCATCAACTGGGGAGAGGGCTGTCCCCTCTAATATTTTATGGGGGAGGGTGAAGAGACTTCGTCCCCTATGAGTGGCTCCTATGGATAGGGAAAATATCATGTGGATACATTAATGAGGAGACAGAGCAGTGTGAAGGCACATTTTTTTCAGTATGGACAAGCCCTGGGTGGTGGTATTATTTCTGAAAAGCTTTTTGGCTGTGGAACAGGCATTTTGTGGTATGTGTGACAGTCCCTTGGTTGTCGAATGTACCAAAGAGCAGGCGTTGACACACTCAAAGATGCAAATGATGTATAATTATTGTAAATCATGCGCATTTACCTCCCAACCCTGAACAGTGATAGTTAACTGTGTTTTTGTTTTTTGTTTCGTAAATAAACAAACATAGTTTGGCAAATTAAGTGCAAATTAAGTCGATTTACATCAAAATGCGTGCCCCACTGAATGTGCTATCTAAAGGACTAGGTGGTAAACAGCTCTCAGGTCCTTGACATGGAAGAAGAAGCAACCCTCCCTCTTTGCAAGCACCAAGAGGGAAACAGCTGGTCCTTCCTCTGCCACCCACGCAGCAGCCCCAGATGCCGCTCCCCATTGTTACCAGAATCCTCTGCCAGTGACAGGGCTGGGTTATCGATCCCATCTCTGGGGTTAAATTCAAATTTCCTGTAACACCAAGAAGGAGAAGGAAGTGTCAGCCACAGCTTGGAGGCAGTCAAGGGTTCTCAGGCTCGTGAGAACCTACGTCAGGCAAAGGCAGTCCAACCAGCCCTGGCAACCCATTCACAGCCTGCATTTTTAATATGTTTCATGAGTGGGTTAAATTTAAATATGTTTGTGCCCCAAACCTCAGTACAGGAGCATTTGGCTGTGTGCTTCCAGTTTCAACCCACCATGCTAATCTGATTGTGTAAAGTGCCCCTCCCTGTGTGTGCGTGTGTGTGTGTGTGTGTGTGCGTGTGTGCCCTCGACCTGGTGTCCAAGGGATGCCAGGAATGACCACTTGTTTTCAGTGGAGTAGCTCAACTTGGCACTTACATAGTTAACTCTGCAGTGTCCCTGGGCCCTGCAAAAAAAGAAAGATTTGGGGGTTAATGAAATGCATCATACTCACTCCTGAAAGGCAGATACCCTCCTTCATCCCAAAAGGGTTGCATATCCTCTTCCCCTTTGATGAAGATACATATGTTTTACCTTTAGGAGTAACTCAGGGTAGCTACATCTTCCCATTTACTCCAGCTCCAATGCGTTCCAACTACTGGTGAAGCCAAGGACAAAACCCATAGGTATCTTGTAGGATCTTGGAAAATGCTCATGTTCGATGTGCTTTCCCTCAAACCAGCAAGCCACATTTATGGCTGCCGTGTGTGCCGTTGAAACAGCCATTGCACATGTGTTCATGGGAGAGCACAGCCCCCCCCCCCAATGCACATCTTTTGGGGATGTAATCTTGCAGGAGCCAGGTGACTCATACAAAAGCATGTCCCTGCAAACTGCCTAAATCAGGAAGAAGAAGAAGAAGAAGAAGAAGAAGAAGAAGAAGAAGAAGAAGAAGAAGAAGAAGAAGAAGAGTTTGGATTTGATATCCTGCTTTCCACTACCCGAAGGAGTCTCAATGCAGCTAACATTCTCCTTTCCCTTCCTCCCCCACAACAAACACTCTGTGAGGTGAGTGGGGCTGAGAGACTTCAGAGAAGTGTGACTAGCCCAAGGTCACCCAGCAGCTGCATGTGGAGGAGCGGAGACACGAACCCGGTTCCCCAGATTATGAGTCTACCGCTCTTAACCACTACACCACACTGGCTGGTTGAGGGGTATGAGCCACTGGTTTAAAGTGACACGATACTGCTTTGAATGTATAGTGCAGATGGGGCCCATGCTAGAGATGGTGAAGCTGGAGCCGCCAAATGTCGTTTGATTCCAACAGCCCTGGGAAGGGAGACGGTGTGGCTTTCCCCCTGGCCTGAGTGGTCACATGAAGAAGCCTACGAGCCCAGAAGCCGTATCACAAGTGAAAGAGGATATGGTCGCAGCTTCTCCTTACTGGTTTCTCTTCTGCAAGTTCCTCTTTGCTTACCCCCCCCTCCCTGACTTGCCATGAGAGCAAAATGAAAATTCTCCTGCTGGATCAACCTTTCTCCAACTGGCAGCCCACCAGGCAATTGGGGCTGCAACTCCCAACAACCCCAGGCAGAAACATAGGGCTGTGGTGGCGGGGACTCAGTCATGGGGCTTGCAGCCCCAGCGATCTGGTGGGCAGCAGGTTGGGGAAAACTGAGCTAGTTTGTGGAGGGACGGAATGGAAAGAAGTGAAGCTGAGAACTGGCTGCTTGACAGTGACCAGTTCTTTGCCTTTCTGTATAGTGCAGACTTGCAAAAGCAAGTTCTGTGTCAGATGACCAGCAGCAGAACTGAAAAGCGGCAATCCCTAGATCCCAGGGACATAGGAAGATGCTTTATCTTGTGGTCCACCTAGCAAAGAATTTTCTACATCAGGAATGGGGAGCCAGTGGCCCTCCGGATATTGTTGGACTCCAGCTCTCAGCATTTCTGACCATTGGCTACACAACAGGAGTTGGAGTATAACAATATCTTGAAGGCAACAGGTTCACTGTCCTTGGTCTACACCAGTGTTTTTCAACCACTGTTCCGCGGCACACTAGTGTGCCGCGAGATGTTGCCTGGTGTGCCGTGGGGAAAATTGAAAAATTCAAGATAATTACTTTATATATAGTCAATATAGGCACAGAGTTAAAATTTTTTAACATTTTCTAATGGTGGTGTGCCTCGTGATTTTTTTCATGAAACAAGTGTGCCTTTGCCCAAAAAAGGTTGAAAAACACTGGTCTACACAGTATTGATTCTGCAGGATGAGGAATCTGTGGCCCTCCAGATTTTGTTGGAATCCAAGTACCATCAGTCTAAGCAATCATGGCCAATTGTAGGGAAGATGGAAGCTGTAGTTCAGCAACCTCTGGAGGGCCAATTCCCCCCACACACCCACACACCCCTGTCCTATGCTGTCTGGCAGCAGCTCTTGAGGGTTTCAGGCAGGGGACTTTCCCTGTCCTTCCTAGAGTTGCTGGTGATTGAATCAAGCTGTATCCCCTTCTTCTCCTGACCCAGTCCTGGAAGAGTCATCATCAGAAGATGCGGAAGAATGAGGAAGAATGAGGAAGGGTGTTTGTGTTTTGAGCATTTGCAGAGGGCTGTTCTGCAGCTGTGGTTAAGCACAGTCAAAGGCAAACTATTTGAATTTTCATTTAACAGGGCACGGGGAGCAATTCCGGCCACACAGTTGCAGCAGATTGGAAGCTCTTGCACAAGCAATCTTCTGCTTCTCCAAGAGGTAAGACTTATTAAGATAATGAAAGTGATAGGAAAATGCACCAGAAGTTGGGGGTTAGATGCAACGTCATCTAACCTGTCATCTAACCGCAAACAAATAAGAATGAATACTCAACAGATAGGTTGTCTGCAAGCAACCTTAAACAGAGAGACAGGATTCCAAACAAAAGTCCAAAGGTGAGATGTGAGATACGTATCTCCAAACTCAAATCCAAGCAGTGGGTTGTCTTAAGAGCATTTGCCACAGTTAACTTTTGACGCTTCAGAGTTAATATGGTAAGACATTCCTCCCCTGCTTTTCAAATAAAGGGAAAGTGGGTATAAAGTAGGACATTGATCTCTTGTACAGTGGACTCACCTTCTCTCTCACTCTCTGGCTTTGTACACACCATACTTTTAAAGCACATTTAAAGTACACACACCCCAAGAATCCCAGGAACCACAGTTTGTTGTTAAGGTTGCTGGAAATTGTGACTCTGTGGGGGGGTAAACCACAGCTACAAGGATTCCTTTGGGGGGGTTGCTTTAAATATATTCAGCTTCTTTCCCCACCTTGCAAAGGCACCCGTGCTTTGCCTTAAAGAAAGCGAGGAGCATCATGACCTGGGAATACCCCAATGCAGAAAGCTCCACCTGTGGAACTGCAGCTGCTAAAGGCATAGGAGCCTGCTAGAGCAAAAGGGCAGCACCATGGTGTTTGTTTTTTTGATCTCTCTAACCTGCGAATAGCAGCCAGGAGGGCCACACACAGTCACAACCCCATCTACCTCTTGAGCTGAGTTGTTGCCGATGCTTCGTAGCCATCAATGCCATCAAAATGCTTCGTCTTAAAGGAGCGTCCCGATTTGCACAGTGTAAGCCCCGGAAAGAAGCAGCTGTTCACACATGGAAGCCAAACTCAACGGAGAAAGCGTTACTTTATAATGGTGGCCAACAGTCCCATTGGTTAAGATGCTGCCTGCTTACCACCCCCACCCTAGAGCCCATGAAAACTCTACACACCCCTTCCTTGGGGAACCCAAAGATACCACTTTAAGGGTGCCCCCCAGCCAGTCACCTCTATCAGCTCACCTTCCTTTCCTCCTGCTTCACGACTGCTTGAGTGTGTGAAGGTCCAAGGTCCGGCCTGAAGTGGCAAGTGAATCTGGGGACCCCGCCTTTTTAAAGAGATCACCAGAGTTTAATGTTTAAACTGGGCAGGAGTCTTCACTGCAACTGTGCTTACTTATTTCCACCTCTTCTCAGGAGCTGATCAAGGAAAGGAAGGCTATTCTTTCATTCCTGGGGAGGGAGTTGCAGGGGGGACGAAGACGACGATGACGACACCCAAACATTTCCAGGCTGTTGCTATTTTCAGGTGGCGTTCAGTGCCACACCGGCAAATCCAGGTTGCACAATTGAAGTTGACCTCACGCTCTTAAACACAACACACCCACTTCCCTCCAAAATCAGCCTTTTTGCTATAAGGGAGGTGATGGCGGAATGGCCTGGAAAGTGTGGAATAACAATTGCTTGGTGCAATGTGTGCTATAGCTTTAAGGCACATCCGCAGTGCATCCTTTCCCTCAAGGAATTCTGGACACTGTAGTTTGCCCTTCACAGAGTTACAATTCCCAGCAACCAATAACAAACCACAATGCCCAGAATTCTTTGAGGGAAGGAACATGCTTTGAATGTGCTAGCGAGATAGATAGGCCTATATGTGTAGCAAAGGATGAGCACACAGCACATGCTCAGAGGACCTGGTTTTGTTTCTTTGTTTTTTACCATTACACATTGATCGCGTGCCACCCTGTCCATTTTGACAGGGCTGTGACTAAGCGTGATTAGTAAAATATATAAGCAACAATCAACATGTTCCAGGGCAGGTTTCATTTCCCCTGCAGATTTCCAGATCTTTTAGCTTACAGTTGCTTTATAGCATAGATTAATATTATAATTTCACATTGTGTTGTTTACTTTTTACAAATCTTTTAACAAGAAGGGATTTAAAAAATTGCTTGAATTTTATTTTAATGAAGAAAGCTTTTATATCTTTTTACTGCCTGGAGCCCAATAGGATTGGAGTGGGAAATTTAAGTTTAAATAAATGAGGCTACTTTCCTACGGATACTTACACTGAACAAAGTGGCACTTACTTATTGAGTGAACGTATGCACAAGAGCAGTCTTGCAAAAGTCTAGCTCAGGGGAACCTTTGGCCCTCCAGATGTTGCTGAACTACAACTCCCAACATCCCTAGTCATTGGCCATGCTTTCTCGGGCTGATGGGAGTTGTAGTTCATCAGCACCTGGTGCCCCACACCTGAACTACCTAATCCAGCATCCCATTTCCTTCAATGCTCAACCAGATGTTTCCTGAAAACTCATAATACAGACATGAAGACCCACAGTCCTTTTTTCCCCCATTCCCCAGCCAATTCCAAGGTATATTGCCTCTGGCTTTGGAGGCTCTCTGTAGCTTTCATAGCAAAGAGCTGCTGGTTCCTGTCTGCCATAACCTAACCCTTTGAAAAGCTGTTTGGGCCACTAGCCATTCCTGCATCTTGCGGTATTGAGATCCGCCAGCTCATTATGTGTTATGCGAAATAGAACTTCCTTTTGTCTGTCTAACCAGCTCTCACCCCATAGCTGCTGGACTCCATACCTGCAGATAAAGCAAACCCCCCAACCCCCCCAAACCTATTTAGAATTTTTTTGATGACAGTATCAAAAAGAGGCACAGAAACCAGATGTGTTCTGTTGAAACAAAGTGCTTTTATTTTTAAGGAGGCACAATGGCGAAACAACTGTGAATAATAATAATAATAATAATAATAATAATAATAATAATAATATTTACTAGTTGCTTCCCACACAGGAAAGCGAACTCAAAGCAATTTACAGATACAAACATAACAAAGAAGAGCCCCCCACTCCACAAAAACCCACCTCGGCCCTTTTTCATGTTTGCTGCTTCCACCCCCAAGGACACAATCCGAACCCCAGCCTAGAAGCTTGGCATGAGATGAACAACAGAGCCAAGGCAATTGCTCCTTTCGATTCTTCAAAAGAATCAATCCAGTGGGTGGGAATGACTCACATGCTGCATAGCTATAGGCCAGCCACAGCGAGCAAAAGGAAGTAGCTCCAGCAGGGCTAGGAACTACCAGATTCTGCATGCTGCTAGTCCTCAGTGATAAAAAAAGAATGAACCATTTTAGTCCTTGGCCCCAAAAACGACTGGCGGATTCCATGTGTGAAGTTGTGAATCTTTGAAAAGCTGAGGAGCTGCTCCACTGAGGGGAAGAAAGCGTGGCTCATGAGGTATTTGTGTTTAGAATTGATGGCAGAGGTTGGAGAGAAGCAGTGTCACTTGGAAGGCTGTGTTCCTTCAGGCAACACAGAAGCACCCCCTCACTTTGATCACGCAAAAGCCAGCTTTGCCAGTGCACAGCTCACTGTGGTCCTCAGCTCAGCCTTTCCCTGAAAATCAGCAACTCATATTCATAGCGGGTGGAGATGCTGAGAACAGTTTCATTCAGCATCACCTCCCTTTGCTGAGCAGTCAGAAAGAGGGTTCCCTGTAGAGTCTGTATCTATACGGCTGCACTCAATGTCTTATCGGAGAGTGGGATCAGTCTGGAATTGACCCACTGCATGCTGTTCAGTTTTCTCTTCCGGGCGACCAAGCTCTGGGTAAAAATCAGTTCTGCAGCTTTTTAGCAACACTGCACAGAACAGATTGGCATATATGCCTGTGGCATCACAAACACAGCTCCCCACCTGCCTGGGAGCAATGTTTTGACTTCGAAATTCTCTTCTGCATTATTGAATTAAAAACGAAACACCAATAAGGTAGCAAATAAACATTTAAATGAATATGCATAGATGAAATACATATATATACACACACACACCGTATTTTTCTGTGTATAAGACGCCCTCATGTATAAGACGACCCCTAATTTTTTTAACCCAAAATTAAGAAATTTAATTGTTTAGCTTTTTTGGGGGGGGGGTGAGGTCACTTCCGCCAATCGCTCACCTGCCTGCCCGCCACTGCCGATCGCTTGCCACAGCCACTGCCGATCGCACATGTCGCTGCAGCCGCCAATCGCCTGCCCAATTGCTGCTGCCAATCTCCTGCTTGCTGCATTCACTATCCGTGTATAGGACGACACCCAATTTTTGCCTCTTTTTAATAGCAAAAAGCATCATCTTATACACAGAAAAATACGGTATACAGTGGTACCTCGGGTTAATAACTTAATTCATTCTGGAGGTCCGTTCTTAATCTGACACTGTTCTTAACCTGAAGCACCACTTTAGCTAATGGGGCCTCCCGCTGCTGCTGCGCCGCCAGAGCACGATTTCTGTTCTTATCCTGAAGTGTTATTTCTGGGTTAGCAGAGTCCTTAACCTGAAGCATCTGTAACCCAAGGTACCACTGTATGTTAAGGCACGCAGCTTATCCGAAATATGAGAGAGATGTGGGAGACGGACCATGGAATCAGAGTTCAAATGGTGGTATTATATCTGCCACATGCATTGTGAAGGTGGAAGGAAGCCAGGCTGCTAAGAACATCAGAAGATCCCTTTTGTAACAGGCCAAAGGTCCATGTAGCCCAGAAACTTATTCTCACAGTGGCCAATCAGATGACTCCAGGAAGCTCCCAGGCAGAGCATGAAGGCAGCAGCCCTGCTTGACTATTGCTCATCAGAAGATCCCTGTCGGAACAGACCAAAGGTCTATGTAGCCCAGCATCCTGTATCCTACAGCGGCCATTCAGGCGGCTCCGGGAAGCTCACAAGGCAAGGCATGGAGGCAGTCACTCAACCCGGATGAATCTGCTGTGTAACGACTTGTTTGTACCCACCCTGGGTACCCACATTCCCCTGGTGTTTGCCTTTTCCAAACTGGCACAAGCACACCCTTTCCCCAGGAGTCTCCAGCAGGAACGGAGCACTAGGAAGTGCCCTGCTGAAGGTCTCCCAGCATCCGCTTGACTTCGTTCTCCACGCGGATGAACTTGGCCTTCTTCCAAGGATTGGCCGTTTCCCGGCGGCTGCACCGCAAGTCCTCCAGGAGCAGGCCGAGGTGCTGCCGCACCCGGTCGCGGTCCCAGACGGGCAAGTTCTTCTGTACTACGTTCAGGATGACGGCCCAGTAGTCGGAGACGTCGGCCCCCATCGTCAGGAAGATGAGCACCTTGATGCCGTCGCGTTCCTTGCGCAGCGCATGGAGGGCTCGCTTGCCTTCCTCGCTGATCTCGTTGAAGTACAAGCTGGAGGGAAGGAAAGGGGGAAAGCTGAAGCAGGCGGGAAAGGCCTCTGTGCCCAAGAAGAAACAGCCAATTGGAGGAGCCGCCATGTTGAGGCAGTAACCAATGCCGGCAGCAGAATGTGGTGCTAACAGGGTGGAGTTTTAGAATGGGCTGCACCATTTCAGCCCACAAGAGGTAGAGGGGTGGGAGGGAGGGAGGGAGTCACATTTCTGAACAACTATTTATGTCGAAACGTCCCTGCAAATAGAAAGCCAGCTCAGCAGGCAAAGGGCTATAACCTCTCACTTTGAGATATTAGCTTTCTATATGCAGGAAAATGGTAAAAAGATAAAAAAAGACCAGAGAAGTATCCGAAAGGAGTGCCCCCTCACCTGCAGTCCAAAATGGTCCAGTCTTTTCTCCCAACCACATGCATGGACCCAGACTTAGGCAGTTAGCTAGAACGTAGATGTGCATCAACTTCTGACAAATTTGGGAGAGGAAATCCCCACCACCATTTAAAAAGCTACACCCACTTATCCTGTCCCCCCCCCCAAAAAAAGTTTGGGATTTTTAACACTGAAAATTCATGGCACATTTTATTGCAAATTTCTCCTAATATAAATGTTTGCATGTACCTTTGTGTAATAAGCACATCTTTGCAAAGCATTTTCCCCTAATATAAAGCGTATCACCATGCTATGTTTATAAGCAGAAATGTTATTTTTAGGCAAACTTTACCCTACCATATTAATTTCTCTACACACTGCTCTGCTAGACAGCCACACTGCAAAATTCAGAGAACTCTGGATTTCAAAGGAAGTTGGACAACATGACCCTTCCAACTCTACAATTCTACGATTCTATAAAGGATGTCTGCATTTCAGCTCATGTACTGCACCAGAAGGTGCAGATTCAGTAAGCTCATCTTTAAATGAGAACTGAATTGGATGCCTCCCCCATCCCTAGTAATGGAACCTAAGATCTTTTTGCCAAGGCATTGGCTGAGCAGACCGTTCAAAATATGGCCCCTGTGGAAAGTCATTCGCTACCCAGGGGCTTATTCCCCTCCCTCTGTGCCTGCGTACATAAGTATATTAAGCTAGGAAGCGGCAGGAAGGAATGCTGAGACTCACTGGACCGTTTCCAGCGTGGCGTGCCTCTTGGCCTCCTCCACCAAGGCGAGGGCAGTTGCGTCGGAGACCGAATTGTAGGCCACGTCGAGTTCCTGCAGGTGCTGGTTTTGCGCCAAGTGCTGGGTGATCACCTCCACGCCCCGGTTCCCCAGCGAGGTGTGCAGCAGCGACAGGTGGGTCAAAGAAGTGTTGCCAGCAAGGCCTTCAGCGAGGTATTGGGCACCCTGCTCTGTCAGGGGGTTGTCCGCCAGCCTGCAAAAATGAGGAAGAGCAGACAGTGTAAGTCGGGTTAGGGAAAGTTGTGACCCTACAGATAGGGTCCATCAACAGTGTCCAGCTGTTTGAGGATGAATCAATGTCACATTTCCTACCCGCAGTCTAAAACAGTCATTTTCAAAGTGGGTTTTCCAGAAGTTTTATTTTTTGCCCTAATTTATTCATCATATATTTATTGTTCAGGCTTTGTGACTTTGAAAGGAGCACGCTGGGCATCTCAACTCAAGCACCTTTGGCCCTGGAACTAGTTTCTTCTTAAGTTTTTCTTGGTTAAAAGTGTATTGTTTTATAGGTGTGTTTCCTGCTGCTCTGGGCTTCCTTACTAAAGGTTGGATAGAATAATAATAATAATAATAATAATAATAATAATAATAATAATAATAATATCTGATTCACCAGCTTTATTTGGATGAGAATTCTTTTCGTTTTGCTCTACCAAACTGTTGGGGGCGGGGTTGGGAGAGATTTAGGGACAGAGCGCACCCCCTCCTCTCTGTGGGACTTGCAGTCTCCTGTTCACACTCACCTTAGGGTGCTCACCCCGCATTTCTCGTGCAACAGCAGGTCCCTGATCTCCTTGCATGCTTCTGGCCCCAGGCTGTTAAGCTGCAAGCTGAGGGAAGACACAAACACACACACAAATCAGTTGGCTTTTTCCCTTCCTCTTTTCCCTTCCCAATCACAGTTTGCCACCCTCTGGTGAAAGGCAAGAATGCATACCCTCCGACATTTCTCCAATGAAAATAGGGACGTCTCATTCCACAATGATAATTTTACTATTTATACCCCGCCCATCTTTCTGGGTTACCCCAACCACTCTGGGCAGCTTCCAACATATATTAAAACATAATAAAACATTAAACATTTATTTAAAAATATTCTGTATACAGGATTGTCTCCAGATGGCTTGGGGGTCAGATAACTCCATACCATCCAACATTTCTACTATGAAAATAGAGACATCCAAAGGAAAAGCGGGACATTCTGGGATCAAATCAGAAACTGGGATGGCTTCTCTAAATCAGGGACACCCCTGGAAAATAGGGGCACTAGGAGGGTCTGTGATTCAAAGCTTGGAGAAACGTCCTTCTTGTGGTCTTCTCCCAGGTGGGCTGATGGAGGAGTAATGGAGCAGTCCATTCATCCTCTGGCAGCCTGCATGATATTCCATGCGTTCGCCTGCATGCAATTCCTGGTCGCCTGTGGTGACCTTGCGGCAGGAAGACACATTACAAAGAACCTGACAAATTGTTGAAGTGCCTAGGGCATGGGACTGTACCCAGCCAAGTCATACTCAGAGTAGACCCACTGAAAACAAGGAGGGGTCCTCCATAGCTCAGAGGCAGAACACATGAAGAAAATCTGCCGTCGCCAATTTCTAAGATCGCAGGAAGCAAGGGTTGGGAAAGAGCTTTCTCTGCCTGAAACCCTGGCAAGCCTCTGCAAGTCAGAATAGAAGATACTGGGCTGGACGGTACAAAGGAACTTGCTATGTTTCTACAACATGAGCTTGTCTTTGAGCAACAGCTTGGTCATGTGAGCTTGTGAACAAAGTGCTAAGTCACTCTGGAACATTCTGGGCGGTATCTAACTAATTCATTCCATCTGTGAAAGGATTTATGCTTGAGCAACATTTAATTTTTTTACTCCTCTCCCTGACTCATGCCCTGCAAAATCAGTCCTAGGGGTCCCTCCAGTCCTTCTGAGTATATGTAGGGAGGATACAGGGCATGTGTGGGGAGTGAAGGGCAAATTCCATGATGCAAACTTTAAATCCTCACCTTGACATAACAAGCTCCTTAGGGGCAATGTTGGAGAGAATCCATCATCCAACCATCTCGGACCCTATGATCAGCAGAGGGGGGCTTCTTTGGTGGTGCCAACACTAGGGTGTGCCCAGTTGGTACTGACTCATGGCAGGGCCTTTTCAGTGATGGTTCCCCAGTTGTGGAATGCCCTCCCTACTGGGACACACCTGCCTCCATCATTATTAGCTTTCAGGAGGAATTTGAAAACATTCCTGCTTACTCAGGCATTTGGTTAGCTGGGACGTATGTTTCTAACTATAATTGCTTTAATAATAATTATTATTATTTATTATTTATACCCCACCCATCTGGCTGGGTTTTCCCAATCACTCTGGGCAGCTTCCAACACAATATTAAAAATACGATAAAACATCAAACATTAAAAACTTCCCTAAACAAGGCTGCCTTCAGGTGTCTACTAAAAGATAGTTGTTTATTTCCTTGACACCTGATAGGAGAGCGTTCCACAGGGCGGGTGCCACCACCGAGAAGGCCCTCTGCCTGGTTCCCTGTAACCTCATGTCTAGCAGTGAAGGAACCACCAGAAGGCCCTCGGAGCTGGACCTCAGTGTCTGGGCTGAATGATGGGGGTGGAGACGCTCCTCCAGGTATACTGGGCCAAGGCTGTTTAGGGCTTTAAAGGTCAGCAAAGTTTAGTTTAGAAAGTTCTAAACTATTTTAGAATGTTTTTGCTGTGCTTTTGTTTCTAAATTGTCTGTTTGGGTTCCTTGGGGAGGAAAGGCAGGATGTAAATTCAATAAACCAACCAACACTCACTGGAGTTTTTTGCACCGCAGCAAGACGGGGAAGAGAATCTTCAGGCTGTTGATGTCGAGGTGGCAAGAAGCCAAGTTCAGCTCCTCTACTTCATGACTGGTGGTGCCCACGACAGA
The DNA here is from genome assembly GCF_009819535.1 of Lacerta agilis. Classification (NCBI taxonomy): domain Eukaryota; kingdom Metazoa; phylum Chordata; class Lepidosauria; order Squamata; family Lacertidae; genus Lacerta; species Lacerta agilis. The sequence goes on along the minus strand of NC_046326.1, from coordinate 19,506,417 downwards.
TGCCACGACGGAGCACTTGAGAGGGGTCATCTTGACAGAGGAGAGGTTGATGGTCCTCAAGGACTGGACAGCCTCGGCCGTGAAGCGCTCATTCTGGAACTCGTGCAGGAAGAAGAGGTAGTCCATGAGCTCGGACGGTGGCAAGCCCTTGCGGCTGTTGCGGATGACCGTCTTCTTCATGGCCTTGGCAATCTCAAAGGCTGCCAGGTTCTTGATGGAGCAGCCGAGCTGGTCCAGGATGGCCCGGTTGCGCCGTGACAGCAGCCCTCCCATGAAGATGGGGAAGAGCTCGAAGACCTCGTCGTCCGAAGCCTCGTCTGGGTGGCGCATGGGACCTTCCACTCCGAGGATGCTGAAGTTGATCTGGTCCAATACGTCGTCGTTGAAGTAGTCCTCCTCCTTGAACATCTCCACTGCCATGGTGCGGGCGATGGTGTCGCGGTCCTTGCTGGTGAACCGGCCGAAGTAGCGGGGGAAGACCTTGATGAGGCTGAAGAGCACCGGCAGGACGCGCAGAGGCAAGACTTTGGAGACAATGCTGAGGACCACAGTCACATCTTCACTCACCTTGCCAATGATCTCGGAGACCTCCTTGCCCACCCGTTGCCCCAGGGTCTTCTTCTCGCCCAGGACCACGTAGAGGGCCGCCAGGTACTCCTGCATGGCAGGGATGGTGAAGACAAAGGTGTGCTCCTTGCCCGACTGCACGCTGGGCGTCAGGAAGAAGCTGAAGACGTCTCTGCGGAAAACATTCAGGAGGTTGAGCTCACTCTCCGTCTTCATCTCCAGCTCAAAGCAGCGGTGCAGGTCCTCTTCCGAGAAGGAGGTCTGCCGGGACATCACCCCCTTGTAGGCCAGCTTGCCCACTGTTTTGGACACGTATTTCATCATGGAGATGTCAGAGGGGTCCGTGCTGTCCAGCACCTCCCCACTGAAGTTGAGCCGCAGGAAGCTGGTGTAGATCCCGGTGAGGGTTTGAGTGGGGGGCACCGACTTGGTGAAGTAAAGGAAGTGCAACGTGGTGCACACTAGCCAGCAGTAGGATGGCAGGAAGCAGGCGGCCGCAATCTGGTTGTGCCGCTCCAAGTTCCTGGAAAGCATCTCCACCAAGTTGTCCTGCTCGTTTGCTTCCTCCGCCGTTGGAGGGCCAGAGGCCCCGAGGCACTCAGGCCTACGCAGGCGCAAATGGAAATAGAGCTTCTGGAGGTTGATGTCGGAGAAGCCACAGACCTCGACGTAGCGGCCCACGAACTTGCTGGGGATGCGGCGCACCGCCGAGGGCCGTGTGGTGACGATGATGCTCGCCTGGAGAGACAGGAGACATGGGTTGGTCAACGAAATCCAAGGTCAGAACACAAGACATAGAACCTAGGGAGCTACCTTATACCAAGGCAGAACACTCTCCCATCTAGCTCAGTACTGCTGACACTGACAGTCAGTTGAGAACATAATGATAGTTTTCTACCCCTGGGTTCTGAGTCAGACCATTGGTCTATCCAGCTCAGTATTGTCTATGCCAGAGAATGGGGAACCTTCTGGCACTCCAGATGTGTAGGACTTCAACTTCCAGCTGCCTTGGCCACCAGCATGGTCAATGGTCAGGGATGAAGGGAGTTGGAGTTTGACAACATATGGAGGGCCACAGGCTCCTCAGCTGTATTTTAACTTAATGGACCACCATTAAATGGGTTTATGTTTGCTGAAGGCGACTGCATTCTGCTGCTGATTCTCTCTCTAAGCATCTACCATTTGTGGATCTCAAGGGAAAGAGGTGAGTGGTCTCACTCAGGGAGCCACCTGTCCCACCAGCATGAAAGATGGGAAGCTGAGCTCAATCCATCAGCTTTGCCGAAGGCATCAAACCCCATCGGATGCCTCCTGCCCCTGAATTGTGCCAGCCAGTCATTATAAGAACAATTGTTTAAGTAAGAATTGGTGCCCGAGTTCGATTTCCCCCCTCTTCCCTCCCTAGCCCCCTTTCCTTGTGTGTTGTGTATGTTTTAGATTGTAGGGAATGGCTTGTTTAATTGACACTCTGGGAGCCTTTTGGGTGGAACAGCAGGTCCAAAGGCTCTAAATACATAAAATAACACAAACCTCTGGCATCATGTATTTCCTCAGCAGGTTGACCACAATGGCGGACGGAGGAATCGGCTCGTTGGGGTCGCAGCAGAGTTCTGTGTGTGCCAGGTGGAAGTCTAGATTGAGGCGGTCCAGGCCATTGAGGATGAAGAGCACCTTGAGGTGGGTGGAGCCCAAGGCGGGCACCAGCTCCCGGAGGTGAAGGTATTTCTTGGTGATCATGCGCCGCAAGGAGATGGGTGCGCTGCTCTGGGAGAGGTCCTCACAGGAGAATGGGATGAGCAGCTCGAAGCGTGGGAGGCGGCCGTGACACCAGTCCATCACCATCTTCTTGATAAGGGTGCTCTTCCCGGTGCCCACTGTGCCATAGAGGACCACATTCTTCACCTGATTCCCGCAGGCGTCCACGTCAAAGAGGTTCTGGAGGCCAATGGTGTGGCTACGGGAGGCCTGCAGCTGGTTCTGGATGGTCATCTCAGGAGAAGGCTTCAGGATCTCCTCCAGGGAGCTCTCCCGGATCACAGGGTCCACGTGGGTTGTGTCTAGTGAGAACGACGGGCCAAACTGACGCTCCTCGTTTGGCTGTTGGCGGAACCAGTCAGAGAGGTTTTTGCGGTGTTTCTGGATGGCTTCTGCGGAGAAGAAAAGTGAGAGTTAGGGCTCCTGGGCGACCTATTTATTACACATTGGTTCCGATTTGCTAGCACAACACTTATAGAGAGGTTAGATTAGATCCAGGGTTATTGAGCATTCGTTTCAATTTGTTTGCACATCAATGAACATTCCTCCTGCATTCATCCTGATTTGCTTGTGGGATGTTTACACATCCTCCCCGTCAGCCATACACAATGTCAATGCAGGTAAGCGCACAGTTTGCTCCTTTGCTGGAGCAAGCCACGTTCCTATTTGCTCATGCAGGAAAAAGCAGTTTCCACTGGAAAACTGTATGTTCAAAGGGCTGTTTGAAAGCAGTTTCCCAAACAGCCCTGCACTGCTTTTTAAATCTCCAATTTTCAGGGGATTAATAAGCAGCGCAATGATGTTAGGGGAAAGACTTTCAATCAGCCCTTTGCTAACATTCCTCCACTGCTCTTTTCTGATTTTTGGAGGTTCAAAGAGCAGCACGGGGGTGTCCGAAAGTCCTTTGTTAACATCCCTTTGCTGCTCCTTAACTTCAAAGAATCTGTAAACCAAAGGATCACCATGAGATGTTTACAAAAGGCTGTTTGAAAGCCCTGTGCTGTGCTTTGAAGTCCTGACACGCGGGGCTTCAAAGCACAGCATCACCTGATGTCACTATGGCATCCCTAGTCATTTGTCGGAACCAACCCGTCAGGGGTTGGAGAGATTAAGATCTGCCCCCGCCCCCAGCCAGAAAATGCTCTCCGTCTCAGCTTTCAAGCATCCCTTCTTATTCATCAGAAATAGAAACCTGCTTTTAAATATTAAAAATAACCAAAGCTAAGGTTCCCAAGCTGCTCCTGTCTACACCTCAATATCAAATTGCACGTTTGAATGTAATTGCAGAATTGCATAAATCTCTTGCGCATGGCTAAAAAGAGAAAACCACGAAGGGTTTTCGCCCAGACCCCAATGGCAGTGGTAGACATGTCCCACTCCACCCCCACCAGGCAATCTAGTTGTGTTCCCTGGTCCAGATTAGTGATCAGCAGCAGCATCGCTCCTTGGAAACATAAAGTAGTGGATTTACCAGAGGTTGGCACATTCTTCAGGGCTGGCTGGCTTGGTCTGGGGGAGGTTGGCTGAGATGGGAACCCCTGGGGTCCTCCCAGATGACAGACAAAGTCCCTGTAAGAGAGAGAGGAAAGAAAATGTGAGGTATTTGGCCCCGGGTGGCTAAGAAAAAGGGAACCCCCATCAGGCTGGCAGCTTTGGTTTTTTGCAAATACAAATGCATTCCAGAGTTTGAAAAAAACAAACAAAAATGCATTCAGTTGTTTCCAGAAAGAACAGAATGTGGACAGCTTCCCATGTCTGGATAGAGAGACAGACAGGTAAACAGACTGACAGATCTTCAACATAATTTTATGGCTAGCAAAATAGCAAGGGATGATAAAAGTAAATATGGAGGAAGGCAGATACAGTCGTACCTTGGAAGTCAAACGGAATCTGTTCCGGAAGTCCGTTCGACTTCCAAAACGTTCGGAAACCAAAGTGCAGCTTCCGATTGGCTGCAGGAAGCTCCTGCAGCCAATCGGAAGCCGCAGAAGCCCCGCTGGACGTTCGGCTTCTGGAAGAACGTTCGAAAACTGGAACACTCACTTCTGGTTTTCGATCGTTCGGGAGCCGGAACGCTTGACTCCCAAGGCGTTCGGGAGCCGAGGTATGACTGTATCAAAGTAATATAGCACTTTTGAATGTTCAAAAAGGCTTCCCTTGCATTGTCTCAGTGGTTCCCAATTGGTGGTCCGTGGACTCCAGGGGGTCCACATAACCCATCCAGGGGGTTGGCCGTGTCTTGAACAAGATTGTAGCACCCCAAACTGCACATTTCTTGGGCACCGTGCTCTCAAAAAGGTCACATCACTGGGACATGTTGGAGGGCATGATGGCACCATCCACATAACAAAAACTACCACAGGGGTAGTGGGTTCGTGGGTTGGCTTTTGAAAAACAGGGCGTCTACAGTACTTTGCTAATTGGGAACCACTTCTTTATCTAATCAAGGAAGGGGTGGCTAACCAGATGTTGTTGGACTCTAACTCTAATCAGCCCCAGCAGCCAGATTGACCAATGGTCAAGGACCCTGGGCATTGTAGTCCAACCAAAGAGGGCCCCTTTGTACAGCAGGCTAGCCTCTGCACCCAATCGCGGACCTCTCTCTAACCTCCGCCCAGAAAAGCAAGAGGCATTCTCAGAGATCAAGGACACCTTCCAGCCAGTCAAAAACACTTACCGTATTTTTCGTTCCATAAGATGCACTTTTCCCCTCCTAAAAAGTAAGGGGAAATACCTGTGCGTCTTATGGAGCGAATGGTGGTCCCTGGAGCTGAATTGCCCAGGGGCCAAAAGCAGATTGTGCTTTTTATTTTACAAAGAGAAAAGGGAGTGTTGAACGTACCCCGCTCAGCAGCTGATCAGCAAGAGATCGGGAGAGAGATAAGAGTCCCAGCTCCCTTTCAGCCCCGCCCTCCTTTGTTGAATGTGCTGCAGAGGGAGGTTGTTTGTTTCCCCAGGACATGTGACTGGCTGATTAGATTATCAGTCTGGAAACAGTACAAATGGCTCCCTTTCCTTAAGATTTTTCAGAAATGTGAGTTAAACCCCATAAAAATGGGGCTTTTCCTCTTTGCTTTTTCCCCCTTTGCAAAAGGAGCTTTGCTTTTCCCCCTTTGCAAAAAAAGCTGCAAAACATTTAGCTGATCCTCAAAAACAAAAAACAAAAACCAACCAGGGCTTTTCCCTTTGCAAAACAGCTGCAAAACTTTTAGCTGATCCTCAAAAAAACAAAAAACAACAGGGCTTTTAGAGGAGGAAAACCAGAAAAATATTTTTTTCTTGTTTCCTCCTCTAAAAATGAGGTACGCCCTATGGTCCGGTGCGTCCTATGGAGCGAAAAATACGGTACATGCATAGCAGGGCATATAAGGGGTGTGGCCTGATTAAAGTTCCAATGGCTGGATAGAGAAGGCTGGAGGGCTCCATTTGGACCCTAGGCCTGTGGCTCCCCACTCATGTTCTAGGTTGCCAAGTGTTCAGTACCCCAGCAGGGCATCCTTACCTGACAGGAGATGCTGATCTTAAGAAGAACAAGGTCCGGTCCACACGCAGGATCCTCTTGAGGACCAGGCGGTTCCCAGCGCCTTCAAAGAGAGATTCCAGGACAAAGTTATTACAGCATTGGTTTATGTTATATTATTTACACATTATTACTTATTATTTAGCTATTATAAACGCAACTTGAGAAACAAAGCCACAGAACCACACATAAGGTAGCTTGATCCAGACTAAATTGGCTGAACTTAGTTCTCTTAGCTGAAATGAGCAGGTTGTTGATTTCAATGGGACCCAAGTTCAGTCCTTAGGGATATGGAAGGAGGAAGGTCTCTGCCCCAAGGAGCATGCACTTGGGCTTAATTTCAGTGACAGATGAGGTTGAAGGGGACATGTCAAGGGCTTCACAGGTGGGTTTTAAGGAAAGCCTTAAAGGAAAAGTAGGGAGAGGGAAGGCTCAAGTTTAGTTTCTCTGCTTCTAATTTTTCCAGTCTTAAATTCAGTTCTCTATATTTCCATATCAGTTTGCATTAAAAAAAAAAGTTGACATGAAAATTCGTCAGCATCTTAGTGTAATTTTTTCTCCTAATATACATATTTTAATGTAATATTACCTAATACATGAATTATTTTTTATAGTTATGTATCGCTTTTTAAACTTAAGTGTCTCAAAGCGTCTTACAGAATAAAAATAGGAACAACAAAAAATGTTTAAACCAAATATAAAAACAGCAATGATAGAAGACTCCAAAGTGCAGATCTATCTATCTATCTATCTATCTATCACAAAAACAAATCCTGCCCAACCCACTTAAAAGGATGAGTGGAACATAAAGATCACAAACATAACCAGCTACCCTCCAAATTAAGGTTCAAAGGAGTGAGAAGATTATTTTTAACAAATTTTTAAAAAACAGACAGCAATGGTGCCAGGTGCGTTTCTCTGGGGAAAGCATTCCGCAAAAGGGGAGCCATCACCTCTGCACCCCCTAGGAATTGAGAAAGGGAGTTTTTAAGGATAAGGAGCAGGAAGGAAAGACACCCTGCCCAGAGGACAAACATGCTCAGAGGCACTCTTACTGCTTCAGCCATTTCCAGACTCTGAACGCAGGGCCCTGGAGAATGAACTCTGCCTTACCTAGCGCCGAGTGCAGGTGCATCGCGGAAGCTACAACGCCTCTGCCGGCCTTCTGCTTGGGCTCTATTTGCTTCAGCCTGCTCCAGCTGCTCCCCGCCTGGCACGGCCATCTCCTGAACGGCATGGTGGCGGCAGGAACCTGCCTTTCAACTGGAAGACACACGTAAAAAGGTCAGAAAGCAGAGCTGGAATTTCCACCACCACCCTGTCCCCCAAAATCTGATAATCAAAATCTGCAAAAATCTCGTCACTGAGGCAGACATAGCTTAGAGGCCAGGGGCCACAGCAGCTCCTCCTGAGCAAGCCTGCCTCAGTCACTATATCTATTTTATACTATATATTTTCTCTCTCTTTTCTTTCAGATAATTCCCTTCCTCAAAACAGCTCACATCAATACTGTAGGGTCACTTCCGGACAAGCCATTTAATGACCATTTAGCATGATTTGATTGCAGATAAGTGTTATGCTTTAATGAGCATTCATCTTGATTTGATCAAGGAGCAATCAGACAGTGTTGCATCAAACAAGCATTATCTCCTAGAGCAAATTACCTGTCACTTTCCTTACAGCAAACAATCTGACCTTTGGGGGATGGGGAGAGGAGCATGCTTGCTGCACAATAGTGCAAAATCAGCGTTAATTGAGCAACCTGAATTTGCCGATTCAGAGCCCACTGCAGATTGGGAAATGGTGGGGTGACTGGGCAGCTAATGGCAGGTGGAACCAGAGGTCTCACAGATGGTTCTGATTTTATTGTTTATTTTATTTATTAAATTTATATGCCACCCTTCATCTGAGGATTACAGTTTCCTCCCCATCCTCCTTGGTAGACCTGGGTTTCACACGCACACATTCTAGGAGTCTCACAAATTAGGAACTTCAGACAGCGGCGATAGCAGGTTTTATCTAGAAACTTGCACTCACACAGATCTTAGAATGGGGAGAATGTTCACGGCGCACACAGAAAGAATCAAATATACACATAACCCTTCCACGGGGAACAGCTCAGCAAACAGTACATTTCTATTATGGGGAACGACTCAAGAGAACGGTTTGGGAGAATTAGCTAATTCTAACCACAGGGACATAGGAAGTTGCCTTGTACCAAATCAAACAACCAAGCTACAGTATTATATACCAGAGGTCCCCAAACTGTGGTCCACAGCATGCCTGCATTAAATACCCGTGTTTGTTTCTAATTGTAATTTTATTGGTTCTTTTATATTGCAGTTCATTGCAGGGCTGGGTAATATCTGGTTTTCAACATCATGATATAATTGCCTGCTAAACATCGCAATATACTGATATAGCACAATGTCTGAAATAAGGATGGAGCTATGTAGAGGCATTGGCTGGCTCGTTTTTCCTGCTTTGTGATTTTTTGCATAACACACACACACACACACACACACACACAATTTGTGATATATTGCCAGGTCAAATATTATGAAACCGATATCATGATATGGACTGCAAACTGGTTTTGGGTGTTATATTGATATATCACCCAGCCGCAATTCATTGTATTACAAATAGAATTCTAATTAGAAATTGCACAGCATCCAGCACAGCACATTACAATAGCTACAACAGGTAGAAAATATCATTAAGTGGTCTGCCAGGAGCATCATCTATTTTCAAGTGGTCGAGGGTGGGGGTGGGGGCAAAGTTGGTCAACACTAACTGATGCTTTGGAATTATGGTGCTGGAGGAGACTCTTGAGAGTCCATGGACTGCAAGACGATCAAACCTATCCATTCTTAAAGAAATCAGCCCTGAGTGCTCACTAGAAGGACAGATCCTGAGGTTGAGGCTCCAGTACTTTGGCCACCTCATGAGAAGAGAAGACTCCCTAGAAAAGACCCTGATGTTGGGAAAGATGGAGGGCACAAGGAGAAGGGGGCGACAGAGGATGAGGTGGTTGGACAGTGTTCACGAAGCGTCTGGCATGAGTTTGGCCAAACTGCGGGAGGCAGTGAAGGATAGGCATGCCTGGCGTGCTCTGGTCCATGGGGTCACGAAGAGTCGGACACGACTGAACGACTGAACAAACAACAACAACAACCTGATAGGGACTCTAAGATTTTAGGCATGTAAGTCTCTCCTCCAGCCCTACCTGGTGACGTTGCCAGGGATTGAACGTAGGACCTTCTGCATGCAAGGCAGATGACCTACCCCTGAGCCCTTCCCTGGCTAAACATGCCCAAGAAGGAGCAAGCCCACAGAGGCCAAGAGGTGATGGAAGAGGGTGGTTTCCAAAACACACATGCACTACTGGTAGGAAGCCAAAAACAGATCTAAACACACAGTCACACATTCTCAGAGACAGGAAAGAAGGAGCAAGTTTGGAGGCTACCATTTGTTGTGAAAACTGAAAACAGGGGAGGAAGCCAAAGGTACCTTTTCAGTCCCTGTGGACAATCGCAAAGAAGGAGTCCTGGAGCTTGTCGAAAGTCCTAGGTCAGGCTGGAAACAGCAAGGGCTGCAGCAGTGCAGCAAGGACTTCCGCTTCACCAAGTAGAGACCCAGGGAAGCAGGAGACTGGAGGCAGTGGAGGAAAAGCAGGGGCGAGAATGTAGCACTAGACACCAGGGTTTCGTCCAAGGCAAAGCAATTCGGCAAGAAGGACTTCAGGCAGCCAGTGGAGGCCAGCAAAAAAGGAGCCAAGAGTGGGTTCGGGAGCCTGGTTTTTATACTGCGGGGGACAAAAGCTTCAAAGCGAATTCCAAAGTTGATTGGATCAGTGACGTGTTGTTGCTGGCCAGTCCTTTTGGTTCATGGCAATGTGGGGTGGGTCCCCACCTTAATAGGATTATCTTTGGTATCTGAAGAAGTGTGCATGCACATGAAAGCTCATACCAAGAACAAACTTAGTTGGTCTCTAAGGTGCTACTGGAAGGATTTTTTTAAAAATTTTGTTTTGACTATGGCAGACCAACACGGCTACCTACCTGTAACTGGGATTATCTTTGGTTATCTTTTTTGGCATAGTCACACCTTAGCTAGCATGATTGGATTTTAGACTAGGTGGGCTTAGAAGTGCACATTGTGAGGGTGGCTAATTTGGTTGCACTGCCTGAGGTGCAAATGGTTGTGCACGGAACAACATTACCCAGTCTGGATTATTCCCAAATTTCATTTTAGAAAATTCCCACCTCCCATTCCATGCTTGCTTCAACCCCTCTCTCCCACCTTCTTTAACCTTACAATAATCCACGCAACTGTCTCTTCTCCGCAGCCCTCTGAACACAAGCCCTAAACATGGTTCGTTATACTTTTCCACTACGAAGTAAGGAAAAAATATAACTATAAAGAAAAACAGGCAACACATTTAGTCCCAGTAACCTTACATGCGCTTTCTTGAGAGCAAGTCCCACTAAAACGAACTTTTCAGGAAACATGCATCAGACCAAGCTACATACAGTATTGTCATTCTGGGAGACCCCCAATTTGATGAGCTTCACCTGTTGACTTCTGCCTGCTGTATGTATGTAAAAGCATGTATGTAAAAGTTGCATGCAGCCATAGTACACAAGGGGCAACACTAGCTGTGCCAATGAGGAGGGGAGAAGAAAGAGAGAAAGGCCTTTGGAAGGAAGGGGGAAACAGAGGAAAGAAGAGGACCTGGAAAGAAGGTGAATAGAAGAGGGGGTCCTTTTTGTAAAATTCACACATGCACCTTGGGGGAGAATTAGCAGGTCTTTCTCACTTCATTCTCTGCCATCTCCATCGGCTGCACATCACCACAGTGCCAGCCTGTTTGTGGCTCTGCTGTGTGCCTTTCTGCTGTCACTGACAGCCAGCTGAAATGATAATCCCTCCTCCTCTCTCTCCCCTTAAAGCAGCAGGCCTCACTAAAGGACTTCACCAAGCCAGCAAAGACTGACACATTTATAGCCGGCTTTACCGCAGAGGCCTGGCCTGGAACTTGCCAGGCTGGGCACGGAAGGGCGCCTAGCAATTCCTGGTGCAGAGGCCAGCTCAGAACATTGTGCCGTTAGAAAGCTGGGGGGGGGGGAATGAAATTTGAGCTCTGAGGCGAGGCAGCTTAAAACGTTGCTCTCAGAATTCATGGTACAAATCAGTCGCAAATAAGCAAAAGAGGGAGAGAGGAGGCATGGATTTCCCCCGAGGAAATGCATGCAAAGATGGGCTCAATTTTGCAGAACCGGCTGCATCCCCATGTGCGTCCAGGGGTTTGCAACTGATCAGGAATAAATCAGCCTGGCCTTCTCTTGCGCTTTTAATGGTAGCTTTTATGTGCAGAAATCGATAGGCGGAAAAAAATACAATTGCTGTACAACCACCTCCTGCTAAAGTGAAAACTCCAATGGACACCTGAGAAGCTAAAACAAATGCACATGCTGGCAGCCCTGTGGCTATAGCTTAGCTCAGGGGTCATCAGCAACCTTTTTCAGTTGTGGGCCAGTCCACCGTCCCTCAGAACATGTGGTGGGCCGGACTATTTTTTTTGGGGGGGGGGGAAATGAACGAATTCCTGTGCCCCACAAATAACGCAGAGATGCATTTTAAATAAAAGCACACATTCTACTCATGTAAAAACACGCTGATTCCCGGACCGTCTGAGGGCCGGATTGAGAAGGCGATTGGGCCGCATCCAGCCCCCGGGCCTTAGGTTGCCTACCCTTGGCTTAGCTGGTAACAGAATCCTAGAGACTGTAGGGCTCAGCCACTGCATCTTAAGTTGAGCTACAGAGTCTGGAATCTTGGCTAAAGTTACGCAGCTGAGTCCATCATGGCAGGCACCAAAGAGTTAAGATGAGAGGCTCTCTAAAAAGCACCAGAGAGTGTGCCTGTTCACACCTGTCATTACCTGTAAATCCAGGCCTGTCTCTAAGGAATTGTGTCTGCTGCTGTTCTTTGGTTACCTTGAGATGTGTGTGTTTTCAAAGGCAAGGCAAACAGCAAGGGGAGAGGGGCAAGTAAGCTGTTGTTCCTCAGCCCAACTGAACAACACACAAGCAAACTGGGATGAATGTTCATTGTTGTACAACACCCCTCTGCAAACAAATCAGGGTGAATGTGCAATAAAGGCCACACATCACCTAACCACTGCACATACATTGTTCAAACAAATGATGAATGCTGAATAAATGGGTTATCTGGAGGAGCCTCTCATTTTTAATGCTGGGGTGTATTGCTACTGTTTCATTTCCAATAAATTTGTTTTATTGTAGATTTGCTTTACTACAAGTGTTTGAAAAGTGGGGTATACAAAGCTTTAATATGAAATTAATCTAAAGCTATTGGTTCATTTCTAAAGGAGAGATACTGGGGTTCAGACTTCTGGGAGCTACCGGTACATTCTGGGCTTAGGTTTTGTTTCTGATGCATGAAGAGGAAAATTAACTTTGTACATGCCTTCGGGTATCCTGAACTCTGATCAAACATTTGTTGCAGATGTTATAAGAATTTACCATTCTTTTATATATATATATATATATTATTGTTATTAATTTTCCAAGCAAACAGGCCACATGTCTGAGGCAGACAAGTCTCACACCATTTTGACTCTCAAAATGACCAAATGTTTACCAAATGGGTCTCTGCAAGGAAGGAGGGGTGAGGGATTTAATTGTTCCAGGAATTAAAGAAGATTAACATCTCAAAGGAATGGCCAGGCTACTGAGAAGAGACATCAGAAGGGGGGAAATCTGGGCGGCTCTGCCGCTTTTACCTGGCCCTTGACCCCGCCCCCGGCCTCTGTCCTTTGTCCCATCCTGGCTGGAGGCAGATCAAGGGCTGACCTGACCCAAGGGGAGTGGAACCTGCCCAGGTGATCCCGCCCGGTGCTGCAAACACCGCCCACCTGGGAAGGGAGGGCGAGAATTAACATCTCAAAGGAATGGCCAGGCTACTGAGAAGAGACATCAGATAACGCCTTTTTGTGCGGTGTAGGTGTGATGCATCTGGGTGATGAGTTGGTTACACCTCTTCTGTGATTGATGTTTCTGGGGGTGGGCTAGACTCCAGGAGGGATTTTGAAATGTCTTTATAAGAGCATGCGGGCTTTGTTCTGGGTCTTTCCCCTGAAAACACCGTTGTTGCAACAGCTTCAATAAAGATCAAGCTTACTAGCTGCTTTGCTTCTCAGTTTTCTCTGGTTGGCCTCTGTTTTTTACTCCTACCAATGGAGAACCTGCAGAGGACTTTGCAAGGGCTCTTGTGTACCCCATAAGGGAATAAGGGCAGATTTTTTCTTACAACACAGATATATAGATATAGGTATTTTATATATACAGGTAGGCAGTGGAGGATAGGGGTGCCTGGTGTGCTCTGGTCCATGGGGTCATGAAGAGTCGGCCACGACTGAACAACATTTTATTGTATTGTGAGAACTTTAATAAAAAATTTGGGAATTCTGATCAAACACTGAACTCTGTCATGCTGGGTTGAGTCCCAGCTCGAATTCAGCCCAGCTTCCAGCACTCCCCACCCACCTCAAAGTTTAGCAGAGAGATTGACCAAAGAGTGCACATCTGAATGGCAATTAAAAGCAAAACACTTCTGCAACACACCTGTAACTCACTTTCCTCAAAATTTCAGTTAGGTAGAACATTTGTGTTCTTTTAAAATTCGTAATCAGTTAACAGTGGAAACAGTTTAATGTGTATCACATAATGGGGCCAGTGATACTTAATAGCTTGGGATTGCTCTCTAGCCTTGGAAATGAATGAATTCTGGCCATTCAAAGCTAGTACAAACAAGAAGTTATAGCAACACTTCGGCAAGACTCTGGGGGTTCCCCGATCTCCATGGGGCTGTCAACCACCCCTGCATTTCCCCATAACGATAATGGCCTGAAGAACTTGGGTGCTCAGAGAATATAGCCAAGGTGTTTGAGCTGATCTTAAATATCGCAATAGGGAGGGATTTGTTAAATCTCCAGGAATATAGAGAGTAGGTATACTGTATAGGGAGCTAGCTTTTTGCACCTCCCTTTACTCTTTGGAGAAAAAAACCTGACAGGATTATAGTATGTTTTTGTTTTGTTGTCTGTGGGCGTTTCCAGGCTCTTGTTATCTTTTGATGAAATTCAATCACATACCGGCAAATTCAAGATAATTTGGCGCTTTTGTGCAACAAACCTGCTCCCCTCCCCCAACCTGCTCCAGACTTTTTGCAATAAGAAAAGTGACAGAGAAATGCAAAGGAAAATGTGGGACAACATTTGCTTGAAGCAACATCGTATAACCTCCCAGGAAACATAGGAGCCAACTCCTGGGGGCTGAGGGCCCTTTGTTCCCCCATAAAATATTTGAGGGGGCCTGCCCCCCACAGCTGATGGGCATTGCCATTAAAATTGTATGCGTGCTCTATGTCTTACGATCAATTATATGGGGCAGGGCTTACCCCTCAATATTTTATTTAAGTTGGCACCTCTGCCAGGAAACAAATCAGAATGAATAGTGACACCTTCCAGCCTCCCCTAAAACTTTGTGAAGCAAATCAGAACACATGCTCCATAAACAGATTTGTCTGGGACACACCTGCTGTGATCCCGGAAAACTGGAAGGGAATCGGGGCAGCTGGGATCACTTTACTGCTTCCCTTACCAACCCTCCCTTGTGCTCATTCCCCGCTGCTACAGCAACCAAAGTCCTCCGAGAAGAGCAGGAAAGCGGCTCAAAGTTGGTCCTGTGCCGACGTGACCCCTCTGACCTCCCGCGAAATTTACCTCTGGCGAAGGATCTTCCAAGCGGATGGCCGATCATGCGCCCGTGCCCTTTGTTCCATTAGGGTCTTTCTGTCGTCTGCCGTGTGTCTGTGTTTGTCTGCTTCTTCAATAGGCCTCTGGGAGGTTCGCGTTGCATTCAGAACAAGCTTCTCTTCGCCTCTCCGGCGGTTTATTTTTGTCTCTGTGAAGGCTCCTGCCCTCTCTGTCAGTTTGTTTGCAGCCGTAACTTCCTGCAACGAAAGCCCTTCCCACTTGGCCTTACAAACTGCTTCTCTCACAGCTGGCAGAGCTTCCAAAAGGAAAGAAAAAAACCAGGAAGGGGAAGATTGAGCAGAGAAGGCGAGCTGGATTACTACAGAGTGCATTTGTTTTATGGCACACGCAGAACGGCTGGCTTCCTGCCCCACTGGATTTGCTTCAGATGCAGCCACCTCTATGCAGAATTGCGCAAACGTGGAGATATCCACTCCTGTGACTCTGCATCCCCTTTGCTGGAAACAAGCGCCTGTGGGATTTCTGTCTATCCTAAACCTTCTCGAGATGTGCAAGGCATGTTGCTGGGGTTTGGAAACCCATTGGCAACTGTCTTCTTATTTCTTGGGTGTTACATCAAGGCTCAGCTGTTTGCAAAGAACCCTGGAATGTGAGAAGCAATGCTAAACAAGTGTCCCTCTGAGCATGGGCAGAGTGCTTTCTGCCTGAATATGGAGGTTCTGTTCTCTGCCCGCTAATACTAAATGGCTGTTGCTCAGTCTGAGTAGCCTCCTCTGTCTAGCACAGCTAGAGAGAAGAGTAGAGGCCTTGGGAAAACGGAAAGAACGACACGGCAGATTTTAATTTCAGTTGCATTTGTGTGTGTGTGTGGCGGGGTGGTGGTGGTGGTGGTGGTGATTGAAACAGGAACATAGAAAGCTAACTTATACCCAGCCAGATCCTTGGGTGCATCTAGTTCAGTATTGTCCACACTGACTGGCAGCAGCTCTCTAGGGCTGCAACCAGGGAAATCTTTCCCAGCCCTATCTGGAGATGTCGGAGATCAAGCCTGGGCCCTTCTGCATACAAGGCAGATATTCCATCCGCTGAGCTACATCTCTTCCTAACAAATCAGAATGTCAGGTCCACGTGTCACGGGAAGCCGAGCAGAACAGTGGCTTCCTGGCATGTTTTAACCACCCGCACAAAAAGGAAGTGCAGAGAGAATGTGGCATTGTGCTGCTCGATCAGGAATCCTTGCCTACTGCGATGAGCAAATGTCACCAGTCTAATCGGCAGTGTTTGCCCCTTGATGTGGCTCAGCACATCGGTTTCAGCTCAGCATCCCTCACCACCCACCCATGTGCCTGGCCAGAATTTGCAACACTGGTTTAAGCTGCAGCACCACTCCCTGTGAAACCAGAAATGATGGCGTTCCAGCCCTTCTGGTTTGGCCTCTTAGTCAAGCCGCCTTCATCAGCAGCTAAGGGTGGTGTTGGCTGCTGGCAGGAAGGGAGTCATTCCAGGTGCTCAGGCTGCCTCCCGAATCCATGGCAGCTTCTCCACTAGTGAAAAGCTTTTCGTCTCTCATCCGCCAAGGAAATGCAGGGCATCAAATGAGTTCATCCTTTCTTTGCCTAATGTAAAATGGATGCAGTTCGATGGGAGTATGCAACCTGAACTAACCTCTGTAGCTGCTTAAATAAGTTGAGCTTGGACCCATTTCTTACACATGGAGGTTTCTGAATACCAGTTGACGGAAACTGCAGGTGCCCTCAGGTCCTGCTTGTGGGTTTTCCATATGCATCTGCTTGGCCACTGTAAGAACAGGATACTGGGTGAGACAGGCCGCTGGCATGATCCAGAAGGCTCTTCTCATGTCCTTACCTAAATTCATGGAGATTGAATGGTCTGTGGGAGAATTATATATTTAGTCAGCCTAATGTTTCAGTACCATATTCTTTTAGAACTGTCGGATAGACGTGGATGGGAGAATTGCACCTGACTGGCGCGTAATTTACTTCCTCTATTAAGACAATATTTGATAGGCAGGTGTCTTGGAATGTATGCAACTTTTTGAACAAGTTTAAACAAGATTGAGAACTCTCAAACCCAAGTCTGGTGTAGCGGCAGAGTATTGGACTAAGACCCAGGAGACCAGGGTGCTAATCCCCACTCTTCCACTAACCCTCCTGGGTGACCTTGGGCAAGTTGCTGTCTCTTAGCCTACCTCACAGGGTTGTTGTGAGGATAAAATGGGGAGGGAGGAAAACCACGTATGCCACCTTAAGCACTTTGGAGGAAAGGTGGGATATAAACCAAACAAATAAACCAGTCTCTCTTCACTTTATTTCATGGAAAATCAATAACGATTTTTTTCCTGCAATGTGAACTGGAGGATTTAAAAATTATTTATTTATTTATTTATGGTACAGTCTTTGCGAAATAGAATGTTTGTATACAGTTTGTACCTTTTTAATATATTTTAATATTGTTTAGAAACGGGGTGGGGGGGAACAGCCCACTTACTACGACCAACACCAAAAGGTGTGTTTGTATGTGTGTTGACCTGATAATGTAAATATCGCCAAGGCGCGCCCTTTGATGACTCATTGCATCCACAGGTTCAATGTTTTTCCTGGGATATGACTAATTGTAATCCAGCATCTCATCCGTGCTTTTTGGTTTGACTCAGTCCTGCAATTTCAGAATAATAAAAACCCCTCTGTGTTACGTCTCTCGCTGCCCACCTCACTTTCCTCATGCTTTGTGTCACTTATGGTGATTTTGTAGTACTTTGTTGTCTGTGTTTTTTGCGAAAAATGTTCAACAAAAACTTTTTTTAAAAAAACAAACCAACAACACCCAAATTACCATCCAGGAATAGGTATGATATGTATTTTCAGATAATAAACATTCAAACTGAAGGGCCACCTGAGGTTTTCAAATATATTTACAGTGGTAGCTTGGTTCCCAAACTCCTTGTACTCAAACAACTTGGAACCCAAACACTGCAAGCCTGGAAGTCAGCGTTCCAGTTTGCAAACTTTTTTCGGAAGCCAAATGTGCTCCGTTTTGAGTGTTACGCTTCCAATTTGAATGCCACACTTCGGTTTTGAGTGTTATGCTGAGGTCTGTCTGTTTTTGCTATTTATTTTGCGTTTTTGTTTTGCGGATCTTTTTGTTTTGTTTTTGTGTCTGTGTGGAACCCAGTTCAGCTACTGCAATACATTGTTTATTGCTTTCATTTTATAGATCAGTGGTCTCGTTGGATAGTAAAATTCATGTTAAACTGCTCTTTTACGGGTTGTTTTTAAAAGTCTGGAATGGATTGATCCATTTTGCATTACGGTACTTTCCCATAGGAAAACACGCCTTGGTTTTGGAACGCTTTGGTTTTGGAAGGGACTTCAGGAATGGATTAAGTTTGAGAACCAAGGTTTTTACCCATAGGAGTGTAGGAAGCTGCCTTATACTGAGTCAGACCACTGGCCCATCAAGCTCAGTATTCTTGACACTGACTGGCAGCAACTTTCCTCATCTACATTCTCTCTGCCAGTCGCCCAACACCCTTAAGCAGTGTTGGGTCTTGGACCGAAGGGAGGGAATCTTATTGAGAAGTGACTAAGAAGAGTTTTTCCAGCTTTTCCAGTTCCCTGGGCCTGCATGAATGAATGAATGAACAGGGCAGAAATACATTATTCCTCCCTCCTTTCATAAATAAGGTTCTTATGCAAATCTCCACTACCACACAAACACCCATGGTTCTCTTCTGCTTTTTAAAATAAAAATCATAAGAATGTAAGGAAAGCAGTAATTAAAGCCTGCCCATCCCATAATGGGAACAGCATCAGACTAATTAAAGGAAATTAAGTGACAATTATTCACTAAATTGTGCCCCCCCTCCCCGTTTCTCTTAGTCCTTTAAAGCTGCAGTATACTTTAAGCTTTCTCCCTTATTGTGTTTTCACCTGCTATTTTATTATTTCTGATTCTTATTGATCAGCTTGTTACATTGTTTGTCTCTTGTCATGATAAACTGCCATTAGAACTTCTATCCAGAAGGTTACAAATTACAAATTTAAGAGGATGGTCTTAAACAGGAAGCAGTAAAAGGGTGGGCGGAAGCTACAAAACAGGAAGCTTTTACTCAAAGGCACAGTAGCCCTTGGAACCTCAATAGTATCTTGCCTCTGCACATGACACAGAATGGTACCACAATTGCTGTAAGAGGCTGCTTGAAATGCATATCTTTAGAACCCACCTTGTTTCTGTATTGGAAGTTGTTTTTAATGTTGCGTTTTATTTGTTAGACATTAGGGTGAAGGGCAAGTAAATAACAAGTTCCTCTCTGTTCCCCATGAAATGCCGCAGAAATTGGGATGCCAAAACCATGCATCTCGGAACACAGAAGCAGGCCTCCTTCTACCCTCATGCAGTTTTCACAGATCCTCCAGAAATGAGAGAGAACGTTACCGTATAAATATAGGTTTTATTAATGTGTGAAATCCAACAGTTTACTGGAGGCCTCCACATGTACACTTGAAACAAACAAGCCATGTCAGCAACTCTTGCAGGCCAACCTGTCCCTACATTTAAGACTCAGCTTTGGAGATCTGGAGTTCCCTGTCTGTTTGCTTTAGTGGCCTTTGAGCTGGCTCCCCACCTTGCGTGAACATGGAGAGCTCTCAGTGCTGAGAGAGACTGGATTTTCCTCCCAGTGTGGTAGTAGTTTTCTCAAGACAGACAGAGTGGCGGGGGGGGGGTGTGGAATGCTTAAGAGCCCTTCCACTGAACTCAGCAACCTTCCTTGAACTAGGCTCAAAATGGAAACCAGCAAAAAACAACAACAACCCGGCACTTTTTGGAAGTGGCTGAGCAACGCTAAGAGGGCTGTTGTGTCAAAGCCAATGTTACCCACACTTCCCACTGCTTTGCCCTGAAACTTTTCCTTATCGCAGAAAGTCTGACCTTTGGGGGAAGCCGGTTTGTTGCGTAAGACCTCCCAGTCTTTGCCAGCGTGTGACTGAAATCCCACTGGAAAATAGCAACAGTCTAGATGTTCCCTTACTCGGGAATGAGACCCATTGAACACAGCTGGACTCAATTCTGAGTCAACATGCCTAAGGTATTGTGCTGTCTTTGAATCTTTTAATCATCAATAGTAGGTGTTTCCAGTTTGGGTGTGAGCTCCTTGAGTTCCCTTAATTATTATTTTTTAAATGGCAGAAATCTCTTGCAATCAAGGTCCAGTGGATCCTTAAATTTCAGGGCTTTTTTTTTCCAGCCGGAACTTGCCAGAATTCAGTCCTGGCCCCTCTCAAGCGGGAGTCATTGCCATTATAAGAGAACAAGGGAGGTGTTTGTGGTGAATTCCGGCACCTCTTTTTTCCAGAAAAACAGCACTGTTAAATTATTTGCTTTAGTACCATCAAAGCTGAATGTACAAAGTCCCATAAAGGATTCCACCCACAAAAAAACACCACCACACTGAGAGGAAAGACAAAAAGGGAAAGCAAGGAAGGGAACCACGCATTCCCCCACCCCAGATTTCCATGGTTAAGAAAAGGATACCGTGAAGCTCACAGCGATCAAAATGTCTAGGAAGACACACACACCCCTTCCAAGGCTTGAAGCAGAATTGCTCCAAGTCTACGCAGGATGGAGAACAAAACCCCTTAAAAAAAATTATTGCCTGACTTCGGAGGAGGGAGGAATGAGTGAGTGGGCCACTTGGCCTCCTTCCCTTCTTGCATCTCATCTTCCATCCTCAGTCTCTTAGCACCAACGGGTTTGGTTGCAAATCTGCTTTCTTCTGAAAGTGTGTGCGTGTTAAACAGCATCGCCATGCAGGGGCTGCCTTTTGCATTTATTCGCCTGCCGTTTGGGTAGGGGAGGGTCGCAGTGCAAGGGAAGCTTCTTGTAAAGGCTGTCCCCATTTCAGAACTTCTTCCGGCAGCCACAGGCCTTCAGAAGCCCAATGTATTTTGCCGCCTGAGGCAAAGGACAAGATGACACGCCCACCCCTACTCTTCACAATTCCATGTATGAAAGCCGACCAGAAGGACAGCTCGGTTTTTCTTCCACACTGGCAATGAGACAGTGGCCTTCACTGAAACCGAAAGCCACAGGCTGGTTTAGGAGGCACATACCAGGTCTCATGGTATACACAGCACCTGCTGCCCGAAATGGCTGTCTCGCTCTGCCTAATGGTAGGACCACCCCTACTACAGGCAGCTTGGGGGCAGGTCTCCAATAAACCATAGATTCCCCAAACAATTCGCTCAGAACATGGGCACAATACACCCTTAACAGAGTACTGCTACCCCATAAAGGTAAAGGTAAAGGACCCCTGGATGGTTAAGTCCAGTCAAAGGCAACTATGGGGTTGTGGCGCTCATCTCACTTTCAGGCTGAGGGAGCCGGTGTTTGTCCATAGAGAGCTTTCCAGGTCATGTGGCCAGCATGACTAAACTGCTTCTGGCACAACGGATCACCATGACGGAAACCAGAGCTCACAGAAACACCATTTACCTTCCTGCCGCAGCGGTACCTATTTATCTACTTGCACTGGCATGCTTTTGAACTGCTAGGTTGGCAGGAGCTGGGACAGAGCAACGGGAGCTCACTCCGTCACAGGGATTCGAACTGCCAACCTTCTGATCGGCAAGCCCAAGAGGCTCAGTGGTTTAGACCACAGCGCCACCCGCATCCCTACTGCTACCCCATAGCACCTTTGAACCACAACTTTTGGATACATCCAGAGCTGGCCAAAGGCAAAGGGCAAGATGGCGTCCCTCCTGTTCCACGAACATAAGCTGATTAGACTGGCAGTTAAATCTCACTTCAACAATGGCAATGGGATTGTACCTGAGGGCAGTGGGCTAGCTTACAGGGGGCATGATGGGTCAAGTGGCACATACACAGCTCTGATCTCCAACAGGGGGATGGACAAGGGGCTGGCTGAGGAGGCACAACTGGGTTCTGTCGCTGCTGCCCTCCAGCATTTGCTGCTGGAGGCGATTGTCCTACTTTGCCTAATGGCAGGGCTGGCTCTGGGTACCTCACATTTCCACTCCATGTTTGTGTACTGTTTTTGGCTCCTGTCCCAGCAGCAATACTTATAAAAGGACATACACTTAATGAAGGAGGAAGTTAAAGGGCAGGCTTTCCCCCTATCCATGCATTCATAAGGTTTGTCTTGCTGGATTAGACCAGGTCTCTAGCACTGGCTGGGAATGCAGGTTTGAAACTGGAAGGGGTAATCTTTCTGGATTTGCTCATGGAGAATGCAACATTGCACACAGCGCAAAGTTAAAGTCACCTAGCGATATCCTTGCTCCGCTGGCTAAGTGCCGGCAGAACATTGTTGCGCAGCAGAATGATTAAGCAGGACGCTAGCAACTTTCTCGCACAACAGATTGTGCCGTCTGTTGCACAACGAGTTTCTGCTAGGGCAACTGTTATGTTGGATTCCTCCGTTGTGCAACATTAAAATTCCCTGGTTGGATAGTGCAAAGAGCCTTTGCACCAGTAGACAGAGAACACTGGATGCAGCCCTCAGTTTCAAGATCTGTAAAATAGGAATAATAGTGGCATGCTATTAAAATAATAAATGGGATGAGGAAATGATGCTCACCATCTCAGCATTAAATCTCTGTTAAAAATGGAAAGCTGTATCTCTGCAGATGCAGTGGGCAGCTTAGTTCCTGAAAGGTGGTGCTTAGGACAGCACATGATTGCATTAAAGTGCTGCAGCAGATTGCAAAACATCCACCCTAGCTGCCTGCTTTTTTGTTTGTTTGTTTGTTTAAAAAGAAAGAACCCCTTCCAAAATCTGCTTTACAGATAGAATTTATTCATTTCTAGCAGCTGGAAGTGCAAAGAGATAGGTCTGCACAAGATCAGGATGAAAACCACTGTGATTTCTACCTGCTCTTTCATGACTAGGGACAGAGGAGAAATCTGACTTGGTCCACATTTTAAGGGAAACCTACCTAATTCATACTTCTGGAAACAATTTGTGAATCAAAACACAGCTGCCCCTTGAAATTTACACTTCTCTGAATTTTGCAAAGTAGTTCTCTAACCAAATAATGTATGCAAAATAATAATAATAATAATAATAATAATAATAATAATAATAATAACAACCCACCCAGCATACATTGGAGGGAAGTGTGCATTAATATGCATGTACAGTATTTGTGAAAATAACAAATGCATTATAGTTCAGAAATTGTCTTGCAAAATGTGTGCATTAGGAGAAATGTGTACTAAAATGCTGATAAATTTTCATGAACACTTTTGAAAACAAAGAAACTCACAAACTGCTGCAGAAATGTGGTGGATTGAACTTGGAAAAAAGAGAAATGGGGGGAAACAAAATTGAGTCATCTCTTTCTCCCCTTTCCAAGAACTGGGCTCTCTTAAAAGGCATCACAACTAACCATCCTGATCTGGAATAAAACACAGCATTGAGATGCCTTGACATAGACACTCTCACTCTTTGGCTCACGTATCACTACCTTATCTTCCTATATAAATAAAAATGTAAGGCTGTCGTCATGCTGCAGTTTGCATGGCTGCTAATAGGTGGTTGCACCAACTCCAGTGTGATGAATGGCAGGCAGGCAAGCACTCTTAGAAGGTGACCTCCTGTTTAACAGAGGGGAGAGAGGAGCTTCACACACTGATTAAGCAAGTTAGCAGGGTTTGGCGAGTTGAGTGAGCGAGGGCAGCAGCCCCTGGTAACTATACTCAAAGCCAAAGACTTTAGTGGCCTTTGTCAAAGGGGGTACACTTCATGGGAAAGATGAACCAAGTTACCTATAAAAAAAACCATAGTAAGGGATGTTATTGCTACTACAGATGGCAATGAGCTGTGCACCCCTGCCCCTTCCTCACCCATGAGGAACACAGACAAGGTGGGAGAGCTACAGATTGGGGCATCCTCTTGACAAGGGACTACCCTCTTCCCAAGTGCAAGAGCTAGTGAAGGAAGAATCGGAGCCCAAAATGGTTCTTTGTCATCCCAGTGGCCCATCACCACCAAAGGCTCAGAGAAAGGCAAAAGCATCCTTGAGTCTGCCAATTTTTTTGTAGAGCCTGCTACAGACAAACAGTTTCTGCAAATGTAAGATTGCTAGAAAGGTAAACAGGCAGCAGGGACAGGGAAGGAACAGAAAAGAGAGGAAATAACAATTAGGTGATACACTATTGATTGTCTCAATATTTAAGATTGTATTCCAGCAAAAGAATGGTAAAGAACCTTGGCTGCACCTTGGCTTCATCGTGTTATAGGTGGCAATCCAAGAAGGACTGGGAATATGCAAAAGTTCTAGACCAGCACTTTTCCCTCTATAGCTGCATCTAGATTATGGCTTTATCAGTCAGTTGAAAGTGGCATAACAGAGCTATCATTGCTCATGGTGCGTAGTCCTTTATTTACCCCAGTTTTCTCTGGTCAAACAGGCCATCTGAGTTCATGTTGTGCTTCAGAAAAAACCCCTCTGAAACCTGCTTGACCAAAGACAACAAGGAAACAAGAGAGGAGCGCCCATGCCATGTGCATTGATGGTTCTATGGCACCAGTATTAATTCTCACTTGAGTCTGTCTCCAGCCTACAAGGGCACCAAAGTTTTGTGAAACCCAATCCTATGCATGCCTACTTAGAAGTAAGACCCAATCAGGTCCAATGGGACACTAAGTAAAATTCTGCGCCAAGTAAAAGCTAGGATTCTGCAACCTGCATACCTGAATGCAAAATTGCTCCATTTGCATATCTGATCTCATGTTGCAGAATTCTTATTCTGCAGTTTTCATTATTCTGTATTGTTTATTCCTCTCTTGGCGATCGCAGAGACGGTGAAAGAGCTATGCAGGCCTTCATAACTGAGGTACATCAAGGAGTTGGATTCTGTAGCTAGCACACAACATTCCGTGCTCATACGGAATCATGGCATAAACACAGCCCTGACTACATTCTCCAGCCCAAGAGAGGCTGTGGGTGTTCTGACACGCTCCTATGAAGTTTAAGCCTCACCACACCCTACAAACGAGGCCCACTAATCCTGCAGAATCCTCTCGGAGCCGGTTGCTCTGATCTCCTGTTCTAGGCCTGCCTGTGACTCTTGCAAAAATTGCTCACGGATTGTAATTTGGTTTTCTTGGAAAGAAAGAAGAAACGGAGATATTGGGACGGGGGGAGGAGGAGGAAAATACAAAAAATAAAATAAAATTCCCCATTGCTACAGTTATGGTAAACATTTAAAGCCTTGTGCGACACACACACACACACACACACACACTCACACACCCCTAGTAGAAGTCTTCCAGTTTCTTAATATTGATACACATGCTAGTTATGTCCACAAGCGAGCAAGTAAAAAAAAACGGCACAAAAAACGGCGGCGCTACAAAACTGTGCTTTGCAGAGGACGTGGTCGCCTGTAGCAAAACCCTCATCTTGCCCCTCGCCCACCCCACCCCACCCCACCCCTGCTTCCCACCCCTCGTCTCCTTTTCCCAACCCCACAGGGTCCTGCCCAAATTGATTCCACCATTTCCCTATCCACCTTCCATTTCTCCTCCCGGTGGAGCAGAAACCAGGTTTCTTCCAACTGCTTTGCTTTGCTTTGCTAGGGAAGGGAGTTGGGGATCCTAATGAGGGCAGCTGATATTCCCCTCCAGCTGATATTGCTCTGGGAAGAGAGTTTTGACACATTCCAGAATTTTACCCCAAAAAAGGGAGGAGGGGGGAGAGATGAAAGACCATTTTGCAAATGAAGAGAATGCCTGGAAATATTAAAACAGTTCCGAGATGTCTCATCAACTCTTCTCGACTGAGGTGACGTGGGCCACCAGCTACGCAACAACATCAACCCTCTCTGAGTCCACGGCGCACAGATTTCCCCCGTGTCCTTTGGAAAGTATGTTCGTGGGGCAGTCAATAGCATCCGCCAAAGGGCATTGGGGATTTTTCCCGAGTCCCCTTTTTATCTTTCGGACTTCACCTTGTACTTCAGGGTGAGGTAAGCCATGAGCCTGAGAATGACAAAAAAAATCCCTAGGACGATGAAGTCAAGGTAGAGCTTAGCTTCCTCCACGTCCAATTCCTGGAGTATCTTTATCGGGTCCTTGAAGGGACAATCGGGCACCTTACATTCCAGTTCTTCCCGCTCCAAGGAGTAGATGGTGAGGATCACACCTTCAAAGCCGTACCTGTATGTCAAGATACAAAACGGTGTTGTAAATATACCGTATTTTTCGCTCCATAAGACACACTTTTTTCCTCCCTGGAGATGAATTGCCCAGGGGCCAAAAGCAGATTGTGCTTTTTATTTTACAAAGAGAAAAGGGAGTGTTGAAAGGACCCCACCCAGCAGCTGATCAGCAAGAGATGGGGAGAGAGATAAGAGTCCCAGCTCCCTTTCAGCCCCGCCCTCCTTTGTTGAATGTGCTGCAGAGGGAGGTTGTTTGTTTCCCCAGGACATGTGACTGGCTGATTAGATTATCTGTCTGGAAACAGTAGAAACGGCTCCCTTTCCTTAAGATTTTTCAGAAATGTGAGTTAAACCCCATAAAAATGGGGCTTTTCCTCTTTGCTTTTTCCCCTTTGCAAAAAAAGCTGCAAAACCTTTAGCTGATCCTCAAAAACAAACCAAAAAAACAAACAAACCAGGGCTTTTCCCTTTGTAAAAAAAGCTGCAAAACTTTTAGCTGATCCTCAAAAAAGCCAGGGCTTTTCCCTTTGCAAAAAAGCTGCAAAACTTTTAGCTGATCCTTAAAAAAAAAACCCAAAAAAAAAACCCAGGGCCTTTAGAGGAGGAAAACCAGAAAAATATTTTTTTTCCTTGTTTCCTCCTCTAAAAATGAGGTGCGTCCTATGAAGCGAAAATACGGTAATAGCAATGCATATTCGGAGATCCCTGAACTTTTAGGCGACTTCCAAATGAAAGCTAAAAAACCTGGGGTGTTCACAGGATGGTATTCACCTCTGGTCCTACTCAGAGCAGATCGACTAAAGTTTATGGACACTACTAACTTAGCTTCATTAATTTCAATGGGTCTACTCTGAGCAGGACTAAGCTGAATGCAACCTGAAGATACTCCAATGACTTGTGAAAGTTTAGAATGGGACATATTTTTACATCCCCCTTTTTCAAGAACTGCTGATTGTAGCCAACCAAATCCTACTCAGAATAGACCCATTAAAACGAATAAGCCTAAATTAGCACTGACTTCAGGGGATCTACTCTGAGTAGGACTAGCATTGCTAGAACCCCATGAGTCTTGCGTGACGTGGTGCATCAACGTTGCTCAAGAAACCTAGAACGTAGTTCATATGTTTTGGGAATTTCTAATGTTGTTTTGTTGGTTTGTTAAACTGGATTAAAATATACTATTTTGAAATGTGTTTGATATTTTGACCTGGTTCGCATGACATAGTAAGGCAAACCATGGTTTCCTGTTACTGCTCAAATGTGCCTTCCTTTGCTCTTCCCTAGTCCTTTTCACTGCCACACCAGGCTGAGCTAAAACCAAGGTTTTTGTGCTCCCTTCATAGCCAAGAACAGCACGTTTCTTTAATAAAGTTTATGTCTGGTTGTAACAAAAGAAAAAAACAAAAAACCTTGAAGTGGTTTACAAAAAGAACACTGAAATTATCATTCTCTAACACTTAAAAGCAACAACTGAAAACCTGCAAAAAATAATTAGAACCCAAGATCAGCTAAAAAGCAAATTAAAATGCATGTCAACACTCTACATGTCTGAATAAAAGGTAAAGGTAAAGGACCCCTGACAGTTAAGTCCAGTCGCAGACGACTCTGGGGTTGCGGCGCTCATCTCACTTTACAGGCCGAGGGAGCCGGCGTACAGCTTCCGGGTCATGTGGCCAGCATGAATAAGCCACTTCTGGCGCGACGGAACACCAAAACCAGAGCAGTGCACGAAAACACTGTTTACCTTCCCGCTAGAGCGGTACCTATTTATCTACTTGCACTTTTGGGCATGCTTTTGAACTGCTAGGTTGGCAGGAGCTGGGACCGAACGATGGGAGCTCACTCTGTCACAGACCTTCTGATCGGCAAGCCCAAGAGGCTCAGTGGTTTAGACCACAGCGCCACCCGCTGCCTAAACAAAAATGTTTTTAGCAGGAGACAATAATAGTTCAGTGAAGGCACCTGCCTGGTGTCAATGAGCAGGTTTGATGCTGCCACACTGAAAGAATGATTTCTTACAAATGCGGAACGGGTATTATGCAGCACCTGCAACATTGCCAGTTCTGCAGATCCTGGTCCCAAGCTTGCAAGAGCTTTATATACCAAGAGTAACACCTTGAACTTGGCCCGGTAGCTAATGGGCAACTGGTACAAGCATCTGAGCAGAAGTTTCCCTCCTGTCAACAACCCTGGTGCAGCGTTCTGCACTAGCCGGATTTTCCGGGTCAAGTTCAAGAGGAGTCTTGGATTGAGCACATTGCAACAATCCCATCTTGAAGCAACCGATGCCTAAGCTACTGTGCATGACGAACATCCCCGGCCAGATTGCATTGCAGAGCCTTGGAATGCAGCAAGGTGCGCTTATGCGCGCTAGGAGCCCCACCTGACATAAGAGACATACGAACTCCACTGCAGGTAGGTAGGGATGGTCTTGAAACTCACAAAGAAGCCCGAAAAGAGGAGGACCGGGATGGCTGTGACAGGACCCACAAAGGTGGCCACCTGGAAGACAAAGGAGGGAAGGGAGAAAGAGGCACACAAGTTAAAGAGGACTTCCAGACAAGGACTTTATGCCACCAAATTCAACAGCGTTTTTCGGTGCAACTGTCTCCCAAATATACGTACATAGTTTTGCATGCGGCTTTGACTAATGTTCACACGTTTTTGCCAAGCAGTTTCTCCCCAATAGAACGCATTTTTCGTTTGTTGTTTTCACTCCTCTCTGTGGTTTCATGCACACTTTACCTTAGTATAGGCATTTTTGCCCACAACAAGTGTTTGGATTTGGATTTGATATCCCGCTTTATCACTACCCGAAGGCTAACATTCTCCTTTCCCTTCCTCCCCCACAACTAACACTCTGTGAAGTGAGTGGGGCTGAGAGACTTCAAAGAAGTGTGACTAGCCCAAGGTCACCCAGCAGCTGCATGTGGAGGAGTGGGGAAGCGAACCCGGTTCACCAGATTACGAGTCTACCACACTTAACCACTACACCACACTGGCTCTCAACACTTGGCTGTGATTCCTGCATTGCAGGAGACGGGACTAGATGACCCTTGGGTTCCCTTCCAACTCTACAATTCTATGATTATATGGAGAACTGCATTGCAGGATGGCTGCGTTTCAATTTCAGAAAGTGTGAATTAAATAGGTTCACCTTTAAATGAGAACGGAATTGAATCCCCCCCCCCCAATCCCTACAATTGGCACTCACACGCTCCACCTTTTAATCTTAATTCCCACCCACCCACCCAGATATCCCATGCACTGTTATCTATTCAACAGCAGAGGGCAGTTCTTCATGGGAAGTTTCCATGCTGTGTATTCTAAGTCCCAGCCCCATGACCACTACTTTCCCTTGTCCTCTTACAGGACTTCATCCCTGTGCTGAAAACCCAAAGCACCACCAGCTCCTTCCCTCCCTGGCCTTACTTGTAAGGAGGTGGATGCTGCTCCAATCATGAGCCCCAAGGACTGGGCCACCAGGGCGGTGGAAGTGGCCAGAGCAGAAAAGAGCAGAAATCGGGTGGCTTCCGGAGGCTGGCCCGTCATCCAGTACACAATACTGCAGTAAGTCATGGGGCATATTACCTGCAGGGGGCAGCAGGGAGCAGGTTAGCACTACTTTTTAAGTGCAGGGTTTCTCTCCACCACCCAGGGCCGGCCCACCCATGAGGCAGACTGAGGCAGCTGCCTTCCTTGGCAGAATCTTGTGGAGCAGTGCCTCCGCAGGTGCCCCAACTGCCCCTTCTGGCAAGATCCTGCAGGAATCTTGCGAGATCTCACCGGAAGCCACCGCCAGAGGACGTTTGTAAGCAAGGTTTCAGAGGCAGTGGGGTGGGCATCTTGCTGTTTCGCCTCGGGTTACCCACCCCTGGTGTAAATGGCAGCTAGCTGGGGGGAGGCAAACGTCACTGGGAGCAGAAACAGGCACAGTCTAGAATCCCCTGTGGGAGGGAGCTGAACCTGTTGAACTTCTGTTTGCCACGCAGCAATTAAGCTCTGGGTGGGAGGGAGATGGAGTCCAGCAACCTCTGGAAGGCTACAAGTTCCCCATTCATGGGTTAAAGGCACAGAGCTTCTGTTGGGGGCGGGAAATGTGGCATCCCTGGACGGGAACGTGGGCATAGGAGAATGACATGAGTACAGAAGAAGCCTAAGCTTACCTGAAAAGGAATATCCGCCATCGTTTTAGCTAGAAAATAAGCCTTCAGGCTGTACCAGTAGTTCAGATGCTCTCTCAGAAACACAGACATCTCTAGCGGGACTGGAGGAACAAGGAGACACAGCAGAGCACAGCGTCACACTTGTGGGTTCAGTATACTTCCCTACAGGAGGCCCCGGTTTCAGTGCCTGGGCAGCTCAGCTACTAGGCTTGGAAAATAGTTATCTCCCTGAGAACCTGGTGGTCTTGACCCAGGCACCCATACTCAGGCTAGATCTAAGTGTCTGACTCTTCGTGCCACTGTGGCAATTGCCCCTGGCTTGCTTGGGCGGCCCCCTTCTGTCTGGCCTAAAAATACAGAGGCACCAGTACAGCATGCAGATTCTGCAGCCTGGGAATGTGCCCATGGCGTAAGGAGCTGTCCCTCCCCAAACCACCAGCCCAAGAAGGGAGGCTGTTTCTTGGCCAGAGCAGGGTTGGGGAAGAGGCTGTCAATTGCCTGTCAGTCACCATGACAATAGGTGGCTTCACTTCAAAGCAAGGAATTGGGAGCACATTTTAAGACCTAATTCTCCCCTCTCTTCCTTTGCAGCCTGGCATGGACTGAACTGGACTGCAGGGGAAGATCTGTGCCGAAAGCGGGGCCTGTGGGTCGTTGGTTGGGGGCACTTGTGAACCCAACTCTGGCAGGGATGGGCTCCACTCAGGAGCTTCCAAGTGGAGCCACTCTTGGTGGAGCTTGGAGCTGATGCCAAACTTAAAAGCCCCACTTGCCGAGGAGGAATCAAGAGTGTGCTTTAAGGCTTATAATGGTTCCTTTGATCCTTTGCAGCTGTGCCTCTACCTGCTCCACATCTGACATTATATATGATGTGAGGTTTGGGGCACGTCAGTGTGGTTTGGGGGAAACTGCCTTACGGGCCAAACTGGGAACCCTGTCAAGCTGTATTAGACCCATGGGCTGGAGGTCCCCCACCTCTGAGCGAGAGGAAGTTGGTTCTACAACAGCTGCTGAGATCTTCCTTGGGGAAGGGATGTTGCTCAGTGGGAGAGCATGCGGTGCCAGTCAGTGTGAATTAGATGGACCAACAGTCTGACTCTCTACTTTCTCTGCTTCTTAAGTCAGGAGTTGGAAGCCACAGCAGAGGATGAGCTGCCAAGAAGGACTTGAGAGCTCCAGCCCTCCCCACACCCGTCTAAATCTGACCACCGCAACGCCATTATGTTGGGTATCGCTTCTCTTTCATCTGGGGACAGAGCGCTTACACGTGAGGACTGTGGGCATCAGGGCAGCAAACATGAGGAACAGCATGGAGAAGAAGAGGAAGCCGGTGTTGTTGAAGACCTTGGCGGCGTCATTGCCAATGTGCAGGTAGAGCAGTCCAATCAGCACACCGATGCAGATGTGAGACATGAACCGCAGGTGGGTTAGCACCTGTGTGCAAAGTGAGATGCGGCAAGTTTAGCACGACCGACCTCGCCCTTTGCGCAAAGCCTTTATAAACATCTGCAAGGTGCTTCACAGTCTTAAAGCCATAATAATAATAATAATAATAATAATAATAATAATAATAATTTATTTGTACCCCAGCCACTCTGGGTGGCTTCCAACAGAGATTAAAAATACATTAAAACATCAATCATTAAAAACTTCCCTAAACAGGGCTGCCTTCAGATGTCTTCTAAACGTCAAGTGGTTGTTTATCTCTTTGACATCTGATGGGAGGGCGTTCCACAGGGTGGGCGCCACTACCGAAAGGGCCCTCTGCTTGGTTCCCTGTAACTTGGCTTCTCGCAGTGAGGAAACCATCAGAAGACCCTTGGAGGAGGACCTCAGTGTCCAGGCAGAACGATGGGGGTGGAGATGCTCCTTCAAGTACACTTCAGCTATGTTTGTCACTCCTTTTCCCATTTCACAGATGGATCACTGAGGCTGACTGATAGCAAGGTGGCCACACAAGAAGTCCATAGCACTGGCAGGACTTGAGGCCAAGATGCTCCTACCTACATTTCTCTCCGCCTGATCAAGCCATGACTCGGCTTCGCTGCTGGACTTGGAGTGAGGCCCCTTCATTTCCCAGCTGTTGTTGCCCCCTATCAGCACACATTGATGGGAGGAAAGAAAGAAGCAGAAAACTGGAGGGCAGGAGCAGGACTCCTGATTGGCTGGAGGTAGTCACATGACAACCTCTTGCCTGCCTATAAATACTTCCTGGGTTGTCCTCTCCTCTTCAGTCTGAGCCACCAGAAGACTCCTGACTGCTGTCTGTCACACATCATTCCTGCTGAACCAGCTTCATATTGTCTTGTCTGTTGCCCAAATTCCATAAGACAGAACTGAAATACCCCATTTTTGTAGCAAAATATCCTGTATCAGTCAAGTAAGGGGTAAGGAGAGCTTGGCACGCACATCAGGAGTAGAGGTGAAGAAAAAAGTGCTACTCAACTGTTGCCTCTTTCCACTCTGTATTTTGGCTTCGAATCTGGTCCTAAGTAAAGATCTGTTTTAAACTACCGTAACTTCCTTGATTCTGCATTAAGGCTGGGGCACGCCATCCCTTTAAAGGGCATTAAAAGTCTAAGGACTTAATTTCACATTTGCAAACCATCACTGGATGTGGGGGTGGGGTGGGGAGATAACCTGAACTTACAGCATGATATATAACAATTCGTGCTTTGGCAATAATTACACGTAGAACCCGGTTTATGCAAGGAAAAGAGAAACCGCATTCATTTTATGCCACCCGGCAGAACTGAATTACATACGCAGCCAGAAAATACTTAAAATACGTAACCACTGCAGTTATGAACATTTGGCAACATTAATGCACCGTAATTTTCGCACCATAAGACGCACTTTTTCCTCCTAAAAAGTAAGGGGAAATACCTGTGCGTTTTATGGAGCGAATGGTGGTCCCTGGAGATGAATTGCCCAGGGGCCAAAAGCAGATTGTGCTTTTTATTTTACAAAGAGAAAAGGGAGTGTTGAAAGGACCCCGCTCAGCAGCTGATCAGCAAGAGATCGGGAGAGAGATAAGAGTCCCAACTCCCTTTCAGCCCTGCCCTCCTTTGTTGAATGTGCTGCAGAGGGAGGTTGTTTGTTTCCCCAGGACATGTGACTGGCTGATTAGATTATCGGTCTGGAAACTGTAGAAATGGCTCCCTTTCCTTAAGATTTTTCAGAAATGTGAGTTAAACCCCATAAAAATGGGGCTTTTCCTCTTTGCTTTTCCCCCTTTGCAAAAGGAGCTTTGCTTTTCCCCCTTTGCAAAAAAAGCTGCAAAACCTTTAGCTGATCCTAAAAAAAAACCACACAAAAAACCCCAGGGCTTTTGCCTTTGCAAAAACAGCTGCAAAACTTTTAGCTGATCCTAAAAAAAACCCAAAAAAAAAAAAAAACCCAGGGCTTTTAGAGGAGGAAAACCAGAAAAAAAAATCTCTGACTTCCGGTTAGGTGCCGAGTCAATGGCGGACGGGAGTCCGACGGCTCCGTCCTCCGTTAGGCGATAGGGAGCTCCGTGCCTGCGCCACGGGTCCCTTAAAGCCACGGGAAGAGCGTCCCGTGGACCGACGGCTTCATGGGTCCCAGACGTGCTGTCTCCGCTCCTGATTTACCCTCGTAAGGGGGAGAATCGGGCGAGCGGAGCCCCAGCACGGGACTGAAGAAGCGGCTGCCTGCGGAGGATCAAAGCAGCGATCCCGCCAGACCTGAGCACCCGGCACTTCCTACATAGAAACTTCCAAAGAAACTCTGTAAGTCAAAAATTTGGATTATTTTACAAGTTTAAAGAGCACTGCTTGCAGAGGAAACTCCAAAAGGAAGCCTGTTCCCTTTGAACTGTTTGCGCGAGCTTGGTAGCGCTAAAGGATCAAAGCCGCGGCTAACGGGAAAGTTTTGCGAACTCTGCCAAACTTTTTAAAAGTGATTTTAAAGTTGTTTAAAGTTTGTTTAAAGATCCAAAAACAGTTGATATGGCAAAAGAAGAAGCCCCTCACCCTCTGGATTAGGATTCCGGGTCAGTAGCGGGCTGGGATATATTGTTGCCATTTTTTCTTTGTTGGTGTTCCAGTGTTACAGTGACTGTTTACCAGTGGAGATACTTTGACTCTTTTACAGCCAGATACAAGTTACTTTAAAGACTTGGTGGTTACACTGCAAGTGAGAAGACAGTTACTGGCTTGGGCTATTTAAAATAGACTCTTCTTGGCTTTAAGGAATTTACAATTCTGAAAAATCTGAACTCTTTGCCTAAAAGTTGGATTAATGGACTATTGTGGACTCCTGGCTCAGCTGCCTCTTTGTTCTCGGAAAGCTAGCTGCAGGCCACCTGGTGTTTACTTTTGGGACTGTTGGTCTTCTGCTGTGAATGTCTGAGATTGTTACTATAGCAACTGGAGTGACCTTGAGATTACAGT
This sequence comes from Lacerta agilis, assembly GCF_009819535.1. Classification (NCBI taxonomy): domain Eukaryota; kingdom Metazoa; phylum Chordata; class Lepidosauria; order Squamata; family Lacertidae; genus Lacerta; species Lacerta agilis. Next base: position 19,471,983 of record NC_046326.1, on the reverse strand, counting down.
TACAGAGCCCACAAGGAATGGAACTTAGATCAAAAGGAACTGGCTCTGAAAAAAGGAAAGGCTCTGTTTCCTTAACTCTTCAGGAACAAATGGAGAAATTGGCTGCAAGTGTGGCAGAAATTGCAGAAGGCCTGAAAAGTGTCACCGAAGGGTTGAAGCAAACACAAGAATCGGTGAATGCTATTGGTGCATCAGTGAATACAACAGTTAACTCTGCAATAGAAAAGCTCCAAGTGGATATTAAGGCCGACATTAAAGCCTCCACCCAAACGTTAGAAAAATCGATTGGCCAAATTGAGGAAAACGTAAGAAAGAACAGAGACGAAATTAATAAAATTGGGCAGGAGGTGACCACGTTAAAAAAGGATTCGGAGGAAATTAAAGTGGTCAGAGAAAAAATAAAAAAGGTGGAGGAAAAATTGGACAATTTAGATTTGGAGCAGATCGAAAATATTGGAACACGACAGAGGACTGTGGAAGAGTCTCTTGCTTTTCTGCAACTACATCAGAGAGAAGGAAACCTAAGAATAAGGGGTCTTCCAGAATTGGAGGGGGAAGACCTGAAAGCCTATATTGTGGAACTATTTTCGACTTTTTGGGAGTTAGAAGAGGTAAACGTCTCAGCACGCATAGTGAAGGCCTTCAGATTTGGACCAAGAGGTTCCAGAGGAAAGAAAAGCACTAAAACAGTCAGTGACTGTTTGATTGTGCTACACGATAGACACGACAGAGATTACTTTCTGGATTTACACTACAGAAACAACCTGGTGGTACAGCAGAATAAAGTAATTTTTTACAAGGATATCCCCAGATTCTTTTTAGATAAAAGAGCTCCCTATAACGACCTGGTGACGGAGCTAAGAAGAAGAAAAATCTCCTTCAGTTGGGAATTTCCAGAAGGCCTGGCATTCACGTTTGAAGGGAAAAAGATAAGGATAAGGTCCTTGGCGGATAAGCAAAAGTTTTTGGACAAGCATCTGGAACATTTCAAAGGAACCCCATTGGATCCAGCTCAGCTTTACAAGTTTCCAGAAGTATTTCCACCACCGCCGGGACCACCAGGACCAAGCCAAGATCCAGAACAAGATAAGAAAGGACAGGCAACTGGAGGAGAGGAATAAACAAAGAAATGGCGCTCAAGTTAATGACTTGGAACGTTCGGGGATTAAATCAGAGACCAAAGAGACGCAGAGTGTTTTACAGCATAGAAAAGAAGAATTTGGATATAATATGTCTACAGGAAACCCACATAGTTCGGCGTCACAGAAGATTGCTACAGAACAAAAAATTAGGCCAAGAGTTCATATCATCGGATAAGGTCAAGAAGAGAGGAGTAGTGATTTATGCAAAGGAGAAATATAGCCCAAGACAGCTATTTAAAGATGAAGAAGGGAGATACATCGCAATTGAAATTAACGTACAAGGCGAAAAATTTTTGATTCTGGGACTTTATGCACCGAATGATGGAAAGTCGATTTTTTACAAAAAAATCCATGATTTGCTGTTGGATTATTTGGATTATAAGGTAGTTTGCCTTGGAGACTTTAATGGGGCAGTTTCCACATTAATGGACAGATCTCAAAGAACAAAATTAACAAATGATGGGAAACTCCCAAAGACTTTTTTTGAAATGGTGGACAATTTGAATTTGGTAGATTCTTGGAGATTAAAAAACCCCACAGAAACAGAGGCAACGTACTTCAGCGAATCTCAGCAGTCATGGTCGAGGATAGATTACATCTGGATCTCGAATGAATTGGCTCCAAAATTACAAAAAGCAGAAATCGGTCCAAAAACGCTTTCAGACCATAATCCGGTACAGGTAAACCTAAAAATGATTTCCAAGGATTCTTTCAGGTGGAGAATGGATGATGCATTGATGAGAGATACCAAGCTAGTAGAAAGAGCGGCGAAAAAGATGAAAGAATACTTTCAAATTAATTGGAATTCAGATGTGGAGAAAAGGATTGCCTGGGATGCAAGCAAGGCGGTAATGAGAGGATTCCTCATTAGTGAAAAGGCAAAAAAGAAGAAACAACAAAGTGCAGAGATGGAGAGACTGTTGAAATTAATCAAAGAAAAGGAAAAAGAACTAAGAGGACATCCCAGATGTGTTAAAATCCAAAAAGAAATCAAATACTTGCAATCCCAATACGCGAATATCATGAATCAAGACATCGAATGGAAAGTGAAAATGATGAAACAAAGAACATTTGAATCTGCAAATAAATGTGGAAAACTACTAGCTTGGCAATTAAAGAAAAGACAAAAGGCAAATGTCATCAGTAAATTGGTAGTTAATGGAAAAAATGTAGAGAAACCGGAGGAAATCAGATGGTGCTTTCAGAGATTCTATAAACAACTGTACAAGGAGGAGAAGATAGATGAAGTAGAGATAGACCGATTTCTGGAGAAGAATGGATTGCAAAAGGTCCCAGAGGAAAAACTAACAATTCTCAACCACCCAATAACGACACAAGAAATAGAAGATGCAATAAACAACATGCAACTGGGGAAGGCTCCAGGACCGGATGGATTAACAGCAAAATATTATAAGACATTGAAAGACTGGCTATCACAGCCGTTAAGAGAAATTTGCAATAGAATACTAGAAGGAGATAGGGCACCAGAGACGTGGAAAGAAGCCTTTATCACACTGATCTTAAAACCAGATACTGATAAGACTCTAATGAAAAACTATCGTCCAATATCCCTTTTGAATGTGGATTATAAAATCTTTGCAAATGTTTTGGCTACAAGGTTGAAAAGAGTGTTGAAAGATTATATACATAGAGACCAAGCAGGTTTCTTGCCAGGAAGGCAAATAAGTAATAATACGAGAATCATTGTGGACATTTTAGAAAAATTGGAAAGAGACATAAACACAGATGCAGCACTACTGTTTGTTGATGCAGAGAAAGCTTTTGATAAAGTATCCTGGACATTTATGAAAAAGAATTTGGAAAAGATGGGAGTTGGAGAAAAATTCTTAAATGGCATTAAGGCCATTTACACAGAACAAAGAGCAAAAGTTATTGTAAACAGTGTGATATCGGAGGAGATTGAAGTAGAGAAAGGAACAAGACAAGGGTGCCCTATCTCCCCTTTACTTTTTATTACGGTCCTGGAAGTCCTTCTGAATATGATTCGGAAAGATAAACAGACAAAAGGAATTAAAGTGGGAGAGAAGGAATACAAATTACGTGCCTTCGCGGATGATTTGATGCTATCCCTGCAAGAACCAGAAGGCAGTGTCCCCAGAGCCTTGGAATTAATTGAACAATTCGGACTTGTAGCTGGCTTTAAATTAAATAAGCAGAAAACCAAAGTTTTAGGCAAAAATCTGAGTGCAGAACAGATCCAAAGAATTCAAGAAGCCACAGGCCTCAATTTTGTCAAATCTGTAAAATACCTAGGTATCAATCTCACAAGCAAGAACTTGAACCTGTATAAGGACAACTATGAAAAATTGTGGATGGAGATAAAAAAAGATATGGAGATCTGGACAAGACTTAAACTGTCGTTAATGGGAAGAATAGCAGTGGTTAAAATGAATGTCCTACCAAGGATGCTGTTTTTATTCCAAGCCATACCAATTTTGGACAAACTAGACTGTTTTAAAAAATGGCAAAAGGACCTATCGAAATTTATATGGCAGGGCAAAAAGCCAAGAATAAAATTCAAGATTTTAACAGACTCTAAAGACAGAGGAGGCTTTGCCCTGCCGGACTTAAGGCTTTATTTTGAAGCTGCGGCCTTTTGCTGGTTAAAGGATTGGTTTAAACTAGAGAATGTTGATGTGTTGGACTTGGAGGGACATGATAACATGTTTGGTTGGCATGCATACCTTTGGTATGACAAGGTTAAAATCCACAGAACTTTTAAGTCTCATATTGTGAGAAAATCCTTATATCAGGTTTGGACTAGATACAAAGACTTGTTAGAGAGAAAGACTCCTAGATGGATCTCTCCAGTGGAGGCCAAGGCATATAAGAGACCGAATATGTCTGCAAACTGGTTAAGATATATGGACATATTGCAGCAGGAAGGGGACTCCTTTAAGCTAAAAAGCTATGATCAAGTAAAAAGTCAGGTCCCCGACTGGCTGCACTACTATCAGGTTTATGAAACATTTAAAATGGACAAAAAAGTTGGTTTTCAAGTAGAAAAATCAAAACTGGAAACAGAACTGATAGAATCGAACTTCAAAAACCTTTCCAAAATGTATAACCTTCTGCTAGAGTGGCATACAAAAGATGAACTGGTTAAATCCTCAATGATAGATTGGGCAAAAGATGTAGGACATAATATCATGATGGATGACTGGGAGAGATTGTGGCAAAAAGGTATCAAATTTACTGCTTGTCATGGTTTAAGAGAAAATATAATGAAAATGGTTTATAGATGGTACTTGACACCAGTTAAGATTGCTAAGATGAATACCAAAATGTCAGATGTATGTTGGAAATGTAAACATGCGAAAGGTACCTTTTTTCATATGTGGTGGTTGTGCCCAGCGGTAAGCGCTTTCTGGGATAAGATTTACAATGAGCTTAAGAAGGTAATGAAAGTTACCTTTTGTAAGAAACCAGAGGCATTTCTCCTGAGCATAACCAATGAAGAGATACCCAGTCAGGATAGAGTGTTTTTCATGTATGCCACAACAGCAGCTAGAATTTTATTGGCGAGAACATGGAAAGGTGAAGAGATACCAACGGTGGAGGAATGGCAGATGAAGATGATGGAATACATGGAACTCGCAGAACTGACCGTCAGAGTCCGAGACCAGAGGGAGGGGAAGGCGGCGCAGGAGTGGAAAAAATTTAAAGACTATTTAGTTAAATCAGTCAAATTGAATATTTGAGCAGAATTAAATAGAATATCGGCTTTGGTAGATATGTGTTAGATATGAATGGTAAGAGGAATTGTTGTTATGTGAAAGATGTAAGTGTCAAAATATGTTAAGATAGGTTATTAAGATAGGATACATAGTTATTGAGATATTTGACTAAGTAAAAGTTAAGTATATTAAAATTTGGGTAAAAGTGAATTGAATAATATATAAAGCTACCTTGAAGAAGTATATGTTTTTTGAAGACAGTGGAGGGAACGGGGGAAGTCCCCAAACAGAGAAGTTAGAAACAAGAAATATTCAAAGAAAGATATTGGTTAAGGTTTGCATATGTTATTTTTATGTTTTTATTGTTGTTATTGTTTTGAATGTTGATTATGTTTATTGTTGATTATGTTTAATGTTTATTGTGGTTTTATTGATGTTTATGTTATGTGTTGATGTTGTATTTTGTTTTCCTTTTCTTCTATTGGAAAATAATAAAATCTTATAAAAAAAAAAAAAAATCTCGTTTCCTCCTCTAAAAATGAGGTGCGCCCTATGGTCCAGTGCGTCCTATGGCGCAAAAAATATGGTATGTAACATGAACTCGGGAACTTTCTATTCTTTGTGGAGGTCACGATGCGCCTTGCACCAGTTGTTGCTCCCCTTTTCCCAGTGTTTTAATATTGCATTGTTTTTCTTTTGAATAAATAAACCTTTAAAAAAAGAATTCCTAGCACTGTAGCTTGTTAAGGGTTGCTGGGAATTGTAAGTCTGCGGGGGGCAAAGTACAGCTCCCAGAATTCTTTATGTTTTGATTGTGCTTCAAAGATAGGGTATACACAGGCTTAAGTCTGTGATTCTGGCCCTCCTGGTGAGATCTGTCTTGACTTTGGGGGCTATAGCTCAGTGGTAGAGCGCGTGCCTTGCATGCAGAAGGACCCAGATTCAACACAAACCATCTCCTCATTGCTCTGATTCTGGAGTTCCTAAAATAATGCATCTGTTCCATGTGCAGAATACCTCTCTTTATCACAGCGAGATCCCAAAAACCTGGGAAGGTCTCTGCGATCCCCTGCACATAACTCTTAAAACAACAACATCCCCAAAACAAGCTGCATCATCCACCCCATACCCCATGTCCCACCCCACATCCCTCCTCCTCCCACAACTCAAGCTCCTCCCTCTCCCAGCTTGTCCCTCCTCACCGTGTCTCTCATAATAGACAGGAACGTTCTCTTGAAGAGGATGCAGAATTGGGTCATGGTGCTGGTGGCAAAAGTATGGCTCTCGATGTGGTCCAAATCCTGAGAGTGACACAGGGCCAAAAAAAGAGAAAAGGGGTGGGGAGAAGGAGGTTAGTGGAACTGTCATGATTTGGGTGGTGAACAAGTGTGTTTTTTATCATTATTTATTTTATTACCCGGCCTTTACATCAAACTGAAATGCAAGGCAGTCCACAAAAATTATAAACTAACACAGAAATAAGTGATATAAGTCAGAGTCACCTCTGAGTGTCAGGGGTGCACACTCATCCTGCAGTAGGAACCAGGCTTTTAGTGTTGCAGCTCCAGCTCTCTGGAATCTGTTGCCAGCCCATATCAGAAAGGCGCCTACTGTCATGGTGTCTTAGGTGCTTACTGAATACTTTTGTTTTTTGGCTTAGGGCGGCTTTCCCAGTCATTTATGGATGATCCAATTTACATCTGAGGAAATTGCCTGGTGGTTTTTAAAGTTTGCATGGGTGGTTTTATTGTTTTCACGTTTGTGTTTCCGTGTTTTGTCCTGTTTTTAGCCGTGTGCACTGTCTCAAGGGCTTTATGCTTTGAAGCGATCCATAAATTAGTTTACTCAATAAAATAAATAAATAGGTTCATACCTTCAACCATCTTACATATACACATTTATTCTCACCTATCTTGCAGTACTTCATATCATGCAGCCTCTAAACTTCCAATTATCCTTTTTGTATTTTTTGTATTTAATTTCTTTAACATAACGTACAGTTGTGATTCTCTTTCTTTATTCTTACAGTCTTCTCGTACAGTCTTCTCGTATGAACGTAATGTAATGTAATGTAATGTATGTATGCTATTATGTAATGTATGTATGCAATTATGTTGATTAATGTTTGATGATGGTTGTTTTGCTATGATTTTAAAGAATAAAGAGATATCTCAAAAAAATAAAATAAATAAATAGGTAAGTAAATAAGTCAATAAATAAAAAAGTAAGTAAGTAAGTAAGTAAGTATTACTAATGGCAAATTTATTCTCTGTAGATTTTATTGTTATTGTTATTGTTATTTCGGCTACCTGCCCTTCACCAGCATGCGTATTGCTGCTAATGATGGTGCTCTGATGTGGAGTGAGGAACGGAAAAAATAGTCCCTAGGTCTGAGTGTGTACACTGGGATTCTTGAGTCATAAAACAAGCAGCCAGAACCAACCCCCTTCCCCGCCCCGCCCCAGCTTACTGCCACGCAGTGTCCTGGACAAGAGGAATCCGCTTTGGTCGGACTGCTCTTCTTCTCCTCCATGGCGCAGAGCCCGTTCTGGACCGCTTGGAACAGTAGTGGGTTTAGGTCGCCGTATTCTCCCGAGGCAACTTCGATAACTGCAAAGGAGAAAAGAGTAGCAGTAGCTTATTGAGCAATTTATCCTGATCTGTTTGCACAACCTTTGCAGGGAAGTCAGACAGCTGTTGGCTATTCGCTAAGCAATTGTTCTGGATGGCTTGTGGGGAATTTATACGCTGTTGTATGAAGCGAGCCTTATTGCTTTCCGGTTCATTTTGCACATCACTTTCCTTACTGCAAAAAGTCAGATTCTGGGCAGAGGGAGGGAGGGAGGTCGGAAAGGGGTGTGCGTAAAGCCAGCCTGCTGCATGAAGGTAAAATGTATGCTCATTGCTACACCCACATTTGCCTCTGGACCTTCCTACCACTGGCTTGTGGCCTTCAAAAGAAAATGCAGCCCTCGGGCTCCATGAAATTGTCTATTTATTTTTTTAAAGCCATCACTTACTGAAATCAGCTGGGTTGTGGTAGGTGGGGCAATGCAAGCCCAGCCCTTTCAGGTATGGGATGAGGTTGGGTACTGCTCCTTTGAAGATACACTGACCTTGGCTCAGGATATAAAGCTGGAAGAAAGAGAGAGAGAGAGAGGAAAAAACATTTACGAGGACTAACATATTGGGATGGCCCTATCGTTGAGCAGAGTGAGGCGGCTACCTCAGACAGCTGATTTTGGGTGTCATGAAAGGGCAGCAAATAGTTAATTCTTTAATTCATTCTTCTTGCCTTTTTACTCCCAGGGAGAAGCGCTTGTGGGGTGTTCGGGATCACATGCCAAAACGGCTTGGCTGGCCTTGGGTTATGCGCACCTCAAGATGTGGTGTCGGGTGCGCCGTTTGCCGTTCTGACTCACACAGCTGGCAAGGCTGTGTGTATGCCACAATTCAGAGAAAGCGAAATGTGGTAGCAGCTTCCTGAATGCCTCAGCTTTCTTTCCTTGTCGTCAACCCAGGCATCTAGCCCTTATGGCTGAGGATATACCCCTGAAATCTAGAAGCCAGTCAGAAGCGGCCTAATGAGATATTCCAGGGTTGCGGACAGAGTAACAGTGTCCTTATCTATCCCTCCTGTGACTTGGCAAAAAACAATGCAAACCAAACCAAAACTGCAGAACAAATCCTGCAACTTTTGGGAAATTATGCTCGACTTGCATCATTTTCCGCAGGGCACACAATTCCCTTTCTCCCTGGCACCGAATTTTGCTTGACTGTGCACAGAATTCTGTTCTTTTTAGACTGCATTGCCCTGACTGACGGGGGCACAGAGGATTAAAAAAAGAAAAAGAAAACCAAAGGCAGCTTTGGTGAGAGGATGGACAGGCAACAAAAGGATCCTAAAGCCTGCCTCTCCAACCAGGAGCAGGGTAGTGCAGCAGGGGCTCTGAGACCCCGCACACAGCCCTGTGCCACAATGGCACCAGTAGCGCCACACCAGGCTGCAGGCTGGATCCTGCAGAATTTACTGAGCCACGGCAATAACCCGGTTCGGAGGCAGACGGCGCACAGAGACCCTCACCTTATCAAACTTTTCAAAGAGCTTCGCGCTGGGCTGGTGGATGGTACAGATGATGGTGCGACCGCCCTGGGCCAGCGATTTCAACAGCGAGACCACCTGGAAGCAGGAGGAACTATCCAGTCCGCTGCAGAGCAAGGGAAAGAGAGAAAATGCTGGAGTTAAAGACGGCGGAAGGAGGAGAATGGATAGTAGGCCTGGTTTGCACGACACAGTAAGCCAAGCTATGGTTTACCAGCTGTGTGCAAACACATCATGGCACCTGTGAAGGCTTCAAGTGGTGACTCTGGGCAGGTGCCCCAAACTCTGAGCTTTCATTTTTTAAAAAAGAAAATAAGTCTCCAGCCCTCCTGGAAAGAAAGTTGTGTGTGTGTGTGTGTGTGTGTGTGTGTGTGTGATTGTACAGGTGAAACTCGAAAAATTAGAATATCGTGGAAAGGTTCATTTCTTTCAGTAATTCAACTTAAAAGGTGAAACTAATATATGAGATAGACTCATGACATGCAAAGCGAGATATGTCAAGCCTTTATTTGTTATAATTGTGATGATTATGGCGTACAGCTGATGAGAACCCCAAATTAACAATTTCAACTTTGGGGTTTTCATCAGCTGTGCACCATAATCATCACAATTATAACAAACAAAGGCTTGACATATCTCGCTTTGCATGTCATGAGTCTATCTCATATATTAAACTCCAGTAGCTAATGAAAACAATTGCTTACATAAATGGACTTTTCCACGATATTCTAATTTTTCGAGTTTCACCTGTAGAAATGTGCAGGTACCTTCTGAGTGGTTTCTGTTAAATGAGAGTGGTATGTCTACCTTGTGTGTTTTCCCTGGTACTGTTGTTATTAGAAGGCAACACCATCAGTGTGTGTTTTCTCTCCATGATCGGCACCAGCAGGGCATAGCTGAAGTTGTTTTTCGGGGGACAGTACCCCTTATTCCCCTCGCAGAGCTGCAGTTGCTTTAACAATCAATCCCTCTTCATGGGTAACTCTGGGAATTGTAGCTCTGGGAAAGGAGTCGGGGGTGTGTGTGTCTCCTAACAACTCTCAGGACCCGTAACAAACTACAGCTCCCAGAATTCTTTGGGGGAAGAAGCCATGGCTATTTAAAGGGGCACCACACTGCTTTAGATGTATGGTGTGAATATGGCCTAAGGAGAAGGGAGCAGACAGAAATGGCTGAAAGTAAGAAGGCAGATGGACTTGGAGGAATCAAGACTGAGATTGGGGGAGAAGCTCCCGAGTGCCATAATGGGCTAGACTCCACTTGCCCCATCGTGGGGTTTGGGTGGTGATTTCTCTCTTTCCCCCCTCCTGCCTTCTGGGCTGCGGGGCACCTAGACTTCACCCCCAGGTTCCAGCCTTAAATGCACCATTGCTTGCCCAGTGGAGAGCCCCTTCCTACCATTGCCTCCTGCCCTCTCCACCAGAATTGACACCAAGGCTAAATGAGGTCTATGGAATTGTTAGTATTTCACCCCCTCCCTTTGTGAGAATCGTGTGACTTATGGTCTGAGAGAAGGGGGAGGGAACTGAGTCTTTGATCTCTTAATTAACTTCTCTGTGTCAGACAGAATGTGACCTTCACTGTGTGTGTTAGACAGGGTTTGTTCTGGAGATAAGATGTGTGGAAGAAACCTAGCCACACAAGCTGTATAGTTATGTATATATTGTAGCTTGTAGAAAATAAAAGAAGAACTGTTTCAAGTTAATATAGCCAGCGCTTTATTCAACCTCTGAGGAAGTGAGGGTGCTCATGACAGACAGTCTTGAGTCCAGATATTATGATTGAGCTGTAGGTGTTCCAGTCTTATCGCCTGGCCCAGTCGGGGCACGAAGTGGGGCACAAGACCTGGATAGATCCTGGCTTAAATCAACAGGAATCTCTGCAACATCCACTGGATGCTAGCTGAGTCCTGCTGCCTTTCCCCCAGGTGACGTTCAAGGGATAGGGAAGCCTGGAAACGCCTTGGCGTCTTACCTGGTGGGTTCGTCGAAAAACATGACCGGGGGATTGTTGACCAGCTCCAGGGCGATGGCAAGGCGCTTGCGCTGCCCTCCGGACAGGGACATCGTGCGGGTGTAAGAACACTCCAAAAGACTCAGAGCTGTCAAGATCTCCTCCACCTGGACCCCACAGAGGGAGAGAGGGGGGAATGGACAGATTTAGTTGCCACAGGGCAGCCCGAAATGTGGGCTCTTGCCATCATTACTTGATGAGGCCCAGTGTGTGTGTGTGTGTGGGGGGGGAATCACACACACAACTCTCGGTTTTCAAATGTGGGAAATACGCAAACTCACCAGCTCCTTCTTGACTTCCTGCTTCTCGTTCAACTTCAGGTTGGCAGAAACCTGAGTAGGGAAGTGAAAATGTTTTACTTAGGAAGTTATCCGAGCAGGTTAATGCACATCCGGCAGCCTAACGGAGTCTAGTTTGCTGGGGTTCCTGCAAATGGTTGTTGGCATGAGTAAAACCAAGTCATTTGATGTCGGGTGATTGAAAAGCAGGTGCCCCTGTCCAGCTGTGGGTGTGAGGGGGGAGGAATCCCTTCTACCACCACCCCTGGAGTTTTACATGCTCAAATTAGAGCAGCTAGCTTCAGAATAGCCCAGGTCAGGGCCAGATTTAAGTTTGATGAGGCCCTAAGCTACTGAAGGCAATGGGGCCCTTTATATGTCCAGCTGTCCTTTGTCAACAACAAATTGTCGCTGTTTTTTGTGTTGAATATATGCTATATGGTAATTTATGGACCTAATAGGCATCTAAAGCCATTTGCACACACAGAATATAGGCACCCTATATATAGAAATGAGTAAACCAGTGATATTTTAGGGAGCAGGCTAGCAGGCACCCTATATATAGCAGGCACCCTATATATAGAAATGAGTAAACCAGTGATATTTTAGGGAGCAGGCTAGCAGGCGGGGCCCATTACTTACATCATAGGAGCCTACACAACACAAAACACTGTTGCTGTCTGTAGGTTTTATTTTATTTGTTTTTTATCTTATATTTTGGAAATGTACACCCAGTTTTTCCCCTTTAAATCTTTTTGGGGGCCCTAAGCTATAGCTTGTTTAGCTTATACATAAATCCGGCACTGGCCCAGGTTTAAAAAAATGAGAACTGCCATAACTGCGCCAGAGACATTAGAGCTGAGCTACACGAGAAATCAAAACCACATGGTGTTTTCCTGAACTGTGGAAGCATCATATCTTTCAGGGATTCTCCCATATGAAGTAAATAAAAAAACCCATCTCCCCACACTCAAAGTGGACGGTTCTAAACAGGCTTTCTCCCTGACACAAGAGGTGGCCAAACCAGTTTCCAACCCTTGTTAGTGTGGTATATGTTTCTTCATAAGTTTATTCCATATTAATTTGCATTTACAATTTTTTCGGATGAAAATTCATTTATAAATAAGTATTTTAACTGCAAGAGATACATTTAGGAACATAAAATAGGCATTTATAAGACGTACTTCTTGTTTTCCATCAAGAACTATATCACTTTTTTTAATTAAAAAAAGAGAAAGCAAAACCTGGAGTATCATGGCATTCTGATCTGTACCTTACGCCAGGAGAAGCACATCAGGGGACTTTGCTTTGAAATTCACAGAAATCAAATTCCTGACAGAGCCTACTCTGAGGTACAGACAGTGACTGTTTGGTTAAATATGGGGCAAAATATTTAAATATTCCACCACAGAACCATGTCCCCGCTTAAAAACAACAAAACTGTAGTCCTCTGCAGTTTGAGGAGGAATGAGGCAGGAGGTAGTGTACCAATAGGATCCTGACAATAATCTTCTCGCAGGCTATAAGCTCCATAATGTGGAATCCATGAGGTGAAGTGGGTTGGGAAGAGAACCTTTGCTGTTGCCACCAGGGCGTGATTCTCATCCATCTTGACCTCTGCACTTCTCTGGAAATCCAGATTCCTCCTAGGTTTCTCCTGGCACAACCCCCACCCCCACACTATCACCCAAATGTTTCTGGGACCCGTTTCTCCCCTGCTCACCATCATAGCCTCGCGCACGGTGAGATGCGGCAAGAGCATGTCGTCCTGCATGATGTAGCAAGACATCTTCCGGAAGGTGCGGAGCTCCCTTTGCCGCCCATTGACGAGGATCTGCCCCTTCATGCCCGTCTCCCTGTAAATGACAACAGTGATCTGGGATGTTGGGAGTTGTGATTTGGAAACATCTGGAAAGCCAGAGGCTCACCGCCACTTGAGCTACATACATGGAGCTGGAAAACCTGCATTGATCTCAGTGTTCCCAGCTTGAAGGAAGGGAGAAGTCAAGGGCTGGGATAGATCTAGATGGGCTTTCCTCAACTTGGCATTCGCTCTTGAGAACTGGCGCCAACAGTCGACGTGGTTGGGCATTTGCCAATGACCCACACTCAAATAGGGGCCACACCGACAAGACCCACTACAGTGAAGATGTGGGGTCAGTGTTGGAGGAGGTCCGTGAAGGGTAAATTGGCCAGGGTCCTTCAAAACATGGAGCCACCACCCACTCCAGTCACCCCAAACCATTGGCTAGGCTGGCTGAGGATCTGCCTACTGGTCAAATTTGGCCCATGATGGGCAGGTCAGATATAGGAAAAATGGTTCCCCACCCTGTTCTGGAAAAGATGATCCGTGTTCATCACGTGACATAAAACATCATGTGATATATGCTCATTACAGGACATAAATCTGACAGTGCAACAGCAGTTAAAGCAGGAGCTGTAAGGATCCCAATCCCTTCAGTTAAAAACATGCCTCCCTATGAGGAAAGGGCATTGGCTCACCGGTAACCAGCCAGGAGGTTCATGAGGGTTGATTTCCCAGCTCCGGAAGGGCCCATGATCCCGATAAGCTCGCGGCGGCAAAACTTCCCAGACAGACATTTCAGCAGCGTCTTGTATCCTGAAAGAGAGGGAGGAAGGTGGGCAGGTTGCGAGGGCTGCCCCAGAAGTCAGAGAGCAGGAGTGGGGAACCTGAGGGTCACCCAATGCTGTGGGACTCCATCTCCCCCCAGCCCCAGCCAACATGAAGGGAGCTGGTGTCCAAAAACATGCAGGGAAGACCTCAAGTTCCCCACCCATGTCTGAGACAGTGGAGGACACACCTGTCAGCATCTGGTGCATAATTTGAGATTGAGCAAGTTATGTGGCTTCAAACCTCCTTTATTACAATACCAAGTGACATCATTACACTCCATGGATGGGACTCGCGTGGTGCTGTGGTCTAAACCACAGAAGGTCGGCAGTTCAAATTCCCGCAACGGGGTGAGCTCCCATTGCTCTGTCCCAGCTTCAGCCAACCTAGCAGTTTGAAAGCACAACAGTGCAAGTAGATAAATAGTTACCGATGTGGTGGGAAGGTAAACTGCACCTTTTCCTCCAAGAAGATTAAGGTGGCATGCATGGTTCTTCTGCACATTTAATCCTCACAACAACCTTGTGGGGTAGGTTAGATTGAGAGTGGTGGTGACTGGTCGCCCAGTGAGCTTTTTGGCCGAGTGGGAATTTGAACCCTGGTTTCTCAGGTCCTCATCTGACATTCTAACCACTGCATTCGCAACGGCTAACCCTGGTTGCCAAGAGTGAGCCTCGAGAAAGTGTGAGGCAGCGATAAGCAGGAATACCTTTTAAGCTTCAGTTTCCCTGCCCAAACTAATGACTAGCAGAAACCATGTCCCAGTCACCACCCCATCCCAGCTCTGCGCAAAGGAATTCGCACGGTGACATTGTTTGCCAGCGCTACTGAGAAAGAGTTTAAAAAGAGAGGGGGAGCGAGATCTATGTCGCGAGGATCAGTGTCTGCCTCCAGCTTTGTCTGTTCTTGCTCAAATTTGCTCATCGTTCTCAACTCCTGCAACCCTTCACCCAACTTATCTCCTGGTATGTGCTTTATCGGAAGATGGACAGGCCACGCACAGATCCCATCAACCAAACAGCTGCCTCCCTGTCAGCAGATGGGGCAAGAAGCAGAATCTATTGGGAAAGCAAGGTGGAGGGAACCACAAGGCGTTTTGGGAAAGGGGCGGGGGATGAGGCAGAGTTTGCAAAAGTTCTGAGTTCAGAAGGCGTGTGTGTTGGGGCAACTCTGCGAGAACTCGGGGCCGTCCAAGGAAGCTGAATGTGGGAAGATTTAGGAGAGATAAAAAAAAAAGACTTCTTCCTGCAGCACGGAGTTAAGCCACGGAGCTCCCTTACCCACAGGAGGCAGTGATTAGGGCCAGGCAACATCTGGTTTTCAACGTCACGATATATCACCAGCTAAACATTGTGATATACTGATATATCGCAATATCTGAAATAAGGGCAGAGGCATTGGCTGGCTTCACGGTTTCCCCCACATTGTGATTTATGCGTAGCACACAAAAATCACGATTCACAATATTTTGCCAGGTCAAAAATTATAAAACCAATATCATGATATGGACTTGAAACCAGTTTTGGACGATATATCGCCCAGCCCTAACACACATCACGATTCGCAATATATTGCCAGGTCAAAAACTATCAAACCAGTATCACAGTATGGACTTCAAACTGGTTTGGGATGATATATTGATATATGCCACTAACTTGGATAGCATCTGAAGAAGTGTGCATGCACACGAAAGCTCATACCTAGAACAAACTCAGTTGGTCTCTAAGGTGCCACTGGAAAGAATTTTTTATTTTGTTTCGACTATGGCAGACCAACACGGCTACCCACCTGTAATTGGATGGCTTTAGAAGAGGATGAGACAAATTTGTGGAGAAGAGGGCTATAGATAGTTTCTAGCCACAATGGCTATGCTCTGCCTCCATGATCAGAGGCAGTCATGTTTCTGAACACCAGTTGCTGGAAGCCACAGGAGAGGGAAATGCTCTTACTTTCAAATCCTGCTTGCAGTCTTCCCACAGGCATTTGGGTGGCCCCTGTGAGAACAGGATGCTGGACTAAGATGCGCCACCAGCCAGACCCACCAGCAGGACTTTTCTTATGTTCTTAGTCCCAAGCAAAGCTCCTTTGCATCACCACCACCACCAGATTCTTGGGTAGGGGTCATGTCCCTTTCTTCACCCCTCCTCTGTTTTAGTCCCTGTGCTTTTATACACCTGCCTAACAGGGATGCAGGAATTCAACCCATGGTGTCCTTCTCCAAACATGATAGGAAGCTGCCTTTGGTTCATCTAGCTTAGTACCTGTATTGGCTGCACACTAACTGGCAGCAGCCTCCAGGGTTTCAGGGAAGGACTTTCACAGTCCTGCCTGGAGATGCTGGGCATTGAACCTGGGGCCTACTGCATGCAGAGCAAGTGCTTCAGACTTTTCCACCATTGCATCCTCTCCTTACTCGGAGGAAAGCTTTACCTGTTGAACTACTGCTGCTGGCAAAGCAGCTGTTGTCTGGAATCATTCTCACCACAGGAATTCCTTGGGATTAACAGAGGCTGCATGCACACCACATGCCTAATCATAATAATAATAATAATAATAATAATAATAATAGTTGTTGTTGTTATTATTATTGGTGCACATGGCTTCCCCCAAATAGTTTTGGGAGCTGTAGTTCACCGCTCACAGAGCTACAATTCCTAGCACCCTTAGACTACCGTTTCCCAGGCTCCTTTGCAGAAAACCACATGCTTTAAAATGAACCCTAGCTTTAAAATTAAATTTAAAATTTAAATGTAGAGTGTGTCCACAGCCTAGCTCAGAAGACAAAGGCGTGATCTTTGGTACAGGGAGTAAGGGAGCACATGCTGGTTCCTAGTCTAGTTCACCAACTGCTGCTTCCTGTCTTGAAGCAGTCCAGACCAGGCATAGCGAGGAGGTGTGCAGTGCTTCAGGGAACGCCCAGCCCCTAAACGGAGAACTTGAATCAATTTTGGATGCTTTGCTGAGTTCCAGGAAGGGAGCCGAGGTCAGCAGGGCCCATCTCCCTCCCGCAGATGGACGGCAGATTTTGGCAGAATTTCAAGATGACCTGATTCTTACTGGCAACCGCTGTGATGCCAACCGCAATATGGAAAGCAAAACAGGGGGATGGATGAGACGGACAGAGCAAGCGGCTGGAACACAAGGAAGCTGCCTTGTACTGAGTCAGGCCGCTGGACCATCTAGCTTAGTCTTATCTACACCGACCGGCAGTAGCTCTCCAGGATTTCGCACGCACTACTGAGCATGTGGCCCCCTCTCAGATACTTGGCCAAGGGCAAATATGGCCCTTGGGTCAAACAGAGTTAGCCGCCCCTGGTGTAAACACTTAGGCTGTGTACCCGCAATGCTTTAAAGTACATTCTTTCTCTCAAAGGACTCTGGGTACTGTAGTTTACCCCTCACAGAGCTCCAGTTCCCAGCAACCCTTAACCCACACTTCCCAGAAACCTTTGAGGGAAAGAGCGTCCTTCGAATGTGTTTTAAATGTACAACATGTAGGTTGACTTGGTGAGTTTCACCCCATGGCTCACGATTCTTACAGCTTCCGGGAGATGCGCCTGGCACCATCGCTGCCAGTCTTTAGGTGCCAGGCTGAGGCCTTTTTGCCTACTCAGGCCTTTGTTTAATTAATATTGCCTCCTATGGTGGGGACTGTCTTTTAGTGGGCTGGGTAGGAGAACTTGTCTTCACCGATACGTTACTGGATGAACTTTTAAGGTCTTTTGCATTGTTTGTTGTTTTCAAACGTTTTCACGGTTTTAAATTGCTTCCGTGCGTTGCAGTTTACCTCGTCAAATCACTCTGAGATTTTTTTTAAATTTTATTTCGTAGAAGGCAATGTATACGTGTTAATAACAATAATAATTAAAAACACCGGTGCCACACTACAGAATGAATAAAAGAATATAAACTGAATAAGGACCAAAGAGAGACGGAGGCTGCGTTATTCATACGTCTCCTGTGGATTTTGTTTTGCTAATTAGCAGCCCAACTGAGCCACTTCGAGGATTGGGGACGGCTGCTTTGGGAAAAGGTGATTAATCTTTTATTCTCCTGCCCTCCCCCCTGCGCACATTGCCCCTGATTCTGCAACTAGATGTGTGAGGAGGGGAAACATAAGAAGATCACAAGATCCCTGCTGTATCAGACCAATGACCCATCTAGTCCAGCATCCTGTTCTCACAGCCACCACCAAGATGTCTTTGGGAAGCAGGCAAGCAGGACCTGAGCGCAAGAGCCGTCTCCCCTTCTGTGGCTTCCAGAAACAGATATTCAGAACCACTGCTGCCTCCAGCTTTGGAGGCTGGGCAAGTCCAATAGCCTTTGACAGGAAGAGATAAGGCACTTGATGAAGGGCCCTTGCAGAATCCAGCCAGGGGGAGCTGGATTTTGTCAGACTCACTCGATCCTCGCTTAGACTCCTATCTACTGCAGACACATGCACAGATGAAGACATCGTTGAACAGCTTGGCTACTTTGCAATGTGCTTAAAATAAATAAATCAGCAGCTGTGAAGTTAGTACCACCGCTAGAGGGCTCCACAGCACCACAACTCTATTCATCTTTGGTTTGCCCTCCAGAAGGTTTTCTATTTTGCAGGAGGGATATTGGAACTTCTGAGTTTGCACAGTTAAAGTGGATTGACACGCTCTGTCCCTCTAGTGCAACAAGTCCACTTAGAAAACGAACAAACGAAAGAATGTGACAGAGAAATGTACTGGGAAATGTGGGCTGAATGAACGATTAAAGGAAGATTCGTGAACACCCTGCAAGCAAATCAGGATATATCCTTCTTGTCATATAACCACCCTGTAAACAAATCAGAACAAATGCTCAATGAAGAATGGACACAATCTAACCCTTGCATGAACTTTGTGCAAGTGAAAAAGAACAAAGGCTCAATAAATTGGACATCTGAAGAGAACCTCAAAAGGGTTAGGGCAGATCTGCAACATTCATTCGAAGCACATTCAAAGCACCCTCACATTAATACTGTTCACCTGGGTGAAAACTATCTGGCCAGCCTTTTCTTTGTTTAAGAAATTATTTGAAACTTCTGTTGTCTCTCCTAATCCTATTTGGCTTTGTGGGTTTGACTTCTCTTCCTAGACAATTAAATCTCTCTCCCTCCCTCTCTCTCTCCCCCCCCCCAACATGGTGTTAAGCTTTCTCTTCTCCTTTTGTCTCAGACTGATGTGTCTTCTCAATTCCTGTACAGCGCCTGGCACATATAAGGTGTTTTACAATTAATATGTGAGCTCAGTTAGGCTCTACCTCTGAGCCATTAAACCTACCCAGCTCTGTCTGTCTCCTGGCCCACCAAGGCTTCCTCCCTTCACTAAGCTCCACCCACACACTGAGAGACTCCACCCACACCTCCCCAGGCTCCTCCCCTGAGTCTCAGAAGACCTGGCAAAGTCACTCCTACTTGCACCCACCAGATCAATGGCCGACAGTGACCTGCTTAGTATACACACAGCAACATGCAGAGAGCAGCTGCTGATGGTGCTTAGCATTACTAAGGGCTTAAGTGTCCAATTGGCATTAGCTTTCTTCTTCCTTTTTTTGCTTGCTGGAGAAGTTTAATGACATGTGACTAGCAGCAGGCTGTCACTCCAGAGAAGTCATCCCTTTAGAGTGAGAGTCTGTACTCTGTAGCATGAAGGAACTGAGGAAGAGACATGGGTCAGTAGTACAACATCTGCCTAGCATGCAGAAGGTCCCAGTTCAATCCCTGGCATCATCTCTAGTGAGGGCAGGGAAGTACCCACTCTGAAGCCTTAAGAGAGCTGCTGCCAGTCAGTGTAGACAATATTGAGCTTGGTGGACCCAGGGGTTTGGTCCATACAGCAGCTTTCTATAATCCAAACTGGTAGTTTAGCGGGGGAGGTGAATGCTTATTGAGAAGACAGAGGTTTAGGGAAGAGTACAAACCATTGCATTGTTACTCAGAATATTCCATAGTAAATGTGTTTAGGACTCTCTATTAAAAGAGAGTGACAGGCAGACATTCCTATCATGGGCGTAGCCAGGGTTTTTGTTGGTGGGGGCAGGCTTTTGTTAGGGGGACAGAACCTCAGATTTGTATTGATTTGGGTGGGGGGCAGCTGCCCCCCTTGGCTACACCCATGATTCCTATCAATCCTGTTGCTATTACAATGAATATACCTGTGAATTTAGGACCTCCAGTGAGTCATTCCAGCTCACAAGTCCCTGTTCTCCAAGACAGCTAAGCAGGTGCCTTACTCTGCTGGGCCGACATTTTGCCAGCGCAAAGAGCGTGGAAGCTACGCAGAGCTCCTCAGCAGGCCTACCATGTTCCTGCCTGACAAAGAGTCCTGTTGGATTCCAAAGCTTTCGTCTTCTCCTTTCTCAACTCCAGATGGATTAGTCAAAGGTTATGACCTAACTCTCTGTGGGGCCAAGAAGGTAGCAACTGTGTGTATTCTCAATGAATATTGCCTTCATTGATCAAACAACATTTCCTTCCACACTTGGCATTTTGTCTGGAATTGCTATCCTGAACTTACTGACTTTTTATTAACAACCAGAGGGCTTAAAGACTTAACTTGCAAACAGGCCGTTAGCAACAATTTATTTAATTGTCAGATTTCACCAGGAAAGGGTAAATCTGGATTAGATGGGGATATGTGTGAAATACAGACAAGTGTTTTTATGCCAAACATGCCATAAGGATGATGCAAAAAATAAATAAATGCACATCTGAGGATCAACCACCCCATAATAGAGCCCCTCTGTTGTTGCCGGTCTGTTGTACAGTATTTCAGGTTCTTCTTGTGTGACTCCCTTCTCCCCAACCCCACAACTTGATTTATGGCAATTAATTCGCAAATGAAGCACAACTGCAGCATCAGCCTGTCCACTGTGGTCAGGCAAAACTCTACTGAGGTTTCAAAGGTCCCCTAGTGTAGTAACGTCCTGATTGCCCCTTCTGCCCTGTTGATTGCTTCCTTTCAGGGTGGCTGGGGATTAATCAATTGCCCCTTAATTAATCAGTTCTTGTTCCCTGTGGGGAGGAAACTTTAATTACTGATGTCATCCTCCCCACCCTTTCAATGGCAAAGTTAAGTTGACAAATGAAATAGCAGGATTTTACAATCAAAAGGGGGAGGGATGAAAAACGAGAGGAAATCAGAAATAAACGCTCCCCCGAATGGTGAACAGAAACTGACGAATTATGTGGCAATTAGGGAGCATTAAGATGCAATCAATCATTTATCCCATTCCCTGCACGGAAGGGAAGCTGATAAAAGTAACAGAAGCTGAAAGGAGGAAGCTTCTAATTAAGTTCTTTGGAGACTTTGCTGAACGCAACTTATTTCTGAGCAAACATGAGAGATGGACCTTGGCAGAAGCTCTGCTGTAGAAAATAGTGCTATATTAAGTGCATTGCAAAACCAGCCATTTAATTCCACTTCTAGTCGATGGTGGAAGTGCAATGCATCAGCAGCACCAAAGTATGTAACGTGGAAGCCACCAACTAACTGCGCTAGGGGACAAGAAGGAAATTCATGCCTTTTCCTCCCTTTATGTGACTTGGCTCACTGCCGTGAGTTAGCTCAAGTTATTTCCTATGGAAGCAACTTTCTGCAGTGCGCCAACTCTGGGTGGTGTGCTGTGGTCGGGGCTGTGTTATGCGGCCCTACAGTTGCCTAGCAACTCGGATATGATTTCCCACAACCCCTTGCAAGTGGCAAAATGGCTGCCCAGGGAAACAGCACAGGTGGAAGACGTGTGGGGAGGAGAGAGGATGATGCAGGCAGAGGGGCCCAAGTATAAGGGGTGAGGGAGTAAGAGCACAGTTGCAGGATGAGGTACACAGCCGCAAGGCGGGTGAATGAAGAGATGGCAACTCAGACTCCATCTAGGTTGTTCTGGTGGCTGAGGCCGGCCCTGACACTGGGAAATATTTGCCCCAGCGCTTTTGTTGTCATGCAAAACGAACCCTAAACCACAGGCATCACTGGGAATAAAGAATAAGTTTGCCAATTCCAGCAAATACCAAGCATGGCTCTCCTGCCTTTGACCTATTTTGAAAAGAAGATGTTCCCTATGGGAGGGCTGAATTAAAAAAATAACATGAAATTTAGGGTTTCCACCCATCCAACCAAAATGCTATACAGTGGTACCTCGGGTTACATACGCTTCAGGTTACATACTCGGCTAACCCAGAAATAACGCTTCAGGTTAAGAACTTTGCTTCAGGATAAGAACAGAAATCGTTTTCTGGCGGCGCAGTGGCAGCAGGAGGTCCCATTAGCTAAAGTGGTGCTTCAAGGTTAAGAACAGTTTCAGGTTAAGAACGGACCTCTGGAACGAATTAAGTACGTAACCAGAGGTACCACTGTAAAGAGAGACCCTTAACCCCCACCTGAGGCATTTAAGGGGTATGGAATGCTGAAACCCAGGACTGGAGGAAAACACTATCAAGGATACAACCCCAAATATTTTCATGTTTTCATAATCATTGTTATATCAGGTTTATTAACAGTCACCCATCTGGTCACCTGGGGCGAGTAAAGCTTGTTGCAGGGGAACAGGCTGGAAATGGATGTATTAGACTATTCTAGGTGTTTGCCTAGGAAAGCTTTCCTTCCCAGACAGAGCCTGTTCCACGTTTGAAATGGTATCTGGAATTTTAACAGCTGAACATGAACAACTTTCAATGAGAAACCGTATCAGTAGTGGGTTGGGCGCCTCTGCACAAGGAGCTGTACTCGGTGAGAAGACATGCCACCTAACAGGGAGGAAGGAGGATTTGAGCACAAATATCCCTGCCAGCATTTGCTAGGAAAGTCCAGTAGGTTAGGAGGATGGCAGATTTATAATCCACCTAATCTGATCTCTCTTTTGCAGATCCTATCCCCTGCATTCTAAAACCTCTTTCTCTGCCTCGCTAATCTTGACTTCTGAAGTGATCCTGGCACAGTAACCCTGCGAAAACAAGCTGGGGAAATTTCCACCCAAGCCATTCTCATATGCAGAGAACGTAGAGGTGAAAAACAGATAATAATAATTTTTTAAAAATCAGTGAAATTGGATTTGAAGAAGAGAAGAAGTGTTTGGATTTGATATCCCGCTTTATCACTACCCGAAGGAGTCTCAAAGCGGCTAACATTCTCCTTTCCCTTCCTCCCCCACAACAAACACTCTGTGAGGTGAGTGGGGCTGAGAGACTTCAGAGAAGTGTGACTAGCCCAAGGTCACCCAGCAGCTGCATGTGGAGGAGTGGGGACCGCGAACCCGGTTCACCAGATTACGAGACTACTGCTCTTAACCACTACACCACACTGGCTCTGAAGTGTGTGTGTGTGTGTGTGTGTGTGTGTGTGTCTGTGTCTGTGTCTGTGTCTGGAAATCTGAATCCGTATTTATTTCCATTCTGAATCAAGGCACTTCAAGGGGAAGTAAGAATTTCACTTCATTATCACTTCATTTCATGGTAGCTCTACAATACAATAAAAATTATTTCTCTCTCTCTCTCTCTCTCTGTCTCTCTCTCTGTGTGTGTGTGTGTGTGTGTAACTGCTTGCTGCATATATTGCAGCCATGAGCCTTCTAAACAGATTTGTCACCTGGCCAAAAGCCTGCCCCAAATCCTCTTTTCTGACAACCCCCCAGATGTCTGTCGCTATGCAGTGCCATAAGGAAACTGCTCTGCACATCCTCAAAGAAAGCTCTTCCTTCCTCCCAGCCCCCATTCCTCAGCAAAGCTGAGCCCCGACACTGAAAACAGGTTCTGGGGCAAAACCCCATACTTCAGACTAAACCCCAGAGCTTAGACACAGAACCACTGAGCTACATGCATGCAGGCAATGCCTCTTTTTGGTTTGAAGAGAGGGAAGGGGAAGAGAGGTGGGCTGGGGGGAGGGGTAAACAACAAACCAGTAGATTTTAATCTGCGAGCGATTGCAAGAAAATCCAGGGGAAAAATAGGAAGGACTCTCCGCCCCCACCCCCCACCCCGCAGCATGAGAGAGATGCCGCTGGCCTGCCACTCAGACACGATTGCGGCGCAGAGCAGTGTGGTTACTCGAGTTCATTGACTGCCAGTAACCTCCGCCTGCCTTGAGCTCAGCTGCTGCAAATCTAACTCCGCTCAGGCAGCACCAGTGAGGGCATCCTTCTCGGCAAGGTTTGCTTCCTCTTCTTCCTTTCAACCAAGACCAGGGTCTGGATGATGGGGCCTGATCCCCCAGAAAGAGCACCCTCCAAACCTTTCACAGGCTCGCTCTGCACTAATCCAGGCAAGGGTCTTTCCTCGCAGCTGGGGAAATCTGCCATCAGTGCAACTCAGACGTTCTGCACGCATACTGCAGTGTGCAGGAATCGCAATCTCAGGAGAAGGGTTGAAGCTGCATGCAAAAAATTCCAGGTTCAATCCTCAGCATCTCCAGGGAGGGTCGGGAATTCTCCCTGCCTGAGACCCTAGAAAGCCACTGCTGGTCAGTGCAGACACTACAGAGCCAGATGGAGCAATGGTCTGAGTCAAGATATAAGGCGACCTCCTAAGTGCTTGAGGAGAATGTGTTGCAGCAGTGCTTGAATCATAGAATTGTAGAGTTGGAAAGGACCACAAGGGCCATCTAGTCCATCCCTCTGCCATGCAGGAATCCTTTGCCCAACATGGGGCTCGAACCCATGACCCTGAGATTGAGAGTCTTCTGCTCTACTTACTGAGCTACCAGGGCGCAGTCAGTGGACTTCTCCTAGGAACGTAGGAACTTATCCCGATTCAAGCCCACTAAGTTCAGTATTGTCTGCACTAACCGGCATCATCTCTCCAGGGTTTCTGACCAGGGAGTCTCTCCCCAGCCCTAACGCAGGGATTGAACCTGCGACCTTCTCCATACAAACCAGATGCTCTACCGCTGAGCTATGGCCTTTGCCCTAAAAAGCAACACAGCACAGCATGGACAAGGGGGGGTCATACAACTGTCAATGCAAGCACAGGCAAGCTTTTTACGCAAAATGTAAATTATTCCCTCCAGCCTTCTCGCCTTAGGGATGGCGTGCAGCAAGGGGTCAAATCTCTCCCAGGTATCTTGACCCGGGCTAGGTGGAGAGAGGGGACCCAACTGATGATTAGCGTTTATCAGGGACAGTGGAGGAAGCTTCTTCTTCAAGGGCTCCACAAAGTCAATCCCATGTAGGATTAACCTGGATCTTACTGGCTTAAAGCAGAGCAAAACTCCTTTGGGCTCAGCAGATAGAGAACTGGCCGCTGTCTATCTACCGACCCCTTCCCTCTTCCCTAAAGCTGAAGCAATGGGATAAACATTCGTGGACAGGGAGGGGGGAACCACTGACTGCAGGATTGCACAAGCTGTGACCTGCCAAGCCAAAGGCAGCCTGTCATTGTCAGCCACTGGGGCAACTTCCTTACTGCCCTATTGTCTGCAGTCCTGGATGAGTGGCCAAGCCAGGAGGGCGATCAAAGCCCTGGTTGGGGTACCGTGCGTGGTTAGCAAGCGCATTTGACGGGGTTGCCTGCTTCTGAATAGAATGTGCACGCACATGCTCACTTTGGACACTTCCCTGGTGGTGCTACCCTGCTCTTTAGTGTTGAATTGGAGTAAACGGCAACTGGGTTTTCCATGGATTGCTGTGTGTTCCGATTAAGCGCCATAGAGCAGGCTTTCGGGGGGGGGGGAACAGCGGGGAAAACACAAAACTGCTTGGACCTGTGCTTTTTAAGCATGGGACAAGCAGAAGTGTTGACGAATCCTCAGTGGCAGACCATCTGCTTGGCATTCAGAAGATGCCAGCATGGCTGAAACCCTGGAAAGTCGCTGTCGGGTCTGCATAGATAATACCGAGCTAGATGGAACAATGGTCTGACTCTGGTTGCATTTGCCCCATACATTCAAAGCACAAGGCTTCAACCCCCCCCCCCAAAAAAAAGAATCATGGGAACTACAGTTTGCCCCGTGGAGCTTTGATTCCCACCCCCTGGCAAACTACGGTTCCCAGGATTCTTTGTGAGAAATCATGCGCTTTTAATGTACAGTGTGGATGTGACTTCCGTATAAGTCAGCTTCCTATGCTCCCAATGATCCCTTCCTTGGGCTCAGCACAATTTGGCGCTGCCCCGTGCTGGTGTGCTCTCAACCTTATGCTTTCCAAAGAAAATGCTTTCTTTTGGGGGCCTTGCTTTCAGGGGTGGGGTGGGGCTGGTGATTGGCATTCCATGCAGGGAGCTAATTAAGGCAGGCCACCACCTCCCACCTGCCATAACCCTCCCCCGGCTTTCTGCAGCACTGATTTATATGCGCCGAGCGATGGTGCCGCCTACGCAGGATCAGGCTCCCCAGAGAGCTCAGAGAAAGAGAGGGAAAGATGCCCGTGGCTGGGGCAGGAAACAGATGCTAAATTTATCTCCTTATCATCACGTGTTCTTGCCTGGCATCAAGGCCTCGGATCTTCGGGGAGACTGAGCAGAACAAGGCATGCCTTCAGGTGGGGAGTCCCCACCCCAGAGGCAGCATTCCTGCCTCTGGAACTTCATGGGATGTGGGACCTCTCACTATTGTGGGTTGTGCAAAAATACCAGGGCCCTGTGTGGGAACATGGGTCAGGTGGATCAAGGGCTGGGGACCTGCAGCGCTCCATCTCTGTTCATGGAGGAGAAGGCCATTGGTGGCTACTAGCCAGGATGGCGATGCTCTGAATACTAGTTGATGGGATTCTCAGGTCCTGCTTGCGGGTTTCCCAGCACCCTTAACAGACTACAGCTCCCAGGATCCTTTGGGCAAAAGCCATAGCTTTTAAAGTGGCATCATGGTTCTTTAAATGTGCAATGTACATGGAGTGTGGCTTCTTTTAACAAGGCACACCAAGGATTGAATTCGGGGACCTCCTGCATGCAAAACAAGGGTCTCTGCTCCCAAACGATAGGCTAAATGGCAAAGGAGGAGCAAGCTGACAGTTTTGGACTTGGACACATGAGAACATTAGACGAGACCTGTAGCAGGATCAAACCAAAGGGGGCCATTTAAGGGAAGGGTGATGGCTCAATGGTAGACCACCTGCCTTGGGCACAGAAGGTGCCAGGTTCAATCCCCTGCATCTCCAGGCAGGTATGGGAAAGACCCCTGTCTGAATGCCTGGAGAGCTGCTGCCAGTCAGTGTAGGCAACACTGAGGTAGATGGACCAATGGCCTGATAGGCAGTGTCCTATGTTCCTCATAGAGCATTCTCTCCCCCCCGCCCCAAATGGTCAACCAAGTATTTCTGGCAAGCCCGTAAGCAGAATATGAGTTCAACTGTCCTCTCCAACGATTGCTGTTCATAGAATCATAGAATTGTAGAGTTAGAAGGGGCCCTGAGGATCATCTAGTCCAACCCCTGCAAGGCACGAACCCGGCCCACAGCCATCCCTGACTGGGCTCGAACCACCAACCTTCCAGTTGACAGCCAGATGCGCTGACCCATTGTGCCACAGGAGGGCATGGTGCTTCTAATACTAGAGGCGATGCAGCCGCCGTTGGTCATTATTGATAGCCTTACCCTCCATGAATTTGTCTAATTCCCCTTTAAAATTATCCACCACCCCCCTTGAAAGCTATCCCACATTGACAGCCATCACTACATCTTGGGGTAGCAAATTCTGCAGCTTCCCTATGCGCTGAGAGAAGAAGGCCTTCCTTTAGTCTGTCCTGAGTCTCCCATCCTTCGGTTTCATTAGATGGACCCCATTGTATTTTATCTTCATCATCTCACCCTTCACCCTGAGGTCCCTCGGGTACCGGCAGGTTACAAGATGAAAAGTGCTATGCACTGAACCAGCCATTTCAGCTACTGGATAGGTTACAGTCCAATCCTATGATTTGATTTACTTAGTAGTAAGTCTCACTGCGTTCAGTGGGATTTATTCCCAAGTTAGGACACGACTGAACGACTGAACAACAACAAAGTGTGCACAAGATGGCAGCTTTAATTGCCAACAACCTTTTTTTACCAAAGCTAATATATACACTGGAGTTGGCAAGCAAGTGAGAGCTAAGGTCTTGTAAGGCTTGCTTGCAAAACTTTAGATTCAGGCTATCAACCAAATCCATCAAAGTGTCTAAATTCTCTCATCGCCTATGTTGCTGTCTCCTTTCCCAGAAAGCCGGGCAAGAGACGAGCGGGTTTTACAAGGGAGAATAATGTCTCTAATTGCTGTTGAACCTTCACAAAGATCTCCTTTCTCGGAGGGTTCCAAAAGTGAGCAGCTGTGCTTTTTCCAATTTCCCTCCTGCCTCACCATCCTCAGTTTCTAGTCCCTTCTCTTTCCATTGCACATAAGGACCCACCCCTCAATTTCAGAAGTTCGGGTGCAAGTGCTGATGCTCATGTAGCCAAAAATGGCACCACCCATGCTCAAGTGGTTTAAAGAAAAAACAAGATTTGAAAAAAAGCAAACAAACCCACAATAAAACTGTAAGGCAGGCATGTCCAAATCTGTCCCGCTGATCAGTTTAATCTGGCCCCTGTGGCAGTTTATTCCCTGGGGTGAAATCCTAAAAAAATATCCCTAAACAACCTCAAAAAGGTCAAAAACTTTGGTCGGCCCCCATGGCCCTTCACTTCATCAAATCTGGCCCTCTTTGAAAAAAGGAGACCTCAAGGCAGGAACCCCAAAACAGCAGTCCAATG
This sequence comes from Lacerta agilis, assembly GCF_009819535.1. Taxonomy (NCBI): domain Eukaryota; kingdom Metazoa; phylum Chordata; class Lepidosauria; order Squamata; family Lacertidae; genus Lacerta; species Lacerta agilis. The sequence goes on along the minus strand of NC_046326.1, from coordinate 19,443,457 downwards.
AGGACTTAGCATGTTTGGTGGGCATGAAACGCTGGCTGACTTATGGGGCGGGGGGGTGGTGGAAGGGAGTGTCATGGAGCACAACTAATGGGAACACTCCATGCTGCAACATTTTGTTGCAGGTCTTCTTTCCCATATCATTTAAGCAAACACTGAAGCATCCCAGTTTGCATTCAGGAAGAAAGAGAAGACAAGAAATATGTCCTGACTAGCCAGTAAGCAGGCCAGGCTGTTCCTGTGACTCAGAAGCAGATGTAGCTTAGTTTGGTACATTAGTCACAATTCTCCACATGCTTCTTCCCATTATATTCCTGCTTAAGAGGGACACCAGCAAATCACATCTATGCACACACATGCACACGTGCAGATGTGTGCATGTGTGTGCATAGATGTTTGCATGCGCAGAGCCACGCAGGGCCATGGAAGGAGAGACTTAGAGGGAAAGCAGCGGGCCCCGATTCACACGTGTGCACAAATGCCAGGAGGGCATCCTACCTCTCTTCCGCCACCAGGAGCCCTCCCGGACGGAATACGACAGGTCGGCAAACTCAATGTCCACAGCCGAGCGCTTGGGCAAGTGGGAGAACCGCTGGGCTTCCGTGATGTGGTTCTCCACCTTCTTCAGGTGGGTGGTCAGGAGGGGAGCATCCTGCGAGCCGGAATTGCACACCGTGTCCTCCAGGGCGATGGAGACGCATGCGGGGTCAAGGCTCTTCTCAGCCATCACCACTGAACTGCAGAAAAAGGGATGGAGGGATCAGGAAGCAGTTGGGCTAGAAGTGTCTCACTCACTCTCTTACGAAATCCAGAATGTGAGCCCATAAGAGGAGCCTGGCTTCTGGATCAGGCTAACAGCCCATCTAGTCCAGCATCCTGTTCTCACAGTGGCCACTCAGATGCCCATGGGAAGCACACAAGAAGGCCCTGAGTGCAACAGCGCTCTCCCCTAGCCAGCTATAAATATTTCACAGTAATAGCCAGGTAATGAATAAGTCTGTTGGGTTGGGTACTTCCATGCTGTGTTGGTTCATTCTTGTTCCCACCTCCTGTTCTTAGATAGACAACCTAACTCTTGACCGCTCTTCATCCCTGGATTCTACATCTACATAAGAAGAATGTAGAAAAGAGGAAACTGAGAGGAGAGATGGTAGCCACCTTCAAATATCTACAAGGCTGTCGCATGGAGACGGAGTGAGCTTGTTTTCTCCTGCTCTGGAGGGTAGGACCCAAAGTAAAGGATTCAAGTTACAAGAAAGGAGATTCTGAATTTTTCTTCAAAGCTGCCCAAGTTAGTGACCATTGCTGCCCCTTGTGGAAGCGACTTCCACAGTTTAACCGTGTGCTGTGTGGACAAAGGCTTCCTCCTGTCTCTCCAGCATTCAGTTTCGATGGATGTTCCTGACATATTTGTGACCAGAGATGGCAAAGACTTGCACCCCTGAGCTATGGGCCATCTTTCCTCCCTGCACAGAGACACCTGCTTGCTCCTACGGCCTCCCCCGCCCCCCCCATCCCTTGGAGCACCAGAGGTCTGAAAGCCAGCAATCACTTACTTTGTTTTTCAATAATGCATAGACCTCCTATTATTATTCATTCTTCTGCCTCCTGGGCCCAGCTCCTAGGCTGAGGCAGCAGAACAGAAATGGTCTCCTGCTTCCCATTGTGTCCCCAATTCCCCCCTGACCCCCCCCCCCTACACATCAGAATCTCCTCTCTGCCAACTAGGGAAAAGAACAAGAGGAGAGCTCCGGCCATTTCTTTGCAGAGAAATAACCAAGAGAGTATGCTGTGGTCTACCAAAGGTCCCAAGGAAGTCCATACCTCTCCCTAGATTTCCATCCTTATTGCTTTGAAAACAGCTTGCCCGTGACACAGAGGCAGGGCTTGTCCTAAATCAGGGTGGGAAATGCAGCTATCCTAGCCTCTTTGCCTGGTCCTTGGGGTATTCCCCTTTCCCCAGGCACAACCCACCCTGGCCTGACTTCACATAACCCAGATAACAAACTGGCAAAAGGCAGGGCAAAAACTAGACATTTCAACGATTCCATACCCTCCAACATTTCTCTGATGAAAATAGGGACATCCCATTCCATATTGATAATTTTACTACGTTTATACCCCACACATCTTACTGGGTTGCCCCAGCTACTCTGGGCAGCTTCCAACATATATAAGAAATAATGAAACATTAAACATAAAAAACCAGACAGGTCGGTGGGTCAGATAACTCCATACCCTCCAAAATTTATCCAATGAAAATAGGAACATCCTACCATACCCTCTAACATTTCTCCAATGAAAAGAGGGACATACTAAGGAAAAGTGGGACATTCCAGGATCAAATCAGAAACCGGGGTGGCTTTTCTAAATCAGGGATGTCCCTGGAAAATAGGGGCACTTGGAGGGTCTGTGATTCAAAGCTTGGGGGAAACGTCCTTCTTCTTGTGGGCTTCTCCCAAGTGGGCTGGTGGAAGAGTAACGGAGCAGTCCATTCTTCCTCTGGCAGCGTGCATGAAATTCCATGCGTTCACCTGCATGCATTTCCTGGTCGCCTGTGGTGACCAAGTGAGCTGTTAGATCTAAGGCTGGCATAAGGCGAGGAGCACAGCGATCATTTGTATTAGAAGCAGAGTGTTGCAAAGGTGCACCTATTTTTTATTTTTCAAAATTGATATACCGCTTAACCGGGGGGGGGGGGAGAGATCTGTAAGTGGTTTACATAAAACGGCATAAAATATTCATTAAAAAAAAGACTTTAAAGCAGCAAACACAACGAAACGATCAATATATAGATTAAAATTGACATTAACGAAATAAACAAACGTAGGTAATGAAGTTGCACGTCTAAACCAAAAAGGGTTTTAGCAGGTGTCAAAATCAATGAAGCAAAGGCACTTGCCTCATATCAATTGGCAGGGAGTTCCAAAGAACTGGTGCTGCCACATTAAAGTACTGATTTGATATTGGTTGGCATCTGAGAACCACTGAGTGGAGGAGCCCCAGTCAACGCCCAGCTGCACAAGAGAGGCCCAGGTGCCTGAAAGATCATTCCACTGCCAGGCTGTTGTGCAATTGCGTCTAGAGTCTGCAAGAGTATGACCAATAGGCTCCCCAGCCTTCGCCCTTCGTTCCCACCACTCTCCCTGTTCCCTCCAGCACCCTAGAGAGATTTCATAGATAAAGAAGAGACAAGACCAGCCTCAAAGGAAAACTGTTGAACAATTCCCATAGATTGCAGCCACAGCAGAAAATCGAGCCTAGCCTGCGCCAACAGCAAAGCCTCCATCCTTGCTATGAATCGAATGCAGAGCTGGCCACTCAATCTAGGAGCAAAGCTAGAAAGAAAGAAAGGGTACCACAATGGCAGAAGCTGTAGTGCAGGAACAGGGTGCACCGTGCACGGGAGAAGGCGTGCAAGCAAGGCAGGCTAGGGTGGTACAGTCAGCTCTTACCATCAGCTCTCAAGGCAAAGCAACAAAAACGCTTATTGCCAGCTTGGCTGCAGGTAGGCAGGCTATGAGAATTGGCCTCCTCTCTCCCTGTTCTGGAAGCTTGGATTTCGAAACGGACCCTACAGGGTAATAATAAGCAGAGAGCTGGGAGGGTTTCTGGGGAAGTGTGCACCCGTGGGTGGGCAGAAGAAAGCCGGCGGGACCCTCCTCTTCTCCCTACCCCCCTCCCCTCCCCTCTGGGCTCAGCCCACTCTGCTCCTTTGCAATTCTTTAACCCACATTTCTGAACACTGCAGTTTCCTGTGCAGTACGGAGGGAGGCACAGAGAAGCAAGCAGCCTCCTTTTTTTGGGATGGGCTGGCACCTGTCCTTGACATCAGAAGCACCATGGGGCACTGTCTATTTCACCAAGTGTCCTTTTCCTCCCCCCCCCAAAATAAATAAAACGTAATCAAGATCTCTCCCCCCCCCAAATACAAAAGCATCCACACCACAAACACACATTTTTCTTAGTCTAAATGTTCCTTAGAGGAGGGCAGAAATGCCACTGAAAGAGGGTGAGAGGCGTGGGTTGGTCTCCTAAAGACCCTCTCTAGCCACAGGTTTCAAACCACATGTGATCATGTTTCAGGGATTTCTTTTATTTCTGGTTAAGCCAGCAAATGGTGTTAAGACGCACTGCTTATTTGCAATCTGATCTTGGATCTATTCAAGAACTGGCCAATTGGCCTTTTCCTGTAAATCTTGCCTGCTCTTTACTGAAAACTCATCAATTTCCCCACCCCACGGAATCCCAAAACAGTGCCCCCTAGAGGAGGGGCAGCTGTGGATTTTGAACACTTCTTCCCATTTTTTCCTCTGCATTTGAGATATTTAACAAGTGAAGCCTGGCTCTTTGCATGTTTCCTGGGAAGACAAGTTCCACCAAGATCAGTGGGGGCTTCCAAAAACATGCAAATGATCCGGTAGCGATAATCTTTAGATAATCCAAATGTTGAAATTCCTGAAATACCCCCTCCCTTCGGGTGAAGTGATAGTTGAGAGTTGCAAGCCTCATTCCTCTAGTCAAAATCTTTTTTAAATGGCTTCCAGTTGAGGCAATTATTTGAAAACAAAACAAATGAAGTTCTGAAGGCATTTTTAGGGCATCAGAATTGCTTGTCTTCTAGGTTTGGGTGGGATATTTTATATGTGTATTTAACAACAACAACAACAACAACAACAACCCTTTTAAACCAGCTTAACGCAGCCATCATAATCACACATTTCCACCACCCCTTCCCACAATCTTCCAAAACTACAGGATGGGAAGTTGATGTTTGTGTGTGTTAGAGAGAGAGAGAGAGAAATTCTGGCAAATTGAAATCCACTCCCACCCTTGAAGCTCATCTCAGGCTTTCATGATGCTACCAGAATGAATTCCCTTTCCAAGACTGAGAATTCCATCCTCATTCTCTTCTCTCCACCCGCCTCCCCAAATTTGCTGCATCCCAAAAGAGCATCCTGCAGAGAGGGCAACTCTTAGACCAACTCAGGCCATAAATCCTCTCTCCCCCCCCCCACATCAAACACACAAGGACCTCCTAACAGGAATGCCAAAAAGTTTGCTGCACTAGAGATGGGGGGGGGGCCGGTGGCAGAGGGGGGGGGAGGAGCAGTCTCTCCACCTGCGCTATCCAGGAAGGACAGGCAGGATGGTAATCGATTTCACCTTGATTTCATTTATTATTATTATTATTATTATTATTATTATTATTATTATTATTATTATTAATCTTCCAAAAAAAAACCTTCTTCCTTGCCCCACCTCTTCCTTTTCCACCCCTATAAGTGAGGGGGAGGGCTTCTCATGCACACCTCCAGTGCCACTGATCTCAGTGCCACACCAACATCAGCTTCGGTTCAAGCCATGCATGGGGGGGGACACCCCCAATAATAAAGGGCTCGATTTTCAGCAGGGAAAAGGGAGGGGACGGTGTCAAAAGATGCTGCCTACTTCATCCCCCACCCCACCCCACCCCGCACACACACCTTAGTTCAGACTCACCTCGCTCTCTTCCCTTCCTTTTTATTGCTGGCTCAGCCCCCTCGTGTCTGAATGTGACGGAGAGCAGGCTCCCCTTTTCTGCTGGGGTGCTCCGGGCTTCTGGGTCCTGCCTGGCGCCACCCCCCAAGCTGCAGACATGTGGGGTGGGTGGGTGCTCGCGTCTTCTTCTTCTTCTCCTCCTTCTCCTTCTCCTCTCTCCCCCCTCCCTCTTCTCTTTGCAGCAGCAGCTGTTTTTTTCCTCCTTTTGGAGACAAAAGGGAAAGGATGCTGAGAGACGGACGGAGGTCCTGGGCTCTCCTCTCCCTCTTCCCAAAGGATGCTCTGCTGCGATGGGCTGGGCAGGGCAAGGACCAGCCCGGCTGCCAAGAAGTGACTGCAGAGCAGACCGGGAGAGGGCAGCTCTCAGCTCCTGCAGCCGTCCTTCTCCATCCTCTCAGAGGAAGGTGGTGGTGGGGCTTGGGCTTGGGGGGAGACGCCAGCCAGTCCCCCCTGCTCCCCACTTTTCCTCAGCCAAGCAGCAGCCCCTTAGCAGCCCCCCTGCCCTCCATCAGCCCGACGCCGCCGGCTCCTCTGACTCTCCAGGTTCATCCCCTCCTTGCTGAATGTCACAGGCACCCAGCTAGCAGGGCGGGCCGGAGGTTGGGGGGGGGGGAGAGGGAGGGATTGCTGGGCCGGGCTTTCCAGGCAGGTTTCTGCTTTCTCAGCCAGCATAACAGCTTCCCTTAAAGGGACCAGCCGGCCTATGCTCTTAAAAGTGGAGGGGGAAAGAGGAGGAGGGGGAGGAAGAAGAAGGAAAAGAGCATCATGCCACCAACTGCAGCCCGGCAGGCCCCTGGGACACGCTTCCTCCTCGAGGGGGCGCTCCTGCTGCCCCCACAAAAACCCCAGCAAGCTGCTAGTCCTCTGCAGAGAGGGCTAGAACGTTTCCTCTGGCCTCCACTCTTAAAATAAGATTAATAATAACAGGTATTTTTTTTTAGCTTGTCATTGATTTAAATTATTTTCTGAATGTTTTTAACAGGTGGCTGGGGAAACCCAGCCAAATGGGCGGGGTATAAATAATAAAATTAATGTTGTTGTTGTTGTTATTCTTACTGATGGTTATCTTGTTATACTGGTGATTATACAGGTGAAACTCAAAAAATTAGAATATTGTGGAAAGGTTCATTTCTTTCAGTAATTCAACTTAAAAGGTGAAACTAATATATGAGATAGACTCATGACATGCAAAGCAAGATATGTCAAGCCTTTAGTTGTTATAATTGTGATGATTATGGCGTACAGCTGATGAGAACCCCAAATTAACAATTTCAACTTTGGGGTTTTCATCAGCTGTGCGCCATAATCATCACAATTATAACAAGCAAAGGCTTTGCATGTCATGAGTCTATCTCATATATTAAACTCCAGTAGCTAATGGAAACAATTGCTTACATAAATGGACTTTTCCACGATATTCTAATTTTTCGAGTTTCACCTGTATTGTTGGATGGCGTCTTGTATTTCTCCTCCAGCATCTCCTGCAGCCAAGCTGGTACCAGGTGTTCCTCTTCCTAGGGGTGGGTGATGGGTGGGGAAAGAAGCCCTTGCTAACACGTTATCAGGACTTCCCCCTTCTTCAAACCAAGTCTTCCTAAACCAGCCTTAAACTGAGGTGTCATTTCACAATGTTTTTTTTAGCTTCAAGTGAACAGTTGCAACTTCTCTCAAACACACGCTTCTCATGGGACTGACAGCATCTCTCCAGGGTTTCAGTCAGGAGTGTCTCCAAAGCCCTACCTGGCGATGCCAAGGATTGAACCTGCGGCCTTCTGCATGCAATGGAGATGCTTCCCCACTGACCTATGGCCCTTCCCTTAAGTTTGTTCCTATGGGCAGGTGGCTGGGCCACCTGTCATTTCCTGACTCCACCTGCAGCTCTATGAGTTTCTCATCTTAATAGAGTATTTCCACACAGGGCCATTATGCTAGGAACATAAAAGACCCAATGCACAAATTTGCATCACATTTCCACTTGCTAATTTACATAGTAACTGAGCAAATTAAGACAATGAGTTTCGGAGGTCTAACTGTCAACGTGCTTTGCAGAATATCTAGTTCTTACAATTTTTCCGTAAGCTTTATTTTTAAGGGGTGGCAAATTTAAGTTGCACAGACACAGTTAAAGCTGGTTTGGTGTCCTTGCTTAACAAATCCAATCTCACCTCCCATCCCAAACTGGACTTCTTGCAATAAGGAAGGTGGCAGGAAAATACCCTGGGAAAACATGGGATACAGTTACTTGATGCAACTTCATCTAACTTTCTCACAAACAAATCAGTGGGGGTGGACTTTGGGGCCTTAGATTTCGGCGTGGCCGTGTGACACCAAAATTCAGCATCCCCCTGCCCCTTGCATTCCAGTCTACATCACAGCTGAGATGCCCTCCTGCGGCACCACCGCTCCAAGCCCCCTAAATCCACCTCTGAAATCAGGATGAATGCTCAATAAATTGTCTAACCCTCTTTGCAAACTTGCTCAACAAATAGGTTGGTTGGAAGCAACCTTGGTGTTTACTCCAAAATAGTCATGTTTCCCTCACTCCCGTTTTATAGAATATCTGCATGACGTCATCATCAAATTGTTGTCCTCCTGTTTTCTCAGGCTGCAGACGATATGACTTTGGGGGAGAATCAGGAGTGCTACCTGTGCAGGTGAAGTTTGCCTTAGCACAACTTTTCCGCCTTTCTGAAAAGGAATGGCTTTTAATATATGCAGCGACATATTATGCATGTTAACCCAGCACAACACCTTCAGGACTTCATTACCATGCTGGTCACAGCCATTTCCACTGCATGTTTCCTCTTCTTTTAATTTTCACTTTCTCGTGTAATACTTTTGCAATAGTCTTTAGCAGGGCATCCCTGAATGGGTGATATCAAAGGGCAGCAGCGGGAGCGGGGTGGGGGGGCGAGAATCCCTTTGGGGTCATGTTGGAGGTGCCTCCTACTATTGTTATGTTTTGTTATTTCTGTGAGTATTGTGGGTGCTCCCTGATGATAGCAGAGGGAGCTCCATGAATCATGGAATTGTAGAGTTGGAAGGGACCCTGAGGATCATCTAGTCCAATCCCCTGCAATGCAAGGCAGGAATGTGCACCTGTGCCATACGGGGATCGAACCTGCAAGCTTGGTGTCATCATCACCATGCTCTAACCAACTGAGCTGTGGGGAGTGTGTCATTTTGTTCCATCTTTTAGTGTAAGCTTAAGATGGGGAGACAGAAACAGAAGTGAGAGTTCCACATGCGTGTCTATTTGCTGGGTGAGGCTAATTGCTTCTGTTTCATTGCTGTATTTTGGCTCTGCTAGTAGTTATTATGGGTCCCCATATGTTAGTTGTTCCAGCTTCTATTTATGTTTAGGAGGAAATCTTATCTAAGTGTGATCTGCACTGCACTAAAATGTGGATTCCCCTCCCCCCCCACGTTCTTTGTATTTGGCATTTATTTGTGGTATTTTTAAGATGCTGTGAACCGCTTAGAGGTTTTCTTTAAAATATGGAACAGTCTATGAATTACCTAAGGAAGCAAATATAATTTTAGAGCAGATTAAAAAAAACTGACTTTAAAAAAGCACCGCTCCCCGACACCTCAGTCTTTCTAATCAACATCTTCGTTTTATTTTGCTTTTATGCCTTCTTCTTTTTAACACTGAAGGGATTCTCCATTTTCTGCATCTGTCCCTGGTCTGGAACTCCTTCCCCAAACAGGCAGCTCTCATGGGACTCAGTTACGTTAGTCAAAAAACAGCACTTTGAATGTATTATAAACATGCAACACCAGATGGCGCTGGAGAGCAAAGAAAATTTCTTTGCAATTTCCCCATAGTGCTTTTTACCTTTCGTTTTAACGACTTAATTTCTGACTTATTTATAGCGGGGGGGGGGTTTCCCCTGTGCGTAGATCCACCCCGTGAACTACAATTCTCAGAGCGGTTTAACAACAGATCCCTCTTTTCAGGGAACTCTGGGAACCGTAGCTCTGTGTAGGGGCCTCCTCACAACTCTCTGCACCCTTAACAAACTACAAGTCCCAGGAGTCTTAGGGGAAAGCTATGATTGTTTAAAGCGGTATGCATGGTGCAAATGTGGTCCAACTCTACATGTTAAGGGCATTACTTAAGGAGGAGAATGTGAGGTCTGGTTTTACTCCATGGGCAGAATGCTGCCATCCCCTTGTGAGTCATCTGCTTCACCCAACAAAATCACCTTGCCTGGAAGACAAAAGGCATATGGAAAAATGAGTGACATTAATTTATCACCATCTGCTGCCAATCTTTCCCTGTGCCATGAAAAAAAAAAGGCTGGGGGTTGGGAGGAAACTGAGTGACGTGAGGGTAGAGATTGGTGAGCAAACTTGGAAACACATAAAGAGAAGCAAAGATCTCACACTGAGTCAGACCTCCAGTCCCTCAAGTTCAGGATTGGCTCCTCTGACTGACATCATCTCTGAATGACATCATCAGCATCAGGATACCGCTGTAAACAGCCATGGCTTTCCAAAGATTCCCAGGAGCTGTAGTTTGTTAAGGGCACTTAGAGTTGTGAATAGGCCCCCTATTCCTCTCACAGAGCTCCAATTCTCAGAACAGTGTAACAACCAGTCAAAGGGAACTCTGGGAATGGTAGTTCTGTGAGGGAATAGGGGGCCTCCTACCGACTCTCAGCACCCTGAACTGCAGTTCCCAGAATGCTTTGGGGAAGCCATGACTATTTAAAGCAGCAGCATAGAATCGTGGAGTTGGAAGGGATCCCGAGGATCATTGTTCAACCCCTTGCAATGCAGGAATATAGTCAGGGTGCTGTCAGCAGCTCCTGGCTAGTTGTCCAGGAAAGTATAAAGACAAGGAAAAGTTTCTTACAGTCCTTTTTTATTTCATACTTTACAGAGAGGCTATAGAACCCAGCTACTTGTTGTCCCAAGTAAATCACCTCCTGTCTCTCCCACTTCCTCATTTGTCACTTCTACCGGTGCTGCTACGTGCCCTCTGTCTTTGAGCTCTTTGCTCCCCTACTTTTAAGGCTCGCCGGGTTCTGGGAGAGCTTTCTAATGACAACATGTCAGCCAGGTGTTGTTCTGGCTCTTCCATGATCTCCCAACTTTCCCCCTCATCTGCCTCTGAGCTGTGACTTCCCTCAAATCCCTGTTGTAAATCTATACTGTCTTCCTCTTCCTTTTCCCTGGAAGGGTCAGGATGGGGAGGCGATCTCCACCATTCCTCCTCTGCCCAGTCCCTGACACATATGCACCCATACGCGGATCAAATCTGTGGCTTTAGTGTTATCAGCTCAGGAGGGGGGGGGGCTGAGGGAAGTCCCCATACAATGGAAAATAGCAATGTGATGGATCGTGAAATGTTTGTATTTTGTTTGTATGCTCTAACCAACTGAGCTAATTGGCCATCATAGTGCTTTAAATGTATAGTGTGAATGTGGCCTAGAATGAGTGGACTCTGCCTGTCGTTCGCTGTCTCTTGTCTGTCATTAACTCTGCAGTGGCAGACTTTGGGCTCTCAAATTGTTTTTGCACCCCCACCCCACCCCACAGCACCTCTTGTACTCCATTCTACAGCATTCTGCAGTGTGGCACCCAGTGTGACTGCACCCGTTGTGCTACCCAAAAACCACCTCTGAACTTTGGCTCCACCTACTGTCAGCTTCCTGCCTTCCACCCCAATAATCCCAATGAGCACCAGCCACCGCTGGCCTCAGAGAGAGAAGGGTCTTTGCCGTCCCCAATGGGGTGATTTTTCTACTTCATAGGTGGGAAACCAATGACCCTCCAGATATGAGATGTTGCTCAGACCAGCCCAAGCCAGCAATCCTGTATACCTGAAGGAGCGTGTCCACCCCCATCGTTCAGCCCAGACACTGAGATCCAACGCCGAGGGCCTTCTTCCCTCACTGCAAAAAGCAAAGCTACAGGGAACCAGGCAGAGGGCCTTCTCGGTAGTGGCACCCGTCCTGTGGAACGCCCTCCCATCAGAGGTCAAAGAGATAAGCAACTACTTGACATTCAGAAAATACCCGAAGGCAGCCCTGTTTAGGGAAGTTTTTAATCTGTGACATTTTAATGTATTTTAGTATTTGTTGGAAGCCGCCCAGAGTGGCTTGGGGGACCTAGCCAGATGGGCGGGGTACAAATAATAATAATAATAATAATAATAATAATAATAATAATAATAATCAGGACTGATGAGAGTCGTAGTCCAACAACATCTGGAGGGCCATAGATTTCCTATTTCCACTGCTCTGGTGGGAAATGCCAGGGATTGCAACCTCCTGCCTGTGAAGAAGGCATTATGAGCAGCTGGGAAGGGAAAGCCAGCCCTAGAATGGTGCTTGATGAGGAACATCTAGAAAACTTGCCCATTTTCGAAACACCCTTGGCCCCGTTCACAAGGCAATTTCCATCCTAGCGTATAGCTTGAATGTGCCCTCTTGTGGCAAGAGCAGAGATTTACCATTCCAGAACAAGCTACTGTAAAAGGCACTGGCAATCTGGAACTCACTGCAGCTGTCTCCAGACTGCCCGTATTTTGCAGGGGAAATTCAGTCACATAACAGAACCCTGAGGTTTGTGCAGTACAAACGGATTGAAAGCACTCTGTCGCCCCGGTGCAACGAATTCACTTGGAAAAAAAAAAAGTAATCAGACTTTTTTTGCACTTGAAAAGTGTGAGATAAACCATTTATTTACCGGAAAATGTAGTACCTTCCTGCAAACAAATCAGGATGAATACAGGCTGAATGCGCGATAACGACTGGGCATCATCTAACCTCCACCTAAGGTGCACCTGCGAACAAAATTCTGGATGCATGTTCCAGAAATAGGTCACCTGCAGGATCCCGTGGATGCATCTTTACAAATCTACCCCTGTTGGCATTGTGTTCCCCATGCCCTCTTTCTGGCCAGCACTCTTTCAGATGCAATTCAGTATGTCTTTGTTGTTGTTGTTCAGTCGTTCAGTCGTGTCCGACTCTTTGTGACCCCATGGACCAGAGCACGCCAGGCACGCCTATCCTTCACTGCCTCCCGCAGTTTGGCCAAACTCATGTTAGTAGCTTCGAGAACACTGTCCAACCATCTCATCCTCTGTCGTCCCCTTCTCCTTGTGCCCTCCATCTTTCCCAACATCAGGGTCTTTTCCAGGGAGTCTTCTCTTCTCATGAGGTGGCCAAAGTATTGGAGCCTCAGCTTCAGGATCTGTCCTTCTAGTGAGCACTCAGGGCCGATTTCCTTGAGAATGGATAGGTTTGATCTTCTTGCAGTCCATGGGACTCTCAAGAGTCTCCTCCAGCACCATAATTCAAAAGCATCAATTCTTCGGCGATCAGCCTTCTTTATGGTCCAGCTCTCACTTGTCTTTAACATGCGGCAACTGTACAAAGTGGGGCAGGACGTGGACGAATCCCTTCTGGGGTCTTATCTTTGAAAAGGTAACCCCTGCCCCATGGCACCATAGCATTAAGACATGCTTTTGCAGCATCATTTCATCCCTCCTTCCTATCTTCTTTGCTTCCCTCCACTCTGTTCCTTTTGGTTATATTCCATCCACCCCCCCCCCAATAGAGGCAGGAACACTGTTTCCTCTTCCTGTTCAAAAGCCAGCACAAAATCCTCCCAGGAATCTTCATGAAAATTCCCCCTTCGGGAGCCAAGCTGCTGCTGGAGTAAGCATTGAATGTCCAAGAGAGAGAGAAGCCCCGGGGAGTTTGCATATTGCCAGCTTTGTCCCTGGTGGTTTATCCACAGGGGAGAATCCAGTGGGTAATTAATATTGCTTCTTGCGTGAAAACAAAGTACAGTAATTCAAATGTAAGCTTTCCCTCCACTTTCCCCGTTACTCTTCCTAAGTGTAACCACAAAAACAGGGAGGGGGTGGGTGATTTGCTTATTTTGTTGTTGTTGTTGTTGTTGTTATTTATTATTTGTTATCATTTGGACTTGTACCGCTCAGCTTTGCAATCGGCGCTGCATAAACTTTTAAAGCACATTTGAAGCACACACTCTCCCTTGGGGAATTCTGGGCACTGTAGCTTACCCCTCACAGAGTTAAAATCCCCAGCAAGCTTGAGGAAACTACAGGGCCCAGAATTCTTTGAGGTGAGGCATATGTTTTAAAGGTACAGTATATCATTTACATAGCCCTAGTGTGAGGCCTGTCCTGCAATTAGGCAGAGCAGGGATGGAGAGCGTTTTTCATGCTGAGGAATGCATTCCCTCATGGGCAACTTTCTGGGGGATGTGCACCAATGGTGGATGGGGCCAAAGATATTTGTTTAAGCTCTCTAAATTTTTTAGTAGGGACAGCAGATCTGGCTGCCAAGGAATGCATCCCCTGCTGCCGCCGCCACTGCCACAGTAGCAGCAACAGTTATGGTCCACTCCTTGGAGGCTGGATCTGCCATATCTTTCACATTCAGCCCCCAGTGGTACCTCTACAACTGCCTCTAGGTCTCCTCTCCTACCCTTTTTCCTTGACACCACCCTTCTGTATTCTACATAGGATAGACAGGTTGTCTCTCTCTACATGCACAAACACACACACAGAGGCAGATTAAATCAGGCCTCTGAAATGGGAATTTCAAAAATCCATTGGGAGATTTCAGCTTCTCCAGATACTCTTGTCACTGACTTTACATACCCTCCAACCGATTCTTCTGTTGGGTTATTGTTTAGGGGCATTTTATTGCTGTTATTGATATTTTAAAAATTGTATATTTTTAAATCTTATTGTGATTTATGTGGCAATTGTTCCATTTGGCTGTGTACTTTTTGATGTGTTTCATATATTGTTTGCGACTGTGTTGTTGTTCAGTCGTTCAGTCGTGTCTGACTCTTCGTGACCCCATGGACCAGAGCATGCCAGGCACGCCTATCCTTCACTGCCTCTCGCAGTTTGGCCAAACTCATGTTAGTAGCTTCGAGAACACTGTCCAACCATCTCATCCTCTGTCGTCCCCTTCTCCTTGTGCCCTCCATCTTTCCCAACATCAGGGTCTTTTCTAGGGAGTCTTCTCTTCTTATGAGGTGGCCAAAGTACTGGAGCCTCAACTTCAGGATCTGTCCTTCTAGTGAGCACTCAGGGCTGATTTCTTTAAGGATGGATAGGTTTGATCTTCTTGCAGTCCATGGGACTCTCAAGAGTCTCCTCCAGCACCATAATTCAAAAGTATCAATTCTTCGGCAATCAGCCTTCTTGATGGTCCAGCTCTCACTAGCGTTCATTACTACTGGGAAAACCATAGCTTTAACTATACCTTTGTTTGCGACTACTTTTGTTATATTTGTAATTATGGGGTTTGTTTGTTTTTCATTTTGTAAGCCACATGGAGTGTTTTGTTAACTATGCAAAAGTGGCCTACAAATAAAATATATATGTGTCTATGTAATCAAAACCAGCTGCCTACTTTTAGGACCCGGGCAGGGGCGCTGTAGGGTAAGTTTAAAAGATTCAAATCTGCATATATCAATTTCTATGGATAGATGCAAATTTAGAATTTAAATGTCAAAAGCGACAAGCCTACTAATTTCTCATCCAGATCATCCCAGATAAATTCTTCAGTTAATTTGCACTCCTCCCGAATCACTCCAAATCAGTTCCTCTTTGATTCATTAACCCCTAATTAATTTCCCAGCGGATCCCGTTCCAAATCAATTAAACCCCCCTTCGATTATCGCCCGTTCATTAACACCCTCACCCCATCTAAAGAAAATCTTAACATTAAATTCTTCTCCAAAATTGAAATGCTACCCAGTGGCATAGATCACCCCCACTGCAATTTGATTTCTGCAAATCCATTAGCCACCCAGAAAGACCTGGGGGGCACTTTGGGAAATGTAGACGGTGTGGGGATGGGCAGAGATCCCCCTGGATTGGTAGTAGCATGCAGTGGAGGATTCCCAGGTCATGGGGCAGTGTTTTCTCAGCATGGTTAAGGTCAGCGGTCAGCAACCTTTTTCAGCTGTGGGCTGTCCCTGACCGTGTGGTGGGCCAGACTATTTTTTTTTTTGGGTGGGGGGAATGAACGAATTCCTATGCCCCACAAATAACCCAGAGATGCATTTTAAATAAAAGCACACATTCTACTCATGTAAAAACACCAGGCAGGCCCCACAAATAACCCAGAGATGCATTTTAAATAAAAGGACACATTCTACTCTTGTAAAAACACACCGATTCCTGGACCGTCCGCGGACCATATTTAGAAGGCGATTGGGCCGCATCTGGCCCATGGGCCTTAGGTTGCCTACCCCTGGTTAAGGTCCTCCAACTTGAGGTGTCCACCTTTCTTTATATGTGCAATTGTTAAGAGTTGTGATTATTTTTCAGCCGGTCACGATTTTTGTGTGTTTGGCATAACGTCAGTTGTGATCTTGGTTCTTTTGTGTGTTTTTTGCTTATGACCAGGTCAGTCTGCAGCACATCCCACCGAGAAGTCTGTTTAGGCAAGGAATACATGTCTGCAGCATTGGGGGCGAGTAGAGAGGTGAAGAGAAAATGTAGTTTGAGGAAGCTGCGTGGCTTTGCATTCTGAAATATACTCGGAGTCCAGTGTGATTTTCATGCTCTTTATTCAGCTCATAGTAGTGAGGAATGCAGTTTCCCCAAAACGTTTGCTTTATATACACTATTTACACAATGGGCCCCACGTGATTGGCTAATTCCGGGATACTCCTGTATGCCAATCGGAATGCGGATTCACTTCCACCTGGAGCTGGATTGGGTGGCTCCTGCGGACCAATCAGACTGCTGCAATCTCAATCCTATTGTTCTAGGACCAATCAGACTGCTGCAATCTCAATCCTATTGTTCTGGGACCAGTCAGACTGCTGCAATCTCAATCCTATTGTTCTAGGACCAATCAGACTGGTGCATTTTGGATCCTATTCAACTCAGTACATAACACATTCTCAGCCTGTCCTTCGTGCATTTCTCTGGGCCTCCTCTCTCTCCCCTCCGGTCTGGAGGGAAGGGAAGCTCTGGGCAGCACTGCTGCACTGAGAATATTTCCATTGAAAACCCAGCGTTTCCCCCTCTTTCATCCTCTGCTTTTATCCCCTCTCTCTCCTGGTTAACCTTGGAAGGAGGATCTGCTCCCATCCTCCCCAGATCCCTCTTGTCACCAGCCAGACTGCAGGCAGCTGGCAGCAGGGAGAAAAGGCATCATCATACAATGCAGAACACATACCGGTAGAAGGAGGAGGAAGATTTCCCACAAAGCAGGGACACTTTGAAATGCTAAAGCAAGCTGAGAAGTTTATCAAGTCTTTTTAACGAAGAAGGTGAGACCTATGCACTCACTGCTATTAAGGCAGCTTCTCAAATTTGGGAAAATACTAAATCACTGTCAGAGGCTGGCGGACAACTTAGAGAGGTGAATGCACAAACTATTAAGGTAGGAAAGTCTGAGGTGCGAGGTTGGAGGAAAATACAAGGGAGAGTAGAGTAAGATTGGTCTATAACAGGCTTCTTCAACCTCGGCCCTCCAGATGTTTCGAGACTACAATTCTTATCATCCCTGACCACTGGTCCTGCTAGCTAGGGATCATGGGAGAAAATGTTGAAAATGACTTTGGTTAATAAAATTGAAGCTATGATCCTGGAAGGTACAGGACTTAATGGATTTACCATGCAAAAAAGATTTTGTTCCTGCGTATATACTGGGACGCATCTTCTGGGGCCGAGCTCGCATGTGCCATGCTCTCTTGTGAGATTGCGGCCCTGGAAAAAAGTGTGACTTTCAGGGCTGTGCTCTTACATGTTTTGGGGCACTGTGCACAACCCCCCCCCCCCCCATGAGATGTTCCATTTTAATCAGGCCATTTGAGAGGTATGTCCCTGCCTTCCGCTCCACCAATCTCAAAGAACACCAGTTGCCAGCGCTCCAAGGTCTCAAAGTGAGGTTCTCTCTCAGCACTGCTACCAGGTGGTATTGAACCGGCCTTCCCAGGGATCAATTCTAGAGACTTCTGCATGTCAAGCAGGTGTCCTGCCACCAACCTGTGCGTCTTGACAACTAAGGATTCCAGTCCCCTGGGAACCTCCCCACCCTAAAAGAAAATGGCTGCTTACAGGCAGAGTCAGGACGCATGGGTTCTTTGCAACAGGTTTATTCGCACACAATTAAAAAATTTCCAGTCGCCATTCCAGAAACTGGTTAGGAAGAGGAGATGAATCCAGCGGGGATTATTTCATCAGTGAGCCACGTTCCTGAGAAAACAAGGATTGCTTAAGACCTGCTGAAATCAATAGGAAAGATTATGGAAGGAAACCTTAGCTAATTAGACAACTTGAATGCATTCATCAGTCATATAAATTTGCATACAAATGAATTAGTCATTTTGAATAAATAACAGATTTTCGATGGTGCTTGTATAGCAGGGATGGGGAATCTGGGTGTCCTGTGTCCTGATTTACAGAGGGCAGTCTTATGTGGAGACTTCCTCAGTTTCAGGAGTGGGGAACCTGTAGCCCCCAAGATGTTGCTGGACTACAGCCGCCTACAACCCTAGCTAGCCTGGTCTATGGTGGGTGATGCTGGGAGTAGTAGTTCAGCAACCTCTGGGAGGCCACAGGTTCCCCATACTTGCTCTGTTTGAAGGGCTCTCTGGTCTAAGTTGGGTTTAAAAGACAAAGAACTGCTGGGGAAAAGACCAGGCAGGGGCCCATCAATAGTTGTATTGATCAGGCATACAGGTCGCTGCGTTGCAATCAGTTTCGTCATAGTGGGGAAGACCGTATCTCTTCAAATTATAGTAACTTTTTTCAAAGTTTTGATTTTTTTCTACATATAAATAAGCACGTGCAAATTTTATTTATTTGTTTGTTGCATTTATAACCCATCTTCCCCCCCCATGGAACTCATAGCTCTCCCATTCCTCATTTAATCCCAACAACAACGCTGTGAGGCAGCTGGGCTGAGAGGTAGTGACTGGCCCAAGATCACCCAGTGAGCTTCATGGCTGAGTGGGGAATTGAACCCTGGTCTCCCAGGTCCTAGTCCAACACCCTAACCACTGCACCACCACTGGCTCTCTATTTTACGGGGTGTGCAAGCAGCCACTATATGGGGAACCTGTGGTCCTGCAAGTGTTGCTGGACTCCAGCTCCCATCATTCCCCACCACTGGTCACGCCAGTTGCAAGGCCTGATGGGAGTTTGAGTCCAACAACACAGAGAGAGCCAAGGGCGTCTCCCCCCCTCCCCCCACCTTGCAGCAGGCACCATCTTGGATGAGGTCTTCCCTCCTGTGTGAGAGCAAATGACTTGCTAAGGCGCTCTGCCCGTTGTTAAAATTATTAACATTTTAAGTAGATTTAAAAGGATTCCTAAGCAATTATTAAAATAAGTTAAATAGATTAAATGTCACAGCTCTAGGTGTGAAGGGTGCCTAAAACTTACATAAAAGTCATGTGTTGCAGCGCGCAGAGCAGCCACTCCACAGGGGTTGGGTTTTTTATCCTGAGGAAGCTGCGGAAGAGAAGAAATTGGGTGGTAGCCTCCAGGTTCCCACCAGTACAACTACTGGGGACCCCCTGTGGTGAATACCAGGGCCCCTATTTACTCCACAAGCTCATATTGGCTTTGTATCACTTTCCTCCCAAAGGATGCTAGGAAAGCATACTTTGCTGTGGAGACTATTCTGAGAGAGATTCCTATTGCCCTCCTAGAACTACAGTTCCCAGGATTCCTTGGAAAGCGTGTGTGATGGTTAAGAACATCCAGGGCTAGTCCAAGATATTTGGCAGCCTGAGGTTAAAAAAAAAAAAGGACAAGATGGCAGCCCTTGGACTCCATGCTTCAAAGCCAACTAGACTGATAGCTAAATCTTACTTTAGCACCGGTCAATATTTTTCACCTCACCTTGAGGAAACAAAGCTATCTTAAGGGGCGCAGAGCAGGCCGCATACCAGAGAAGCTGTTCCCTATCATTATCCCCCGCCTGAGGGAGCTGCTTGACTCTGTCTAATAGTAAGGCCAGAAAATGAGAATATCCTAAGTAAAGGTAAAGGTAAAGGACCCCTGGATGGTTAAGTCCAATCAAAGGCAACTATGAGGCTGTGGCGCTCATTTCGCTTCAGGCCGAGGGAGCTGGCATTTGTCCACAGACAGCTTTCTGAGTCATGTGGCCAGCATGACTAAACTGCTTCTGGCGCAACAGAACACCGTGACGGAAGCCAGAGCGCACGGAAACACTGTTGCCCTTCCCACCACAGTGGTACCTATTTATCTACTTGCACTGGCATGCTTTCAAACTGCTAGGTTGGCAGGAGGTGGGGCAGAGCAACGGGAGCTTACTCCGTTGTGGGGATTTGAACCGCCAACCTTCCAATCGGCAAGCCCAAGAGGCTCAGTGGTTCAGACCACAGCGCCACCCGCGTTTTACCTCTAATATCCTAAGTACCCTGGCAGGATCAGAGCAAAGTTCCATCTAACCCAGCATCCTGCTTTCCACACCAGCAACAATCAGATGCCACCATCCCCTCCAAAATTTCTCCAATGAAAACAGGGACATCCTAAGGAAAAGCAAGACATTCTGGGATGAAATCAGAAACTGGGACAGCTTCTGTAAATCCAGGAGTGTCCCTCGAAAATAGGGGCACTCGGAGGGTGTGTACTCACCGCAGGGGACGTAGCAATCGCACTCACAAAAGTCACAGCGAGAGAACCATCGGGTCCAGCCAGATTGCTTGGTGACGCAGGAGGAGATCTTGACGCAGCCATGATTGAGAAAGGCCCCTGGGTACACCTTATGGGGACAGGTGGAGGAGCAGCTCCCATCGATGTCCCGCTCGTTTATCTCAATCCGACCCCGGAGGCAGATCCCTTCGCAGAAAGACAGAAAGCAATAAAAGCAGGCATGACACCAGAATGACTCGTTCAAGAATATGCGGAAATGGCTAAACTTATCGGAAAAATAAGAAAACAAGATAACAAACTTTTAAATAAAAGAATAGAAACGGTTTATTGAATATTTACAAATAAACTGTAAACAGATAAGAACATTGGCAGGATTCCTGTAATAACCAACAGTTTGATAAGAGTATATATTTAAAGTAGATGAATAAATGAGCAAATCAAGTTAATTTTCGGATTTGCAGAAAGTATTAAAAACAAATTTAAGGAACCGCAGAAAGAGGGGGAAGTGATTGTAAAATTACTGAAATGCATAAAATTGAAAATCATTGATAAAATAATAAGAATAATGACTCGTTCAAAGGGATTACAAGAAAAACGAAAAGGTGGAGACATGTAGGGGAAGTATCAGGGCAAGGGGCTGTATCCAACTAGGGTATACAGTACGATCGCATCCTGCACAGGGGTTACAGTTTGAGGATGGTGCATATGCGGCAAAAATGCATTAACTTGAACCAGCCCCTTGGAACCGCCCCCACATGAGCATCCTTACTTTTCTTGAGCCAGGTGTCAAGCAGGCTTTAACCCGCAAGCAAGACAGATAGAGCTTGTGAGATCTCACTGGGTCATCAAAGTTTCCATTAGATCTCGCAAGAGCATCCCAGAGCCCAGAAAGCAAGGCAGAGAGAGCTTAATAGCTTGTTCCATGCCAGGGAAACCCTGCTCTCCGCCATCCATGAGTTTAATTTATGTGATTTCAACCAGCTGGCCTTCAACCACGGAAGGTTGAAGCCGCACAAGTTCAATGCGTGCACGATGTGATCGCAGTGTACTCAGAGGAGACTTGCTGAAATTAATGAACTCAGATCAACCATTAACTGCAATGGTTCTATTGAGACCAGAGAGGAAAATGCAGTGCTATTTTTCTAGAAAAAGAGGTGCCGGAACTCAGCATTATTTTTCTCAGGATGGCAGTGGTGCCCTATAATTCCATAATTCTTTTGGGAATTATAGGGGCAGAACTACCTAAATTGTGTAGAAATTTATTTATGTATGCTACTACAGCAGCAGGAATGCTACTTGGCCCAAAGTGGAAAGAAGCAGAAGTCCCAGTAAAGGAAGAATGGATATGAAAACTTACGGAATATGCAGAAATGGCGAAACTTACCGGAAGAGTAAGAAATCAAGGTAACAAACTTTTAATAAAAGAATGGAAGTGGTTCATTGAATATTTACAGATAAACTGTAAACAGATAAAAACATTAGCAGGATTATTGTAATAACCTCCAGTATATATTTACAGTGTATTAGTAGAATGAGCAAGTTAAATGAATTTGGATATGCAGAAGATATTAAAAATAAATTTAAAGGTAAAGGTAAAGGGACCCCTAACCATTAGGTCCAGTCGTGTCTGACTCTGGGGTTGCGGCGCTCATCTCGTTTTACTGGCCGAGGGAGCCGGCGTACAGCTTCCGGGTCATGTGGCCAGCATGACTAAGCCGCTTCTGGTGAACCAGAGCAGCACACATTTACCTTCCCGCCGGAGCGGTACCTATTTATCTACTTGTACTTTGGCGTGCTTTTGAACTGCTAGGTGGGCAGGAGCTGGGACCGAGCAATGGGAGCTCACCCCGTCGCAGGGATTCGAACCACAGACCTTCTGATCAGCAAGCCCTAGGCTCTGTGGTTTAACCCACAGCGCCACCTGGGTCCCTAAAAATAAATTTAAGGAACTGCAAAATTTAAATTTAAAATTTATTTAAAATTTAAATTTAAATTTAAAACTTATTTAAAAATTTAAATTTAAAAATAAATTTAAGGAACTGCAAAAAGAGGGGGAAGTCAAATTTTCAAATGTTATATTGATTGTAAAACGAATTAAATGTATAAACATGAAAAGTATAAATAAAAACTTTTTTTAAAAAAGAAAAAGAATGGCAATGGTGCCCACCTGAGAGGTGCCGGAACTGAGTTGCAGCAAGTTCCCACTGAAAACAAAGCTCTGGATACATGCAAGAAAGGCACACAAATATACATACTGAGGCAAGTAGGTTTGGGGGTCCAGCGGCCACTCGATTGGCAGGCGCTAGCTGGATCCCCCACCAGCAGGTATCCAGGCCGGCAGCTGTAGCGCACCACCGACCCGACCCACCAGTCGTTCCCATAGACCACCGAATTGAACTCCGTTTCTGGTCTTCCGCAGTTCACTGTGAAAGAAAAAAGGCACACACAGGGACCCTCCAGATGGTTGCTTTGTGGCAACTGTGTTCCGCAACATGCCGTTGACGCAATAATTGTGCATTAGCAGTGGGTTTATAACGGACCGTCCGCACTTCATTCTGCTCGACTGGCCATTCAGCTATGCTTCCTCCTCTCGCCTTCGAGAGCGACACTTTTGCCCAGCCGTGTAATGGTGGCAGGACAAAATCAAAACAAACGGGGAACATCTGCATTTGAAAAAGTTGCAGGATTTAGCAGGAAGTTTCGGGACATACACTGGTTGGAAATGAGGTGGTATGCCTTCCTCAAAACGTTTGCAGGCATATCCACTATCAAAGATTAAGTGTAACTCCCCAGATGCGATCTTGAGAACAAATCATAATGCAGAAAAAATGTGATTTTGCTGGTTTCCGGTGCTGAAACTTACATAATCCTCGGAGTCCGAATTTCAGTTGGCCTCATTCCATTTTCAGTTCATGTTCCCCCCAAAGCATCCCTCCACCCCAAACATTGGGCCCTGCTTCCATTCCCAGGCCAGCATACTGCTGAAGTATTGTCTCACTGGATCAGAGCAAAGGTCCACCTGGTCTAGCATTCTGCTCCCAACCAAGGCCAACCAGATGTCTCTGTGAGCTTCACCACCAGGGAGTGTCTTTCCCTCGAGTTTGTCCCACCTGTATATCAAGATAGACTATCTAGTCACACGGAAGTTCTGTTTAACTAGGATGACAGCCTGCCTGATCAGCCTCTCCTCCACCATGAATCTGAGTAATCCTTTAAAAAAAGAGAAGTTTAATCCTCTTTAAATCCTCCACATCGCCCCTTTCCCCTCCCAGTTACTACTATACGATTAGCTAAATGCTTTACAATCTCCATTCTGTTTTGCCCTTATTAACAACACAATCATTTCCAAGAGCGGTGATGACGTGATTGCAAGATGTACATGTGCTAAATTATGAATTCCCCCCCCCTAAAATAAAAATCCTAAAAAAACCCTCAACCCCATATTCCTCATCAGCAACAAGTGATATTGCTACATTTTTGTTTTGTTTTGGGAAAAGTTAGTTGCATCCAGTGATGCCGTGGCAAATTCAGAAGTACAGGGTCCCTTCATGACCCACACGCTCTCCAAAATTATTGTATGATCTTAGAAGGTTGTATAATCTTATATACAATAATCTTATACTTATACAACAACAACTAGGGATGCAATGCAACCATCAGTTCAGATCTCCAATGTGTTGCCTTTCAGCTAGGTTTCTTTGCACCTATGTGGGCAAATGAATTCGAGTGCTCCAACATCTTATTTTAAAGTGGCTTAAATTTTGTTTTCCATGATGTTCCATTGCACACCATTCTCTTGAAACTGCAGCACTTGGTGTTCCTAAATGTGTGTCCCCCCTGCCCCCACTCTCCCCCCCCCCAACTTGCAGAAAATATGGAGGGTGATGCTCTAAGTATCGAGGGGGGACACACAGAGATCAGGGCCCCATAGAGTTGGCGCCTATACTTTGGAACATACAGAACTCCTCCCCAATCCTCAATGGCTGACTCACCTCCTTTCACTCTGATTGGTTCCAATAAGCATCAAGGATGAGAACAATTTTTCCCAGTGGCTAAAAAATACCCCTCCCCTTTCAGGATATTGGCAACGGGGATCCTGCAGCAGAATTAGTAATGGCCTTTGACCTCTCATGAAGCCTAGACCACTACAGCGCTGGTTGCAGCTTGCTGCATAATTGGGATTTGAACCTAGGTATTCTGGATTTGCACATACCCCGGCAAAATGATTTGTACCCCAACCAGCAGCAGCTTCCATTCCCACACGTGCTTTTCTTCAGTTCTTTGTGCTTTCCTTTACAGCCTCCCATGCAGATGGGGGCAGTTCCAGACCAGTAAGTGTCCAAGTTTGCTGGAAAAAGGATTTTTTTTTTTAAAGTGTAATAATTAGCTGTCTCATAAAAATAAATTATAGTATGTGATTGTTACACCCATTTCTGGAATGCAGAGATCTAAGCTGTAGCCCCAACCATGTCTGTTCAGAAGGAAATCCTACTGAATGCAATGGAGCTGACTCCTAGGTAAGTGAGGTTAGGATCACGGCTTCTTTCTGTCAGCCAGATTGGTATAAATGAATGAAAATGTTCCAACATTCAGTAAACCCCAGCATTTAAGTGACAGAAATAAAACTAGGTAGTGTACATACTTATTGCCAGTGTCATAACGTTTCATTTATTTATCTGTTTAAATAGGAGTTTGTACTTTCCTACTTTAGAGTCTGCAAAGTGTCCCACAACAATGCTGGCAGAGGCTGATGAGAGTTGTAGTCCAAAACATTTGGAGGACACTAGATTTAAGAAGTCTGCCTTGAAGTTTGGCCAAAAAAGAAAGAAAAAAATCTCACAAGATTTAAACTTGACATCAGAAAAATTTAGTTTCAAATTTTTCAAAATCCAAATTTGTGAACTATTTAATATTAGTTTAAGTTCCTGGAATTACACAGCACAATAAACAACAATGGCTTTTAGCATCAAAACAAGCAGAGCAATTAAGTTATTATCTTGATAATCCTTTTTTACAGGACAAGCCTATCCATGTCCCATTGAGTTCAATGAGGCTTGCTCCCAAGTAATCAAATAAGACTGCAAACTTAGCCACCCTATAAAAGTGCCTTCTTTTTAAAAATTTGCTATATAGTAGGATTTTGTGTGTGTAAACTTTTATCATCATCTTTCCCTTGAACTACAATAAAAAGGTCAGTATTCTTCCCCCATTTTACAGATGTGTAACTGAGGCTCAGATAGATTGTAGTTTGTCCAGGGTCAGCCAACTAGTTTCTGGCAGAGTGAAATATAAACCAGGGGCTACCTGGATCATTTAACTATGCACCATGAGTTGGAAACTTTATTTGCGCAACTGACTTGTAAGACTCGCCACTCCTTCTGCAGCCGCTGACCCAGAAATCAGTGCCTCTTAACCCAAAGAGCTACTTTAGCATGGATGAAGCTAAGGAGGAGGACGCTCAGCCCTTCCCTTGTACCTTGGTTCCCTGTGACTTACCTTCCAACTCCTCGCCTGAGAGGAACTCGCAGAAAGAAAGGAGGAAGAAGAGAATAATCAGTGCCATGGTGGATACAGCAGGGCTGGCACCCTGCCAGGGGACAGCTTTTCAGTGGCTTCAAAGGGAGAGGTGGAATTTGGGGAATAAGTTTTTTTTCACCTGCCCCTGTGGGCATGGCAAAGTTGAACTGATCGCCAGAGGGCCTTGCAGCAGCCCAGATCCATTCAAACTGCAGAGAAAATCGCCTTCGCTTCCTTTTTTTCCAAGATACTGTGCAGCGCAGGGGCAGGTTGGGAAGCTTCCATTAATCCCTCCACAAACCCTCCCCGCCTCACCCAGCCTCTCCATGCCACAGATAATCCCACAGCAACAAGAGCGATTATTTTCTCTCTCTTCCGTAAACCTTATGATACCACAAGTCCTGGAACCTCACACAGGAGCACCAAACATAGATGCTTTCCTAAACCAGCCATTTTCAAGTAGTCAGTGTGGGGAAGTGGTAAAGGTTTGGAGACCACAGAGAATGGTGAGACACACTGGATAGAATTTGGGGTATGGAGACCTAGCACTGGGTGGCTTTTGAGCAAACCACGTCCTATCAGCTGCCTTAAACCTACCTTACAGGGCTGTTGCATGTGAAAATGTAACAAGACAATACAGAGAAAAAGCATTTCAAAGAAAGCAACCTGGGATAACCTCTGGAACAGAAGGCAGCTTCTTTGCAAGACCGCTCCATAAAGGGATGGGTAAGGAGATTACAGGAGGGTCTCCTAAGGATATTGGCTGTGTCTCTCTCTCTGTGTGTGTAATGGACTGTTTTTAAAAGGGGGAACCCAGGAAAGCATGTAAATACTGTCCCAGATAGCTGCTCCAGTCTGTCATTTCCAGGTGACAATCTTAAGGTGAAGGGAGGGAGGGAGAGTCAACTTTCCAAGTGCGAGTTATATTGCAGGAACCTTGGTCCAGAGTTTCCTGGGACAAAACCTAGAATGCCAAGCCCTGGATTAAGAGCCTGCACTGGGAATGTGCTGCAAACAGAACCAGCTGTTCAAGATATATCCCAGATTAAGGCTGAAGGGGAATATAAAGCAGATGCAACATGCATTTTACAAATTTCCAGCCCTTTCTTTACCAGGCTTCAAGTACTCATCATGAGGCTAAAGCAGAGGGACCTTTTTAGCCCTGTGAACCACTTTCCCCCTTGGGAAACCTACCAGAGGCATCAGTGGGTGAGGTCAGCATCAATAATGGGTGTGGCCCAAGGCAAAAGCAACAGTTATGACTCTTGCCTTTGTGCAGCCAGCTATGTTTCAACCACACAAGTGTCAGATTCTTGTGCACACACCTGTCATCCTCCATCCAGGCAAGTAATAGGTTTCATCACAGGTCAAGAACATACTACAGTCAGGCAAAAGCACAGAGAGCCAGGTCTGTGGCAGGCATAGCCTGAGCAGAGTCCCAAGGCCTGGAGCACCTGTATTTGGCTCCCAAATCAGAGATTCCCCACCCCTGCATAGAGGATTTCTGGAGTCATCATATGGGTATCTCGGGGGTAATGGAAAATCACCCCCGAGATACCCATATGACGACTCCAGAAATCCTCTATGCAGGGGTGCAAAGTATAGATACAATGGGCAGCAACGGGGTTGTCAGGAGTGGGTAGATTTTTGAGGCTGGCAGCTGCTTGGTCCTGCAGGAAGGGAGAGATGAGCAGGAATTTGTTTTTGACCTCATGCTGGGTCAGAGGAGCGAGGACAAGTCTTGCTGCTGCCAGTCCAACGCCAGAGACAAGTTGCCGTTTTTCACCCAATCATTCTGTGTGGAGGGGTCTGGTAGCTACAACAAAAATGGCTGGCTACTGAACTCAGCCAAAATTGGTGGACCCCTGACCAGGTGACACCATGGCAGGTGTTGGCAGAGAAAATGAATCCAGATGAGGCAGGAAATGAAGCCAGCTGCATGCAGCAGAGGAAGGCAACCTCCCCATACCCCACTTTTAGAGAAGCCATCCCAGAAACTTCTTCCTGGCTGCAATACAGCCACTTGTTTTAAACTGTTTTTAATGTTGTATTTTAAATTGATGCCCCTGGGACCTTACGGTGAAGAGCAGGAAAAAATATATATATTAATGGGCGGTATTCAACAAACTTGTTACGCCTCCCCCTGTGCAGTCCCTAGATCTGTTCTGGGGTTTTCCCCAACCCTCCAGAGCAGATGTTGGGAGGGCACTGGAAGACGAGAGCAGGGGAAAGTTCCATTACATGAGCTTGAATGCTTGCATTAACAGAATGATCATATAGTGCTACATTTGATACCACATAATAATGAATCACGATGCCAAGCATGACCACAAAACCCATCTCCAAGTCTTCATGCAGCTCCACGCCGTTCATCAGTTGTGGCAGCCACCCCACCCTGGCCACCAAATCAAGGATTTGGGCTCTTGAACTGCCATCTGTCTCAAATCTGACCCAATCACGTGCACCTACAGGACAGATTACAGCAAGTCTACCACAAGACCTGGTAGTGTTGTTGTTCTTTAATTAATATTTTTTGTAACACAAACCTTGCACGCCAGGAGCCGGAACCCCAATGTGGGGGAAGGACCACAGGGCAAGAATTAGCACCCTGTTTTGTTCTGCTCTGCCTCTCTGTGCTGTGGGAGCCACTGCAACACACTGCTTCCTGCACTGCTCAGGTAACATGAAAGCCTGCAGCTTTCTACATTACCCAAGCGGCTCCCATGCTACAAAGATAATGCAAGCAGAGGTCATGCCAATGACAAAAATGGCAGTAAGCAACTAACTGTGGAGTAGCAGGTGGGAATAACAGGGTCTCAAAATCTCACACTCCAGAGCAAACACAAGAGTTTATGAGATAACAGTGCTGTAACTCTCTTGGAACACTCAAATGCAGAACAGTCTGGAACGGGCGGAGACTGCATCAGGTATTACTGTCTATGCTGGGCAAACGGGATAGCAGAAAGCATCTCAAAAGGCAGGGGTACCAACAGTTGAGAGGCAAGAGGCGTACGAAACAACTACAGTGTCCGAATGTGGGGCTCACAGTAAGGAACGAGGCTGGCAAGGATGCAGCCAAAAGAAAAGTAAACACTTCTGGCAGGGGCACTGGTAACCATCAAGGCAAGGAGCATGAGTTGGTGTCTTGGAAAACCCACTGCTTTGACTCACCCCTGATATTTTGTATTCTCAGGATGGTCTCCACAGCACAGGGTACACCAGAGGCAGCAGCCGTCCTCG
The DNA here is from genome assembly GCF_009819535.1 of Lacerta agilis. Taxonomy (NCBI): domain Eukaryota; kingdom Metazoa; phylum Chordata; class Lepidosauria; order Squamata; family Lacertidae; genus Lacerta; species Lacerta agilis. The sequence continues at coordinate 19,414,515 of NC_046326.1, read as the reverse complement.
CCTTCCTAAGTAACTGACAGGTGAACCAGCCCCTGCCCTCTGTCCTGACCATCTCAGAAGGTGGCTTCCTTCTTCCTTTTTCCAGACCACCCACCAGATCCCCATGGCAGGAGAAAAGAGGAAGAATCTGTTGGGTCTGGAGCCTAAGGAGTACTGCTTGAAGGGTGGGGAGAAACAAACAGTCCCCTTCTCCCTTCTCCAGGTAGCATCATCTGGTTCTCACGATGTGCCACAGAGGAGCACAGGGAGCCAAAGCATGGCATTCATGACTCCAGGCCACCTAATGGATTGGTGGAAAGGACCTGATAATTCATCACACAATCTGGATGCCCAGTTCCTCAGCTGTTTTCTGAAGCCTGTCCATGACGTTCTCCTCCAGGTCCGTGGCAAACCCACTAGGCGCAGCAGCCCGGCTCTGAGAGGGTGCATTGGCCATGACGTAGTATACAGTCTCGCTCTCCCCATGCTCGTTGGTCCTGTTCACAACGCGGATGATGGGGCTGGATGGCGCACTTGGTTCTTGGTCTGGCAACGCATCAGCCTCTGGCTGAGCAGGCCCCTGGGGGGGTGTGGCAGCTTGCAAGTCCACATCAGCATCTTCCTCCATTGACGGTTCCAGTATGATGCCCTGCAGGCTGCCCTCGGCCCCCGCCAGCACCACACACTGGGCTGTGTCGTCCAGGACCTCACCCTGCTTCTCCCGGTCCTTCAGCAGCTGCTCTGTCAGTTCCACGCTTTCATAACGCACCAGCTGCAGCCTCATGTAGCCGTCCTCGTGTTCCTTGTACCTGGGGGAGGAGTGTTGTGGGTTGGTGGGGAGAAGGAATAAGCGAGGTGTAAGCCATTATGGAATGCTGCATTCTAAGCTGATTGTGCACAGTATCTACTAGGGCTGAAATCACAATGCCAGACCAGGTGGAGATGGCTGATATAAGAGACGGCCAATTTCTAAAGATCCAAGGGACACGCTGGAAAGGTGTCATGCCACCTATGGGGCAAATTCACATGATAATTCTTTATACGGAAATCTCACCTCAAGGTGAGACAATGCTTTAAGCGCATAAGAATCCCAGAGAAAAATATTCCATCCCACCTGGCTATTAAAGTAATGGGAAATGAGTCAAAATTCTGTAAAAGGCAGAATATGAATGTTTTTGCAATGCAAAGGCTAATTGGCAAGTTTTGCAATGCCAACTGCCCCACCTAGTGGTTCTTGCAAGGAGCACAAGAGCTGGTGATTTGGTGATTTTCAGCCTGTTTTTGCAGATCACAAGCCACTGTACTGTGGTAACCACAGCCATTTTTGTTTGTCGCCTTGGCTCCAACAGCCCAGCTTTGTTTGCCTTTTAGGGGTGGGGGGCACATGATTTAAGAGGGGACTGGCTAGAGCTCCTTGAAGTCTGGCAGCTCTGATTTAGCTTTTCCCCAGAATGCCATTGGGTACAAGATGGCAGCCAACAGCCTACTGGAGTAGCAAGTTGATTTCCCCCCTCAAAATCTTGCAAACCCCGCCCCCCCCAAATCACTCAGGCTCTCATTGCCTGCAAATGAGGGCCACAAAAAAGAGGAGGGAAGGATGAAAGCCCATCCCTAAGCCTACGTACCTGAAGCGAGGATGACCCGAAGGCCACTTGAATTGGTGTTTTTTCCTGAGGTGCACAGTAAGGTTGTTCCCACGAGTGAAGCACTTGTCACAGACGTGGCACTTGTAGCGGGGCTCCGAGTCACCCTGAGCAGGTGCGGAAAAAGAGAAAGCAAAGGTATGCATCTTTTGGTTTGCTGGAAACTTCCTATACACCATCTGCATTGAGCGTGCTTTCTGGTCACCACAGCAGTGGCGAGGCACAAATATCTTCTACCAGCGCATCATTCAAGAGCACACGGTTTAAGTCCTGGATGAGAAATCCAGCATGCTGCAAACCTCAGCTTTCATTGTTTTAAAAAGCAAGTTTTTAGATTGGGTAGACAGCCTGTTGCCCTCTGGATCTTATTGGGCTATGATTCCCATCATTCCTGACCACTGGCCATGCTGGATGGGAATGGTGAGGAACTGTAGTTCAACAACAGCCTGAGGGCTTCACATTGGCTACCCCTCTGCCCAAAAAGTCAGACTGGTAATATCTTTAAACAAGGGACTGAACTGAAGGGGAAGAATCCCAGTTATGCTTCACCCCTCCCCATGGCTGCAGTATTTTCAGGGAGATAATCACACAAAATTAGCTGGTGCAAATATTATTATTATTATTATTTATTAAATTTGTATACCGCCCTATACCTGCAGGTCTCAGGGCGCTTCACAGGATAAAATCAGAATATAAAACCTCAAAATAAAAACAAAAACAACCCAATAACCCTCCCCCAACACATATTAAAAGGGCACAGGATGTCAATTGACCAAAGGCCTGGTTAAAGAGGAATGTTTTTGCATGTTACCTAAAGGTGTATAATGAAAGTGCCATATATCCATATGCCCTTTTGCTGGAAAACTGAATTTCACTTTAGCTGTAGCTGTTGGCATTGTAAAATCTCAACCATATCCTTCATGAACCCTGCAAAGATTTTTATTGTCCTCTGGGCCTCAATGCCCTTTTGAAAACCAAAGAGTAAACAGCCCCAGGCTCTGTGACTCCATCTCACCTCATGAACCTTCTTGTAGTGCAGCTTGATGGAGCAGAGGGACCGGGCGCTGAAGTTGCAGGACTCAAACTCGCAGTGGTAGGCCGGCTCTTTGCTGTGTGTATCCAAGTGCTTCCGTAGATCAATGAGATTCTTACAGCTGGAAGGAATAGGCAAAAGGAAGGATCTCAATCTCTGGCACACTAGGACCGTATCTGATAGTCTGCAGAGGCTCCGAGCCAGAAGGTGCACATGTTGTATCTGCGCTGCTAATGAAAACAGCTCTACTATTTTCAAGTGCAGGAGAGTTCCCAAGAAGAATGGCTTGGTTTTGCAAGAGTGAAAAATGTTATGCAGTGACTCAATAAAAGCATGCACTAAGGCTGAATTCTCTTGCCACTTTTGGATCCGAGTACTAGAGGGACTTCCTTCCACCAAACAACCCCCTGTTCCACATTCTATGATCACCCCCAGAAGCCACCCTCTGTTCACCCTGCAGATTGTGACCAGGAAGATGGTCTTCTCAGTTGTGGTATCCCATTTATGGAATGCCCTCCCCAGGGAAGCTCACCCGGTGTCAATTCTGATGTCAATCCAGCATCAAACAAGGATGCTTCTATTTACCCAGGCACTCCAACATTTAACATGTGCTAGTTTTCAGAAGGCTTTTCCTGCTGAGCATTTTTTGTTTTGACTGCTGCTGACCTGCTAGCTTTATGTTTGTAGTGACAGACATATATTTGTTTTTACCCCTTTAATGTATGCAGCCCTGAGAGTTTTATACTGAAGGGTGGCATAGAAATTTTTAAAATGAAAATAAATAAATACATTTTCCCCAGAGGACGGGACAATAGCGGCCTGACAGATCAACCCCTGAATCCATAGATATTTGAATATCATTTGAATTAAGTATGGTGGCTTCTTTTATTAAAGTTAACAACACCTACGTTGGGAAGGTGGGTAGATTAGAAATTTTAGGCAACAATAACAATAATACAATTCAGGGCCAAACAATGGGAAACAGTTGTCTGTATGTTTCCATCCTACATTTCTGTCAACACTCGGGCCTCTGTAATTCCCAAAATCTTAAGACAGTGAAAAAGAGCCAGCTGCTTTTGAAAAAGTGAACAGAAAGCACATGGATTTCCCTACCACGCAGAAGAAACCTTCATGTCAATTGCAAAAAATGCTGCTTCCTTCCTTAATGTTCAGGGCTCTCATCCAGCCTCCCTCTCTACCTTGCTCTGCAATTCCGTGCCCACCCTCCCCCTGCTTCCCTCTCCCTGGACCAGCCTCAGTTTACCTGTGGTCACAATAATTGCACTTGAAGGGTCGCTCCTCGCTGTGCCGGAAGCGGATGTGGTTGCGCAGGGAGGAGGGCAGAGGGCAGGTCATGTCACACAGAGGGCACTTGTAGTGGTTGACTGCCAAAGAGGAAGAAGTGGAGAGATTAGCACCGGGAGGGGAGGAGGGATGGAGGAGGGAAGAGAAGGAGAAGCTCCTGCCACCACCTACCATGATTCCTCATATGATCACGCAACAACCTCTCTGTGGCGAACCTCTTCGAGCAGTGGGAGCACTGGAATCGCTGCTCTGTAAAGAGGAGGGAGAAGGTGAAGATGAATCAGATACGGAACAGAGAGGGGCAAGACTCAAGTGGAGAGTGTTTCTTGCCCTTGGAAACTTTTGGCAGCAACTGGCCCCTTCTAACTGGGTGCAAAGCCTTTCTAGTTTCTTACTGCAAAACCCACAGAGGGTATCCTGCCCCCCCGAACATCCTCCCTCCCATGTGCAGTTCATGAAGTGGAAACAGTAGCAAGCTTCAAACACTTCTTTAAGACCCATCTATCTATGCAGTCTTTCCCTGTCTCACAAGATTCATCACACTGCTTTGTTTTACTGATGCAAACTTTCTATTCACTGGAATTTGTTTTAACTTTGTTTATAAATGCTGTGATATGGTTTTTTTTAAAGAAATGATCTCATTGTGCTTTATGTAAACCACTTAGGGACCTCACATAGTAAGAAGAATAGTTCTTAACAAAATGGTTGAACCTAGGAATTGACAAGTTGTCAGGCATCATGGAACTGCCCCGTCTGTGGGCATGTCTAACAATTTCTGCTGCTTCTGGAAAGACATCTCAGGAGTTCCAGCATCGGCTTAATTGTTTCTTTTAAAGGACTGTTTTTAGACCTCATTTTGATGCCCATCAGAAGACATTTTCTTTTTTTTTTTTTTTAATAAGATTTTATTATTTTTCCATGAAACAAACAAAACAACATTAAACCTACATACATAAACACCATAAAAACATAATAGACAAGCAATAACACAAAAATACATCAAAACCATATAACAAAACAAACTTATACAAACCTTACTAAATCCTTATCTCTGTTTCTAGACTTGTTTTAACTTCTTAGGGGGACTTCCCCTGGTCCCTCCTCTGTCTTCAAAAACCTATATACTTTTAAGGTAGCTTCATTTCTTTTATCATTGACTTAAACTCAACATTCTAATATTTCTTAAAATTATCTAAACGAAAATATTCCTTATCATATATTCTACATCTTATCATCAGCTTCTTATACAAATAGGTCTATCCGATCAAATATTATCTTCTTTAACATTTATAACTCTACTTAGACTTCAAAAGCCGATTCTTTTATATATTTCTGCACAAACATTCAGACATTCATTTTAACATGATTAACTAAATAGTCTTTGAATTTCTTCCAATCTTGTGACACCTTCTCCTCCCTCTGGTCTCGGACTCTGGCGGTGAGGTCCGCAAGCTCCATATACTCCATCAATTTCTTCTGCCATTCTTCAATAGTCGGTATCTCTTCGCCCTTCCAAGTTCTTGCCAATAAAATTCTAGCAGCTGTTGTGGCATACATAAAAAACACTCTGTCCTGACTGGGTATCTCCTCGTTGGTCATGCTCAAGAGAAAAGCCTCTGGTTTCTTGCAAAAGGTAATTTTCATTACCTTCTTAAGCTCATTATAAATCTTGTCCCAGAAGGCCTTTACCCCTGAACACGACCACCACATGTGATAAAAAGTTCCTTTTGACGATTTACATTTCCAACACACGTCCGACATTTTTGAGTTCATTCTAGCTAGCTTAACTGGTGTCAGATACCATCTATATATCATTTTCATTACATTTTCTCTTAAACTATTGCAAGCTGTAAAATTAATATCTTTCCTCCACAATCTCTCCCAGTCATCCATCATAATATTATGACCAACATCTTTTGCCCAATCTATCATTGTTGATTTAACCAACTCATCTTTAGTATGCCACTCTAGCAACAAATTGTACATCTTGGAAAGGTTATTTGAGTTCGATTCAATCAGTTCTGTTTCCAGTTTTGATTTCTCTACCTGAAAACCAACTTTTTTATCTAGTTTAAAAGTTTCGTGTACTTGATGATATTGCAACCAGTCAGGGACTTGACTTTTGACTTGATCATAACTTTTCAGCTTAAATGAGTCCCCTTCTTGTTGCAATATGTCCATATATCGCAACCATCTAGCAGACATATTTGGTCTCTTGTAGGCCTTAGCCTCCACTGGCGATATCCATCTAGGTGTCTTTCTCTCCAATAAGTCTTTGTACCTAATCCAAACCTGATACAAAGATTTCCTGATTATATGACTCTTAAAAGTTCTGTGAATTTTAACTTTGTCATACCAGAGGTATGCATGCCAACCAAACATGTTATCGTGTCCCTCCAAGTCCAACACATCTACGTTCTCTAATTTAAACCAGTCTTTTAACCAGCAAAAGGCAGCTGCTTCGAAATAAAGTTTTAAATCCGGCAGGGCAAAACCACCTCTCTCTTTGGAGTCTGTTAACACCTTAAACTTGATTCTCGGCTTTTTGCCCTGCCATATAAACTTCGATAAATCCCTTTGCCAAGTCTTAAAGCAGTCCATCTTATCCAAAATTGGTATGGCTTGGAATAAAAACAGCATCCTTGGTAGAACATTCATTTTAATGGCAGCTATTCTTCCCATTAACGACAGTTTCAATCTTGTCCATATCTCCAAGTCTTTTTTTATCTCTATCCACAGTTTTTCATAATTGTCTTTGTACAGGTTCACATTTTTTGCTGTGAGATTGATACCTAGATATTTTACCGATTTAACAAAAGTGAGGCCAGTGCCCTCCTGTAATCTTTGTATCTGTTCTGCACTCATATTTTTACTTAAAACTTTGGTTTTCTGTTTGTTTAGTTTGAAGCCAGCTACACGTCCAAATTGTTCAATTAATTCTAAGGCTTTGGGGACACTGCTTTCTGGTTCTTGTAGGGATAGCATCAGGTCATCTGCAAAGGCGCGTAATTTGTATTCTTTCTCTCCCACTCTGATTCCTTTTACCTGTTTCTCTTTTCGTAGCATGTTTAAAAGGACCTCCAGGACCGTTATAAATAAATCAGAAGACATTTTCACAAGCGGCACAACTAATACACTTTCAGTCCCAGTATGGTTTTACATAACGTGTAAATGTAGCTGACCTTTTATGTGGAGTGATGAAAAGTCTTTTTTGTGGACAATCTTTTTTGTGGGGCTCTGGTGACCAGACGTTCCTTAAAATACCACCACCAAGTGTCACTTTTCCCAGAAAGAAACTGTGTCTAGGCCCTCTGACTGCTTGGCTGCTCAGATACTCACGTTCTAAAGCTGTCTGCCGGCGGATGTGGTCAAAGAACTTGGTGTTGTTGGAGAACATCCCGCCGCAGGTGGGACATGCCACCACCTTCTCCTGCGTGTGGCTGCGCAGGTGTTCGCGCAACTTACACCGGCCTTTGAAGGCGCAGTCACAATCTAGACCCGGGAGGAAAAATGATTAGAATCTTATTTGTTCTGACCAGGTCTAAGGATGCTAGTTAAGTATGATCCATTATGAAATCATCCAGAGGAGCCTTCTGGGTTGTCTCCCGTGTTACAGAGGCCTGACTGACCTCATCTAGAAGCTGGGCATTTAGTGTTGCCCACCCCATGCTGAGGAACAGTCTTCCAGCAGAGATTCCACCGGCACCCCCACGTTTGACTTTCTGGTGTCTCTTGAAAATTTATTTATGCCAAGAGCTTAATGATTATGTGGATTGTTTGCAATGGTGTGTTTTATTACTGCCTTGAGATTTTACCACATTGCAGTATAAACAAATAAATAACAAACACACTCTGAGATTTTGCTGCCCTGAGATTTTACCACATTGCCGTATAAACAAATAAATAACAAACACACTCAACAGAACTGTGAAAAAAGATTTTCTAAATCCCACAGTATTTTAGATCTTTTGTTCTGGCTCAAAGCAACAGGAAAACCTGGGGTTGCCAAGATGCTCTGAATGCCACTGTGCAGATACACCTCACCTCAAACCCCAGAGACTCTCATACAAGGTGAACTCCTACCTTTCCAGCCACAGAAGAACATGTGGTTGTCCTTCCCAATTGCCTTGTACTCTGTGCAGAAACTGTGATCTTCCACATGCCTGTAGAACCACTCGGGGTTATCAAACCCTCTCTGATGAGAAGACAGGGAAAGGAAGATAATTTCCTAATGAGCTGCAAGTAGGGCAGCAGAGAAATAGTAACATCTTGTAACCCAGCCAGAGAATATTTGGCAGGCCAACTTATCAAAATTAAAAACCAATAGGATTTATATACATGTCAATCTCAATTTCAATCTCCAGATGTTTTTGGCCTACAACTCCCATGATCCCTAGCTAGCAGGACCAGTGGTCAGGGATGATGGGAATTGTAGTCTCAAAACATCTGGAGGGCCAAGTTTGAGGAAGCCTGTTCTAGAACTTTATGTGTGTTTACTCAGTAGTGAGAAGCATTTGTACAAATTGATAGTTTTGTTTTTAAAAAAAAGAAAAGTGCAGTTTAGCTATAGTCCATTAACAAACTCCATTGCCTTCCTCATTGAATCTGGCTGTTCTCCAGCTTCATACACTAAACAGTCTACCCACACCACCCCAATGCTTCCCCTGGAAATACTTCAACATCCATCCTGTCTCTCACCTCACAGTACTCCCAGAGGCAGAGGAAGTTCTCTTGGATCTCGGGAATAATGTTGCGACTCTGGAAGTCCAACTGACAGGGGGTTAGGTCCGACTGGCTCTGTAAAGCGTGTAGTCCCCACTGCTTTAGCTTGGTGTGGTAACAATGGAAGTAAACATGGCGGACCAGCTCTGTAGGGCTCTCGGGAGAACAGAATCCACACTCCTGCCAGAGGCAGGAGTATTCTTCTGAAATGCAAGAATACAGGAATTCATACTTGCAGATAGATGAGGTCCTGCAGGTCCAAGGAACTTGTATGCATGGAACTAGAAGACCTTTCAAAGGCAGTTCTCATCCATAAGTATGGGAATGACAAGCTTTCTTCATAATGCAAACAACAAAAGTGTCTTTCTCACAATGTATCTGGTTTGTGGCAAGTGCTAGTTTTAGAGTCTCCCCTTCCCTTCTCTTTTGGGAAATACCACCCTAACTTATGTGTAGGGCTGCTAACACTACTTCATTTTTTTAATGTGAAAGTCTATGTTTCCCATATTTCATCAAACTGTGTTCCCCACTTTTTAAGCCTACTGGGATGCCCACATTTTCACTAGTCACATTGAAACTATACTGTGTGTTATCTGCTTGGTTCTTGCACTCCTGATCTGCAGCTCCATGCTACTTAAATTCTAAACACAGAGAATTGAGGGCACAGCAGTGAAGGGCTTGCAAATTCACTCCATACAACCCTAGTGTGATCTTGACCACACTTTGGCATATCCCAAGCATTAAGTCTTTACAGCTGTCGTTTTCCCACTACTAGTGTCCACCACCAACCCTGGATACTGCTCTTCAGTTTGTCAAACCATTGATGATCCCACCCCCCATTCAATAAAATCAAGCAAGTCAATGTTATGGCAGGGCTGGGGAAAGAGATCTATCTTGTGGGGGACCACAGAAGTAGCAGTTTTCAGAGAGTAACATTGTAACTTACACTAAATTCAGGGTCAGTCTCATTTTATACTGCACCCCTTACCGAGAGAATCCACTTCATCATCCTCATCTTTGTCACGGAGATGCTGCTGCAAGTGCTTTGACACATGTTCACAGAACTCCTCCATCTTTGAGGCCACAAAGCTGCAAATTTCCCACTCACACTGCAGGACCAAGGCTACCTTGTGGCCCACCTTCCCAGGAGGCATGTTAAGAGCACTAGAGAAAGACAAAGAAGAAATTCTCTAGAGAAATACAATCTCTCTTAGATTCTGAGATAGAGACTGACAGCCTTCCTCTCATTCTCTACCACAATGCAAATTACCTCAACAAAAGCATATACAGGTATATACAGTATGTGTGTGTGTTTGTGTATCAGATAGATAAGAGTATCATCTTCTCCCATGTACCTCCCTTAGCCTAACATTATTTAGTGGAATTTTACTGGAAGGCTTTTGACTTTTCGTTTTTAGAAAAGTATCCAGCTTCCACAATTAGAAGAACATTGGCTCTCTTATATTCCCTCATCTGCAACACACACACAGCATTACACTAAAATTATATTTGAACTTCTAAATGTGAACTTTTACAGGTTTGCAGTAAAGTCATTTTTAAAACGAAGATTTTCCATTTTTTAATCTGATAGTTGAATTAAGGTTTAAACACCGGACAGAACAGAAATCCACACTTGGCAATTTACAGTTCAAGTGTTTTTTACATTATTGCAATCCAATGCAGAGTTTACCTGGGAGTAAGTTCCACTGAACTCAACAGTACTCACTTTCACATAGATATGCATATGATTACACTGCAAAGAAGGGGTTCGTCTAAAATGGGATAGTAAGAGAGAATGCAATTACTGTAACTGTTTTCTAATTTAAGGTATCTATACACTGTTTTGTAGGTTAGCTTCGCATAAAAAAATAAATCAGCCCGCAGAAATAAAAGTGATAAAATAATACAGAAATCTCTACATTGCGCTTTTCAAGCACTCAAAGTACTTCAGATACATTACCTTGGTCACCCTTGGAACCACCCTGTAAAAGTAGGTGGATTTTGTTATCTGACCGACTCTGCCAATGGGCAAGGTTGGCTCAGGTGTGGGGAACCAGATGTTGCTGAACTACAATTCCCATCAGCGCGAGCATGGAATGATGGGAATTCAACAACATCTGGAAGGCAAAGGTTCCCCATTCCTGCAGGAAAGCAGATTCCCTGAGGCTAGCTTGAAAAATTGGAACACAAGCCTTTCAGCTTCCCCAGTCATTTTACTTATTATTTTTAGACCACACATAAAGCCCTGACGGTCCTAAGTCTTTCGTTTAGAGTTCCTAGTAGGGAAGCTGCTGCTGCTGCAGCCTCTCCCAAAGCGAAAGGGTAGCTGCTGTGTCGACAGATAAGAGATATATTTTGTTTTTCAGCTAAAGAAGTGGAATTTGGTTATGTTTCATGCCGCTGCCCCTTACCTTCCTCAGATCAAGCTGTCCCCAAAGAAGGCCAAGGCAATCCCTCCATATACTGAATCTTATCTCCCCTCCTTCAATTCGGAAGCCACCCCCCACGAACGTCCCATTCTCCCCCCCTCCCAGGCTACTCCACCCTGCCCGATTTTCTAGGGCTCTAAGCAAGACAAAACAGCACCAGGCAAGGGGATTCCTACTCCCTCCCCACTCAAGAGCCCAACTGCCGAAGAAGCAAAAGCTCAGGGGAAGAAAAATACCTTCGGGCCTTGAACCCAGGGCTTAGAAGCAGGAACTAGGCCCCGTTTCCATAGTTACCCTCAGTTTTCCGCCCTTCCAACTTCCAGCGCGCGATCGCCTTCCCCTCCCACCTCCGCCACCTGTGCGCCGACGAACCGCCGGAATGAACCCTCTCGGCCAATGAGAGCGCCAGGAGCCGCTGAGACAGCCAATGGTGTCGCATGAAGGGCGGGCCCCAGCCGGGCTGTCAAAACATAAAGTGGGTATCGGGCTGTTGAGTCCGGCTGGGAACAAGCGGCTCCAATGTTTTGGTTCCGGGTTGTTTTGAAAGCCTCGTGGGTATTTAAAAGGGGACATTTGTAGGGAGAAAAACAAACAAATCAAAGAATAGAAAAAGACGCTGTGCGTGTAGTAACTAGTACTTATACGTTTTCTCCAGTTATTATGGACTGGAACGAAGACTCCACCCTTCAGCTTGTTCTTGTGGGTGCTTTTGTTTTTCTATGTAGTTGTGTGTTAGCCTGCTCATCAATAAACAGCCTCTTGTTTGGGGCTTCCAAAATGATTAAACTTGCCTTGTATTAAATAAGCACTGTACTATAAACGCCCAGGACCATCTCATGCCCACTTACAATGTAAACTTCTGGTAAAACACTCCCTCATCACTTTGAATGCTGTGTATAGTTTTGGTCACTGCATTTTAAAAGGGGTATTGGTAGGGCTGTAAAAGGTGCAGAAATGTGCATGCACAATGGAGTCATTTCCCTTTGGGGAACAGTAGCCTAAACAATGTTCGGTGCTTTTTAGTTTAGAAAAAAGTCAAGTATGCGGGGGACATGATTCAGGTTTATAAAACAATGCATGATGAGCAGAAAGTGGACAGAGACATTTTTCTTCTCTCATAATGTTAGCACCCAATGAGGTCACCCAATGAAGCTGAATGGTGGGAGACTCAGGACAGCGCCAAAGTGGGGCAACAGATGCCAGGGACATCAACAGAAGGTGAATGTTGTAAGATTCAGGATAGACAGAAGGGAGTCTTTGTTCACACAGCAGCACATAGTTAAACTATGGACTTTCCTTCTGCAAGTTGCAGTGATGGCCACAAATTTGGATGGCTTTACAGAAGATGAGACAATTGTGGCCACAAACTTGGATGGCTTTACAGAAGATGAGACAATTGTGGACAATTTTGCTGTCCCTGGCAACTAGCCACAATGGCTATGTTCTGCCTCCACTGTTGGAGTCAGCATGGCTCTGAATACTAGTTGCTGGGAATTCCAAGAGGTATCTTGTTGGCCATGGTGAAAAACTGGATGGGTAGGTTTTTGTCTGATCCACCCAGGCCTAATCCAGGGATTAAGAGCAGTCAAGAGTTAGGCAATCGATCTAAGAACAGGAGGTGGGAACAAGAATTAACCAACTGGGCATTGAGATACACAGCCAAATAGACCTATCCCATATTTAGCCATTACTGTGAAATACTTATACCTGGCCAGGGTGATCAAGGGCAAATCAGTACAAAATGGTGGCAGCAAGTGGTGGAGGTTACTCTGGAGATGGAACAAAGGCTATGTACACACTAATATATTTAAAGCACACCTCTTCCCCTAAAGAATCCTAGGAGTTTTCCCCTCATGGAGCTACAATTTCAAGCACCTTAAACTACAGTTCTCAATATTCTTTGGGGGAAAGTCATGTGTTTTATACATGCATGGTGTGCATGCAGCCAAAAAACACCTGCAGGCTCATAGAGGGGCATCTTCGTGGCAATGGCATCCTAGTCCTCTGAATGGCAAGGTCTAGGTTTTGAGAAGCATCACCTCTCACACTTTCTGCATTCAGAGAAAATAAATTGGGTATTATTCAACAAGAAAGGTTAAGCCTCATGTTCATATTAATCACATCCCCGACTGCTAAACTCTGATCTTGCAAGGCTTATCTTGGCTTACTGATTGCTAAGAATTCTGGTTTGATCAAGCAGCTAAGCTTCGTGAAGTTTCAGATGCTCACTGCTCATGCAGCTGGTTATCATGAGCTTTAGGGATTTCAGATACAGCAGAATCCACATTGCTTTTCCACTGAAATTTGACAAAGTGTTAACAAAACAAAAAGCTATTTCCTGCAACATGATATGCCATGTGTTGTGCTGCATTCGATCAGAACATGAAAAAGACGCTGAACTTGTGTAAACAACTTGCTCTTTACACCACCATCCCATAATATAATCCAGCTCCTGACAGCTGCAGTTCACTACCAAAGCAGAGTAAACATGAACCATTTGACTATTCATCAAGTAGATGGTTTTAGCTGAAAGATAATGTTATTGAACACAAATTGGCAAATACCCCCTTTACTTATAGATCTGAAATTCTGCATAGGTGAATTTGAATTCTGAGATGCTGCCAAATTTTGAATGTGTACATTTCATTTCAGTCCTTTTTTTTTTTTAGAGAGAGAGAGAGAATAAGGCAAGGAGCAAGAGCCTTCCCCTTGCTTTCTTATGAAAAATTTATTTAGATTTTTAAAAACTATAACAATAAATTATACTAGAAATGAAGGAGAAGAAACCTAACTAAAATTAGAACAAAAATTAAAAGTTTTGAGAAACTCCCTTTGGAAGAGGCTTCTAAAAATTGAACGTTGTTAATTGTTAAAGGTAAGGACTCGGGTAACTGGGCTTCTATGCATATAGTGTACTTAGCAGAATGGTTCAACTAGCCTTTGGGGGGGGGGGTCTCTTGGATAGCCCATCCTCTGTGGAACATTTAGTTCAAAAAGGGTCTCTGCAAGCAATTAAGTTACAAATGCTGAATAGCAGTTCTAAGAATAATCTAAGCAAACAGTTTTGAACAGGTCCCATCATCTTTAAACATTCATGCACTTGAGGAATGTTATGTTAGAACACACTACAGCAAAAGCATTTAATTTTAAAAGAACACCTCATTTATTTTATTTTTTATTTTCCCCTCCCCTGCTTCTTTCTTCTGAAGTATCCTTTTGGTCCAGTGAAAGAGCCTTTTCATGGTGTTCCTCGCCGGCCATGCAAATTGCATCTAAACAGACATCAAAGGATTTGCATGTACGCAAATCCCAGGCAAGCCATTTCAGAGGCATTGCCCCAAATTGTGGAGAAGGCCATTTCCGTCTGGCTCAGAATCAAGCTTGACCAGGAACACCCCTTTGCAGTGGCTTCATTTGCAGATAGGAGCTCATGAAAGTTGATCATCCCGCCGTAAAGTCCTGCCGAATACAGAGGTGGAAGTGAACACTCTTCGCCATGGAAACGGGTAGGTGTAATCGGCGGCACACTCTCTTGATGAAAGTCGTGTGATGATGGTTACACAAAAGATCAATTATTGAGAATTGAAAACATACATATTTATGTACTAATTTCTATAGACACAAGACAGTAAATGGGGCCCCAGACTGGGGTGATGCCTTTGAAGGACAGGTCCATGGTGAAGTTGGGAGCCTGATCATTTCATTCCTAACAGGGTAGCCTCAGGCAAGATACTAGCCCTCAGGCTTAGTCCTTCAAGAGCAGTATGATAACGAAGTCAGTCTTTCTACAGGGTTGTTGTAGCAATTACTAAGATAATGGCTACATTTGGGACAAATGTACTGTGGCTTAATAAGCTGAGATGTCCACTTTTGCCTATGCATGCAACTCTTTTTCTTCTGCTTCTGCAGCCTGAATGAAACATGGGACATCTTAAATTAAACATAGTTTCCTCTTTAGTCCAAACTAGGAAACTGTGATTACTTCAAGATTTTAAACCATGGTTTGAGATCCCGTCTTGTCCTAACCATAGTTTCTTTATCTGGACAAAATGAGAAACTGTGGTTAGCTGTACATTTCTGCAGTTCATTCAGGTACAACACAAAGAGAGAAGAGAGGTCATGAGAAAGGAGAAGAGAGGTCATGTGTGTAAGCAAAAGGTTCCTGTCTACACATTTCAGCCTATTAATCCAATGTATGATTGTTGAAATGCAGCCAATGTATTGTGTGAAGCATTTGAAAATGTGTGTTATGTAAATTCTACCTAGTATTTATTTATTTAGCAAAATTTATACAGTATGCTGCTTGATTGTAACAAAACCTTTAAGTGATTTAGAAGAATAAAACATTATCATTATCAAGAAAAGGCAATCACTGAACATTTGGCAGACTGGAACCCACTAACTACGCACACAGGTTTATGACAAAATCTGACACATAAATCTTCTGTTGGGTGGGGGGTTGGAACTGGGGAAGACTTAATGTTTTCTTCATATTTTGTTGAAAATCAATAAAAAAATCAATAAAAATATTTTATAAGAGAAAATTAAAAGACAATCAAAACCAGGTATTAAAAACATTCAAAATGCAATTAAAATCAACACCAATATAACAATAGATTAAAGCATATGTGATATTATCTACATGTCTCTGGACAGGTTGCCTAAACAAAAATGTTTTAAGCAGGTGCCAAAAAGAAGAAAGCGAAGGTGCCTGATTTCAGTAGGCAGGGAGTTTCAGAGTGTAGCTGTTGCCACACTAAAAGATCAATTTCTTACAAATATTATTTGGCACCAGTAACAGTCCCAGTTCAGCGGATCAAAGTGGTTGAGTGGGCATATATGGAGTAAGGCAATCCTGCAAATAAATGGTCGTCTTATTAATAGCTCAATTGGTTAGAGCATGGTGCTGATAACACCAAGGTCACAGGTTCGATTCCCATATGGGACAGCTGAATATTCCTGCTTTGAACTTGATGATCCTCGGGGTCCCTTCCAATTCTAAAATTCTGTGATTCTGGTCTTTTGTGCCAACTAGGAGTGGGTGGTGGCGATTACCTGACCTCCTGTTACCAACATTGCCATGGCTTATCAGGAGGGGAAGGGATGAGTTTGCAGTGGTGCTAATGTACCTACAGAGGCACTGGATTGACTCTGCTGCGTGTTTGCACTGTGCCAATTTCGGTAAGCTCAGCTCCTCAACTGACTACTACTGGCACCGACCTTGTACATATTACAAGAATCTTATTGGATTGCTCTGGGCTCTCACTGGGCACTCAACACAACAACAAGGTGCTTCCGGGTGAGTACTTAATGTGGGCTTGGCACTCCTTGTGCATGCAACTTTTTTGCAGTGATGTGATTGGCATCAAAACACTGGTCAATTTAAAAAAAATCCTTATGTAATTCTGATTTACTCTTTCTGGGGGATATCCAAGAATTTTTTTAAAAAACTCTCTTGCTAAAAAACCTGATCAAAACATTTCAGTGACTCATTTACAAATCAAACCCTCATCTGGAAGCATCCTTTGACTCCAGTTATTAGCTTAGGGTGGCAGCAGCACTGACCAAGCCTGCAGATGTTCAGGGCATTTGATGTCTACAAATATATGCTTGCCTTTCCCAGGT
This sequence comes from Lacerta agilis, assembly GCF_009819535.1. Classification (NCBI taxonomy): domain Eukaryota; kingdom Metazoa; phylum Chordata; class Lepidosauria; order Squamata; family Lacertidae; genus Lacerta; species Lacerta agilis. Next base: position 19,397,779 of record NC_046326.1, on the reverse strand, counting down.
ATTAATGCCAGAAGGTACCTGTGCTATAAAATGAAAAGTAACATTTATTCCCAGTTTTTATATATAACCAGGGCTTTTTTTCCCAGCCGGAGCTCAGCTCTGAGAGAACAAGGGAGAAGTTCGTTGTGAGCTCCAGCATCTCTTTTTCTAGAAAAATAGCAGTGAATATAGTAGAGAAAAAAGCAGAGCAATTCAAACATACCCTTTTCAAATCCATAAGCCTACCTTTGCCCAACTTGGGGACTTGAGATATTTTGGACTATGACTTCATCAGCCCCAGGCAGCATGGCCATTCTAGCTAGGGATGGTGGGAATTGTAGTCCAAGATGGCTGGAGGGTACCATGTTGGGGAAGGCTGCTTTAGCTTAAGAACAAACCATTTAAATCTCTGAATAGTATTGGTGGTAGTAGGGTAGATGAACCTTGTGCCCGAGGCTGTGTGCAATGCACAGACTGCTATTATTATTATTCCCCTTCCAACATATATAAACACATAAAGGAACATTAAACATTAAAAAAAAAACTTCCTGATACAGGGCTGCCTTCAGTCATCTTCTAAAGGTTGTATAGTTACTTATCTTCTTGACTCAGGGGTCACATAACTCCAGACCCTCCAACATTTCTCTGGTGAAAATAGGGATGTCCTAAGCAAAAGTGGGACATTCCAGGATCAAATCAGAAACCAGGACAGCTACTGTAAATCCGGGACTGTCCCTGGAAAAGAGGGACACTTGAAAGGTCTGGCAGCCTAAGCAGGAAATTGGAGAAAGCTAGAAACAAGATGGTCAGCTTCTTTTTTTCTTGTAGGTGATCTCGGGGCTCGTCCAGACCTCTGCCTAATGTGAGCTTTGAATCCCTGGTACCTCCTTTAAGTTACCTTCATCTGTGCAATGTTCCCCTCTAAATACTTCTGTCCCACACTTTCTCCTGCTTAAAGCTGCAGACTCCCTATATGCAATCAAAGTAGCTCTCCTATTTGGATTTTCAAAGCATAGGGAGACTCTGGATTTAAGGAGGAGAAAGAGCAGGGCAACAGTAGTTGGAGGAGAAAGCCACACGGATGATGAAGAGGAATTAAACGAGGCCCAAGGGGTTCACAATCCACATCCAGCCAAGGTATGGATAGGCCCCCATTCTTTGGGGGGGGGGGACTTCTGTTGAAGCTCCATCCCTTCCTAGCAAAACTAATCTGGCAGGTGAAACAAAAGCTCCAAATGCAAACCCACAAAAGGTCCGAATTTTGGAACAGCAAACCAGCACTGGAAAAGATCAAACAATTCCCCCGTAGGGCATTAATGTTTGTTTTAGCTCAGGAAATGCTCATCTTTTTTGTTTTCTAAAGGATTAAGCAGAGCATCACGCTCCCACCTGTAACATTTGACTAAAAGCTCTCCCCAGCCTGATGCAGGCTTCCATCACAGGTGCAGGTTCTTTCCACGGGCAGAACCCAATGGGGCAAATGGAAGAAAGGAGATCCTGCCTCATTATCCTGGGCTGGCTGGTACAGGGATGGGCACTCTGAAAAAGGGCAAAAACATACAAACAAATGGCCGGTTTAAAGGCACGACTCAGAGACATAATGAAGTGAACAATGGGCATTTTTGTGAGTGCGATACAAAATCCTTTGTTGCGAAGGGCTGGCACACGGTTCTCTGCACAAGGGGCAGCTGTTTGTAGGAAGAGGATGCACCACTTAGCCAAGCTGAATGTTTTATTCATAGCACTAGAAATCACGGACATCCAATGAAGCCGAATGATAGAGGATTCAGGACAGACAAAAGAAAACCCTTCTTCACACAGTGGAACTCACTCCCACAAGAGGGTACTGACAGCCACCAAACTGGAGGGCTTTAAAAGAGGGCTATATGAAGTCAATGGCTACTAGCCACATTCGCCAGAGGGGGCTAGAAACTGCAGGAGGGGTGTATGCTCTTGTGCTCAGGGATGCTTAAGGGTTTCCCATGGGCATCTGGTTGGCCATTGTGAGAACAGGATGCTGAACTAAAAGAGCTCTGGCCTGCTCCAGTGGCCTCTTTTGTTATTATTACTATTAATATTTATTAAATTTGTATGCTGCCCTATAACCATCAGTCTCAGGGTGGTTCACAACACAATTGTTACAGTATACAAAGCACAAAAGACATAATAAAAACAATCAAAGCACAAAATACAGAATCAAAATAATCAAAACAAAAAGGCAGGCTCTTACCATGTTCATACTGTATTAGTTTCTGACTCCCACTGTTTTAACAATAGCTACAAGAAAAGGTCCGTATAGTTAAAGCTATGGTTTTCCCAGTAGTAATGTATGGAAGTGAGAGCTGGACCATAAAGAAGATTTATCACCGAAGAATTGATGCTTTTGAATTATGGTGCTGGAGGAGACTCTTGAGAGTCCCATGGACTGCAAAAAAGATCAAACTTATCCATTCTTAAGGAAATCAGCCCTGAGTGCTCACTGGAAGGACAGATCCTGAAGTTGAGGCTCCAGTACTTTGGCCACCTCATGAGAAGAGAAGACTCCCTGGAAAAGACCCTGATGTTGGGAAAGATGGAGGGCACAAGGAGAAGGGGACGACAGAGGATGAGATGGTTGGACAGTGTTCTCGAAGCGACTGGCATGAGTTTGGCCAAACTGTGGGAGGCAGTGGAGGATAGGGGTGCCTGGCGTGCTCTGGTCCATGGGGTCACAAAGAGTCAGACACGACTGAACGACTGAACAACAACAACAACAAGAAGAAGAAAAGGCACCCCCTCTAAATTAGGTTGCTGAAGCAAATAAAGTTTGTGGGGGAACCAGGACTGAATTTGTCTGTGAAAGGACCATGAGATGCTTTCTGGTCCTGAAAGCAAATCGCTGGGCTAAGTATGTGCAGATACCGTATGCATAAAAATACAGGTGAAACTCAAAAAATTAGAATATTGTGGAAAAGTTCATTTCTTTCAGTAATTCAACTTAAAAGGTGAAGCTAATATATGAGATAGACTCATGACATGCAAAGCGAGATATGTCAAGCCTTTAGTTGTTATAATTGTGGTGATTATGACGTACAGCTGATGAGAACCCCAAATTAACAATTTCAACTTGGGGGTTTTCATCAGCTGTGCGCCATAATCATCACAATTATAACAAACAAAGGCTTGACATATCTCGCTTTGCATGTCATGTGTCTATCTCATATATTAAACTCCATTGGCTAATGAAAACAATTGCTTACATAAATGGACTTTTCCACGATATTCTAATTTTTCGAGTTTCACCTGTATGTGCATTTGTGAAAACAATGTACCGGAGTACATTATATTAGGGGAAATAGTTGTAAAATGTGTATATTAGCCAAAACTGCACACAGGATGTTTATCGGAGAAAATTCACATTAAAATGCTGACAAATTTTCAGGAGGACTTAAAAAAAAAAAGCAAATTGCTGCAGAAATGTAAAGAACCAAATTTAAGAATGCAAAAAAGTGAAACCAAAACTGACGGACTCCTCCATGTGCTTTCTGTGGGAAAAAGACTGTGCTGGCTGCAGCTTCTGGGAGCTGTAGTATAAAACATCAGTTGGGCATCAGTTTTGTTGGAGGCTGCATTGATCTCTGCCCTTCAGTCCACCAAAACCCACCAGGCTTCACCCCCTATGTTACCAAAACCATCCAGGCTTTGTCCCTGCCCCTGCCCATTGATCAGGGAATGGTGTCTATAGCATTGCCTTGCTTTATCCTCACAACAACCCTGCAAAGTAGACTGGACTACCTAGTGAGTAACCTGGTTGAGTAGAGAACATGTGGGCCTCCTCACTATTTAAGCATTGGGCACAGAATGAAGTCCCTTTTGGGTGTCCTCCTCCACACTCATGCTTCTTTCTTTGGTTCAGTCCCTGCAGAGTACGGCAAGCGGGTTTATCAAGGAGTCCGGGTCAAGCACACGGTGAAGGACCTGCTGGCTGAAAAGCGTTCAAGGCAGACCAGCAGCTCACGGCTGAACGTAAGTGCATGTTGAAAAGTGCAGTGTGATCTGGAGCAAGGATCCTGAACTGTAGGCCTGGGAGCCAAATGCGGCCTCTCTATCCAGCCCTCGGGACTGTCCCCAGGCCTCTAGGCCACGCCCCACACTGCCCCTGCGCCCTTGGCCCTTCCTGAGTGCATTTGCTTGGATGGGTGAAGGATGGGGGAGATGGGGGTGTGCGTGTCTTGCATGGTTGCAGAAACCTCTGACTTAGGCATGGCTGGAGTGTAACCAGGTAAAAGTCACATCCATTGCTGTGAATCTGGTCTCACCCATGTCAAGGCTCTTCCCAGAAAAAGGAATGCATGCACACAACAGATAGTTAAGTATTTATTGTCAAAGATAACACTTCTGCAGCTCTGCAGACCTACATACACCAATCTAACAGCTGGGCAGCTATTTCCAGGTCCATGCTCCATGGAGCGGTTGCATCAACTGAAGACCACTCCCCCTTAACCTGTTTATGTATCTTCCCCTGATGGGCTGCACACACGCAAGCAGAGACTGTGCCTGCGTGGAAACTTCCCCTGCTCATCCCTTTTCATTTCCTTGCTGGTTCTGGGAGACAGGGGAGCAGGAGAGGTTGGGGAAGCACCTGGCCTTTCATTTGCCTGACCTGCCTCTTCCTCTGACCCATCCCGTGCTCCACCCTCCAGCTCTGAAGCTTTCCCTGCCTCGAATTCTTGCCTCCTGGCTAGTGCAGGTGCCCACAAACCATTGCATCCCTCTTTGGAGTCTAGACTCCAGCTAGCCCTGCCCTTGGTGTGCATGCACCAGCGTCTTGCTGGTCCCTGATATCTTCAGAAGTCTGAAAGAGGTATCTCAAAAAGAAGCAGATCTCAAAAAGCGCACTAATGCCAAAAGCTGGGTAATGATCAGTGCTGGTCTGCCTGCAAACTAGGTGTGCAGCAAAGCCACAGAACAAAGCTGAAACCTCTTTGGCTCTTTAGAATTGACCTTTGCAGACTCTGGATTACAAGTGTTCCCCAGATGTTCTCCAAATGCTCAGAGATTCCCCACATATCTGAAATCTGAATTTGATGTTCAGTGGTATTTGATTTCAGCATTTGACAGTTGAAGTACAGCAGCATTTGACAGCCGACATGCGGTGGTGTTTCATACTTTACATCGATGGATGTCTCATACTTGATGTTGATGTTTCATACTTGATACTGATGGCACAAATAGCATTTAGTCATCTGGCATCATGCAATGGCATACGGAATGTGACAGGGTGTGATAGCTAACATGCAGTGGCATTTAGTATATGACCACCTCTTAGCCGATTTCATATTTGAGGGCTGACAAAACAACAATGAGTTGCCAACAAAGCCACATGTCTTTCAAGTCTTGGGTAAAAATTCACCTTAAAAAATGTGAAGAGGATTTAAAGATAGAGATACAGATCCAAAATCTGAATGACAAAATCAAGCTTAGACTACTCTGCAAGGTAGGTCTCCACATTTTGCAGATGTTGAGCTGAGGTTAGGAATGTCAGAGAATTTGGAAGGAAATGGGAAGATACCCATATATATTGTTCAGCCTGGCCACTGAGGTCCAGCTCCAAGGGCCTTCTGGCAGTTCCCTCACTGTGAGGTTACAGGGAAACCAGGCAGAGGGCCTTCTCGGTAGTAGTGCCTGCCCTGTGGAACGCCCTCTCATCAGATGTTGAGGAAATAAATAACTCTCTGACTTTTAGAAGACATCTGAAGGCAGCCCTGTATAGGGAAGCTTTTAACATATGATGTTTTACTGAGTTTGATTTTTTTAATTTGCTGGAAGCTTCCCATAGTGGCTGGGGCAACCCGGTCAGATGGGCAGCATATAAATAATAAATTGTTATTATTGTTCTTCTTAATAGAGGAAATTGCCAAAATTTGCTTATTTGGCGCATGTCTGCAGCAGAAATAAATCCATAATGTTATGAGTATTACTGTTGCTGTTGATTTCAGTCTGATAAAATACGTAATTGATTACATACCCCATTTGCATTGTGCTTCCTTTGCATAGGAATGAACGGGGTGGAATAATGTTAATGGAAACATAATTTACGCAGTTAATCATCTCAGTTATGTATATTCGCCACAGGGGCCAGTGAGGTGAATAGGGTGGTTCTTGGTGGCAGGTGAACTGTGGCTGCATATGATGGATACAGGGCAAGACAGAAAACAATGCCTTCTTGCATCCCTAGCTGAGGCTGGGAGAATAACAGCTTGCCTAAGGATGCTGAGTGGGTGGCGGTAGGGCATCAGCAAACAGCGAACCAAAGACCTCTTGGTTCACAGCCAGATCTGCCTCTCAGAGTCAATACAGTCCAGCAGCTATCAATGGGCCCATTCAACCCAATCCAAAAGCTACAGTGTGGGAACAAACTTCCTTGTTTGCACAGAGCCGAGGCAGCACTCTGGTCAGTCTCGCAATGGTGTTGTCACAGTTATCACAAAACAGATACTATAACCCTGAAAGCAAACAGCAGGTGAGTGGGGGTGATTCGGCCAGCTGATGAGGAAGGCGCTTGCCTTTCCTTGGAAACTGATATTTAGTGCACCCAAAACTCTGATTTGCCAAAGCAAAACGAAAAACAAAAACAAAACTTTTCATGGGCAGATGATTCTAGACCTGACTGTGGAGAAAGAGGGTGGGGTTCAGCAGATGGCCTCTTGTCTAAATGAACCATCAACACTGTCGGGATTTTGAAGACCTGGCTCTTACCTGACAATCATGAGAGGCACAATTTGCATGGTGATGATATATGCGCTGTTTGCATTTTTGATTTCCCAGGAGGGTAGACAAGGGCTTCATGTGTGCCTTGGATCAACAGGGGTTAGGCAGGGGCAGTTGCGTAGCGTGTGTTGCCAGCACCCGGGGCAAGGCAAGTATCATTGGCGCCACCCACCAATAGGCTGCAATAGACAGGCAATGGCTCCGCGACCTGAGTGGCAGCCGCAGCAACCCATGAGTGTTGAGTATGGCAGAGAGTGGGATGGAAGATTGGTTCGGAGCAGGTATCTTTCTAAAGCACCATAGCAACTAGCCTTTTCCCAGATCCTCTCCTCTGTCCGCCCACAGAGAGCCAGTGTGGTGTAGTGGTTAAGAGCGGTAGACTCGTAATCTGGTGAACCGGGTTCGGGTCCCCCTGCAGCTGCTGGGTGACCTTGGTCTAGTCACACTTCTCTGAAGTCTCTCAGCCTCACTGAGAGTTTGTTGTGGGGGAGGAAGGGAAAGGAGATTGTTAGCTGCTTTGACAACTTAGGGTAGAGATAAAGTGGGATATCAAATCCAAACTCCTTCTCCTTCCTTCCTTCCTTCCTTCCACACAAACATTGTGAGATTTTCTGTGTGATGGGGAGGGCACACTATTTTTAAAATTTTCATTACTTCTTTCTTCTGAAATTCTGCGCCCCTAATGATTTTGTGCCAAGGGCAAACGCCCCTGTGGCCTTGCCCATGGTATGCCAATGGTCAGGGGATTCATTTAGGAAGAACAGTCCCTTACAAAATACCACTCACATTTCAGGCCACACATTTTCCTCCTCCTCCTCCTCCTCCATATCTGGCCAGTTCTGCACATCTCTGACTCTGTGCATCTTCTTTTGGAAATGGGACTTGATAGTATAAAACACTGTAAACCCTTCAGGACTGGCACCTGTTTCCCCTTCAAAGTTTGTAAAGTACCATGTGCCTGCATGCTGCTATATAAAGCAGCAGCAACGACAATATCCTATCGTCTCCTTCCAACTGTAAACTCAGCGGGTGAGTGCCAACTGCCATATAGTTAGGGATGGGTGAACCTGTCAAATTCGGTTTCACATTTTTCCAAACTTAAGTTCAGTTTCCCACATCTCCGCACCACTTTGAGAATCATTTTTACAAGGTCTTCATGAAAATCGATCAGCATTTCAGTGCAAAAACTATCCTAATACGCGCACCCCCCCCCTTTGTATGCAATTTTGCCTAATACACACATTTTTGCAAAGTGATTTCCCCAAATATAAAGCATTTTTATATGTTATCTGCACCAGCATATGTATTTTTTTGGTACACCCCCCACAGAGACATTTTTGTACACATTACTAGGCTGGAGAACAGCATTGTGACATTTGGAAATTGTGAATTCTCAAGGATGGCTGCATTTCTGTTCACCTATTGTTTTAGGAAGTGCAAATTTGGAGGATATGCCTCAAAATGCAAACTTAATTGAATTTCCCACCTTTCTCCACTTGTAGCCAAAACAGGGAAAAGCAAGAGGAATGTACCAGCATGTTCAGGAGAACTCAGAAATTTGCAGTTCTAAAAATAAAAGAAAATAAAAGAGGGGAAAACCTAAAGGTCAAACAAACAAACAAACTAGCCCAAAAAGGAGAGAGCATGGCCAGTGGCCACAGAATGCTGTCTGTCTGTCTGGGGAATGAAGGAAGAAAATGGGGGATGGAATGGAGTTTCCTGAAAGGGGATATGGTTTCCCGGCTGGAATCCTGCACAGCAGCATTCAAGTCAGAAACATTCTGTTGTATACCTCTACCTGTCTACTTGTCTACCTATTGATTCTTTTTATAATTTTACGTTCATATGATGTTTTTAACATTTTAACTGTACATCGCCATGATATTTTTCTTTTGAGTAGGGCTTTTTTTCCAGCCAGAACTCACCGGAACTGAGTTCTGTCACCTCTTTGGTGCATTCCGGCACCTTTGTAGCGTTGCAGTGGCAGGAGAAGAAAATAAGTGTTTTTTTTTTTTTTTTTAAAGGTCCTCTCTCTAAAAGCTCAACAACTTGGGCTGGCTGTTACCCTGTTCCACCTCTTTTTCTAGGAAAAAAGCCCTGATTATAAGTTACCATTTTGTAAAATATTCTTATAAAATAAACAACGCTTATTTTGCAGCCATTTGTGCTAGAATATCCCACACATCACTAAATGCAAACCAGTAAGAATAATAAATATTTCTAGAATTTGGAAATTGTCCTTTTTAAACACTCAGGGCGATTCCAGACTCTCAATATGTTCAGATGGGATTAAATCACATACCAGCAAATTGAAATTGTGCTGTTTTACCTTATAGGGAGGTTTTTGTGCAATAAACCCACTTCCCCCAAAAGATCAGACTTGTTCTGCAAAAAGGTGACACACAACAAGGCGCTGGAAAGTGTGGGAGGACACTTGCCTTGATGCAACCGCATATGATATTTAAGAATTCTTGGAGAACAGGTGGGGTCCCGGCAGGCTGCAGGTGGGCAGATGTCCACATCTTCAAAAGGGGTGGGGGTGGGGAGAAGACCCAGGTAACTACCAACTGGTGAGCTTGGCATCGATACTGGGAAAGGTCCCAGAACTACTATCCGTCTATGAGCACTTAGAAAAGGATGCTGTGATTACTAAGATGCAGAATGGGTTTCTCAAAAACAAGTCATGCCAGACGGATCTCATTTTTAAATAATGGAGTTACGAGCTTGGTGGATCAGAGGAATTCTGTGGACGTTGTGTATCTAGCTATCAGGGCATCTTGATTTCAGTAAAACTTTTGACAAAGTCTCCCTTGGTATTCTTGCAGAGAAGCTGGTAAAATGTGGACTGGATGAGATAACTGTTAAGTGGATTTGTAGCTGGTTGAATGACTGGACCCACCAGGTGGCTCCACACTGCCAGTGATTTTGAGGAGTCATAGGCTCCAGACATCCCAGCCCCAGTACTGAAGGTCCCTATCTTAGGGAGCTTGTATTGCTGGAGAGCTCCTGCCAGCCAGAGCCAATAATACTCAGCTAGGTGGACCAATGTTTTGAGTCAGTGATAGGCAGCTTGGTAGGTAACCTAACAAGCCCCCCAGAGCGATTACAGTATGTGAATCAGTTTTTCCAAAACAATCCCTGGGAAGGTGTCGGCTTCGAGTTGCTGATTGTATATTGCATCACTCCCCCCCCCCCGCCGCCCTGTGGTTTGTAACTATGGCAAGATCCAATGAGCTCATTTCCATGGAAGAGCACATGGCCAGGTGGGAAGCTGAGTGTTGCTAACCCGAAGGAAGTCTTGACACTGGCAAATTTTAATTCAAATCCAAACCTCTAAATTTGGTTGCTTGCCATGTCAGGAACTTCCTATTTTCACTATGCAAACTGGAGGGAGGTTCAAGTCCAATGGGAGCACTTCCTACTCACTGCAAGAGTCTTGTTTTTGGTGGAGGACGGAGGTCTGGGTGAGAATGAAGTGGCCCAGTTTGTATTGAGAGAAGGTAGCTCTCTCACACTTCAGCTTTTGCAAACCTAGTAATGCCTTCCAGATGTTCTCGGACTGCAACTCCCACCAGCTCCAGCTACCTGGGGCACCAGATTGGTATAGTCGCTAAGCTTATGCTAGCACTTCATGCTTGCTTCACTGGCCCCAGAAATTCACTGGGATTCCCAAGGTATTGCCCAGTCAAACCTGGTAAATGTAAGAGGGAAATTATTAAGATTTCAACACCTCGCTCTTTTTCCTTTCAGGGAAGTCTAGCCACAACACAGTCGTCATTTGTCCCACTGGCAGGTGAGTATATTCCTTCCTCAAAGAGCCCATGGGGACATATGGTAGATGGGTTGTGCTGATTTGTCTTTCTTGAAACAACCCAGTGAGCATGAGATGGCATAGATGTGTGTGTGTGTGTGTGTGTGTGTGTGTGTGAGAGAGAGAGAGAGAGAGAGAGAGAGAGAGAGAGAGAGAGAGAGAGAGAGAGAGACTGAGTGACTGAGAGATGGTTAAATATCTCCCAAAAAAATCTCCTGGTCACGATTAGTGGGAGAGAAATAAAGGCAATGCTAAGGAAGGGAAAGAGAAGGGTTAAAGTGATGGAGTTGATTTCTAATGAAGCAAAATGGACCGAGAAATCTGTGGCTAGCGCAATTTAGGAACTGACTACAGTATAGGATATTCAACTAAGTTTTACTCAGAGTAGATCTATTAAAATAAATGGACCAAACTTAGTCATGCTCATTAATGGCAACTCTGAGTAAAACATAGCTGAATGCTGCACAGAGCAATACAGGCAAGAATTGGCCACAACAGCAGTGCAATAGGCCATTGACCAGTGGATAATTATATGGCTATTCCACTGAGTTTAGGGGGGTCTAAAGCAAACTGGAAATTCTGAACTATGGGCAGGGTGGGAAACCATTAAAGCTGAAAACATTAGATGGGGGATGTTTTGAGCAGACGTCCTGTGAAAAACGGGTGAACAAAGTGTGGATAATTCACAATAAATGTGCAGTGTGGAAGCAGCCAAAGCGTTTCTTTGTTCAGAACTACTGTTTTTACCTCTATGCAAATGCAATCAATTATTCATATGAACCTTAATACAATTAATCAGCTGTGATTACGTTAATGGGATGGCAGCTCAAACGTTAGTGTATGTATTGATATGCTGTGTCTATCCCCACTTCAACTCACTCCCTGTTGGCTTCTGGTGCTACGGTAACTGATTTCTCCACTGCCAATAGGTTCTTCTGCTATGTCTGGTTACTATGGCATCCGAAGATCCCTAATGGCAGATGTGGATTTACAAAACAATAAGCAGATCTCAAGTGATGTCTACACTTCCTCCCTCATAGCAAAGCCGTTTGCGTACGACTCACCGGCAGTTCAGGGGTATCCTTCGCTTCTAGACACCCATTTCATTGACCAATATGCTGACCACCGAACTGCATCCGTCACCTCTGGAGCCTCGTCCCTCTTTAGTGCCTCGTCACCACTGACATCGGTCATGCCATCCTTCCCAAGCGACTCGGCACATTTTTTAAGTGTAAGTACATAAGATAAAACACACTAGACCCGTGAAGCTGGATTGAGCCCAAAGGCCCATCTAGTCCAGTCTCCTGTTCTCACAGTAGCCTCTGGGGAACACACAAGCAGGACTTGAGTGCAACAGTCTGCTCCCCACCTGAGATTCCCAACAACTGTGTGAAGAAGAGTTTGGATTTGATACCCTGCTTTATCACTACCCTAAGGAGTCTCAAAGCCTGTCCAGCTGCCACATTTTGGATTAGTTGTAGTTTCTGGGTCACCTTCAAAGGTAGCCCCATGTAGAGCGCATTGCAGTAGTCTATCTAGTTGCCATTCTGTTCTGACAGGGCCAACCAGATTCCCATTATGGGAAGCCCTCGTGCAGGACCCTGATGTGTCCCTGCAACAGTTAACTCGCTCTCACAAAGAAATAAACAGAGACTATCTAGGAAAGGCCTTATCATGCCTCCCTGCCCAAGCGGCTGCCTGTAACTCTGTAGGGAGGTTTGCTTCTTGCACCCCTTTGAAAACTCTAAGCTGTGGGCCGTTTTCTTGCTTGCAGAGAGACTCCTGGGAACAAGCCATGCCCGACAGCCTTGGCCAATCGGATGTGTGTCCCCCAGACTCCCTTCAAGCACCTTCCATCACTGCCAGCTGCCTCTCCTCTCATGAGCCGGGAGTTTCCTCCCAGTACAGAAATCCCAGCTGGAATTCGCCCATCTCTGGGACTCAGTCCTACTCTTTCCATGCTCTGGACGACATCCACTATGCAGCTGGCTACTCTGCTGCGTCTCCCTACCCATTCTCATCTTTTATGTCCACTGTGGCCAGTGACCTGACTCCCAAGATGCTCCAGACCTCTTCAGAGGAGTCTTCAGACACAGCCCCTCTCCCTGACAACAGCTCCCTCTGGCCAAAGGAAGATGGGAGCCCCCTTTGGGGGTCGTACGAATGTCGAAGGACTTACTAAACCAAAGAGACTTGCGACTGAGGGACAAACATAAGCCCCTTGGGTTTTATTTAAAGAAATGCTTAAAGTGGGAAGGGTTCTGACCATCATGACTTGCGACTGAGGGACAAACATAAGCCCCTTGGGTTTTATTTAAAGAAATGCTTAAAGTGGGAAGGGTTCTGACCTGTGTGGTGTAGTGGTTGGAGTGTTGGACTATGAACTGAGAGGTTCAAATCCCCACTCAGCCATGAAGCTTATGGGGTGACCTTTGGCTCATCACAATCTCTCGGCCCAACCTACCTCACAGGGTTGTTGTGAGGATAAAATGGAAGAGAACCATGCATGTCACATTGAGTGGTTTGGAGGAAAGGTGGGATATAAATGTAATCAATCTAAGAGGTGGGTGGACTTTAGGCTTACGGGATCAGCTTTGGTTTTTGCTGCCAGTATGCCAACTGGGGCCCAGTGCAAAATTGTGGCTCAGCTGAGTGAATATTCTTGAATAACTGAGGAACATGGTGCCCCTGGGCACATGCTGAAGCCAAGAATGCGTGATCAGAACTAGAGCCAAGCTTGCACAAAAATCCACTCCTGGTTTCCCCCCAAGCATTATTTTCAGCAACCCGGGGACATTTTTAAAATGTTGCTGCTGTTAAGACAGCTGGGCATCAGAAGGCCTTGCCAATCTGCTGCAGGTTTCCCAGAGATCTACCTTCTGTTCATCCCTAGACTAAAGCTGCACACACACAAAAACTCCACACTTATCAACAACCAGCCAGTATCATCCAGATTGTAAGGCACCATCTGCACTACACATTTACAGCAGTATCATAACCATTTTAAACAATCTTCCCCTAAAGAGTCTTGGGGAGTGTACAGTAGTTTGTTAAGGGTGCCGAAAGCAATTGGGAGACCTCTGTTCCCCTCAGAGAGCTCCAATTCCCAGAGTTCCCTGGAAAGTGGGATTAGTTGTTGCAGCACAATTCTATGAAGGCTAGCAAACTAAGATATTCAGGAGACCTCACCCATACATGCCAGTCTCCCCTTGATGGTGCAAGAGTCTCTGTCCATCACAGGCCTGTTAGCTAGGGTTGTGCAGAAGCAAAAATAAAAATCCAAGAAACTGGAATTATTCTCCACATCTGCTTTCTCCAACCTACTCTGCCCACCACACCCGTTTGGGACCCCGTTTGGTATGATGCTGATATGGAGCAGGCATGGCTGAGATCATGCAGGAGATCATCTCTGGATGGTTTTGACTCTGCATGAAGAGAAAGAAAGGGGAAATGCAAGATAACTTTGAAACACACACAAGCACCACACCAAGGGACCAAGGGACTCAAACATATGCTGACAGCTTCTGGTTGTATAATAATAGTTCATTGAGAGGTCTTCTGCAACAAACCGACATCTGCCCATAAACAGACCTTTCGCAATCAGGGAAGTGGTGGGGGAAAGCATGGCAAAGTGTGGGGTGGCACTTCCTTGATGCTATCCAAAAACAAAGCAGAATAATGTTCAATAAATAGCTGGTGTCGTCCAGCCTTCCCTTCCTGCAAACAAATCAGGGCAAATACTCAAGGAGCGACGCTGCAGGAGAAACTGTGGACTTCTCCTGAAAATATTTCCTAGACGCCAGGGGGTGCTGTGCACACACCGTGAAACCTCTGTCTGCATTTTGCCATCATTCAAAGCATGAAAAGAGCACCAACCATGCATTGCAGCACTAGTGTAACGACAGCTGCTTTGCTGTGCTCTGTTCTGCTATTTAAAAAAAAAAAAATCATTTGCATGCCAAAAACCATTTTCTCCTTTTGGGTCATAGAACTCGGAGAAAACCAATAGGTCACCTCCTGGTCCAGTTCCCTGGGTTTCAGGCCACATTCCTAATACAAATCCCCCCCCACCTGAACCCTTTGAATAGATGAATTTTTCAATTTTGGTTTCTCATTTTCCCAGTTTAAGTTTAGACCTTCATTTTCCTTCATCAGTTTGTGAGGAGGTTTTGTTTTTTTTAAGTCCTCTCCTCATTAAAATCGACCAACATTTTAGTGCAAATTTCTCCTAATACACCATTTGTCCTGACAAGCACATTTTTGCAAACAATTTCCCACAACGTAAAGATTTTAAATGTTATTTTCACTAAATATATAGGCATTTTAATGCACATTTCCCCCTAATAGATGCACGTTTGTACACATTACTGGGTTGGATAACTGTTTTTACAAAATTCAGAAAAGGATAGCTGTGTTTCAGTTTGCAAACAGTTTCAGAAAACTGTTTTAATTAAGAGCCAAACCAAATTTCTTCCCTTTTTTACCCAAGAATTATTAATTAATTAAATTATTGCTTTCCTTCTTAGATTTGTTAATCGCTTGCTACCAGAAGTTCTCCAAGTGACTTACAATACTGTTGAAAACATAAATACGGTAAATTGATAATACCAGAAAACAAGGGGGTGGGGGAAACAAACCCCATAATAGTCACACCAAGTTTTGGCAGCACAGAATAACTAGCAATATCATCCTAAGTCTATCAAAAGCCTGGAGGGGAAAAAATGCAAGTATTTACCAGAAACTGATAAAATGTACTTGGAGCCAGGAAGACCTCACTGGGGAGAGCACTCCACAGATGAGGAGCCATAACTGAAAAGCCCTTATAAACAGCGTCTGATTCTCCCTCGGAGCTGGGACCTGGAGAAGGGCGTGAGATGATGATCTAAGGGCCTGCGTGGGTTCATATCCGCAGAGGCATTCTAGAAAATATTGGCGTCCCACGCAATGAATAGCTTTAAATCTCAAAACAAGCACTTTGAATTGGGCTCAGAAGAGGCAGCCAGTATAGCTTGGAACAGAGAATTGATGTTATATTATCTGTTCATCTGAAACCTGTCAACAGGCAACCACATTCTGCATGAACTGAAGCTTAAAAGCTTGTTTTTCCTATCACATTCACGTTCTGTCCAACCAAATGCATGGCATTCCCAAATATGATCACCAGGTGGTGGTGTTTGCGCATATACTGTACAACCCCACCCCACCCGCTTACCCACCCCTGGCTTTCCTTGGAAACTTGCCGATGATGGCGAGGCTCTCAATATATAAGCACCCCACATGAGCGATGCATTCTGGGATATATCCCAGAATCCTCTGCTGTGCACAGTGGTTCTGTGGCAAATGCAAGAGACTGCTCCTCAGTGGATAAAGCCAATGTTGAGAATATTTCTCTGAGGATAGGAGGTGTCTAAAACTAACAATATAGCATGTTAATTCAGAAATTTAAACTCTCACACAATAGGCATTTTTGATCTATTTTTCATACCCAGCCATAAAATCCTACTTTGATATGTGTCACAAGGGAGGCTCAAAAGCAGGGGAAATGTTTCCTTTCACCACCATATCAACTTAAGAGAGAGAGGTTGTCACAAGGTGGGCAGAGAAACCATTGAGTTTAGAGCCAGCCCGACTTCTGGGCTGGCTGGTCATTGGTTCGTGGCTCGCAAGATTCCTGCTGCATTCCCTGGAGGTTGAAAATGCTTCGGATCACTTGCTCTGCTACCTACACCAAGCTGATCTACCCATGATACAAATGGAGGTGATAGAATTCTGGACTGTACTGTTTTAGATTACACAGCTTGGAATGCTCTTCCCATTTACCAACAGCGGCAGTCCTGACATGCAGTAAGGTAGTTCACCAGAGAGAAGGTTTGAGCAAAGTATTTTGTGCTACTTTGCTTCACACAAGGGACTTGTGGTAGATCTCTCTCATTCTCTCTCTCACTTTCTCCTGCAGTCTCAAGTGTAGTTGGAATTCCTGTGGACAGTTCTGGTCGCTTCACCTATAAAATGATATTTCAAAGTCGTAAAAGGTTCAGAAAAGGGCAATCCAAATGATCAAGTGGATGGAGCAGCTCCCTATGAGGAATGGTTGCAGCATTTGGGGCTTTTTAGAGGAAAAGTGAGTTAGAGGGGACATGGTAAGAGGTGTATAAAACAGAGAAAAGTTCTCTGCCCTCCCCATAGCACTAGAACCCAATGAGATAATCCAATGAAGCTGAATGTTGGAAGATTCAGGCCAGACGAAAGAAAAGACATCTTTGGAACTCACTTCCACAGGAGGCAGTTATGGCCACTGACTTTGGATGGCTTTAAAATATGAATAGGCAGAGAAATGGAGGATAAGGTTATCAGTGGCTATTTAAGCCATGATAGCTATACTCTGGATGGAGGCAACAAATACTTCTGGAAACCAGTTCCTGGAAACTGTAGGAAGGGATGGTGCTGTTGCATTCAAGTTCTGCTTGTGGGCTTCCAAAAATGGGCACCTGGGTGGCCGCTGTTAGAGCAGGATGCTCGACAAGGTGGGCCACTGGCCTGATCCAGGAGGCACAGCCCAGAATTTTTAGGCCTTATTCCTGCTGGCTAAGTGAAGGAAGACACCTGAAGGGGGTCCCACAGGTTTATGAGAGAAGGGTTGTATGGTTTGAGGAAGAAGAAGGCTGAATTTATAATGGAAAACGGGTTCTCTTATTGCATCGCTTTCAGTTTTTTTAAAACCGTGACCAATTTTAAAAACCAGAAGAATATTGTGTTGCCGTTGTTTTGAACATATGGTGCCTACAGTTTTAAGGAATTTAGGAGTGAGTTTGTTTTTTAGGGTTTTTTTTTTTTTTTGCAAAGGGAGGAACCCCCATTTGTTTTCCTCGTGTAAGACCAGGTGTTTTCACCTTCCTCAAAGACAGCTTTCACCAGCCATGGTGCTCTCCAGATGAGCACCAGGTTAGGCCTGATAATCTCTACCTGACCTTGAAGCTCACTGGGCGGCCTTGTGTCACTCACTGTCTCTCAGCCTGTAGCCTACCTCACAGGGTTGCTGTGAGGAGACAGAGAACCGTGCATGTCACGTTGAGCTCCTTGGAGGAAAAGTTGGGATATAAATACAGTAAATCAGTTAATGGGACTTGTAGTCCAAGACCTCTGGAGGGCACCCGGTTGGCGATGTCTGCCTTAAGATACCTGAGCAAATAACAGAAGGTCTGACCCCTTGGACTTGTAGGGTGCCAAAGTTTGGAGCTCTGGGTCCCAGCACCTGTCGGTTGCTCAACATTCCGTTCCATTTTGGAATTCCTGGTCGTTTTTCTTTTCTTTCTCAAAACCGTTTCGACTTGTTAGGTTGGAAACCCAATCCCCTGCAGGCTATGTGCACAGCCGACCCAACCTCCTCAGGGTTATTTTGGGCTGTTGCCACATCGCTTAGGAGGCTTGAACCAAGCAAGACCCAGAGAGGAAAATTACACTATTATACATGTGTATATATTCAAGCAATCCTGGACTTTGCCCCCGAGACAAAGCAGGATGTTGAGGAAGGCAGGTGCCACGCAACAGCTATGGCCCAGACTTGTGAGATGCAGATTATAGCCCGGTAAACGAAAAGGCCCCTCATTTGCAGACCTTGCTTGCAACATGCAGTTCAAGGGCAAACTCTGCAGCATAGCTAGAGGCTGCGTTCAGCCCGGTGTTATGAAAACAAGAGGAGGAGCCCTTTTGGATCGAATCAAAGCTAGTCCGGCATTCTGCTTCCAGTTGTAGAAACCAGACTTCCCTCCCCACTTTTAATTATTCTTCATTAGCTGCGTTTATATTCTGCCTTTCCTGAAATATGCCCCCAGACCTGGTACAGAGACAACACCTTAGAGCATGTACAGAGTGCATCTCTCACCACCCTCAGAACAGCAACCTTTTAAGGAACTGAATCCTGGAAGTTTGCTCACCTGGAAGTTTTCCATTTGTGAACCTGAAAAAACACACACATTTTGGATGCTATGATGCAGTTCTGTCTAGTATCTGTTGTTGGGGTTTTTGGTGGGTAACCTCTGGTACTTGCTTTGAAACTCCCCCATTTGGAGGTGGGTAAAGAAGTACCTTGAACATACACAGAGTGCACATTTCTGCCATGCTGCATGAGAGGGATACTCAGAAGAAATGGGGCTGGCTCTTATGTTTGGGAGGGCGCTAGGCAAACTGTCCTCTGTTAGGAGCCCCGCTCTGGTCGTGAGGCCTCACAGGCTTACCTGGTAGTAGAAGTTCCCAACCAAGGAAGATGTAAGAGTGGGGAAGTCTGTTGATTTCAGACTCTCATTATTCAAGACTTCAGTTCATCTCTCCACATTTCCACATCAGTTTGCCATTTTTTAAAATAATAAAAAGTCCTCGTGAAAATTCACTAGCATTTTAGTGCTAATTTCTCCAAAGAGGAAACATTTTTGCAACTGTTTCCCCTAATGTAATGCATGGCTGCATGTTATTTTCACCAACACATGCATTTCTCATGCCACACTTTACCCTAGCATATGCATTTTTGTATATGTTAATTGGCTGGGGAACTACCTTGCAAAATTCTGAGAAGTGCAGATTTGGTTTGCATCTTGTTTTGGAAAGGGAGAATTAGCGTGAACTGAACTGAATATATCTCCCATCCCTAGTGAGAATTTTTTTTTAAAAAAAGACACATACACAACTGAATTCCAGATAACATTTCTTTTAGGAAAATAAATCTACATTCAGGTTGCCTGCAGACTGTGTGTATTTTATGGGACAGATTCAACTGCATGTTAGAACTTTGTGCAATCAAAGTGCAGTTTAAAAGGACGTTTCACAGTTAGGAACATGAAGAAGAAATCAGAGTGTGGAATAAATGACTAACAGCAAGACACGTATCCTCCACACAAGCAAATTCAAATGAATGTTCAGTAAAGACCAGACATTAGCCTCTGTATAAACTTTGTGCAAACAAATCAGAATGAATATACAGGTTATTTGGAGAAGCCCTCTGTCCTTTTTCAATGGTTAACTGAAAACTGAGATGTGGCAGCTGGACCCTGGGGCAAATTTTACTCAGGGGGGGGGGCACAAAGCCAGCCCCAGAAGCTTCTCCCGAGTCTCAAATGCCTTCACAATTCCTATCATCTGCCTCCTGATTTGAACAGATTCCAAAACCACGTGGGCTTGCCCATTGCTCCAACATGGTCCATGATGGAGAGAAGGAAGCTCTTCTATCTCCACTGCTGACATGCTAGCCACCATTGGCCCCTCCCTCAATGGTTGCCTAGCAACAACCATTCCACCAGGCTACCCGAACCGTTTCCATTTCAGGGTGTCCTTGTCAGAACTGCAGGCTGTATCAATTAGCACCCTTATGGGGAGCACAAGGACCTTTGATCTGGTGGAGCTATCTGCTAGCAGAAGAGGATCCCTCTCCCCCTGACAGTGCCCAGCACACCCCCAGACTGCTCTGGACAGTTGGGGGATCCCCTCCGAGTACAGGGTGAGACAGCATGACCATGGAAGGGGTGCTTCCCCTCTTTTACCAGAGGTCTCTGCTGCAGAAAAAAAAACATACGACGTTCCAACAAAAAACAATAAAAAATTCCTTCCAGTAGCACCTTAGAGACCAACTAAGTTTGTTTTTGGTATGAGCTTTTGTGTGCATGCACACTTCTTCAGATGCATGCACACGAAAGCTCATACCAAGAACAAACTTAGTTGGTCTCTAAGGTGCTACTGGAAGGAATTTTTTTATTTTATTTTGTTTTGACTATGGCAGACCAACACGGCTACCTACCTGTAATACAAAGTTCCAGTTGGATTTCCACCCTTCCAAATTGCCTGAGCTTGTATTTTTCCTCTTCCCTCCCTCTACCCTTTTCCATGTGTGCCATGTCTTTCACATTGTAATCCTAATGGCAGCGATGATCTTACCACCTATCTTGTAAGCTGCCCCAGGAGCCTTCCTGGCCAAAAAAGAGTGCTTTAAATGTTCATTTTAAATTGTGCAGCTTCTGATGGACTCAACAATATCTGGAGCGGGGCGGGTGGGTATTGACAATGGTGTCTTCCTGGACTAGCTGTGGAATGGGAATTGGGAGGCCCTTGTGCTAGAGTCTCACACACAGACATGGTTTCAGCAGTTTTTCCAGCCTGGCACTGGGGGATTTTTTTGAGCAAGAGCTGTTGGATCTGCACCCCAATGCCAGCTGCCTTGTATCAACTCCCTTCTCTCCAGAGGTCTCTTTGAGAGGAGGGGATTTCCCCCAAGACTTTTGCTCCAGAGGAGTCCTTGCCTGTAGTCAGGCACTTGCAGGGGGTTGGGCTAATGACCCTTGGGTCCCTTCCAACTCGAAGCTTCTATGATTTAAGGTGCCACCTATCCTTGTAACCCAGGCTGAACTTAATCTGGGTGTAGATGACCCTGACTCATCCTCATTGTAGAATTATGGCTCCTTCCCCAAGATGGAGCTTGAGCCACGGACTGCTGTAAGGCCAGGGCATTCTGGGACTCCTCCGATGAGGACTCCCCTGGCCGGGAAACGACACCTACAATCTTCCAGTGACAAAACAGCCCCAAAGAACTTTCATCAGCCAGTAAAGGATGCATTTTGTCAGGAGTGTGGTGTTATCAATCCTCTCAAGGACGCTAGTTCAAAACAAAACTAATGAGTTGAGGCGGTCTTTCACTGGTATCCCATCTTCTGACAGACATTTACCCTGTTGTTTAATTGTTTTTGGTGTTGATGCATATGTTCCTCAGCTCAATTACAGTACCATTTCCATATTTTGCATCTTGTTGTTTACATGCTGTTTCCCTGATCTTTTAATGCTAAACGAACAGTGCTGCATTTTGCAATTCATAACCAGATTCCCCCAAAGCAAATACTGAGCCAGTGGAGAATATGAGGGGTGGTTTTTGCACTTGCAGGATTGGAAGTGTGCCCTGACGCGTTCAGTGGAACTTAGTCCTCCCCCCGGCCCAAAGATGCATAGGATTGCAGACTAACGGTGCAGGATCTGAGTGTCGGGACTGGACCACCTGGATCCTTAACTGACATCAGACAGCAGTTGGAGCATCAGGCCAGGACGAGGGAGCTGGGTTAAAATCTAAACTCAGCCATGAAACGTCATGGGTGATGTTGGGCCTGTTGTCAGATACCCCCTTGCTGTGATTCCTACCCTCAAAATGGATTTACCACAGATAACTCTGCCAGCCTAGCCTACCTCCAAGGACTGTTGTAAAATAGGGAGGATGGGAACCTGTGCCCCCCACCAGATTTTGTTGGACTCTTAGCTCTCATCATCCCTGACCATTGGCCATGCTGGCTGAGGCTGATGAGAGCTGGCACCCAACATCTGGATGGCCGCAGGTTCCCCACCCCTCGATTAAACTGTGCTTCTTAAATGGATAAAACTCTGGCAATACAGCGTCACCATGACAACCTCCAAATGCACAACCTTCCCTTTTTTTGCAGGAAATTCCCTTATTCCAGCGCCGTTTCCCACTGCAAAAAAGGGAAGGTTGACAGCTATGCTAATAGGAAGCTGTTTGTCCGGATAGCATGGGGCTGCAATGATGATGAATTAATGTGGCCAGCTTCAACTCAAGTTACCTCAGAGTGTCCTCGCTGATTTTATTGCGAATGGTTCGAGATACTTGCAGAATGTCATTTTTCATTTCAGCCACATCAAAGCTGGTCTCAGTCTGGGCAGAAGCCACAACTGGGCTCTCCACACACACACACACACACATGATTAGCAGCAACCACAATGTTTCCTTTTAATTTTTTAATTAAAGATTATAAGGGGGAGAGAGGAAAAGGAGACAAGATTCACATAATATAAAATAAATAAATAAATGTAGGTCCCCAAATGCATATTTGGGTTAAAAACTAGAGTTTATTTCTCTGAAATACAATCTTACTGATGTTTACTCCAATGCTTGACAGACCTTCAGAGGTGCTTACTCTTTGGTAAGTGCTAATTTTTACACTGATATATTTTTATCACATAAAAGTGGTTTATATTAAAAAAAAAACTATTTTAAAAATGACATGTTGAGGCTAGGGGTGGAGGAAAAATTCAATTCAGTTTGCCTTTAAAGGCAAACCCACCTAATTTGCACCTTCCAATAAAAAAAGTGAAGTGAAACATAAGACATGCTTCAAAATTTGCTGAGAGTTGTTAAGAGACCCCTTTCTACCTCACAAAGCTACAATTCTCAGTGGTTTAGCAACCACTCTCACTTCAGAAGCTCTGGAGATTGTAGCTGTATGAGAGGAATAAGGGCTCCTAACATCTCTCAGCGGGACACGGGTGGCACTGTGGGTTAAACCACAGAGCCTAGGGCTTGCTGATCAGAAGGTTGGCTGTTTGAATCCCCACGATGCGGTGAGTTCCCGTTGTTTGGTCCCAGCTCCTGCCCACCTAGCAGTTTGAAAGCTCGTCAAAGTGCAAGTAGATAAATAGGTACCGCTCAGGCGGGAAGGTAAATGGCGTTTCCGTGCGCTGCTCTGGTTCTCCAGAAGCGGCTTAGTCATGCTGGCCACATGACCCGGAAGCTGTACTCCAGCTCCCTTGGCCAGTAACGCGAGATGAGCACCGCAACCCCAGAGTCGGACACGACTGGTCCTAATGGTCAGTGGTCCCTTTACCTTTACCTAACATCTCTCAGCACCCTTAAGAAACGACAGCTCCCAGAATTCTTTGGGGGGGGGGAAGCCATGACAGTATAAATGGATGGCGTGAATGTGGCCATTGTCTAACCTCCTCACAAGCTCTGTAAAAATGAATCGGGTTGAATGCTCAATAACCAGGTCATCTAGAAGCAACCTTAGAATACGGCCAACTCAGAAAATGGCGCTTTATGTGGCTGTTTTTTTTAATGGTTGTGTCCAGTCCGTTCACAGCTACCGCTTTCTGTCTTCAGTTGATTCCTGCATTAGAGGCTACCATGTAGATTCTAAATTGTAGCATCAATGGCCAAATAAATGTTTGATCTGGAGCTCTTAAGACCGCTGCATCATCTCGTGAGATATTCGATTAAGTTTCTAAAACTGGAGATCAAAACATATCTGTGTTTCAACCGATCCCAGTGGGTTGGTTTCATTTCTAATCTCTGAAGTCCATAAATTAATTAGCATTCAAACTCAGAAAACTGTTTCAAGTAATCTGCCGTACCTTTTATTTAAATAAAAATTCAGCTTTATTTTCCCATCTCCCTCTACCTGTCAAGCATTGAACTTTTTGAAAATATGAATTTGGAACACATCCATCAAGGCAGCGTCATGGTACCCTCGCTGGAATTTTTAATTTCCCCAGTGTAAAAAGAAGAGGTTTGGGGGGGAATGACTATGAATATTAAATAAACAAGAGAAAGCACAGCATATCCCATATATAGACCAATCAACTCAACTCACAGCTATCCAATTTAAACAGGTGATTTATGAGAGGAGGGGAAGAAAGAAGTCTCCGTTTCTTTTAACATTAGACAGATCTGTCCTAATCCAAACAAAACACCCACTTCCCTTGACAGAACTCAAGCTCCTCTTGTTTACTGTTTTTTCTTTCTTTCAAATGTTAATTCCTTTGTTTCAAAAATCCAAGAGTCGAGAGTACCCAAGTTTTGGCACAGAAGGTTAGCAGTATTGCTATCAGGCCTTAATATGGGTCTGTGTTCTGCCTTAGATGGCAGAATGCAGCCCTGGAAGAATCCAAGTAACAGCAGCAAGGGTGTCCCTGAGCATGTGCAGAATGCCTCTCTCCCCAGAGCAATCACAGCCAACTCTCGGCACGCCTGGAATCATGAACCAAGGCTCCTGGGCAGTTGTCTTGAGATCTGGCATCCTTTCTGTTAAAAATTAACACACTAGTTGTTGCTACTACGGGTCAACGATGTGTTCATGATTGAGCAGTAATCCAAAAGTGTCTTTTTAATAAGTGCACACTTCAGAAGGCGAGGCAGTTTCTCGTTCAAGTCCTCCACCCCAAGCAAATGTTTTGAATGTTCTTAATTGTTGCTTTTAACTTTACACAACAACAACCCGGTAATTTAATTGTTTTGTTCTCTTTGTAAACCACTTTCAGGTTTTACTGTGATCAAGCAGTATATAAATCTTGTGAAATAAATATGCAATTTGTGCCTCTTGTGAGCAAAGTGTTTTTTATCACTATCGATATGCTTTTTTTGGGGTGGGGAGAGAAGCACAAGCCGCCTCCTCTTGCATAGATATCCAGGGATTTTTCCTGCATCTCTCAGAAGTCATTTCATCCCCTCTAGCGTACTTTTAATGAGATTTGTGCATATATATATATATATATATATATATATATATATATACACAGGTTACGTGTGCCAGAGTCTATGGAGTGTTGAAAAGCCAGTAGAAAAGAAGTATTTCTAAACCCATACCACTCCCTAACTCAAATCAAGTTATATTTGTTGAACTTTTGTAATAAAAAAATGAACTGGAACAATGGCCAAATTATAACCATGGTAGATGATTAACAGCTTCGCCTACACACTGGTTGACCCAGCTGTCCCTGCCTGAGGCCTTCTGCCACCCCATGAAAGGGGGGGGGTGTGGGATTATGAAAATGCAATGTGAAATTTTTGGGAAATTTCATCCAAGGGCAACATTATCTCACAACACCCAGTGCTGCCGCAAGAGAACTGGGGCCAGGGGTGGGGGGTGGGCAGCGATCCCGATGCATTTCTTTCCCAGTATGCAAACCAGAACAGCTGTATTGCGAGGGAAGGACACATCTGTCTACGTGATGCAAAACTGGGGTGGGGGAACCACATGCAACGGGGAACACGAATAGGAAATGCCAGGGGAAGTGAATATTGCTCTGTCGTCACCCGCAAGCATTCCTTGCAGGCCTCGACAGCCTTTCCTGGCTCTGCCACGCCCCCCGAGGGCCATATTTGCTCCCGGAAATCTCCCATGTGGCCCCCCAAAGCACACCCTGACCCCCACGGCCCCCAACCTATTGCAGGAGTCCCCCCGACAGCTGGCAGGGGAAATTAGAGGTCCGCAGGGGAGCCTGCCTTCCTCTCCCGTGAAAATAACGCCCACCCCCAGGGATATCTGGGTTGTTTGTGGCAAGAAAGCTAAAAGGTGGGCGATGTCCCCCAAGCAGGGGTCCCAGGGAGGCAGCAGCGGTGGATTTTATTCCCTCAGACCCTCTGCTATGTGGGGAGATGCTCCTTTTCACTCAAAGGTAGGCCATTTTGTGGAGCCTTTGAATATTCAAATTGAAACTATCGCGCAATCATTGATTGTCAAATCATTGGATTCTTGAGGTTTTAAATACTTGGGTTGCGGGGAGAAAAATTCAAACTTATATCTGTAGGTATAAAACATTAATATTGTTTGTCTCCCACTCGAGATCTCCACAAAGGGTTTGGAATGATTTTTTAACTGAAAAAACCTTGTTTTCTCCTCTGTTTTCCTCTTGAATTAGGAAGCCCAGCTGAGGATCCCTTTTTTTGTCCACAGAAGATCCCTGGGTGTTTAAAAAAAAAACACAGCCCAGAATAAAGACCTTTTCTTCTTCTTCTTGCCCTGGAAAATGTCAGGTAAGTTTGATTTCAGTCTCTCTCTTTGTAGGGTTTTGGTGGGGAGGGTGGATTAATTCTCACCCATGTAGTTTGTTGGGACAGTTTGCTTTCAAATAAAACAGGGTGGAAGAGAAAAGGGTGGGGAGAGTTAAGAACAGGAGGGCACCAGTGGCTCCAAAATGCAGTGAAATCAATGTTTCTTTAAGTGCATGCAAGTTAAATCTAACCAGATGCAAACTCATATACATAATAAATATATAAATATATATATGCACAGGCGCACACACAACATCAGAGCAACAGGGCTACAGGAAAAAGAAGCTGAGAATGTTTTGGAGTGCAGCTGCTCAAACTTCACTGTGAAAGGCAGCATTTAAATATATATATGTATATGTATAAGTATATATTTAAAATGCACATTGCTTATGTGAAATTTTCACCTCTAAATCCAGCCTCTCTGCCCAGGCAACCAGGGGCTACGGATCTCCAAATTACAAACATTTCTCCCCCTCCATCCCCGGGGTGCAATTTAAGACTTCAGCCACGTAACTTGCCAGGTGATTAGTTGTGGATTTTAATATTCAGGGGACGATCAGAGCCCACCCACCACGACAGCGGGGCTTAGCCAGCCACCTGGCTCTCCCCACTTCCCGGGAGGAAGAGGAGAGGCTAAATGAGTGCACCCCTAATACAGTAGGGTGGGGTGCGGTGGTGTTGGGGGGGGGAAGAGAGATGGGACTTTTTTTAATGGAGTGCGGCGCTAAATAAGGGTCGCTTGCACGCAGAGGTCCCCCGTGCTATTCCTTTTGTGTCCAGCGGCGGCGCTGCCGCGCAAGAAAATCCACGCGGAGGAAAAAAAACCTCGCTGCGCTCCCCACGCGCGGCAAAGCGCGATTGCTTTCCATTCTTCCCACGCGCAATATACGCTTTCCGTGCACGGCTTGGGGAGGCAGGCAGATATGCGAGGTGGAAGGAAATGGGTATCTCAGGTGGGTCTCTTGCGGGTGGGGTGTAAAGTAGGGGCCAGCTGAGAAGAGAAGCCGGATACAGGCATAGGATCGCGCTGCACGTTAGTCCCACCCGGATTGCGACGGCTCTTTCTCCGCAGCCAACATGCACAAGGTTGCAATTATTATTTTTTGGACGGGGGAAATAAATGCAAGCGATCAAAAACCGTGTATTGAATTTGCAATTGCTGTGCACGTTGACTTCGGAGTCCCGAAGCCGGATCCGGGCCACGTTTTACTCGGAAGTAAGCCCCACCCCCGTGCTCCACGGCGCTTCCTTCTTTCCAGGTAAGTAAAGGCAGGTTGGCAGGCGAGGAGTCGCCCGCTGCCTTGGCAAGGAGCCTGGCTAGAGACGGCGCGGCGCTTTTACTCCCGAGCAAGGGGGCCGCGGTGCCTCCTAACCCGACCTCGGGAGCCAGCCGCAGCGAGATTCCTTGAAGCAGATCCGTCCTGCCCCCGCCCGCTTTCCCGTTCCCACGTGCAGGCCTCGGAGCGGGGGCCAGTTGGCCGGCGGCGCGGATAGGAGGCAGGCGCGGAACGGGGCGCGGAACGGAGCGCGGCGGCCCGCAGTTACTCACGGCGCTTACGAGGGAAGCCCCGACCAGGCTCCCTCCGGCGCAGCCAGCCTAGCGCAGAGCTCCGATCCGTGGCGCGCTTACTCCGGAGTAAGCCCCGTCGAACTCGGCGTGCCGTGGAATCGGTTTGCAAACGGCTTGCAGCCTGCTCCCCGTCTGTGCCCCCTGCCCTTCTTTTTTTATTTTTGAGGAGCGGGGAGGGATCAGAGCCCCCCTCTCCAAATTTCACCGCTTTCTTCTCTCCCCCCCCCACTTCCCGGTCCTCAGATGCCTCTGCAAAGCTCTCTCACACACCCTCCCAAAGCAAACGCGGGATTTACTCACGAAAGCAAAGGTTCTTGGGCGAGATGTTTGCACCACCCAGAGACATGAAATGGCAGGATTCTGAGCTGCGGAGAGTGAATAGGCTTTTTCTGCAAAACTACCCTTCCCAGGCGGCCCCGCAAGCCGTGACATTTAAACCGGATTGGGGATAAACGCATTTGTGACCTAGGCGCGCCTTGTGCAAAACGGACGGTTCAGGGAGCTGGACCAGTTGTTCGTCTCCCTCGTGGGAATCGGCTCTAGTGTAGGTGGTTGGTGAGTGGCAGATACGGAGTTTCGAGAAAACATCATAGAGTTGGGCAGAAGAACCCATTTCATCCCTACTTACCGCTGAGTTTAGAGGCCCATTACAATTTACAGAGTTGGTTTGCAAAGAAGTAGCCTACATAGGGTTGTACCCAGTGCTGGTCTTAAGAGTAGACCCATTGCCCTTATCGGACTTTTAGGTTCACTGATTCCAGTGGATCAGCTCTAGCATTGAATCCAGCCCACGATAGGAACAAAGGAAGCTGCCTTATATTCAGTCAGACCAATTGGCCCATCTTGTGTGCTGTTGTCTAGACACTGGCAGGCAGCAGCTTTCCAAAGTTGCAGGCAGAGAGTCTCCCCCAGCCCCACGCAATGGAGATGCTGGCATGCAATGCCCATAAGTTGCAGCTGCTCACTAGCACCTCTGAGTGCTTGCCTTGCATATCCATCTGGGATGGATAAAAAAACCAAGGGATGAACTTATTTACTGATTGCATTTATATCCAACCCTATTTCCTGGTAGCTCCAGCTGGCAGGCATGATTCTCCGCCTCCTCCTTTAACCCCCACAGCAACCCTGAGAGCTATGCTAAGCTAAGAAGCAGCAACTAGCCCAAGGTGAACTTCATGGCTGAACGGGGGATTTGAACCCAGGTCTCATGGGTCCTAGTCCAACACTCTTTAACAACTATACCACACTGGCTTCTGGGTATTGCTGGGCTATCATCAGCCTCAGCAGCAGGGCCAATGGCAAAGGGTAATGTACACTGGAGGCCCCAGAGCAAGGTAGGCAAACTAAGGTCTGGGGGCCGGATCCAGCCCAATTGCCTTCTCAGTTAGGCCTGTGGATGGTCCGGGAATCAGCATGTTTTTACATGAGTAGAATGCGTCCTTTTATTTAAAATGTATCTCTGGGTTATTTGTGGGGCATAGGAATTTGTTGTCCCCCCCCCCAAGGTCTGATGGCACCCCACTGGGATCGCGCTGCTGGGGGCGGTGCACCCCCCCTACTCCTTCCTCCGCCAGTGAAGCAACCCAGTCTGGGGTTTCTGGGGGGGGGGGTGTACTTCCACCCAATAAGGCCAGCTAGCACTGAAAATAGTTGTGAGTTCCAGTAAAAGAAAGGCCTCTCACTTTCCTCTTCCCCTGACACAAGATACCTTCCTTAAAATAAAATAAAATAAAAAATACTGCCGCCGATTATATACATTTAGGCATTTTGCAGTGGAATGGCATGGTCTCAGGTGGCAACAAATTCACAAGGATCATCCATGTTTCCCACCCCACCCCACCTTTCCGAAACCCCTGCAGGGGAATAAAATTGTTGCAGCTTCTCAGCTGGCAAAGTCATTCTAGGAATCGTCTTTGGTGTTTGTCAGGGCAGGACGCTGGGCAGATGTCTGTGGTCCCCTAAGCAGAATGAGCAGGTGCCCCCCCACCGCAAAAAAAAAGTATCGGGGCTCACTGACCATCCCTGGAAATCCATCTGTAATGCATTACTACCTAAAGACCCCTCCGTTCCCTGCAAACTACCCTGCCCAGTTAAGACCATTAAATCCAGAATCTAACATTATGTAGCTTCACCACTGTACGGTATTGGCTGAAACTTGATGCTTCTGTTTTGAGCATTTTTTTTCTCTTGCATCTGGTTTAGCTAAACACAATATCCCCCTGCTCTCATCTTTCAGCCACCTTCTTTACCTGCCCACCAGTCTTCCATTTCCCATCTCAGGACAAGTATCACTTGTTTGGCTGTTTAATACGTAGCACTCGCACAGCACTTTTTGAGTATTGTGAAAGACCTTGACGTTTGCTCTCCTACGCAAGCTTCACAACAGCCCTGCAATGTAGGCTGGTATAATTCTTCCCACCCTGCAGATGGGAAAGAGAGAGACTGAGACTAACGCTGTGTACATTTAAAGCACATCTCCCAATGCCCAAGAATCTTGGGAACTGTAGATTGTTAAGGGTGCTAGGAATTGTATCTCTCTGAGGGGTAAACCACAGTTCCCAGGGTTCTTGGTGTGTGCTTTCAATGTGCTTACACAGTCTCTAAGCGTAAGCTAGAGTAAGCAGGTGGGACCACGGCAAAGGCGAGGTTTGAATTAGGGACACCCCAGCTGCAAGGGATTCACAGCCAGACGGCATAAGCACATGCAACTGGGATAGCTCAGGCAGTAGAGCCCACCACTATTAATTTCAAGGTTGTGGGTTTGAGCCCCACATTGAGCAAAAGATTCCTGCATTGCAGGGGGTTGCAGTAGACGACCCTTGTTGTCCCTTCCATCTCCACGATTCTATCATTCTATGCATGTCTGCTAGGAAGTAGGTCTCACTTTGCTCAGTGGGGCTGACTCCAAGGTAAGCCCGCACAGGATTGGACCGTTAATGACGACTGTCTACTGCCAGGACGAGTGCTAGTTGTATCTTGTGCAGCGCTCACTTTCTGTTGTTTAATGACCAGCTGTATTTTGTTGTTAAATGACTGCTGGTATTGATTTATTTATCAAGACAAATATACCGCTTATTTATTTATTTTTTAAATCTCTTGAGCAGTTTACATAAAATGATATAAATATTAGTTTAAAGTAGCAATAGAAACAGATAGTGTATTAGTGGTGGATTTATACTGGGCTGTCCGCACATCATTCTGCTTGGGGGAAGAACCACAAGAAGCAATGGGACACGCACCGATCTGAAACGAAGCAGTGCGCCGGAAAGCAGGATTGCGCATAACTGCCCCATCGTGAGCACAAATGGCTACGAATGCAGAATTAAATAGACATGCCCATGAAGCCTTGGATCACAGTATAATTTAAGTTACAGGTAGGTAGCCGTGTTGGTCTGCCATAGTCAAAACAAAATAAAAAATAAAAAATTCCTTCCAGTAGCACCTTAGAATTTTTTATTTTGTTTAGTATAATTTAAGGTGCTTCAAGGCTCTTGGTTACCATAAGATAAAATATGGGTGCGAAATATCGGGGTGTAGCCCATGGTCGTAGCCAGGATTTTTTTGTGGGGGGGGCAGGACTTTTGTTGTGGGGGGAGGGGCAGAACCAACGTGATTGGCCAGTTATGTATTTCTGTTGTTTACTTGATGGGGGGCGGGGTAGCTGCCTCCCTGTCCCCTTTTGGTTACGCCGATGGTGTAGCCAATGCCGGTCCCTATTCAGACTGTAAACCCATTGACATTAATGGACATGGCACAACTCATTTAGGGTTATTGATTTCAGTAGGTCCACTCGGAGTAGAACTTTGTTGGAGACACCCCATTAGTTCTGCAATAAGCTTCTAGGATAATACTCCAGCCTTAAAATTCTACTTGCGTCTCTTCAGTCATACTGAAATGTGTTCTCCTCTCTGCCACCGCCCTCCCCGTGAGAATCAAATGGGAGGGTGCCAAAAACTGAGTTGCTGTTATGTGAACGGGAACTCATACTGGGGCCATCAGGCATGACAAAAAGATACTGAGCGCCCTCCCTGCGGTGTATGTCCGGGGGGGGGGCAGATTCCTCAGACTTACTGACCAGAATGGAATGAAACCTCCTTGAGTGTAATCTGGACTTAATCGGTTTATCGAACTCTTAAATTCATGGTGGGGGAAGCTTTATTTGGCATATATTTGACAACACACGTTTTATCAGGAAGCGTTTACAAATTAAGGAATGGTTGCAAGGCCATCAATAATATATTCAGAGAGATATACTGACAATAAGTTTTTCTTCCAAAAAAAATGCTTTCGTTCAACTCATCCACCAGTCTGCCTTTGCCCCCCCTCTTTGTAAAGTATTTATATGCTATCCATGAAACTGATAACAATGTTCACACAAATACAGTTTTTAATATAAAGGAATAATGGTGAACATTTAACAGTGCAGTCCTAACTACATATACTCAGAAGCAAGCTCCAATGAATTCAGTGGAGCTTACTCCCAGGTAAGTGGAGTTGGAATTGCAGCCAAGACAGGAAGTGCCAAAGTGGCGTTGCAAACTAAGTGGGATTTACTTAAGAGTATTATTATTATTCTTAATAATAAATTGCTATTATTTATATACTGCTTAATGGCAAAGTAGGTGCCTAGGTAGTTTGATGATAAAAGGCCAATTACACTAGCTTAAAATTACAGGTACAAAAACAAGTTATGGAAGCATTAAAATGTAAATATACACAATGTGTTTCTAATGTTGTAAACCACCCTGTGATCTTTTGATAAAGGGTGGTATGTGAAGTGTAATAAGAATAAGAATAAATGCTATGTTGTGCTCAAGCTGGTGCAAAGGCTCAAACCTCATTTTAAGGCCTTTCCCCTTACGAGTTTATTTTGACTTCCTGTTTTGTAATTCAGCATGACTTGCAGCTCCCTCCTACCCAGAGGTAAGTAAACCCTGTAAAGGGGGAAATATTTCAAGGTAGTGTGGTCAGGATTAGAACCCAAGCCCCCAATTCCTAAAGTGTAGAATCACTTGCTTAAGCAATTTATGGCTCTAAACTGGTAAACCCTAAACATCATTTTTACTTTTCAGAATATAAAATCCTATTGTTAAATTGATTCTTTTAGGAAAACCAAAGGTCTATCAAGGTGTCCGAGTCAAGATTACAGTGAAGGAGCTTCTGCAGCAGAGAAGAGCCAAGCAGGCTGTGGCAGATGAAGCTGTAAGCACACTCTCCCTCTTCCCACGGTTGTGGCCAATTGCATAATAATAATAATAATAATAATAATAATAATAATAATAATAATATTCAAACAACTTGTTATTTTCTTCCTTTCAATTAGTGACGTGGCCTGCACCATGCCACTTGGTTGTGCAACACTTGAACATGTGTGAACTAGAATCTGGGATCGTGAAACGGCTGTTCCCACATAGCACCACTTCAGGGCGATGCATTCAAATCCTTTCCTACCAAACACCAAACCCTGCGTGTAGAAAACTAGCTTGTCAGTGAGAAATGTGGGGCTTAGAACCCTTCTCCCTAGCGTATTAGCTTTCTATTGCAAGGATTAAAATATATGCAAGAGCATTCACCATTGCCACCCTCCACTTGCAGTCTGAAGTGGTGCAGTCCAGGAACAGTTTAGACTGGGCCTGACCATAGAAGAAACATTGTAGTGGAGCTGATGCAAAGCCATATGAAAGTCTTCCCTGCAATAGTTATTCATACACACTACCAGTTAACCCTCAGGCATTTGATATTTATCTGTAAACCAGCTATAAGGTGCCCTCTTTGTTCTCATAAATTAATGCATGCAATTCTCGACCAGTATTTTCTGACCAATCAAGTGTCAAAGTGCAATCATCACCTGAGGCCCTTCTTTGTGTGCCTCTTCCACAAGAGGTCTGGAGGGTGGCAACGTGAGAACCGGCCTTCTCTGTGGTGGCTCCCTGTCTGTGGAATGCTCTCCAAAGGGAGGCTTCACCTGGTGCCTTCATTAGACATCTTTAGGCACCAGGTGAAAACGTTTCTCTTCAATTGACATTAGCATTCTATGGCCTTTAAAATGTGTTTGTGGGAGGAGGGTTATGGGTTTGTTTTTGTTTTCTTACGCCTTTTGAGTTCGCAGTTTGTATTTTTATGTTGTGAACTGCCCTGTGATCTTCAGATGAAGGGCGGCATGCAAATTTAATAATAAATGATAAGAATGAAAGCCTAATCTGCTCATTTTAGCATAAGAACATAGGAAGCTGTATTATGCAGAGACCGTTAGTCCATCTGACTTAGCACTGTCTACAAGAAATGGCAGTGGTCCTCCAGGTTCGCAGCTGTATCTGGAGATGCCAGGGATGGAACAGGGAGACTTCTGCATGCAAAACTTGGGCTCTGACATCTCAACCAGAGGACCTTCCCTTTCTGTGGGTGGGTTTCAGAAAGTGGAAGTTTTTGGTCCAGCTTTTGGCAGAAGGGGGTGGATTCTAGTGCCGAGGGCTGCCCCAGACACAGCAGTCTGGATGTGGCCTAGCCACGCAGCACCACAAGTCAGCTTTTGCAATGCATAACCCATGGAGGTGGAAATTTTCAGGACTGTGCTTGAATTTTTGTGGGAGTTGCTGCTCTGAAGCATCAGGGAGGGTTATGACGCAGAGACCTGGGAGTTTCTGTCACCCTCTGATGCCTCCACTCTGGATTTTAGGCCAGCGCAAGATCCCAGGGTCCACCCATCCCTGTTTTGCAATTTAAACCATGGTCTCTTTTTTAAAAAAACGACAACTCCCATTTTCTAATGATGCAGGTAGGGTGGGGAGGCCATAGCTCAGTGCTGCAGCACCTCCGCATGCAGAAGGACCCAGGTTCCAATCCCTGGCATTGCTATCTGAAAGAATCAGGCAGCAGCTGATGTGAAAAGGTTTGTGTCTGAGACACTGGAGAGGAGCTGCCAGTCAGAGTGGGCAATAGCGGGCTAGATAGGCAAATAGTTCAACCTTATATAATGTAGTTTCCTGTGTTAACCTTTGTTAAATTTACAAAGCAAGAGTGCGTAGACTTTTGAGTTTCCAACATTCGTCGTTCATCGAAATTAACGGACGTGGGTAACTGAGATCTGTTAATATGATGAGAAAAATTTACTTGGGTGCAGCCCATAATCTCTTAAGAGTTAAGCTATATCTAATCAGGCTCAATTGCTGATGATGGTAACACAGAGCATCCTATAGCTCAGGAATGGGGAACCTGAGGACCTCCAGATGATATTGGACTGCGCCACCCATCATCCCTGATCAATGGCTGAGCCCAGGTTCCCCGCCCCTGCCATTGCAGGAAGGTGGGAAAGTGTTAACTGCTGAGAGGAGGAGTGATCAAGAAGTCACACACAGCACATTGCACTATGTGCAAAGAACTCCTCTGGCTTATGTTGCTTTAGTGATTTGCATAAAGAAAAAGCCAGCCAAATACTGCTTCCGGGAGGTTCACATCACTGGAGGGTTGTTTTCTACTTTCACAGATTAACTCTAGTACCCACCTGTTGCTATTCCTTGGAAAATACATTTGCCCTTTGTCTAAGAAACTGTGCAATCTGGAAAGTGTGTATGTCAGAGAGAGAGAGAGAGAGAGAGAATGAGAATCAATCCCTTCAGCACTGAAATGACCCTAGGTGAAGATAAAGTCTTCTGATGACATAAAAATCTGTAGTTTAGTTTTCTAGTTGTGCTGTAAGAAAGCAACAGTCGCTTTCTTATCTAAGCAGGAGGTTTTAGAACACAAGCGAGGCAGCCGTTTAGATGATCCTGCGGGCAGCCTGCAAAGGGAAGGGGAGAGAAGAGACGGCAAAAGAGATTTTATGTATTGGGGCACGAACGATATGCAGACTGAAACACAGAATCACCATTGGAAATTTGCACTTCTCCAAATTTGGCAGTGCATTTCTCCTATCGAGCAATGTGTGTGCGATAAAGTGTACACAAAAATGCATATATTACGTTAAAAGAGCATACAAAAAAGCTTTGTGTTAGGGGAAATTGTTTGCAAAAAATGTGTATATTAGAAGAAATTAGCAGTAAAATGCAGATAAATTTTCACACAGGCTTCTCTTAAAAAAGAATCTGCTTGCTGATGTGGAAATGTGTGTTTAAGAGTGGAGAAATGAGAAACCGAGAGAAATTGAAATGGACAAATTTGCTCATCTGTCATTTCATATCATATCCTTCCTCATGCAGGGAAGAATGAAAGCTTTTCTCAATTTCTACTGACAATGGCTCGTGATGCTGCCTCATGTCTGCTCCTGAGACTTTAATGCCATTTCATATTCCTGTTTCTGCTTTTTTAAAATGTTTCTTAGCTGCCTTGGGAGTGTTCTAAGCATTGTGTGCCAAAAATTGAATATTATAAATAGTTAAATAAATTTTAGTGTAAATACACAGATTAATAGCAATCCCAGAGGGACCTCCCCCCAATATTTAAAACCAGAGGGTAGGGGGTTCTTGTAACATGCAAGATCTCATCTGAGAAATTTCACTAGCTTTCTTTGTGGCTCAGATGGCTTTCCTCAACATAGTTTTGGGTGTTTCACCTGGACAGGTAACCTTGAAACTGCCTTCGGATTTCGCTTGAGTCGAAACCTGGCAAGGAGTGGAGGGCCTGTGAAACTCCACCCCCCCCCCCTTGGGGAAAAAATTTCGTTCATCTTATGGAGAACCCCTCTGTTTGTGGAAGAGCCGTCCCATTTGCTTTGAGCTGCCTTCAAACTCCATTTTAGGTGAACTCTTGTGTCTAGGCTCTGGAGTTCAAAGCATCTGCCATTAAGTTGGAACAGCTGCTGTTACAGAGCCTGCCTTTATGGATTTAACTGTGATCAAACAAAACAAGGTTGTAAATTCCAGGGGTGGGGTGGGGGGGATGCTTTGCAAATAGTAACTTTAAAAATATATTTCCTGCTCTCGGTGGCACTTCACCCTAAACACAGGCATGTTGATAGCAGGTTATTTTTTTAAAAAACGCTGAGAGCCTGTCCCATGGCAATATAGTGCGTTCACAACAGATTTCAAGAATTGCATGTTTCTTCTAAGGGTGCATGCATCTTATGAGTTCGGTAACAGACTAACTAACATCTAACATGGCCACAACTTCAACCTACACAGGTAACAGCAGAACCAACCTGCATTGCTAACCCCCTGCATTTCCCTCTTGGAGAGAAAGCCTGGACTTACCTCCACCGTGTTAAGGGGATGAAGGAAGGGGGTGGGGAGGGAAGGAGGCAAGGAATTCCTTCTGCTTTATAAATGGAGAACCACCCAGCTGTGCTTTGCTTTATTCCTTGTGTTCTCAGGTTTCCGGAGAAGGCAGTGGCAAAAATGTCCAGTTCACGGAGTCATTCTCCCCTCCCTGTGCAGGTTGGTACAAAGAGAGAGAGAGAGAGAGAGAGAGAGAGAGAGAGAGAGAGAGAGAGAGCACCTTCCCCCTCTCCCCACCCCCCACCTTTCCCCTCTCTCCCAAAACACATCCCACTTCTATTCCGGACTTCCTAAACCTGGCACTTAATTAGGAATCTAGCCAATCAGAATGGTAGAAAGAGCTTTGCTAACTGCAGAGGAGGACACACAGAGGGGGAAGCCAGCAAGCATCCCCCCCCCTCAGCCTCTTCATCTCAGTTTGGTGCTGGCCTATAGACCCATCCTGTTCTCAAAAGGAACTAATGGACCAGGTTTAGTGGCTTTCTTTCTCTCCCACCCTTTTCTTTCTCTCTGTCTCTCTCTGTCTCTTCCTGTTAATCCAGCGTGTGTGTGTGTGTGTGTGTGTGTGTGTGTGTGTGTGTGTGTTAATCTTTTCACATCTTACATCTGCTCCTTCCTGGTGTGCGAGAACTCTTACTGTCAGAAAAGTCCTTCCTGGTGCTGAGTCGGCTTCTCCTTTTTTGTAACTTGAATCCATTGGTTCGCAGCAGGAGAAAACAAGTTTGCTCCATCCTCCACAGGACAGCCCTTGAAGATGGCTGTCATACCTCCTCTCAGTCTCCTCTCTACCCTAAGGCTGCCAGGTTCTTTTCCCAGTGAATCCGGAGACACTTCTCAACTTCAGTAGGAATGATAGGGTTTTGTCAGGGGGCTGATTTGTAAATCCGGGGACTGTCCCCGGGAAATGGGGACGTCTGGTAACTTTACCCGGCTAAATATACTGTACCCAGGTCCTTCAACTGTTCCTCATAAGACTTGGTTTCCAGACCCTTGAATATCTTGGCTGCCCTCCTCTGCACACCTTCCAGCTTGTCAATATCCTTAAATTGTGGTGCCCAGAATTGGGCACAGTATTCCAGGTGTGCTCTGACCAAGGCAGAATAGAGCGGTACTATTACTTCCTTTGATCTGGGCACTATACTTGTGTTGATGCAGCCTAGAATAGCATCAGCTTTTTGGTTCCCCCCGCCCCCCTGCTGCTGCTTTGTTGACTCATGTAAAGCTTGCGGTCTGCTAAGACCCCTATATCCTTTCACGTGTACTGTTGACAGCCCTGGTGTCCCCATCTCCTATTTGTGCAGCTGATTCTTCCTGCCTAGTGTCGAACCTTACACTTGTCATGTGCTCTTCAAGAATTGTGTTATTTTTAATGGATTTTTTCTTATTTGCTTGTTTTCGGTTGCCCTTTGGCTTGTGCAAAAGGGAGCATATAAAATCATCTAAATGATGCAACTATCTAAAATGACAGCTGTTTGTCCTTGTGTCCTACT
The DNA here is from genome assembly GCF_009819535.1 of Lacerta agilis. Classification (NCBI taxonomy): domain Eukaryota; kingdom Metazoa; phylum Chordata; class Lepidosauria; order Squamata; family Lacertidae; genus Lacerta; species Lacerta agilis. The sequence goes on along the minus strand of NC_046326.1, from coordinate 19,359,381 downwards.
GTCTTGTTCTCTCCTCTCCTTCCTCTCTTAGCCCCTTACGTAGACACGGAACTTGCCTCTTCTTCGTCGGGCTGCGTACAACCCTGGCAGTTCCAAAACTGCACTGCCTGCGAGGAGATCCCCAGTTACTTGGAGCAGCTGGTTGATTCCTGCCTTCAAACTGAGCTACCTTTGGATGCTACTTTGGGGACTACCCAGGGCAACATGCCTTGCTCGACCGACAGCTTCCAACTAGACCCTCCCTACCTCAACCAAAGCCTGGTAATTGTGCTTCAGTTTTTATGGGGTTGGGGTTCAGGATTTTGTAAAGCACCCGTATGCTTGGGGGGGGGGGTTCATACAGCAGGAAAGTAAGAGCACGACTGCAGGATAGAAATCGTCGAAAGCTGTAAATAGCTTTGCGAGAAGCACAGCTGCTCTGATGGAGCCCTGCTCTGGGGCATCTGTTAAAGCAATTAAAGAAAGCCAGTGTGATAGTGTGGTTAGGTCATGGGTAGGCAAACTAAGGCCCGGGGGGCTGGATCCGGCCCAACTGCCTTCTAAATCCGGCCCGCGGACGGTCCAGGAATCGGTGTGTTCTCACATGAGTAGAATGTGTGCTTTTATTTAAAATGCATCTCTGGGTTATTTGTGGGGCATAGGAATTGGTTCATCCCCCCCCCCAAAAAAATAGTCTTTTTTTGACTATATCACTTGTATACTTGCAAGCCCTCCACAAGTTCTGAGGAACAGTGGACCAGCCCCCTGCTGAAAAAGTTTGCTGACCCCTGGGTTAGATTGTGCGACTAGGGCTTGGGAGACATGGGTTCGAATCCCCACTCAGCCGTTAACCTCACTTAAGTGAGTCACCGTCTCTCAGCCTAACCAACCTCACATGTGTGCATGCACATGAAAGCTCATACCAAGAACAAACTTAGGTGCTGCTGGAAGGAATCTTTTTGTATTTTTTTATTTTGTTTTGACAATGGCAGACCAACACGGCTACCTACCTGTAACTTCAACCTCACAAGGTTGTTGTGAAGATAAAACGGAGAGGAGGAGAACAGTGTTTGCCACCTTGGGCCCCTTGGAGAAAAGGTGGCATATAAAGGGAATCAATAACAAACCCTGGAGCCTTAATTATTATTGACTTTTTTCCCTTAGATGCCTCTTTTTCTCTCTCCTCTCCCTTCTCCGCAGGGTCCCGGATCCCCGGATTCCTCTGATCCCTCCAGCTCATTTGATTACAGCTACTCTCCACCGCAGCCTCCTCCTTTCACCCCACTCACTTACAGCTCCCCTTCCCCTCTGGATGCCAAGAGCTGCATGTATCCATCGTCGGAAGGAAGCCCCTATCACCAGCAGTCGCAATTACAGTACAGCCATGCCCCTTCTGCGTGCTGCTGTACGTCTTGCGGCTCCCAGCACTTGGACGCTTTCAGAGTACCGGAATATTTCCCCTACGCAAACACGGACTGCAGGGACTATGCCCCTTCCGTCTCCGTAGCAGACGACTTCTTCCGGAGAGATCGGAGCTGGGACACATGCTACAGCTAATGGGGGAACGTCCGGTGGGCCGCCGCTGTCCTAAACGCAGGAGATCAGCATAGACTCTGGTTTGCCATTCTGGCTGGAGGAGGGTGCAAGCACTCCAGCTTCACAGAGTTCTTCATCGGGTGTAATGGAAAGGGGGTGACATTATTAGACTGTTTGTTCTCTGCGCTAAAACACACACACACCGGGGAATCCAAATTCTGCACGGAGAAAAAGTGAATCCTGCCAGCGACTTAATTGATGTGAATGTCACTTATTTTGCCTAATTTGCTTTGCCTCTGCTGGTTGTGGGGAGGATCAAAGGGGCTAGGCAGGGCGCCGCCGTTGGACTCCTGGCCCACTGGGTATCTTCTTCACCATCATGTCTTATTTCATCGAGCATCACTTGTATACTTGCAAGCACATGTCTGTAATCATAAGTACTAGAAACGTCTTTAAAAAAAACAAAAAACAGGCTTGAGCTAAATTTTCCACCCAACAACACATTTTGCAATTCTTCTGTACCCGATTGGAATTGTGGCATGTGCACAATCCATTTTTTAACATCCTGGATTAGTGGCATGTTTTGCCCTCGCAACCCGGCGCGCTCAATATATTTAAAACTTTGGTCCCCTCCAGATGAAGGGTTCTGTGAAACGCAAAAGCTTGCATACGCCTCTCCATACAATATATATTCTGTTTCCTTTCATATCTTTCATAAATACAGCATGTATATGTTTGTGCTTGGATCAGATAAGCCAGTATATTGCCTCCACGAACATATGACTACCTAACCCGACCTTTCCCTTCTTCTGGTGGTGCTTTCTGTGGGGTTCATTTAAGGGTGAGAACAACGTTTTAAACCACATCACAGCATTTCTTTCCCCATCCTGTCATCTTGTATCTTTGATTCCATTAAACAAACGTCAGCCAATTTGCCGCGTGTGTGTTTGTTTCCCCCCTTTCATTCTCACAGCACAAACTGATAGCTGGAGGCATATTTGTGTTCACACAGAATGGAATAATTGTAGAGTGGGCTGGGGACCTCGGTGGCTACCTAGTCTGACCCACTCTTCATTGCAGAATATGCAATTATACCACCCCTGACAGCTGCTTAAATGCCTCCAGTGAAGGAGAGAGCCCAGCATTTCTACTGTTGAACAGCTCTTGCCATTAGAAAATCCCTCCTAATGCTTAGCTGAAATCTTCTTCCCTGTAGTTTCCAGGTTCTAGATTTTTGTCCTGATAAAATTTTGATTTTTGTCGTGGGAGAGATACTTTCCATTTCCTTTAAAGGCTGAGTGGGGAGGTTTATTGGATATTCCAGGGTAGTCCTATGGACATGGCTGACAACTAGACTTTGTCAGTATACGGGTGTAATCTACCATTGGGGGTCAGTTAGTCAAACCACCCCATCTTTCCTCACTGATGGCTAGCAACATGCATAGCCTGCAGAAACAGAAATTCACCAGTAAACCAGAATTTGAAGTCCCAAGTAATTATTCTGCCTAGAGTGGATAAAAGACTGGATAAATTTATAAAATAGTGATATTCTGGATGTGGAGGGTTGGAACTGCTGATATGGGTGGCATGCATATTTGATCTATGATTAGGTAACAGTGCATAAAGAGTTTCTAAATCATACAATAAGGAAATCCCTATATAAAATTTGGATGAAGTATAAATGGCTCTTGGAGCCGAAAATACCAAAATGGGTATCACCTCTGGAGGCCATGTCATTAAAGAAAAGCAACTCAGAAACAAGATGGCCAACATACCAATAATTAACAGTGGTGATAGAAAGGGAGATCAAATTAAAGACCTATGAAGAAATAAATAAATCATTGTAATACTTGGTTACAATATCACCAATTAGTACAGAGATTTAAACAGGATAAGTATAAGGGATTTGAGCAAAACACATCCAAGTTACAAAGTGAAATAATACAACCCAAGAAAAAGGTTATTTCCAGGACATAAAGATTATTGCTAGAATGGGAGCTGAAAGACGAAATGGTCAAAGAGGTTATGATTAAGTGGGCAAGGGATATCGATCATGTAATAGAATTGGATAGGTGGGAGAAACTATTTAAGAGATCTGCATTTCACAGCATGTTCTACAATAAAAGAAAATATGCTTAAGATGTTGTACCGATGGTATATACGGTAACCCCTGAAAAATTATCCAAAATAAAACAATAAAAGAAAATATGCTTAAGATGTTGTACCGATAGTATATAACCCCAGAAAAAATTATCCAAAATCAATCTAATTTACGGTATGTTGGAAATGTAAAAAATAGGTAGGCACATTTTATCATTTATGGTGGGGATTTAAAGAGAAATTCTGGAATGAAATATATGAGGAATTTAAAAAAATATTTAAAATTACATTTATAAAAAAAACCAGAATCCTTTTTATTAGGTATGATATCGGATGAATTGCCCAAAAACAATATACCGGTAAAGGTTTTTCTGTATGAGCTGCGAGGTTATTAATTGCAAAAAATTGGAAAGGAGAGAAAATTCCAACAATATCAGAATGGAGAAGTAAGATGTGCGAATTGGTTGAAATGGCAAAATTAACAGCTAATATTAGAGGTTGCTCCAATCAAGAAATAATAAAGCAATGGGAAGGAGTGAAGGATTATTTAAGAATATATTGTTCAGATATTGATATTCTGGTGGATTTAGTATAAATCGAGCAGGGGAAAATATTAAGGGAAAGAAAGGATTTAGGATAATGATAATGGAAGTAACAACACAACTAAAAAAAGATAAAGTCAAATATTGTGTAAATAAAATCATGTATTGGTGAGGGGGAGAGGGGAGGGGAGGGGGGGACAATGGGAATGGGAAAGATAATGTATTTGTTTTATCTTTTCTTTTGTAAGAATTGAATTATGAATAAAGTTTTTTTAAAAAAAAAAATATCTAAAGGTTACCAGAGCATAGATGACAGAAGTTAGGCTATCCCTGTTCAGATAGGGGCACAGCTGGGCCACCAGCCAAAGCTGATGGAACAATAAAACAACAGGGTGGTGATACAATGACTACTGCAGTCAACACAAGCTAATATTACCAAGGCATCTGTCTGTAAACAAACAAAAACATCCATAAAAATGGCAAAAGTAATTTCTTTCCCAAATAGGTTTTATCTTTATCAGTAAATAAAGAGTCCACTTGTATTATACCAGTGGTTCAGTGCTCATTTCTTCTCTTTCCAAAATAGATTTTATCTTGAACAATTGCAAGCACAGTAATAAAGAGTCCACTTGTTATATACCAGTGGTTCAGTGCTCAGACGGTGTTCCGGTAATCAGATGTTTCGTCTCTAAAGAGCTTAGTCATCGAGCTGTCAGAATCAATTGTATCAGAATTGCACTGAATTAACAAGCAGAATAAGGAAAATTAAAATTAAAATTATTCTGAGAATGCATAATTAAGACATACCTTTGTAGTAAATAATATACAAGGTAAGACAGCATGTATACAACTTAAAGCAGGGGTATAGCTACAAGAATAAAGGTGAGAAATAACTAGTCCATTCACACATACATAGTTAATACCCTCAGTCCCACTAATACAAAAAATCTCTATGGAAACTTACCTGTCCCCATCTGCATGTTTCCATAGGGAGGAAATGTATTTAAATTTGTGAGCCCTACCCATGTTTCCTAAGGGGGTTTAACAGACTGAAGGACATCTTCCTCTTTCTATGCTCCTGATACAATTGATTTTGACAGTTCGATGACTAATCTCTTTAACGATGAAACGTCTGATTACCGGAACTCTTTATTTACTGCCCTCAAAATTGTTTAAGATAAAAGCTGATGGAAGGCACTCCTCATCGCTGAGGCCGCCTGAGCCTCAAAGTGATGGCAAAGGATCCAAAAGTACCACCAAGCTACGTACCCGCTCCTCCAGAGGCAGTGTAACCCCATCAAGAGCAGGCAACCTCCCAGCCCTCCGGTCTAGGGAACCATTCACTAACAGTGCCTTATTTGGATTGAATTTCAGTTTGTTAGCTCTCATCCAATCCATTACCAAGGCAAGACACTGGTCCAGCACTTCCACTTCTGCACCTGCAGTTGTAAAGGAGAAGTAGAGCTGTGTGTCATCAGCATATTGCTGATGCCATACTGCAAACTCTGGATAATGCCAGTAAGCAGTTTCATGTAGATGTTAAACAGTACAGAGGATAAAATTGAACCCCAAGGAACTCCACATTAAAGGTTCCACAGGGCTGAAGATCATTCCCGAAGCATCATACTCTAGAAATGACCATCCAAGTAGGACCAGAGCCACTGCAATGTGGTGCCACCCACCCCTAACTCAGACAGCTGCTCCAGAAGGATACCATGACCAATGGTATTGAAAGCCACTGAGAGGTCGAGGAGAATTAACAGGGACACATTTCCCCTGTCTCTCTCCCAACAGAGGTGACCAAAGCAATTTCTGTTCCAAAACCGAACCTCAACCCTTATTGAAATGGTTCTGGAAAATTCATTTCCTCCAAAAGTGCCTGGATCTAGTCTGCGCTTACCCGCTCCAGAACCTTGCCCAAGGAAGGGAGATTAGCAACGGGTTGGTAGTTATTAGATTTTCTGAATTCAGGGAGGGTTTATTAAGAATGGTGTGGTTTTACCGCTGCCTCCTTCAAGCAGGCAGGGACCACCCCCTCTCGAAAGGAGGCATTAATCACCCCCCTGGCCCAGCCAGCTGTTCCCTCCCTGCTAGTTTTTATCAGCCAAGAGGGCCAAGGGTCCAGAGCACAAGTGGTCACAGCTTGTCCACATCCTTAAGCCTTATTAACTAAAACTCATCCAACACAACAGGACTTGACAGTGCTCTGAATATTCCTTGAGAGTCTGCTGTCAACATCCCAGGGGATGCAAGTGATTTTGTCCTCAAAATGCTTTGCAAACAAGTCACAGCGAGCTACTGTTGGTTCTTTGGGCCAGCTTGTAAGAGGCCCCATGCTACCCAGAAAAGCTCTGGCACAATGAGGATGCAATGGAGGCAGCAAAGTATGCCTTCTTTGCTGCCTTCACTGCCACACGGTAGACTTGATGAGCCTTCTCCAGGGTTTGATTGCATTCAACTGGACTTTTCCTCCACTTGCGTTCCAGCTGTCTCCTAGCTTGTTTCCTTGCCCTAAGCTCTGGAGTATACCAGGGTTGAGAAGAAGTGGGCTCCACAAAGTGGGAGAGGGCGCTCAGGGGCGCTCATGTCAACGGCCCGAGCCATTTGGATGTTCCAGAGGTGGGTCAAGGCCTTGACAGACGCGCCAGTCAAATCAGCCAGAAAATACCCCAGAGTCATCTGAAAACCCATTGGATCCATCAAGGGAGACCATCCCACTTGGTTCTTCACCTCTGCAGAGGGGATATGGTGCTGAAAGCCTAAATCTCAGCAGGAAGTGATCTGACCATGACAAGCAACTGATGTCAATATTGCACACTTTCAGGTCATCCTTTTCCTGCCCAGTTGAGAAAACAAGGTCCAGAATGCGGCCTGCCACATGTGTTATGTATTTGCATATTAACATCTGGATTTGGAAGAATCGTGTATCTCCACCTCTAGAAGCCCATAGTGACCCCTGCTGGGAGTTTGTAAAATGTTCCATTTCCCCCATGGCCTGATTTGGGGGGGGGGAATGCAATGCCTTTGAGGATATGTTCCTGTTATTCCATTTAACAGAACATGTGTTTGGGTCGAAAAGGAGCTTTTTCCTTAGGTGAACAGCAGCATGGGGTGATTTTTGTTCAGATTACGGCTGCGGGCAGGGGGAGGCTAACCCTACAACTACTGCTATTGATGTCATTATTTTAAAAAAACCTGTCCTGCTTAGTTTGCTTCTGACAAACAAACTTCCAAAAGGAAGTCTGTCTTTGCACAATGCAAAGAAATTTAATTCTGCACCCTGCGCTATGCATGTAGAGCTACTAAAAACAGCCATAGCTTCTTCCCCCAAATAATTCTGAGAGCTGAAGCTTGTTAAAGGTGCTGAGAGTTCCTGGGAGGCCCATATTCCTCTCACGGAGCTAAAATTCTCAGAGTGGTTTAGCATTCAATCCCTCTTGATGTCAGTCTCTGGGAGTTGTAGCTCCGGGAGGGGAATTGGTAATTACAGAGTTAAACATTGTTTCCGGTTACTATGGGTTGGAGCTTAGGTGCCATGCTTTAGCTTTTTTTTTATTGTGGTTACTTTCATTTTCCTGTGCAGTTGTGCTTTAGCCTGTTCCTCAACAAAGAGCCTCTTTTGTCCTGGGTCTCCAAAGTGAGTAATCTTGCTTTATATTCGCAACACCTGTCATCTCCATTGAAAAGTATTCTGGGCAGCAGGTGATGGGCAAGGAACCTCTCTGCCTGATTGAGGAACCCCACACTGTCTGAACAGACCAGAGGTAGTTGCTCTCTGGATATTGTGAGATGACCGCTCCCACCATCCCTGCCCACTTGCCATGGTGTCTGGAGCGGATGAGAGTTGTAGTCCACTAACACCCAGAGGGCACCACATGGGCTGCCGCTGGAGGAGACACTACTTGGCAAGAGGGATGAATAGTATGACCTTGAGGAAGGGTCGTAGCTCTGTGGTGAAACATCCACCTTGCATGCAGAAGATCTCGGGTTCAATGCCCAGTTGCACCTCCAGGTCGGGTTGGGAGAAACTCACTGCCCAAACGCCTGGAGGGCTGCTGCCAGTCTGTGTAGACAATACTGAGTGGACCAAAGCTCTGACTCGATGTAAGGCAGCTTCCTGTGGACCTGCGACCTGGAAGGAGGTTGCTTTCTCATGTGTGGCCCGAAAGAAAGCAGGATTTGTGTTGCCTTCTGTGCTCCCTGCAAACACTGGCGGAGGAAGGGGTGTGTGGTGGGTGCGACCCACCCCGGGTCATAGCTGTCAACTTTTCCCTTTTCTTGCGAGAAATCCTATTCAGAATAAGGGAATTTCCCTAAAAAAGGGGGGGGGAGTTGACAGCCATGCCCCGGGTGTCATCCCTGAGGGGGGTGACATCGCTGCGCAGCTCCCCTGGGATGCTCGCCACTCGCTGTGGGTGGTGTAGGGGAAACGCGGAAGACCATTGTAATTTCAAGGAGCTAGATGACATGTCTCTTTCCCTTTTACATCCCTGGTTTAAGGCAGTGTTTTTCAACCTTTTTTGGGCAAAGGCACACTTGCTTCATGAAAAAAATCACGAGGCACACCACCATTAGAAAATGTTAAAAAAATTAACTCTGTGCCTATATTGACTATATATAAAGTAATTTTTCAATTTTTCCCACGGCACACCAGGCAACATCTCGCGGCACACTAGTGTGCCACGGAACAGTGGTTGAAAAACACTGGTTTAAGGTTTGCTGATTCATGATAGTATAATTTGTTTTTCACACACCTGTGTCAGGAGTTTCCTGGGTCCCCTGGGTTCTAAGTGCTGATTGGCTAGTGGGGAGGATACCCAGTTGCAGTGAGCTGGGTTGGAGACTCTCAGATGCTCTGCATTAGTTGCACCCAGTGTCCCGGGCTGATCATGAGTGATGCCTGCTAACCAGGTGCAATCAATCAAATCAAAGTTGGCTATAAAAGCTGTAGGCTGGAGGGGGCTCAGCGAGCTTCGTCACAGATTGAGGTGCCAGATGCTGTGAGACTGTTGGCCAGGGTCTCTCTCACTGTTCTGCCTGGAGCTCCAGGCAGCTGAAGGGCAGATTGTGTGTGACTCCTGTCTGGTATGCTACAATTTGTGTTTTGTATGCCTGCTGCTATCTGTTAACCTTATGCAAATAAAGCATTGCTTATTCTTCATCCACTGATGTGCTTATTGGCTCCAGATCCAGAAAGAACCCTGCACTTGGCAGAGCAGGTGGTGCCCCCCCTGGGATGCTTGCCCTGCCCCCACGGGCGGCTAGCCCCACCCCCGGGTGCACAGCACGTGTGTTGCTCCGGGTGCCAGAGCAGCTAGCTCCGCCTCTGCCTGCAAACAGTGCGCCTGCCAAAAGTTCCTTTTGCTGCCCAAGAAGCCACGATTTATAGACCCAGATAGAAGAAGCCCTATTCCTCGGCTGTTGTTCCAAGGCCAAGCCTTAACAGACGGAAATGAGATTAATCTTTATGGGTGTTTTGTCTTTACGTACCTACAATCAGTTGGCCGCGTAAAGCAGTTGCCTTGCCATAACAACTTGCCATAATTTCTCTGATTCCACCACTAGCAATATGGTTTTCAGAAGAGCTGTTGTACATGGGAATTATTTTTCTGTTTTTCTGGTGTTTTTCTTTTTTTTCCTTTTTTTAAAGTCCTCATGAAAATTCATCAGCATTTTAGTGGAAATTTCTCCCAAGATACACATTTTATTATTTTTGCAAGCAATTTCCTCTGATAGAAGGCATTTTACATTTTCACCCAACTCGGTGAGGTTCAAATTTTGAGGGACAGCTGTGCTGAGATTTGTGTATTGTTTTCAGAAAGTGTGAATTGGGTGGGGAGGGTCCTGGATTAAAATCCTAACTGAACTGGATTTACCCCCCATTCCTAATTCAAACTCAGCTTTTCCTCAGGAAACAGGAATTAAATGTGTGGAAACTCTAAGCTTCCCCCCTCCCTGCCCCACAAAAGCTGGACCAAATAAGGAGAGCCAGATGCTGGTTTTAGAAATTATTCAAATTCTTCCACTGGAAAGGAAAGACTGTATTTTCCTTGAGGGGGGATGGTGGGGGCGGCATGGATGGTCCAGAGACACTTAAGAGATAAACTAATAATTTGCAGGCGATTCTATCAATGTCAACAGTGAACTTATAGAATTATCAGGAGACAGTGGCAGACATGGGTTTTTTTAAATGGAAGAGCTATTGCCCCATTCAGTGGCTCCAGAAAGATAAAGGAAAAATTACACGGTGGGGGTGGCAGATGAGCTCCGAGACTGAGCTATCATGGGCGAGTGATGTGAAGTGAAGATAACTGTTTTTGGCCCATTTTTGCAAAGCGAAAGGCACAGACACTGTCCACAATCAACCTGACTTCGGAAGAAAATGCCTTTTAGAATTTCTGGCTCACATACCTGCAGTTTTGGGAAAGACGGATGGCCAGAGAGAGATGTTCAGATTACTATTTTCAAAAGATTGTGACATGTTTTACACAGAGAGTCAAAAGAAAGAGAGAGAGCAGGGTGGGGCGGGGGGCGGGAATCTTGAAATGTTGACCGTGTGCACTGAATTTTAAAAATGCCGAGCATGATAATTTAGGAGAGAGGAGATTTTTTGTGATAAAGATGTTGAATGTTTTGTGGTATCGAGGGGTGACAATGTATAAATCTTGGATTGTAGGGTAATGCTAGTACAGTGATACCTCAGGTTACATACGCTTCAGGTTACATATTCCGCTAACCCAGAAATAACACTTCAGGTTAAGAACTTTGCTTCAGGATAAGAACAGAAATTGTGCTCTGGCGGCGCAGCGGCAGCGGGAGGCCCCATTAACTAAAGTGGCGCTTCAGGTTAAGAACAGTTTCAGGTTAAGAATGGACCTCCAGAATGAATTAAGTTCTTAACCCGAGGTACTACTGTGGTACCTCCGGTTGCGGAAGGGATCCGTTCCGGAGGTCTGGTCGGATCCCGAGGTTTCCGCAACCTGAGGACCACTTCTGTGCATGCGTGCGTGGTGAAACCTGGTCAAATACTACTGGCTTTGCTGCTTTCGCATCCTGAAGTTTACGTAACCAGAGGGTTTAGTAACTGGAGGTACTACTGTACATGCATTGATTTCAAAAAACCATTGGTGGACTCAGCTTTTGGACCCAAAGGAAGCAGTTTGCTGTTTAAGCTTGCTCACTGCAACGACACTACAGTGGTACCTCGCTAGACGAATGCCTCGCTAGACGAAAAACTCGCTAGACGAAAGGCATTCGCTAACGAAAGGGTGACTTGCAAGATGAATTTCCCTATGGGCGCGACTCGCAAGACGAAAATTTCAATGCATTCCTATGGGAATTAAATTCCTATGCATTCCTATCCATTCCTATGGTCGTGCTTCGCAAGACGAATTTTTCGCAATACGAAACGACTCGCAGAACGAATTAATTTCGTCTTGTGAGGCACCATTGTAATGCTATTTTAATAGAAACATTACATTTATCTGTGAAATTTTAATAGAAGAGTCACTCATCAGTTTGGGGCCCATGGGCTCATTTGTGAGCACCTTATGCACACTGTCACAGTGCACAGACTGCAGTTACAGCTGTGCATGCACACCTCAACCAGGCATACTAACTCTTCCTTGCCCCCAACAATTAGGCATGAAAAGGGCCCTTTTCCTGGCAGAAATAGAAGGCTTCTTTCAAACCTAATTTCAGTAGGGGAGGGATATGAGTTCAAGGGCTGCTTGTGTCTTTAGGGCCATAGGCCACCTTCCCTTGCTTTACAAGATGCATCTTCCTGTGTCAGACCAAAAAAAGGGACCCCTGGATGGTTATTTATTTTTAAAATCTTAGCCAACCCATCCATCACTGCTTCAGTATAGTGTTAGTTCAACAACCAAGCCCCAACCAAACAAGTTCATGGCTGCTACGCAGACCTGCTGTCTCCATGGTCAGGAACCAGGTGTTATCCCTATCAACAGCTGCAAGGGCTGGTAGGTAACCATCTGCAAAACCATTTTTTCAAAAAAGAAAATTGCAGGGGGGGGGGAGAGACAAGAATCTTGCCTCTAGGTGATTTTCTTGTACCTCTTGTAAAATGTGACTTGAGGCCACACATTGCTTTCAACCGTTCACCTCCCTATCTTACTCTTTCCCTACTTAAACTGCTTGTCTTTATAGCTCTCAGGTTCCGGAGCGATTCAGTAAATATTTGTATGCTCCAGTTCCACGGATCAAACACTTTGATTAGCAGTGGCATTTACTGGGGGACAGAATACACACACCTGGCTTTTCTTGAGTGGAAGAGAGAATCTGCAGTAAGGGAAAGGACGCGGCTATACCCACAGATCTTGGAATGAGCCCTGATTTCTGGTTTTACACAAAGCAGTAACTAGCAATATAGGAAGCTGCCTTATCCTTGGGCCAGGTAGCTCAATACTGTCCATGTTGGCTGGAATTCCAGGATTTTCAGCAAGGGACATTCCCAGCACTCTGGAGTTGCCAGGGATTGAACTTTCGACTGTCTGCATGCAAAGCAGGTACTCTGCCACTGAGCTACAGCCCTTCCGTTAATACACAGGAACATAGAAAGATGCCTTATACCGAGCCAGACCATTGGCCCATCTAGCTCAATATTCTTTATGCTGACTGACCAAAGGCAAACAGAATTTCAGGCAGAGTTTTCTCCCAGCCCTGTCTGGGGACGCCTGAGATTGAGCATGGCACCTTCTGCATGCAAAACAGATGCTGTTGACCATCACCTGACCACGCAACAGATGCTGTTGACCATTGTTGATAGACTTCTCCTCCATAGTCCAGTCACAGCAGAATGAAAATCTACCTAGCCCAGCATCCTGCTTTTGACAGTGGCCAGCCAAATGCCTTCAGGAAGCCTATGCTCCCATGCAGTGCTATTTTTCTAGAAAAAGAGTTGCCAGAACTCACAATGAACACCTCCTTTATTCTCTTAGAATAGCAATGACGCCCACCTGAGAAGGGCTGGAACTGAGTTCCTCCTGAAGAAAAAGCTCTGTTCGCATGGCATGTCTGTACTGCATTGTTTTTCCTCCATACATTAATTGATGAAATTTCATATTTGATGCCTACCTAGATCAAACCTGCCAAGACATGGCAACAAGTCTAAAACACTTATACCAAATTAAATCCTACATTAAGAGTTCATGCTCCAAAATGGAAAAACCCAAATGTGAAAGATCTGCATTCACCATTGGCAGGGCAAAATTGGAACATTTGCCGGGTGTGGGGTATTTAATTTTGACTGCGATGAAAGTGAATTCTACCATCCTGTAGGCAACCCAACACCCCTTGCAATCTTCAGGAACCTGAAAGCTCTGCATTGCATTCTAAGTATGGGGTGAAAAAGAGGCTCCCATCCTGCTGCTCTTTCACATCCTGTTAATACAGACATCAAAGCTTTTGCAACACAGCTCTCCTGGTACGAGTGTGCACAAAGGCACATGCCCAGAGTTGTAACACCAGTTTACTTGTGAACAGCTCTACTAGCTTCGGCCAGTTGTGGAAAGAAGAAAAAAACAATATTTTCCCTCCGAAGTCCATGTTCAGAGTTCAGCAGATATGAATTTTACTTTGCAGTGGTGGTGGGGAACCTGGCAATAGAAACAGATGCCATTGGACTCCCATTTCCCATCAGCCCCAGTCAGCACACCTAATTGTCATGGGATCATGGGAGTTGTAGTCCAGCCATATCTGGCAGGCCACAGGCCCTCCACCCCTGCATTACAACTTAGGACCAAAGTAGCTGTAGGGTTGCCTGTCATATTGCTTGCGGATAAAGCTTGGGGCAAAGGAAAGAAGGAGAAAAGAAACACCAGAGAAGAAAACTGGCAAACGCAATCGCTGAAAATGGCATGATGCTTCCACTGGTAGGTTAGAAGGCAGGGAGGCCAACAGTAGGTGGCGCCAGAGCTAATGGCAGGCAGAGGCAACTAATTCTAGTTTTGTCTCCATCCTCATCCCTACTGAGTGCCACAAGGGCAACTCCAGGAGGATGGTGACAGGCACTGCCACTCCCTGGACTAATTGTTAAGTAAGAAGGCAAGCAGGTGGGGGCTGGCTTTTGCTGAATAATGTTGGTTAGTCAGTGCTCTGTTCCCCCCCCCAATAAAGTGGCCTTTACTGTGTAAGGGATGCCAAAAGAGAGTAGGTTTGAGAGGGCAGAAAAAGATTTGGGCAGGTGAGGGTGTCAGGCTTGAAGGAGCGAAGGCCATAGGGTTACGACTGCGTGAGCATGCTGGATAATTCAGGTTCTACCCTACAGAACTAGACCTGACTGCTTCCATTTAGTCTCCCAGGCTTTGTTGATCTTTTAGATGAAGAATTGCTACACACAGCATTCAGTTAAAGCAACGCTTTCCCCATTCCCAGACAAAGAGTCAGTTGTTTCTCCAGCAGTCGAAATCCAAGCCAAAAGAAGGGGAAAGGTGCAGAGGTGTGTGTATGGGGCGGGGGGGGGAGTCTTAATTTGCTTTTTTTTTACTGTTCCGCTTGGCCCTCGGATCCTGCAGACAATATTTGTCCCCAGATTGATATATTGTACGCATGATAAAAACTTTACAGCACTGAGCGCTCAGAATGTCGACAGCCCTTTTGGAAATGAAGCAATGCCGTTTGCCAAGATAATGTTGAGTGTACATTGGGAAAGTGTCCTTTCTTTAAGAAGGTTTGGCTTTAAAAGGTGCTCTCTGTAGCATCCTTCACAGGAGGAATATTCCTTGCATGGGAAATCATTCTTAGGAAGAAGCGTATGCAAGCAGAGCCATTGGAACACTGGGAATGTGCTACATCAATGCTAAGTTTTATTATGATTTTTGATTAAAGAAATAACAGCACCCAGCACGAATCCCTTCTTTAAAAAATAACAACAAGCCAGATTTCAAAAACAGCAGAGACCCAGCTTGCCTTTCCATCATCTTCATTGCTTTATCCTCACTATTACATACAAAGAACTCGGAGAGCTCCTCCAGACAACTCTGTACATACTTTACTGAGCATACTTTCTGATTTGTTTACAGGGTGGTTATATGACAGTAAACTTTCATCCTGCATTCATCTTTATTTGCTTGTGGGCTGTTTACTGTGAGTCAGCCACCCACCCCACATTTGCCTGTCACTTTCCAAGCCGCAAAAAGTTTTTTTTTTTAATGGATTTGTGGTGCTAGGACAACACTTTAAATTACACAAACCTAAAGCTCGGCTATGTGCTTAAATCTCTCCTGGAAAATACTGACATTATGGGGGACACTCTGAGTATCTTGGTGCAATAAAACACAGAAGGTGCACTCTACATTCACACATTGCATTAAAAAAAGTGTATCCAATGCTACTCCTACTCAGAGTAGGCCTATTGAAGTTAATGGACGTGCCTAACTTGGGTTTGTAATTTTTTATTGGCTCTACCCTGAATAGCTGGTGATAATCCAGTGTTTCAAGAGATAATTGACAAAAGGCACTTAATATGACAGGATATTTCTAAATAGGTTTCGTAAGGGCTGAGCGAATCTCACAAGAATGTGCGTCTTTAACAGATTGAGGGAAAGGAATGCAATGAGCCTTTCCCAACGTGGCACCCTCTACATGTTTTGGACTACAACTCCCATCATCACGACCCAATGGTCACAGCTGATGGGAGTTATAGTGGAGGGTGCCAGGTTGTGAATGGCTGTTGTGAGCACTTGGGGCTCTGTTTGTGCTATGATTTCTTGGCACAGGTCCGAACAGTTTTTGGGGCTTATTATCTTGCTGCTTCCCCCTGGAAAACCAATGCTTTACTGCTGAATTGGAACAAACGCCAGGTTTTCCATAAATTTCTGTTTGTTCTGATCCAGTGATAAACAGTGGGTTTGCTCGGGAACGCAGCGGTGTGACCAAAACAAAAAACCACCCATGCCTACAAATTATGGACTTATAGAAATTGCAGCACAGATGAAAGTATGGATAAGCCCTTGATCTACAAGTGAGGGACTTCCATCCCGGGAGTCAAATGTGGCTTTCCAGGCCTCTTTGTCTGCCCCTTGGGACTCTGCCCAGACCACACCTTCTCCTTAGGCTGTATCCCTTGCTAGCAACACCCCACACCTCCCTCGAACACTTCTTCTTAGAGTGTGACAACTGTCACTTGCTTGCCTGGAGGGAGAGGGGTGTGAGTGGGAACGTGCACAGAAACCCCCAATTGAATTCAGCCTATGGTACAAAGCTAAGAGCCACACCTTGCAAGGGAAACATGTCCCAGTCTGCTCCTTGCCCCCTTGAAAGATTTTCAAGTGCATAAGCAGCACCTATTAGATTCCCAAGTTCCAGGCAGCCTCCTGAGCCACCTATGGAACCGGGTGGCTGCTTAGCCATATGAATTAAGGTGCTGTGGGGTTCCCCGGGTTGTACTTAAGCTGAAATAGGGCTGTTGTGGCCGGCCTTACCACTGTTTCCCTGTTTCTGCACTTTATTCCTCCATCTTGAAGGAAAGAGCCTATTCACAGTGTGGTATTCCTGCTTGTGGGGCCGGGCTGCTGTATTTCTTTTGCCAAAACACGGGTGCTGAAGAACTGCCCCGATAAACCGCCATTTCTCTGCATACGCAATATGGAAAGGGGCTCAGCACACAGAAGACAAACCGGGTTTTCACACCCAAAGGAGAGACACAGAGAGAGAGCTGGGTTGTCCTTGAGCCACAAAGATTTGAGACGTTTCACACTATCCCTGTATGCCGAAGCTCTGGCTTTAAAGGCCTTCGACCGGGAGGCTGTTGCTCAGATCGTATGTGCCATTGTTTTCATCCTGCAGAAGAAGCTTCTCGATGGTCAGGGTGCCCATCTCCTTCCTTGAGTCCTCCAGCTCCTCGGGGACCGGATCTGGGATTGAAACGGGAAGAGGCAGAAACTGGGGTGCAGGGAGGGTGGTTGAAGCCGGTTGGTACTGCAGGGATGGCGCTGGTAATGTTGAGATTGGCTGAGTCCATGGGAAGTAGCTCAGAGGAGCTTGCTGGTCCATGACATCCAAGTGAGGCACAACAGCTGGTGAGGAAGCGGGTCTTGCCTGTTTGATTAAAATGAAAAAAAAAACCAGATTGACCCATCACTTGTGTTTCTCTGGATCCGAGGAGGCTAAACTTGGGGTGGGGATGGGGGAGATGTTGTGGGTCTCCAGATCTTACCAGCCCCGGCCATGATGCCTCCATTAATTTATTAAAAATAAATAAGTCAAAAACAATGGTCAAGATTAAAATCCTCCAAACAAAAAAACTGCAAAACTAGCAATGAACCATTACAAATAATGAAGGATACAGTGTGGTTGAGTAACTAGGCCTCAGATACGGAACAAGGGTATTGTTGAGTTCCAGCTCCCATTAGGCCCACCCAAGAGGGCCAGTAGTCAAGGTTGATGGGAGCTCTAACATCTGGAGGCCCTTGGGTTTTGCACCCCAGCAGTAGAGTGTTGGCCTAGGATTAGGAAGACCCAGGTTCAAATCTCCAATCAGCCATTAAGCTCCCTAGGTGACCTTTGGCTAGGAATCTGGGAGGATACCATCAGAAATGGAAATTGCCACAATTTGCTTGTTCACCCACAGGTCAGGGGAAGAAATTGCCCAAGCGAATAAGAGTAGAATCCACTATCACTGGATTTTTTTATTTTAGTCTGCAAAGGTCATGCCAATGTGTCCACATGGCTCCAACCTCATTGCCACTTTGCTAAAGAAGAAGCAGCCTGCCTGAGCCTCATCCATATAAACAGTAATGCCACTCGCGTCAGGAGGGGTTCTGTGACTTTTTCCCACACCCCACCAACTGCTGCTGGGCCAATCACTCACTCTCAACCTCACCTACTTCGTGGGGGACATTGCCAGAGGATAAAATGGGAGTTGGCAAAAAAAAAAACAACAACCCATGGCAGCTGCCCAGGGCTAATGAATAAATAAATTCTGCTAACTGATGCCATGAAATACCTGGGAGGAGAGGGAAACAACAACAATGGCAGAGCACTTGCTTTGCATGCAGAAGGTTTCGCATTCAATCCCTGGCAGCTCCAGTTTTAGAAAAGGTCAAGTAAGTGTTGACAGGAAAGATCTCTGATGGAGTGTCACTGCCAGCCAGTGTGGTTGACACTGGGCTGGAAGGACAAAGAGTCTGACCTTGGTACGAAACAGCTTCCTTTGAGCCTACAGCCTACTCCCAACTATCTCTCCTTGCATTACTTACTTAGGCTCTCAACTTCTGGACCTGGCAAGAGAGACGGTAGAGAAATCCGAGGATTTCCAAACTGTACCGGAAACCACCTCAGTTTGTGTGTTCATTCCCAACCCAGAACAGAAAACCTCTCCCTTCCCATGCATACGAATGGGAGAGTTATGTATTTGTTAACTTGCATGGTGCAAAATAGGCTGGATTCCTTAACGCGGCTGGTGGGGCGAGAAGCCCACCTGCTACTAGGCCCCCTTGGAATAACAGGGTTCTTGCTGTGGGGCAATGAGATTCCTCCCCCCCCCCTCAGCTGTTTCTAGGGATGCTGCATCTTCCTTCCCCATAATGGAGGCATCGTGGCATTAACTTGGATCAATCGTTTGCGGAGGTGTGCATACCCGTAGCTGAGTAAAACAACTACAACAGAAGAACAGAACGTGTGATCTAAGTTCCTCCCACTTTCGATGGCACTTTGCTGTGGCACATAGCATGAGAGGCTGTGCTGATCTCCGTACATCATGCCCTGACAGTAGCAACTACCCTGTACATTTGCAAAAAATTCCAGCCCCGTGGGCTTCAGGGTGAAAGACAGCCCAGTATCTGCAGACTGTCCCTCTTGATCGTGTCTGAAATCAGTGGGTGATCAGGTCTTTGGTTGGGAAATAGGCCTCACTGCTGCTTTTGCTATATACAGTTGGTCTTGTGCAAAGTGTTGCTTTTTTTAAAAAAAAAAAAGCCTGTAAAACACCCTGAAAGCCATCAAATAAAATAATTAATCATAGCATTTGAAATGCAGCTGCAAACAATGTAAAAATATCGTGTGGAAACAGACCAGGAAGAAAATGATCCAGGCGCTCCCTGTGGATACTCAGATCTGATATTTGATATTTTGGGTAGCAAGACAGAACAATGCAATTTATGGCACTCTTCAGTTACAGCAATTCAGAAGCTGCCAGTCGGAGCAATGAGATTCCTTGCTAGTCAAAGCCAATACTAAGCTGATGACTATACTCTCACTTTCTCTCTCGTTTTTTTCCCTGAGGTGCACACAATGATCTTAATTTTTTACTTCTCACATGAGGAAGCTTAATTCTATAACAGCCCCTGTGCTTAAATTAGAGTCGAAGAGGATTTGCATCAGGAAAATAATCCCTTTGTGATGGTCCTCTGAGAACTGTGATGTCAAACATTCACTGTGTATTTAAATATCTGATGAATGCTTACTGGATATTGCATACAATGTGTATTTGTCACCCAATGATACTTGATTTCAACAATACTTAATGTGCGATCTTGAGGGAAATGTTTCACCAAGCCCTCAGCAGCCTGACACCAGCTTGCTTGAAGGACCACCTTATCCCACTTGACCACTTTTTTGCAACTGCCACACACTGTTTGTTCTGCACTTGTAAAAACAGAATTGCCCCTTCAGAGTAGCAGCATCTTCTCTTTGGAGCTCCCTGCCCATTGATATGAGGCAGGTGCCTTCGTTGCACCCTTTTCTACAGCTATTAAAAGCTTCATTTCATTAAAAGCTACCCAGAAATGTAATTTTACTATGTGTATTTGTTTTTAAAACTGTTGCTTTTCATCAACATTTCAAGTATTTTATCGTCTCTATGTGTTTTTAAAGTTTGCTGATTTTATCTGTGTCATCTGAATGGCTGATATTGTTTTAAGTTAAACCACCTAGAGGCTGTTGTTGTTGTTAGGAGGTATATAAATCATGTTCAATAAAAATGTAAGAAATTAGTAGAACTGGTCCATTGCAGTGACCCAGCCAAACTCACCGCAAAGTTTGTGATCAGCGGCTGAGATGCATAAGTGAGCACTGAAGATGTTCCGACGAGCGTGTAACTTGGGCACACAGGCTGGACATACATGTCCGCTGAATAAGGACAGCTGACAGCTTCATGGGAGACGTAATCTGGGTAGGTGGTCCACTGGGTCAAAGGCTGCAGAGAGGCTGAAGAAGGTTGTGTTAACCACCCGGAATACAGTGACCCATCATCCATCACTGGCAGTGCAGAAGTGACAAAATCCGAATCTGTGCAGACTTGGCCTGTGAAGAGAGGAGAGTCTTGAAGGTAGGGAGAGGCAAATCTGTTAGTTTCAGCTTCTCATTTTTTCCAATCTTAAGTCATTTCCACCTTGGGTTGTTTTTTTTTTAAGGTCCTCTGAATTCATCAGCATTTTAGTGTAAACATACAGATTTTCCTATGCAATTTTGCCTAATAGACACTTTTTTTTTGCAAACTGTTTGTTTCCCACCGCATATATTTTGTACACTGTTTTTGTTAAAATATTCATTTTTAGAAACACGTTACTTGACTGGGAGATCTGCACAGCACAATGCGGAAAGGTGCAAATTTCAAAGGATGGTTGTGTTTCGGCTCACAGCTAGCTTTGGGAAAAGGCCAGTTAGGAAGGTTCGCTTCTAAATACGAACTGAATTGAATTTCTCCCCCAGCTGCACTTGAGAGTTAAGCTGTGAGAAGGTCAGAAATGAACCAGTGAGCAAAGAAGTGGAAACAAAAGCAAAAACTAGAATAGAATAGAATACTGAGACACTTACCAGTGGGAGAATAGGAAGGGACAGGCTGATGGGGGAAAAATACCTAAAGGAAAATAATAGTTTGACATCAGCTATTTAAGAAAATGAAATACCAGAGAAAATATTACTCAGAGGCCAACTAGGAAACTCATTTCAGTGTTATTTAAACTGCAATCAAACTTCAAGGCCAGCTAATGAGCTTTCAGGTCCAGCATATGGACAGGGGAATAGGGAGCTCTCTTAGGCCACCCATACACCTCACATTTAAAGCACTTCCCCCAAAGAATTCTGGTAGCTGTAGTTTGTTAAGGGTGCTGAGAGTTGTTAGAAAGCCATCTCTCCCCCCCCCCCCCATTCCCCAGAGCTCCTTGTGAAGAGGAGTGGATTATTAAACCACCCTGAGAATTGTAATCGCTGTTAACAAGACGCATCTCCTAGAATTCTTTGGGGGAAGCCATGGCTGTTCAAAGTGGTACCACGATGCTTTAAATGCAGGGCGTGAATGTGGCCTTGGTCATTCTGAAGAGCAGGGAATGACAACCTGGGAGAAGGCTTTCTCTGTGGCAGCACCTCTGTTGTGGAACTCCTTCCTGGCAGAGGTTTGTCTAGCATCTTTGTTGTATGGCTTACCGCAAATGCTGAAGATGCACCACTTTACCCTGGCCTTTGACGGTTAAGGTGTTGTGTTTTGTGGGACACACCTCATCAGTTTTGATTATTATTATTATTATTATTATTATTATTATTATTAATAATAATAATGGTTTTACTTGCTCTTGTAACTGTATTATATTGTGAGAACCCATCCCGGGAAACACTGGCCTGCAAGCGCTCCAATTGGAGAACAGCCTTTACCAAAGGTGTCACGGGCTTTGAAGACACTCGAACTCAGGACGCAAGGGAGAAACGTGCTAAGAGGAAGGCACACTTGGCAAATCCACACCATGATCAACTCCCACCCGTAAACCAATGTCCCCACTGTGGAAGGACGTGTGGATCCAGAATTGGCCTCCACAGTCACTTATGGACTCATCATTAAAACCATGTTTATGGAAGACAATCTTACTCGGCTACGAGTGATCGCCAAAGAAGATTATATTGTGA
This sequence comes from Lacerta agilis, assembly GCF_009819535.1. Lineage (NCBI taxonomy): Eukaryota > Metazoa > Chordata > Lepidosauria > Squamata > Lacertidae > Lacerta > Lacerta agilis. Next base: position 19,337,368 of record NC_046326.1, on the reverse strand, counting down.
GAACCCATCCCGGGTCCTGATGGCGAAGGGTGGGTAAGAAATCTTATGACCAAACCAAATAAAGCCTTTTGTTTGGAGAACGAAAGGGCAGAAGGAGTGGGGTGGGGATTCTGCAAGCCACGCTGCCCCACAACTGGCCGCCTTTCATTTCAGCTGTTGCAAGTGCCGCTTCTCCCGGCTCAGTTTTTAAATTCAGATTTTTGCCACGTGAGCTTTGTATAAAGCTCAATTTCAGGTCTGCTTAGCCTGCCAGCTCCGAGCATAAGACACCAAGCTTGGCGTAGGTGACATCATGATGGAAACCCATATGAATCAACAAGGAGATTCAGAGAGGAAGAGGATCTTGCCCACAAATTGTGGTTTTGCCCACAGCTCTTCTTACCGTCGTCGCTGTCCCAGCAGTGGCCACATTTGCATTCTGAACACTGCCACGCTTTCGCTTTAGGAGTTCCTTTACGGGCTCTTTGACACGGACGCCTTGATAGGGGCGGGTTGGGGGCGGGGGCTGCTCGGGTGCAGAACCTGGGAGGGGGAAATGATAATTATTTTTCTCTCTCAGTGCTTCAAATATTGGATGAGTGGAACACCTTCCACTTGTGCAATAGAATTTCCCCTTGCTCCCTTCCACACGCCCCCCTGCACCTACTTTGAAGCTGGATTAAATGTGCAGTGTAGACATACCCTGACCACCCCCCTCTCTTTTCTAGCGAATTAAAACAATTGCAGATCGTGAGGTCTGAGCCCATGGCTTGCTAAAGCCTCCTCTGAATAATCAACCCGGCAGTCAGCCAAGAAGCCACTCTGAAGCCTTGCGATAGCGTGAGTCACAAGGAAACACAACTCACTTCTGTATCTGAAACAGGTAAGCTTTATCACATGCAAAGTATTTGGCGGCGATGACTTGACACCGTATCAAAGCTTACGGGTGTAAGGAAATATTGATAAATCCATTGACGGCAACAATTTCCGTGGCGCAGGGCTTTGACTGCAATCAGTAGGCATACCTGAGCTGATAACCAGTGCTCCCTTCCCAACCAAGTTCTAACTAATCAAACAGGTAACAGTCCCATTCCTTTTCAGAGGAGTCCAGCTTCACCCTCTCTCATTAAAGCCGTATCAAAACATAAACAACTTGAATGGTTGGATGCAGGAAGCAAGCTGATTTATACAGATTCTGGCCCATCTAGTTCAATACTGCCCATACTGACTGGCAGCTGCTCTCCAGGGTTTCAAGCAGGGCTCTCTACCAGGTCTTCCTGGAGATGCCGGGGATGGAACCAGGAACCTTTTGCATGGAAAGCGGGGGCTCTACCACCAAGCCACAGACCCAGAGGGTAGTGAGCAGAAATGGGGAAACACAGATATGTGCCATTCAACATAAAAATGCTGCTAATTGCCTATGTGTGGGGTAGCCAACATAATGTCCTCCGGATATTATTGAAGTGAACTTCCAACACCCATCAGCCCCCATCTGCATGAGGGATGATGGAAGTTGTAGTCCAATGACACCTGGAAGCTGCCATGTTGGCTACCCTTTGTGCAGTGGTGCCCGAGGAGGAAGATCTAGGTGGTATCTATCCTTCCACTAATGAACAAATGAAGTAAAATTTTACTGAAAGGGCCCCGCTGACAGAAAAGAGAACTGGGCCAAAAGGAGATTTGCCTTTTAACAGAATATACGCAGCTTGCAGACTTAACATATAGAATAAGAGAATAAGAAGAACATACATTTAGAGAAGATTGGAAAATGTTTATTGAATATATGGGAAATTACTGTGTACAGCTGAAAACATTGGCAGCATTAAGATAAATTCAACAGTGTAAGTAAGTTTTGATGGATGTAGTAATGGAATACTGAACGGTATAGTTTTTGCAAAATATTCAGGGATTTTTGGTATGTAAAATGAACCATGGAAAGAGCAGAAGGGAAGTCCTTGATATCTTAAGGATGTGCTTTAAATTGTAAAACAGAAAATTTAATAAAAATTATATTAAAAAACAAACAAAAGGATCTTTGCCTGTAGCAGGTATAAGCAATATTTCTAATGGTAGCTAATTTTTAACAGAGGCCTCTACTGCCAGAGGTGGCAACTTGTTTATGAATTGTCCCCTTCAGAGAGTTCCACCCGGCACCTTCAGTCCTGAGGGGAGGGTATGTCACCCAGTGGTCAAGCACCGACTTTGCACACAGAAGGGCCTGGTTCAATCCATGGCCCCTCCAGTTTAATGGGCCTCAGGTACTAGGCAACAGGAGAGAGCTGGGATGGCTGGGGTTGATGGCTATGCTACAGAATATCTGGAGGGTACCAGGTTGCTGGCGGCTGATAGAAGGCAACATATGAGTTTAAGTTACTGGGTTAAGACCTTTCCACCTGCCAGTTGTATGGCGAGAGAGGCCAATTTAATAGGCTGTTTAACTTTAACTTTTTATTATAGTACCTTTATGCACCGTTTGCCACAAAAAAATCTGCCTACACTACAGCCCTTCAAATATCAATGGAGAACTAGTGAGCTGACCAGAGACAGAGACATCTTTCTGAGAAGTAATTGTGTGTGGTCTGAAACATGAGAATGGTCCCAGGATGGACCCACCCCCTTGCACTCCCATAATGGCGCCCCTGCTGGATAGTCCTGGCTTTACAGCAGGGCTGGAGAGCTATTTTCAGCCCAAAGACTCTATTCCCTCATGGGAAACCTTCCAAGGGGCTGCATGCCAGCTGTGGGTGTGGCCAGAGGCAACACTAGGCACAGCCAGAGCCACAGATCTGACTCTTAGCTTTGTACAATAGACTACTACCTGACAACTGGACAAGATCAGATGGTTTTACATTGAGCCACCCCACCCACCTGTCCATCTTCCATCCAGGCAAGCCAAAAGCATGACTACAGCCAGAGAACAGTTTCCAAACAGGCAAAGCACTCAAAGATAAGGAACAGGGCCAGGGAGAGTTGTAGCTTCAGGAGAAATGTGGAAAGCTGGCTGTAGACTGGGCAGCATCCTCAGGACCAGGCAGAAGTCTTTGGGGAGCACATTCAACCCCAAGGTCTGTAGTCTTCCAATTCCTGCTTTACAGCCCATTCGAGTTGAAAGCGGTGTTTCAAGTCATAACTTTGAATCTGGACCACCAGTAAAAGTTTTGCAAAACATTAATCTACCAATCTGCTACACACTGTTACCTTTCACCCCCATCTCGCCTCTGTTCTAAACGCAAGCACCAGGAAACCGCCTTGTCTTTGCCAGAGATTGTTCTGTAAATATTTCTACTGACCCACACATATTTTAAACATTTTGCAACTGACGACAAATACCTGGCTGGAGGAAATAAAACCATCTTCCAGTTTCAAAGCCATCCAGCGAAAAGCCTGTTAAGGCAATGTGGTTGGCTCACTAATCCTTGGACAAAAACTATATCCAATTAATATTATTTTATACAAGTCTGAAGATTCATCTGAGGTTTGGGCACAGTTTTACAAGGTGCTGCTGTGGTCTATCATCCAGTCCTTGATGGAGCTGCCCACGGGCTTGTGCCCAAGTCCATATTAACCCCATGCATTTCACTGCATCCGACTGTTGCTGGCCAATTCTGGACAGGTGGAGTTTTGATAAAGATATATTGTTTTAAGCTGTTTCTGTCCAGCAATGTGTTCATTGTAACCCACGCAAAGCTGGGGGGACTGGGAAGGCTAGCAACACAAGGAAATAACCAGTGCCTCCTCCCCACACCAATGAATGGAGTAAATAATTCAGGAGTAAACAAAGTGTGCATCCAGACAACCCACCAGAGATATATGAAGCCTTTGGACCAGCACTTACTCCACACCCCCAACAAAAACATAGGATAAGTATATATGACTCTACTTGCTCACCAATATTCCCTGTCACTTAACCCATCCCATGTCTTCTATTGACCATCAACTTCCCTGTGTCCCCCATTGATCCTCAGCTTTCCCGTGCCTCCCCACTGACCCTCTACTTTCCCACAGCCTCTCATCTCCCTCCCTCCTCTTCACACCTTTGTCAAAAATCACATTGTACAGTAAGCTCTTTAGGGCAAGAAACTATTGCTTTATCTTACGTTCTTCTGCAAAATGCGGTAAACATTGATGCCTGACTGCACAAATAGTGTGATCTTCTGATAGATAAACAGACAAGCACTGCCAGAGAATGAATGAATCACACTCTTGCACGCCACAAAACAGAAGCTTGGCTGGCAGGTAGGAGAGGCCTGATTCTTAGTTCCTGCGGTCACCATTCGTGACTAGAATTCATTTATATGGGGAAGACTAAAGTCTGGCCAGGGCAAATTGTGTCCCACACCCCTGTCATTGACAGGCTCCCATAACAGGGATCCTTGGGGAGGCTGTACACCCAGGAAACCATGAAAAACAGAAGCCCCATCTCTACAAAACACTTCAACTATCAAAATTACAGGCAGTTTGTTAAGTCTGTGATGACAACTTTAGGAACTGGGTCCCAACACCAGAAAAAAAAAATTGAGACAGAGAGGAAGGGGTTGTATTCATATTAGTGCTGAGTAACACATCTCATCAGCACAAGGATTTCCACTTGTGCAATGGGACTTCCCCACTCTCCTCCCCCAACCCCATAAATCTGCTGCAGGGATTCCTCCAATTCTCCAGAGCAGATCTGGGGACAGTGCAGGGCACATGGCAGGAAGTCCCATTGCACAAGTGGAGATTCTTGCACTAATGGGATGCATTAGTTGCATACGAACCATAGTCCCCCAAAATATGGAAAAACAACAACAGACAAAGTCACATAAAAAAACACCCTGGTGAAATTGGTATAAAATAAATTTATTAATTGATGAAACAAGACTGCATGTAAAATGAAAATATATGCACATATGTGGTAGCTACTGTTGGGAAACAATTACAACAATTTCTCCAAACACAGCAAATGATCTCCTGGGTTACACCTCTTTTCATGCTCCATCAGAACAAGTAAAGAGCTTCTCACAGATGGCCGCTGAAGACCACTCCCTCAGAATGTCTGGTTGATCTTTTCAAAACTATGTTGCTCTTTGTGCTTTTCAAAACTAAATTCATCTAAGCCAGGGGTCAGAAAACTTTTTCAGCAGGGGGCCGGTCCACTGTCCCTCAGACCTTGTGGGGGGGCCAGACTTTATTTTGAAGAAGAAGAAGAAAAATTCCTATGCCCCACAAATAACCCAGAGATGCATTTTAAATAAACACACACATTCTACTCATGTAAAAACACCAGGCAGGCTCCACAAATAACCCAGAGATGCATTTTAAATAAAAGGACACATTCTACTCATGTAAAAACACACTGATTCCCAGACCGTCCACAGGCTGGATTTAGAAGGCGATTGGGCCGGATCTGGCCCCCAGGCCTTACGTGTGCCTACCCATGATCTAAGCTAAGCTCTTCTTCAATAACTTCATAGATGGAGTTACAGGTAGGTAGCCGTGTTGGTCTGCCATAGTCAAAACAAAATAAATAAAAAATAAAAAAATTCCTTCCAGTAGCACCTTAGAGACCAACTAAATTGGTATGAAAGCTCATACCAAGAACAAACTTAGTTGGTCTCTAAGGTGCTACTGGAAGGATTTTTTTATTTTTTGTTTTGTTTTTTCATAGATGGAGCTACTAACAATGGATGTATTGTTCTCCAAAACTGTAGTTTGTGGGGACTTGGGGGAGAGAGTGACAGCCTATATCGTCTCCTTAGGGAAAGATGAAAATCAGTGAACAACCACATGCCCAATTATTGACTAGAATGTCGTCACAGAAAATGGCTTATGTAAGCAAGAAAGGGTAGACACAGATAAAGAGCAAGAAACAAAAGCAGAACTCAGGATTTTAAAAAAGACAGAAATAAAAACAGGGGGTTGTGTTTTGCTGAAAAAGGAAAGAAGAAATAAGTTGGAAGATTACTGGGAGAAAGGTATTTAAAATGTTGTTAAGGCAACGTTTGAAAACTCGCCAGTGTTTGTAATGACAAATGTTTCTGGGGAAATGAGCAAGACAGGACACCGAAACATACTAAAGCTGCTGGTGGTGAGAAGGAAGAGAGAGGAGGAAACTGAGAACCAAAAAAGCTCCTCAGATGATGATGTTGCAAAGAATGTGGCAGAGTTCAGCGCAGATAACGAAAAAGAATAAAGAACCAGGAAATTCTCAAAGGTGGTGGAAAATGCTGCCCAGATGTATGGATGGTGGTGTTTGAACTGGTTGGAGAAAGACTGAACATGCACCACAGGAAGATGTGTGAGATCAGTTTCAGAAGCTATTATAAGATGCACAGGTTGGGAAGCAGAGATCCTCAGCAACCTCACAAGCATTTTTTTTTTTTTTACTCAGTACCAATTTCATGGGCACATAAAATTTCCCAAAGATAGAACAAAGCAATGACACCACAAAGGTGGATATAGGCATGTTGGAATGTCAGTAATTCAGGGGCACTGCGGAAAGGGGAAATACACTTGCAGGAAATGTTGGCAGACTAAGGAATTTGGAGTTTCTGGGAGAGGGCAACATGGAACCATAAATAAGACATTTGTGGGGAACTATAAGTAAGAGGTGAGAATGTTCTTACTCAGGGAAGTATCTGAGAACGTACTAAGGAGGGGGGAAAAAGAGAGAATGTACTAAGGAAATCTGGGAGCGTAACATGATAGATAATGTATCTATTCAACTTGTTTTGCTATGTTGTTTAATGCTCTTTTGCTTCAGTATGTTTCATAAGGCCAGTTGTTTGGGGAAACAGGGAAGAAATTGAATTGTAACAAGTGAGGTTGAGGGTAGGGATGCAGGAGAAGTTCAATTCAGTTTGCATTTAAAGGCAAATCTAATTCTCACAATATAGAAACGGAAACACCCACCTTTTGAAATTTGCACTGCTCTGAATTTTGCAATGCAGTTATTCAGCCAAGTGATTTGTACACAAATGATTATATTAAACAGTGCACAAGATGTATATATTAACAGAAATAACATACAAACATGCATTATCTTAGGGGAAAACTACCCGGTAAGTATTAAGGAAAATATACTTTCAAGAAATCGTGAATTAGGCAAAAACGAATACAAAAAATGTGTATATTAGGAGAAATTAGCGCTAACATACTGGATAATTTTCATGAGGATTTTGCTTAAAACAAACCAACCACAAACTGCTGCAGAAATGTGGAAAAGCTGGATTTTAAATTGGAAAAATGAGAGAAGCAAAGCTGACAAATCCTTCCACCCCTGCTCACAATAGTTTCACACATGAGCCCATAGGTCCCAAAACATGGGTGACCCATGTCTTGGCATTTCACAGATAAATAAAAAGGTTTCTATTAAAACAGCATGGCTGTTATGGCAGTGCGTAAGCTACTTCCTCTCTGTCTGGTGCTCTAGCCCACCAAATAATTTTTGAAATCAATGCTTGCACTCTCACCACTCTGCAATCCAAGCATTCTCACAACTGGATATCACAAATTGTCCAACACCTTTATCACAAATAATTTCCTCTGCCTATTCTCTCTCTGCCTCTCTATTTCGCTTCTGTCTCTGTATATGTAAAACATGTTGCCACAATCTTGTGAAATAGTGATCTGTGCTTCTCTCTGGCCAGCTGCCTTTCCCCAGCCTGCAGATATGTGAAGCAGAAATTCTAAAAGGTATTCTCTTACGGAGTCCTGTTGATCACAGATGGCGTCTGTACCTTTCACCTTGCAGAAATGGGCCAGAAGCATTTATCTTCACTTAACAGCACTTGCTCATCATCACACAGTCTCCCGCCACAGGCCCCCCCCCATTCTTCGTTTATCTTTCTGGAGCCACTGTATGAGGCAATAGCCTCTTCTGTTAAAGAATTCGTGTCTGCCACCATCTCCAGAGAATTATGTAAGTTCACAGTTGACATTGACAGAATCACCTGCAAATTGTGCATTTATCTCTGAACCGTCTTTGGAACATCGGGGAGTAGCATGGGATGTAGGGATGGGTGGGGGATATGATTCAGACCACATTTAAAAGTGAATCTATCTAATTTGTACTTTCTGGAACATGAGACCAAGACACAGCCATCCTTCAAAAACCCCTCTTCTCTTAATTTTTCAGTGCAGTTTTTCAGCCAAGCACAATAGTGCATATGCTAGGGTACAGTATGCATGCAACTGCATATATTGGTGAAAATAACATACAAAATGCATTCTGTTAGGAAGGAATTGCCTTGCAAAAAATGTGGATATTAAGCAGAACTGCATGCAAGCATTAATATTAGGAGAAATTCACACACATATGTTGGCGAATGTTCATGAGGACTTAGAAGAAAGTGCAAGCTTATGTTTTTTTGGGGGGGGAATGGGGAGAAGCAAAAACTGACAAATTTGGCCAGGAAAAAGATTCATCTCTCCAGAAAAGAATACTGCTTTGTAGGGGAGGGGGTTATATTTTGGGGAAACGTATCCTTTCCCCCATTTATCATAAACACCATTTAACCAAACTTTTGTGTAGTCGGCTCTTCCCAGATGGCATACTGGGAGTGTAGCTTTCCACCTGGCACAGACTCAATGGACCCCTTATGTCTTACTTAGCCTACAAGTGCAATTGCAGAGTGGGGATGCCTTTAAATCTTACAAGGAAAATCAGCATGTCTTAGAGGACTTGGGATTATGACAACCTTAAGAACAGGCTGCACAGGCTACAGCTAAACAGACAAGGGAAATTTATGCCAAGCAGATTGATGGCACAGCCAGAGGACATTCTCTCTCTCTCTCTGTCTCCCTCTCTCTGTGCAAAACCTTGGCTCCTGAAGCAACTGGGATGCAACTCCTCCCAGCTCTCTTGGCTTCCTCCGCCACAGAAACATGCTTATCGCCATTCTCTGTGTTGCACCAAGCACCACAGCAGTCATAGGAGTGATAGACAGTCAGGAGGAACCTTGCTTTGGGAGGTTCAAATTGGTGTGAGGTCTTTCTCCTCCCTGCTCTGCATCTTGTCAGGGGCCGATTCTTATCATGAGATAAGAAATGTTGGCGCATGCCTTCCAGAACTGAGGAAGGGAGCATGTATTATTATTATTAGTAGTAGTAGTAGTTTTTTTTTCTTTAAAGAGAAGTGATTTAAACACAAGCCAGATTTCATTCCTCATCTCCAGTGCATTCACGGTCTCACCTGCCGACAAGCTTCAAGGGCAATTAATGGTTGGTTATCTAGGAAAGATAACGTGCCCAGTAATTTTAATGTCCACAATTGTCAGAAGTCTTCATAAACACGCCTGCCTGGTTTTAACCTGTTATTTCATGTCTCTCTCCCTGGGACTGATGCTGAAAACTGATTGCAAATATGACCTCTGACTCTGGCCTGGCCTGGTCTATCCTTGCGACAGAATGAGGTGGTGTTAGTTGTCAGAATGGCTCTGCCTGCTTGAGAATGTATTCAGAAATGTGATAGCATCCAAAATGCATATGCAAAGAATTGATTGCAAGAGCTGTAGATCTCTATGACATCAAACACACTGTGGCAGTTATTTTCAGTTGGTACAGTTATGGCAGTTAATAGAACAGTCTTAACAGTTGTGCTGTGCTGCTTCCATCTGCCTCAGAGTTAGTTTGCAACAGTTTAATCCAGGCATAGGCAAACTCCGGCCCTCCAGATGTTTGGGACTAAAATTCCCACCACCCCTAGCTAACAGGACCAGTGGTCAGGGATGATGGGAGTTGTAGTCCCAAGCATCTGGAGGGCTGCAGTTTGCCTATGCCTGGTAATTTATGTAAGACGTATTAGCATTTTAAGAAACATCCACCTGCATTGTATATATTTTATCTGCCACTGAAAGTACAGTAAGCAAAAGCTATATGTTATTTAAACTTTAGAAGAGAGTGTCTTGTGTAGTTTTTATAAGATGAAAAAAAGAGAACTAATTAAAGAGTCAAACAACCCATACTCTGCAAATGGGAACTAGAATATAATTCCCACCATTCTACTTAAAAATAATAAAAACTTTACTTAAACCTAGGAAACAGCTATCCTACCAGGTCAGAACATTGGTCTATCCAACCCAGTATTGGACTTCCCAGTTGGCAGTTTCTTTCTGGGCTCTGAGACACAGCGAGATCCACCTGATCCCTTTAACTATAAACACCAAGGACTGAATTTGGGATCCCCTGTGTGCAAATTACACACCCTGACACTGAGCTATGGCCCCTCCCCTGTTGTTCACCTTTACTTATTTCCTTACATTTGTATTGTGTTTTTCTTCTCTCATGGGAAACAAGGCAGCAGACATGTGGTTCTGTCAGGGACTGGGCAGAGGAGGAATGCTGAAGACTGCTTCTCCAGTCTCACCCTTCCAGAGAAGAAGAAGACAGTTCAGAATTACAACAGGGGTTTGAGGGAGATCACAGCTCAGTGGCAGATGAGGGGGAAAGCTTGGAAATAATGGGAGAGGAGGAGGAGGCAGAGCCGGAGCCAGCTGGCTGACATGTTATCACTATTTTATTTTATTTTGGTAATTGTTGTTGTTCAGTCGTTCAGTCGTGTCCAACTCTTCGTGACCCCATGGACCAGAGCACGCCAGGCACGCCTATCCTTCACTGCCTCTCGCAGTTTGGCCAAACTCCTGTTAGTAGCTTCCAGAACACTGTCCAACCATCTCATCCTCTGTCATCCCCTTCTCCTTGTGCCCTCCATCTTTCCCAACATCAGGGTCTTTTCTAGGGAATATACATATTATTTTGGTAATAATACGTATTAAATTTTCCATTTTAACAATCCAATAAAAACCACATTAAAAACATTCCAAACTGTAAAATAATCAAACAATCCAAATTTATTGCCAAATTATAAGTCTTTGGTTGTCTTCCCATGCTCTGAGGTCAAGGGGATGAGGCCGACATGTTAGCACTAGAAAGCATTCCAGACCCACCAGCTCCCAGAACCCGGCGAGCCTTAAAAGTAGGAGAGCAAAGGGCTCAGAGACAGATGGCCCTAAGTGGCAACCGTAGAGGGGAGGGTGCTGTTGAAAAGGAGAAGTGGAAGAAAAAGTGGGGTGGAGATTACTCGGGACAACACCATTATTCCAAGAGGCTGCATTCCCAAGCCTCTCTCTGTAAGTACTGAATAAATAAAGGCAGCTGCCTCCTGTACCTTCTTCAGACCAGCCTTCTCCAACCTGGTGCCCTCCAGGATATTGTTGGTCTCCAGCTCCCATCAGATGCCCCCAGCTGGAATGGCCAATGCTTAGAGGATGGTGGGAATTGTAGTCCAGCAACATCTCATGGGCATGACGTTGAAGGAAGCGGCTATTTCAGACCTTGGATAAACTTCAGAGCCACCCAAGGTTTCTTCAAAAGCCACAGCGAAAGGCAACGTTAACCAAGGAGAAATGTCCAAGGGCCCCGAGAGTTTGCTGAGGGATTTTGAAAGGGTTTATTGGCAACAGCCCGTCACGGATATTCAGATCACAAAGGAGCTGAGCCCTCTTTTGAGAGCCAGCCAAGCTTCACTCACACTACCTCTCCAAGTTAGTTGGAAAGGACTTTTTTTAGATGAGTCACTAGGACTGCCCACTGAGCCAACTTTCCACTGAAAAGAGTTTGTCATCCTGCAAGGGTTTGCATGGCTGACTGGTTGCCTTTCAACCCCCAAAGTGCACACTTTCCGCCAGGCCTTTCCCCACCCCCTCCGACACTCTGGCAGGTGAGAAATCTATCAATTCAGAGGCGCAAACCAGAACACACAACTGTTCCCCCCCCACTTGCATTTCTGGTATAATCACAAACACACACACACATTAAAATAATAAGCTCTCGAGGAGATACAATGGAAATCCTTTTCTGTTTGCAGAAGCTTGGAAAGCAAACATTCACAAACCCCAAGGAGCATAATTGTTATGATTCAGAAAGTGTTTCCTTCTCAAGGCAGTTGGGGATCTTGGCTTGTATCTCAAAAAATGAATTACACAAAATATTTTCTCACACTTTGGCACACACTGTGCACATAATTTTTTTAAAAAAGAAAAGAAGCCATTCTAAACTTTGTACTCATGCAGGCGTGATTCCTTGTGTACTACAATAATGTACACTGTGCATACACCAGGACAGCAGGGTCTTTCTTGAATAGCACCCACAGGCACACTCACATTACAGACCACCATCTCCTCTTCCCAGAGAACCATAGGAACTTAAGAGCCCTGGTGGATCAGGCCAACGGCTCATCTAGTTAAGCATCCTATTCTCACAATGGACAACAAGATACCTATGGAATGCCTATGGAAAGCAGGACCCTGGGAATTGTAGGTCTGTGGAAAACACCTCACCAAACTACAGCTCCCAGGATGCCCTGTGGGAAGCCAAACTGCTTGAAGTGGTATAAAACCACTGTGCATTTGCAATTTAGATTAAATCTTAGCCTAGGCAGTGATTGTGCCATGCCCTCTGTACAGTCAAAGAGGAAGTATCAGAAGGCGAAATCGTTTGCATGTGTGATTTGAGGCCAGAGCACAGACAACCCTGCGGCGTGGTAAACGGAAGCCCCTTAAGCATTCGACAAGCACAGAAGCAAAACTGAGGCCCTGGACTTTAGACAATCATGTATATCCTTTCAGTTGTGACGCACAGTTCACACTTATTCTGCCTTCTCTCACCGCCATTCCAGCTTGCTTCTACGTTCTTCCCTTAAAACTCACTTAAATCAGAGCACCGTCATGACTACAGGAATAAAACAGAGTTTGCGCCTGCCGCCCCGACGCTGAGCACATTTACTCCGGAATAAGCGGCAGTTTGCTGTAGAAAATGGTGTTTCAAAAGTAATAAAAGGAGCACCTGTCACCAAACCTGAGTTTCAGGTGAAGCATCCTTTTGCAGTCAGGCTCATTTACATGCAGGGGGGGGGTCCCAATATATCTGGGTGCAAGACGTCAAGGACAAAAATGGTGTCTTCCTCCCATGGTGCATTCAGAAGCAAATTGGACCAGCAGCTGAATCTTACATCAGCAGGGGCAGTGGGACAATGCAGCTCCTCCAGACTTCCTTTGGTGTTGTGTTTCTAGCCAACGGTTGGCACTTTAAAGCTCCTTGTCCTCTTTTTTTAAAAACTTTCCACAAAAACTCACTCTTTGCCACTGAATCAGACCAAACCCAAATTGCTGTTTGTTCCGATTCAGAATGGGTTTTCATAGGGGAAATGCCAGGAGGAAGCAAATTGCTTCATAGTACAGACTTGTGCCTAGGAAGCATGGGGCAAAAACTAAGTGTGGATGGGCCCAATGTCTTCCTGCTGAGAGCAGCAGGCTCGTTGAGGGGTGTGCAGAGCATGTGCCGGCCATGTGGCCCATATGGCTCTGTCCTCCTCCAGCATCTCACTGTCATTTCCCATTTCCCAGAACCAGCTGCTTGAGGAAGAAGAAGAAGAAGAAGAAGAAGAGTTTGGATTTGATATCCCGCTTTTTACTACCCGAAGGAGTCTCAAAGCGGCTAACATTCTCCTTTCCCTTCCTCCCCCACAACAAACACTCTGTGAGGTGAGTGGGGCTGAGAGACTTCAGAGAAGTGTGACTAGCCCAAGGTCACCCAGCAGCTGCATGTGGAGGAGTGCAGACACGAACCCGGTTCCCCAGATTACGAGTCTGCCGCTCTTAACCACTACACCAAACTGGCTCTACACCAAACAGGAAGCTTTCTCAGTCTGGCTAATGGTAGGACTGGCCCTATTTATATGCACTTAGGGTGGGGAGAATGAGCCTGATTGAATGTGGGCTTCATGTTGATCTTGGGAAGGAGGATAAGGACAGGGACTTGGCACCAGGAACAAGAAAGTAAAAGAGGCAAGCAGGCTGGGATCAAGAGGACCACAGGATGGAAAGAAACTGGGAGCCAGAAGAAACCGGGTCTAGGAATCAAGACGTTCAGCTGGACCATACTTGCTAGAAGGAAGTGCAAGAGGAAGCAATGAGTATGGGGGGGGGGCAAAAAGGGGAATATCTGGTAGACATGAATGCAAGGAGGAAACCTATAAAGCTGGCAGTGTGAGGAAGAAGCTGTTGAGCTGCTCTGTCTTCCTTCCTCTTGGAGGGACTAACTGGAAGCCGGAGCTGATCAGACAAGATCACAGCTGGGACTATTTTGGGTAGGTAATCTCAGTGCGGGTGGCTGGGTTGAGGAGGTGCAGGAGGACATTTGGAGGCAGAAAGCCTCTGCTTTGAAGTGCTATTTTAGATGGTTTTGGGTGTGGGAGGGAAACGGTAATATATTTCATATTAGCAAGGGGAAAAAATAACTAATTGCCAATCTACATGGCAGGTTATTTACCCATCGAACCCAGTATTGTCTACTCTAACTGGTAGCAGCTTTCTGGGGTCTTAGGCACGGGATCTTTCCAATTCCCTGTTAAGTTCATCTTCTCTCAGCTTTCCAGTTTTCCAGTCTTCAGTCACACCCACAGCACACTTTTAAAGTGCTCCCTTGAATCCTGGGAACTAGAGTTTACCCCACCACAGGGCTATAATTGCCAGCACTTTTAACAAACTACAGTTTCCGGAATTTTTTTTTTTTGGGGGGGGGGAAGCAATATGTTTTTAATGAACTTATGGTGTGGATGAAGCCACCTTCTTCGCATGTCTGCATTGGGTTTGTGGTTTATTTATTTTTTTAATTTGTAAGCATTTTAATACACACATCTTCATATGTAACGTTACCTACTTGAAACATTTTTTGCTAGCCGTTTCTCTAATATGCGTTCTGCGTGCTATATTTTCACTAATTAAATGCATTAATAAGCACACTTTTCTCTGGTATATGCATTTTTGTACACATTACTTGGCTGCAGAACTGCGGTGCAAATTTTGGAGAAGCGTGAATTTCAAAGAATGACTGCTTTTCTTCACCTAGTCTTCCAGAAAGTGTGCGTTAGGCATGCGTGCATTAAAATGTGAACCAAACCTAATTTGCTCCCCCATGTCTACCTGCTACCCCTAACCCTTTTAACTTGAGATGCCAGGGGTGTGATGCAGGGCCTTCGACACCTAAAGTGTGTCACTGAAAGATAGGCCATTCGCATCAAGGAGGGCCCTGCCAAGCAGAATTGCCAGGGATCAAACCAAGGGGCTTTCAGATTTCTGGTCTAACGCTCTCCCAGCTGAGCTACTTTGGCTCCTGTGTTCACAAGGACGTTGCCACATCAATGCCCTCTCCACACCTTCCTGTGCCATCAGGGTAAGACTTGGGGGGGGCAGACATTCAGAGCCCTACTCAGCATAATGAGCAGAGATGAGGGGCCCAAATGCAGTATGATGAGCTCTGCCACCTGTTGAACTAGGTGAATTAATATTACACATTACCATCGAGATCGAGATCGAGAGAGAGAGAGAGAGAGAGAGAGATGCCACACAAAAACTCTTCAGCCTAGGTCTCTGCAGTCCCAGAGAATGCCTTTGAATCTAGTAAACGCCGTATTTTTCGTCTATAGGACGCCCCCATGTATAAGATGCCCCCCTATTTTGGGGGACTCAGATTTAAGAAAATGGGGGGAAGATGTATCCATGTATAAGACACCCCCTAATTTTTGACATTTTTTTTTTAGGGGGGAAACTTAGTCTTATGTAAGGGAAAATACAGTATATGCTTCCTACGACTTCATGCTCTATGATTCTCCTGAGTTGGTGGGAAAGTGGGGACACAAGAAGAGCCAGGTGCATCCTGGGACTTGAAATCAACAGCCCTCTTCCATTGCTTGCCTCCCCCCCCGGCAACCAGTAGTAAGTGGCGCAGGCTGCCCCTGAACATGGAGGTTCTACTTTGCCACCATCGTGAATTTGCATGGACAGTAATATGGGAGCCACACACCCGCCCCCCTCCCGCCCCCAAGTAGCTATGCTGCCATGTTTGTCCCTGCAGCCCTCAGAATCTCAAGAGGAGCGCCAAAAAAATGACACTACCTTGGAAGGGGTCCTGAAGAGGGATCTCTCTGTGACCTCAAGAGTACCTTTTTCCTCCTTGGCTGCTGTGCAGCTGTGTCAAGAGGTAGCTCCCCTGTGGGAATGCCTTCTGCTTCCTACTGCGGTTGTCAACTCTGTGCTGGGTCAACACGCAGAAGACAACCCTTGTTTTATTGACTGTCAATTGCTCCCATCGCCCTGTCAGTGAGCTCGTGGCCTCAATTTGACGCTGTGTGTATCACCCAGAACACCACGATCCCCCAACAGTGTCAATTATCCAGCAACACTCTCCCACCCACCCTTGGTGCATGTTGAGGCCTGTTTGTTGGAGAGACTCCTGCAGGCTCCCTTCTGAAACTGACACGGGTCTAGCTTTTTCCCAGGGTGGCATTTGATTTTCTGGAGCAAAGCTGTCACTTAAAGCTGGCAAGGAATGGATCCAACCCCCCCATCTCTGGTCACATCTGGGTCAGGATGTTTCAATAAACATTTAACCCTGTGCAAAGATATTAAGCAAACACCGGGCTGGGAGTGTTTACTCAGTGATCAAAAGCCCTTGAGCAAAAGTAGAGCTGGTTATAGCGCTGGAGAATTCTGAGTATATGGCTGACAGAGCATGCGGAAAAGCGTTTTGCACGGGCCTTACTGATGCATATGGCAGAAGACAAAACTCCCACCAATAAAAAACAGTAGTGGCCTATGCCCAGTGCTTAGCTCCGAGTGCTGGAATGGTTAGGTTGCAACAACTGGAAAGGCTGCAGACTCCTGGATACTGAGGAGTCCAGCCATGATGGTGCTTGGATAGAGGGAATGATAGCTCTGTCAGATTTATGTATAAGCCAAACAAGCTATAGCTTAGGGCCCCACTCTCTTGCCCCCCCCCCAAAAAAATTAAAGGGAAAAAACCTGGATGTACATTTCCAAAATATAAGATAAAAAACAAATAAAATAAAACCTACATACAGCAACAGTGTTTTGCGTTGTGTAGATTCCTTATATTAGGGAAAATTGATTTGCAAAACTCTACATGGTAGGCAATATTGCAGAAGCCGAAATTGCCAGATTTCCAAATCCTTAGCTGAATTTTACATTCCAAGGGAGGGAAATCTATTAAGAACCCTGCTGATGTTGTTGGCAGTCAAGCAGATGGCTTATGAAGCCTCAATGAACTTCATTCCCCCCCCCACTTTTCCCAAGGTGGCTTCGCCTGAACGGAGGCGCACATGATGGAACACATCACACATGACGGTTTCATCTTTCGGTCTCACTTCTCAAGAACTCTCGGAGCTGGGTTCCTAACTCCCACCTCGCCTGCTGCAGAATCAGTGAAGCAAAAACATTTGACACCCACCTTTTCGTTTCAACTGGCTTTGCTCGGGATATCCAAATATTTGGTGTCCTGAATTTCTGAGAGGACTCATTTGCACAGTGGCGGTTTAAGATCCATGCGCTAAATGGATCCGTGGTCCTGCATCCTTTCCCCAGCAGTCACCAACAAGATGCTTCTGGGAAAGCCCCAAACCAGGGTGTGAAGGACAGAGTCCCTCCTCCTGCTGTTTGTCCCCGGCACCTGGTACTCAGAGGGATGCAGCCTATTTTGTGTCCTTTGATAGGACCATTTACTCCTTGAATTTGTTTAATGCTTTTCGAAATCTCCCTAAGCCAGTGGCCATCTTGTGGCAGCATATTCCATAAATGAATTGTTGGTGGTCCATTGGGCATTTCCACAAATGCCCAAAATGAGAAAGCACTTCAAAGTGTGTGTTGGCTCACAGCCAGAATGTGGCTGCATAAAAGTCCATTAAAAAAAAAAAAGCATTCGCAGTAATGGCGAACCAAACGGAGTAGCAGCCTCCAGTTCCAATTGGGATAGAGGAGAAATTCAGATAGCCTAATTCACACTTTTCAAAACAACGCACGGACCAAAACACCACTATCCTTTGAAATCCACACTTCTCCGAATTTTGCAGCGAAGTTCTCCAGCTAAACAAGGCATACAGAAACGCATGCATTTGTATAAGACAGGGTTGCCATACATCTGGAATTTTTGTGACATAGCCGGGATTCGGCCGTCGGAAACGGTGTCCAGGGGGAAATCGCTGAAATGTCTCGGAAAATTCAGATGTATGGCAACCCATGTCAGAAGTGTAGATTTTGGCGAATTTCCTTAAAAATAGCTCAAAAACTTATTTCTTTCTTCCTTTCTTTTTTTTTAGATTTTGCCATAAAAAGCTAAATAACTTTTGTGTCTGGATTTTCACTTTTAGAAATATGACATCCCTGGTATAAGACGTGCCTATAAAGGCATATATTAGTGAAAATAACAAAAGTAACATTTATTAAAGGGGAATTGCATACAAACATGCGTTTATTAGGCAAAATGTGCACTTAAATGTGCAGTTAAAGTTCATGAGAACTTTAAAAATAAAGAAACAGAATAAACGAACAGAATTGAGGAGAACTGTGCTTAAGATTTGGAAAAGTAAGAAACAGAGAGAACCAAAGCTGTCAGCTTCATCTATCCCTGTTAATGGATGTACATACTGTAGTTTTACCTGCTTTTTCTGATTTGTCAGCCACTTTGAATCTATGCTATATAGAAAAGAAGGAGTGAAAGAAATAACGGTGGTTGAACTGGAGTACCCTGTAGTTACTCTGTGCCAACAGGCATTCTGCACATGCTCAAATGCAATAGCCCAACAGCAGCTGCCAGTGGCCTGATTGATGCCATTCCCCTTAACTCTTTGCTGATTATCTGACATTTTTTGAAGGCAGATGCAAAAGATAAGATTCACTTTCTAAAATGGAAATTGTTTGGTTGGCAACCACTGTTGCCATTAAAAAAGGAAAAGCGATCGTGAATCATTCAGTGACATTTGATTCATGGTGACTAATCTGACAAAAGCATTGGAAATATTCTCTCTGCATTATACATGCTGGAAATTTGCTTGCCCCGCGTAAAGTAAATCAACTCGCTAAAAAAGGTGAGTTAAAAAAGGGACGTGACGGAGGTAAATGATACTACGCATTGTCTACTCTAGAGCAAGGGTGGCTAACTCCCAATAGACTACGATCTACTCACAGAGTTAAAAACTGGCAGTGATCTATTCCCTTTTGGGGGGTAAGTTGTTAAGCTTTTTTTTAGGGAGGAGGAAGGCCCCGTTTCTTGGGGTTCAGGTCATAGTTGTTAAGCTTTTTTTGGGAGGAGGAAAGCCCCATTTTTTAGGAGGGCAGGGCAAAATAGTTGAGCCTTTTTTTAGAGGTGCCAAAGTTGTTGAGTTTCTTTGGGACGAGCCAGTGATCTACCACAGACATCCAGTGATCTACCGGTAAATCACAATCTACCTGTCGGACATGCCTGGTCTAGAGAAAGCGGACAGTCTTTATCCCTCTCTTAAAGAAGCTGAATGTTGGAAGGTTCAGGACAGACCAGATCAGGTGCTATTTCACATAGTGCATAGTTAACCTATGACACTTGCTCCCACTACCTGCAGTTACAGCCACCAACTTGGATGGCTTTGAAAGAGGGTTGCATAAACTCCTGGTGGAGAAGGATACTCCTGACTACTAACCTGCTGTCTATGCTCTGCTTCCACTGTCAGAGGCAACCTGTCTCTGAATAGCGGTTGGTGGGATTCACAGGTGGGGAGTGTTGCTGTTGCACTCAGGTCCTGCTTTTAGGGCTTCACAATTGACTTCTCTGAGAACAACATGCTGGACTAGAGGGGCCTTTGATCTGATCCAACAGGACTCTTCTCAGATCATTACGTTCTTGTTAAGGACATAAATCTGATATCAGGAATCACAAGACAGAGAAACCAGTAGGAGAACACTTCAATCTCCCAGGACATTCTATAAAAGATTTCAAAGTAGCTGTCTTAATACAAAGAAATTTCAGAAATAGACTGGAAAGAGAAGTGGCTGAATTGCAACTTATCACCAAACTTAAAACCATGGAGAAACCTGGTCTGAACAAAGACACTGGATTCTTATCTCATTATACATGACAAAGCTATCCCAAGCTATCACACCCCTTGCCTTTCCCTGCAAGACTAATTACAGCCGTTAAGAGTTGTCAACAGGTTTTCCACACCCATCAACTGATCACCCATTCCCACCACCCTTCTGAGTAATACCCCTCCCCACTCCCTCACTATATTTAAGGATCTGATGACTTCTGTTTCAGTGTATCTGAAGAAGTGTGCATGCACACGAAAGCTCATACCAAGAACAAACTTAGTTGGTCTCTAAGGTGCTACTGGAAAGAATTTTTTATTTTGTTTTCATTACGTTCTTAACATTCTTTCGTCCTCCATCTCTGTAAAACGGTGCTTTAACTTCACCGCTATCCTTGGAAGCCTTAGGCAACTTATTTATTCTTGGCCTCAGTTCCTCATATGAGAAATGGGAACCCTCTGTACACTCCTAATGGCAAGCTTGCTCGGCTGCGTGCAGACAACATGATGTTAAGGCATTTCCTGGGATTCCATGTATCTTGGTTTTTGGAGAATAACAGTGTTGTCCTTTACTGCAGGGGTTGACAGCTTCAGGCTTGCAAGACCTGCCGTATTTACGCAAATCTAATGCGCCAACGAATCTAATGTGCACCCTAATTTCCGCGACGTAATTTGGCCCAAAAAGGTGTGCATTACATTCAAGTAAATATGGCACATTGTTTCTCAGTAGAACTCCAGGACTCAATAATCAGAGTCAGGTGGAGTTGGGTCAATTATCTATTGCTCCTCACAGATGCAAATCGCTATCTAAGTTATGATTGATCAGAGATCCTGACACAAAATTCTCTGATCGGTAGTAAAGCAGCACAAAGACCTGATCAAAGGCAGGCAGTAAATACTCATATTATACAGGTGAGGATCACTGAGGCTAAGAGGAAAGAGGTTTGCACAAGATCATCCATAGCAGATTTTTTTAAAAATCAATTTTACTTGCTATTGTTGAAGTATTGGGAATCCGAAATCCTCGCCAAACTACTGCACATGACACAGCTATCAACTAGGGGATTCTGATCTCTCTTCTGCACACCTCACATGCTTACTTGGAAGCAAGTCCCATTGCATTCACTGGGGTTTACTCCCTAGTAAGTGTGCTTAGGATCACCGCCTAAAGCTGCTAAGCTATAACCACTTACCTTGGAGAAAGCTCCATTGAAGGTCAGTGGGTTCTATCCAGCTAAGTTATACTCAGAGTAGATCCATTGAAATGAACGAACCTAAGTTAGTTGTGTCCATTAATTTCAATAAGTAGAATTAGCATTGGATACAACTCAGCAGGACTGGCTTCTAAGTAAACCCATGCAGGATTGTGCTTTAAATCGCACTGTAAATTTGTATGTGTGCCAGAAAACAAGTGATGTTTCAGATAATTTGCCTTTCCAGTACACAAAAGCCAAACGTCTTCTCTGAAGGCATTGCCACAGATCTGTCAGCCTCAGATCTGTGGATTCTTAGCAGGCGCACTTGAAGCAAAACTGAACTGTTCCAAGGTGAGAGTTAAAAGATTAAGAGGAGTTAATTCTATTCTGTTGGTTGCCAGCCAGGATTCAATGACAAAACGTTGCAAGGTAGTTCTAGAGAGCAGTGTTCATCTGAGCATATGCAAAGTGCTCACCAATTATCACCCGGTAAGCACTGCTTGTTCCAAATATGCCAGAGAGCAAGAGGAAAAGGCTTCAGCCTGGCACTTGCTTATTTTTATGATGTGGGTGATTAAATCTGGAAGAGTACCAGGATCATCTCTGCTTAAGTCACAAACTCTCAGCCTCAGTCCCCACCAGCTGCAAAATGGGAATAAGAATAAAGACCTACCTCAGAGTGGTTCCAATACAATAAAAACTGAGAAGCACTTTGGAAAATCCGAAAGGATAATAAAAATTAGCAGTTCTTCCACTACAGTTTTGCTACAGTACTGTTCAAAAGTGCAATCCTAACCATGTCTACTCAGCCACGCGTCCTATTGAATTCAGTAGGGCTTACTGCCAGAGCCTATCTTTCCACTCTAGTTATTATTATTATTATTTTTAAAAGAAGAGTCCAGAACTCACATTTTTGCCAGTGCATATTCTGGGGCAGGACGGGGTCCTTTCCACCCCTCTTGGGCTTATTAGTTGCTCTTTGCACCTTGATGTGATAACAGGCCGTCAAGATGTTCCTTTCAGCTATTTTTTAAAGACCAGGTTCCCGCTGAACGGCGTGACGATGTCACATCCTCTAACCACAAGCACTTAAAAAAAAAATTCCCTCCCTTTTGCACAGTGCTGTTCTTCACCACAACATACAGTTCCTCCAAAGTTACTGTAATGTGAAAGATGTTGGGCACAAACGGCACAAATTTCTTATCTGAGCGTTAAAAACAACAATAATCACCCCACAGAAAACACCGCATATTTTAAGCCTAATAAAGTAAGCTGTTATTTATGGGAGGAAGGCACTGTTGTAGGATTCTTAAGGCCAGTAGACCTTTTATTAGGGGAAATTCAGACCCAGGAACTAAGTGTGGCCCTCTGGACCTCTCTGCCAGGCCACACCCACTTTCCTTTTGCTTGTCTGAATGGAGGATAGAGATATGTGTGTGTTTGTAGAAACTAGTCTGTAGTACAAGACTAAAATTTACATGGGTTGCTCCACCCACTTTTGCCTCTCGCTCCACCCACTAGTCGGATGTGGCCCTTGGAAGCTTGCCCAGAAGGGAATGTGGCCCTCTGACTGAACCCCTCACTTAGATAACCTTGCGAGTGCCTGCTCTGAGCACAGAGCACAACCACTGGAAATTAGCCTGGTGAGTCATATTCTGATGTGAGCTAGGGGATTTGGGTGAAGAGCTGCAGCTCAGTAGTGGCTGCTCCTTTGCATGCATCCTGGGTTCAGTCCTTGGGGATTCCAGTCAAAAAGGACCAGGCATCAGAACCCTACCAGGCAGAGGACAAAATTGGACGCTGGAGGTTGGGTCTGTTTTAAGGTAGCTTCCAGGATTCTTGAAATTCTCTGCTAAAACCAGTTGGCGGTTCTTCTTATTCATTTACACCAAATGAAGGTCTTGTCTCGTCTCATTAACGATTCTCAATAATGTAAAAAGAAAGGTGGCTGCTGCTCATGTTCGCCCCCCCCTCCTCCAGTTTCTTTACAAGAATCTGAAGTCCCTGGGGTCCCTATGTCAGAAATTGGGAGGAAGCACCTGTAAGCATGTCATGCCTCATCGGACAAAGACGACCGATTCCTTTCGGGTTCATGCATGTGAAAATATAACATTTCCTATAAGGGTCAGAGCACGGTTAGTCATTTTAAGATCAAAAATGCCGCTTTAAAGTGGATAAATACTGACAGGTGAAACAGCCCCAGCCGTTTCAGTGAAGTCTTGTTTTTAGAACTTCAGGGCAGCCTGGCTGCTGGAGCAGACCAAAGGCCTATCTAGACCAGCAGCCTGTTTTTGACAGTGGCCGACCAGATGCCCGAAATACAAAGCCCATGGGCAGGAGAAGAGCACAAGAGCCCCTTCTTTCTGGAGGTGGCCTACAGAGATAGAGGAGAAATTCAATTCAGTTCACATTTGCGTGTTGAGGTCCCCAAGCCACCCCTCAAAAAACTTCAGACATAATTTTTGTTTGGGTTTTTGGCAATAATTTAGGCCACAACTTTATTAAAATACAAATTATGTGAGTGGTTGCGTAGGCATTGGTTCAGCCTTGCTGTCCACCGGGACAAAACTGTTAGGGCGCCAACAAGTTGGCGTGCTGAAGTACAGCAGTCAGTCAGATAAGCCAAGGTCGAACAGTCCGGGTCAGAAGCCAGCTGAAGTCAGGTATCAGTACGGGGTCAGGAGAAGCCGAAGTCGGAAACAGTCCAAGTCAGGAACCAGCCAAGTCAATCGGGAAAAAGCCAGGAGCCAGGAACAAGCCGAGGGTCAGGAACAAGCCAGGAGTCAGGAACAAGCCAGGAGTCAGGAACAGAACGAGCAAGAGCAACCAAGCACTCAGCATAGCAGTTGCAGGTGCTAGTGAAGGGAGCAGCCAGCCTTTCTTAAGTAGCTGGCCTGTAACCACGTCTCTTACGAGTTGCAGCTGCCTCTAATTGTTCCCTGCGTCTCTCAGCTCTACGCTCTACAGCTGAGAAAGGAGGAGGGGAAGGGCCCCGCCTGTTTCTCTCCTCACAAGGGCCTGATTCTGGCTCGACTTCCTCCTCCTCCTGTTCTGGTCTTTCCCCCTCTCCATCTGACTCTTCCTCTTCCGAGGAGTGCCGCCACCAGTCTTCTCCAGGTACGAACTCCTCCATTTCCCCAGGTTCTTCCGTGGGTGCAGCCTCGCCGGGGGGGGGGGCTTGCCACCACTCCTCCTCATCTAGCTCAACCCTGACAAGAACTGACTTTCGGTCAGCGACAGGAGAATGCCATCTGGGGAGAGTTAAGGAGGCTGGGGGCAGTGCCTCCCTCTCCCCAGAGGTCCCAGAGGCTCTTGCGTGGCCCTGTCCCCCTACTGGGGGTTCGGACAAAAGCATGTCGAGCCCCTGGATTCCTTTAACAGAATTCCCTGCACACCATCATCATTTTGGAGGTGGGCACCACCCTTCCAGTAACCAAAACAATAACCAATGCCTAACCGCCAACCTTACAAGTTGTGACTAGCTGCTACTGCAGTAGGCGAAAACCAAATGGCAACAGCCAATCAGCCAAATGGAAAAATTCCTACTGGGCCCCTGCCCCAAAAGCAGACAACCCCATGACAGGCAGTTGCAAGGTCAATACAGAGGCCTAAATAAAGGGAGGGAGGGTGGGTGATCCGAAGCACGCAGCCAAGAAGAAGATCACCCTGCGTGCAGAGCAATATAAAGGATGCTGGGCTGTCCATCACAACATTGCAACATTTAATTATCCCCAGCAACACCCCAGGGTCCTATTGAAGCTGTGGCCAGCTAGCTAACCCCGCCCAGCTGCCAGGGAGGTGGCTTGCTAGCCCCCACCGCAACGCGTGCTCTCCCAAAGGGAGAACCCGATTTACCAAATTCTCACTTTCCGAACCAAAACACAGCCGTCTTTCAAAATCTGCGCTTCTCTGAATTCTGCAGTGCAGTTCTCCAGCTACATAATGTGTACAGAAATTAATATATTGGGGTAAAAAAAAAATAGAGTACATAAAGTGTGCATATTAGTGAAATATAAGCCTTGGAGTTAATAAATTCTGCTCAGAGTAAACCCACCTAAATTAATCAGCTTAAATTAGTCATGACATGAATGTCTATGAGTCTCCTTAGAGAAGGAGCAGCATTTGAAAGAGGCCCTGCATGCAACTGCCTTGATGTCAGAGGTCAGCAGACCCTGCAATGCCACATTAAGTCACTCTGCTAGGGGCTGTTGCCGCTGCCACTGCCTCTCCACCTCCCACCAGATGTGTCTCCACGCGGCGATGCTTTGGAATGGGAGTGTTGACACTGGGCATTCCATGTTTCTTGTTGCAAAATGGTGGTGACAGCCATTGACGGGGTCCATTCCAAAGTGCCACCAGTGAGAAGACATGCCCAGGGAGGGGAGGGGAGCCGGGTGACTGGAGGCAGTAGAAACATTCTTCAGTAGATGCAACACAAGGTGTGCTGGGGTGAAGCAACGCCGAGCAATGGTTCGGGTTGTTGCAGCTCCAAGCCGTGAGTCCACTCAGGGAACAATTCAAAGTGTTGGTGCTGACATTTAAAGCCCTAAACGGCCTTGGCCCTGTATACCTGAAGGAGCATCTCCACCCCATCGTTCAGCCCGGGCACTGAGTTCCCGTTCTCAGGGCCTTCTGGTGGGTTCCCTCACTGTGAGGTTACAGGGAACCAGACAGAGGGCCTTCTCGGTAGTGGCGCCCGTCCTGTGGAACGCCCTCCCATCAGATGTCAAGGAAACAAGCAACTATCCTACTTTTAAAAGACACAATTTTCTGTAGTGAAACAAATCTTTAACTGGTCAGTCTCTGGATGGGATATTGGTGGGGAACCGGCTCTGAGTTCCATACAATAAAGGATATAGAAATGTAATGAAATAAATGACTAGTCATGCAGCACAAACCTACGCCTGCTTCCTTAGAAACCAGCCCCCCCCCCGTGTTCAGTGGGTGTTACTCGCAAGAAAGTGTGCATAGGGATTGCAGTCTTGGTCCGTTCATTGGTGCCCTTGACTGAAGTGATCGCCTTCACCGCAGCTCGAGAGAGTCTTACAACTGACAAATGTGAATAATACCGAACTCCTACTTGGTATGTCATTAAAAAGTTTGAGTGCATTTGAAGACGAATGGGAAGACATCAGTTTGACTAACAAAATAGTATTGTTTTCATAAAGAATGCTTTGTTACTGGGTTATGGCCAATTTGAATGTTAAATCTCATATAGAGGCTAATATTCTGGCTTCTGCACATGTATGGAGAAACGTGCCTTTATTTAATAATACTTTTTCTTCAAGGAGCTTTTTCTCACAACCCTGTGAGGTAAGTTAGGCTGAGAGGACAGTGACTGGCTCAAGCTCACCCAACAAGCTTCATGGCTGAGTAGGAATTTTAATCCGGAACTCTCAGGTCCTTTTCAGACACTGTGACTGCTACACTAACACACTGGCTGTACACTATGTGTGCTTTTAACTTGTGTGTCTGTTGATAATTTCAATTTATTAAGATTTATATACTGCTTAGTTAAAAAGAAAATAATATTGAAGTTTACATAAAATAAACAATTACATGAATTGGTATAAAAATCAGAGATAAATAATAACAATAAAATGATCAAAATATAGATAAAATCTTTCACCTATATCTGTCTATCTATCTATCTAATACCAAGCACCAAATTTCATATCCCAAACAGATCAGAGATGGATGAAAAGGAATTTTTGTTCATGTGAGGCTACTCTCCCAAGCTGGGACATTTTCTTAGAGACTTTGTGTGCGTTTTTTCCCTTGTGCCCCCACAAAAAGCCACTTTTGAAAGTCAGAGGAAATGCAAAATTTGTGTGCGTTATGGTGCGTGGGAGGTCCTGTTCAAAGAGAAAAACCAAAAGCTCACCCCAGGCACCCTTTAGGGTTTGGGGTGGATAAATTTGTCTGCTTCCATTTCTCCTTTTGCCAATCTTAAACTCAGTTTGCCCCAATTTGCCAACTTTCTTCTCTTGCACATTAAAATTCACGTGCACTTTGGCATACTTTCCCCCTAAATATATGCATATTCACAAGCTAAATTCCCAAATAGAATTTGTAAATTATTTTCAGAAATACACACCTGTTTGTGTACCCCCTTTATTCCCTGTCTGCATCTTTATTGGATTTGAAATCTTTTTTTTAAAAAAAAATGAAATTGCTTTAGTTGCTTTTATATATGGAATTGTCATAGCTGCTTTTAATAACATCAGTATATTTTATAGGAAATGATTTGCATGGAATGAAAATAGATAATATATGCTTGTTTTGTACACAGTTTGGGCTTGGAGAACTGACACCACAACCCCCACCCCCCCACCCCAATAATTCCCATCAGGTCAAAAAGAAGACTTGAGACAAATAATATCATTGGTATATGGGTTATATTTATTTTAAAAATAAAAAACTGGAGGATCTGCGAATGAACCTAATTAACCAAATAAAATACTTCTGAGCAGGTGTATAATAAAAATTTTGGGGGATGCCATTCCTCCCGTCTCCTTGGCAAGTTTACAGACACACACTGTGGCCACAAAGCAATGTTTGTTAAATTCCTCCCTCCCTGCTGTGTGCCTCATGGGTATGAACCTGACAGGCACACTGTGGCCCCGTTGGCCCCCGTTCACCCCAACCTGTCTGCCAGGGCAACCCAAAATGCCTCGGGCACTAACGCAAACTTTACTTAAATCCTCTCACCTGCTTGGACAAAATGCCAATTAAGCCAAATTAAAGAATACCATGCAAATCACACTGATGACACCCAGCAGGGTGGAGCAGGCAAGAAAGAGGAGACCCAGGGCCAATTGCGGCGGGGATCTCACCCACAAAGGGCCAGAGGGCAGGCGCCAACAGTAAAAGAGGGAAGAGTGTGGGATGGAGCCAGATTAAATAACCTGGTCTCCACTTCTTCCCTATTGGGCAAAACTCCCCACAACATGTTCAAGCACATTTCTCACCTAGCCAAACCATCTCTCCTCTTCCTCCAGGGAAGGAAGGTGTGGCTTCTTCTCCCCCCCCCCCCCCGAGTCGAATGGTATTTCAGCAGATAGCATAGGAGCCAATTCCTAGGGGCCGTGGGGGCTTTGGCCACTGCAATAAAATAAGTGAGGAGGTTGGACCCCCCCCAAGTTGATGGGCATTCCCATTCAAATGGTGCGCATGCACCGCATCATGTGATTGATTATGCAGGTCGGAGCTTACCTGAGCCCCCACAGTATTTTATTCAAGTTGGCACCCCTGGCCAATATTTCCATTTTGGTTCTAGAATTAAACTGCTGGTTAGGTTTGACGCGGATGGCACTGTGGGTTAAACCACAGAGCCTAGGGCTTGCTGATCAGAAGGTCGGCGGTTCGAATCCCCGCGACGGGGTGAGCTCCCGTTGCTCGGTCCCTGCTCCTGCCCACCTAGCAGTTCGAAAGCACGTCAAAGTGCAAGTAGATAAATAGGTACCACTCCGGCGGGAAGGTAAACGGCGTTTCCGTGCGCTGCTCTGGTTCGCCAGAAGCAGCTTTGTCATGCTGGCCACATGACCCGGAAGCTGTACGCCGGCTCCCTCGGCCAGTAACGCGAGATGAGCGCCGCAACCCCAGAGTCGGGCACGACTGGACCTAATGGTCAGGGGTCCCTTTACCTTTATACTTTTAGGTTTGTATTAAAATGTCAAATGGACAAATTTTGCCCCATTCCTACTTTAGGAAGGCCTTTGAATCCTGGATTAGATACTGTATATATTATCAATAGTGTTGAAATGATGACTGTAGTTCAGTTTGGCCCTTTCTAGTGCACTTTGGAAAGGAGGAAGTTTGCAAAGGGCATGTTATCTGCAGCGGCACAAAGCAGTCCATGCTTCTTCTTCTTTTTTGGCAGCTGGCGGTCAGTCATCCATTTCTATGCTGTAAACACAGCGATAAGATAAGCCCTGAGGTAGAATACTAAACAGAACGTCTCCCCGCCCCACAAACACAGGCCTGTAACCTCTCTGCAACACTCATTTTTTATATATATATAAAAAAGTTGGATGGAACAGGAACTAAAAGTTTCCTCTTCCCTCCCGTGAAAGGAGCACTGGCTCCCCTCAAATGCATCAGGGATTTATCCGATGTTTGGCATAGAATACGGTGCGGGAGATTAGACAGGCTGGTACACCCTGGGGTTGGCTAGGCTGCTGCTCACACTGTGTGTTTGGAGCCAATGGTTTGTTGTCCACTTGACATCACACAAAACAACAGCTTGAAATGGCACCGTGCTCCGGCTTACTCGCGCTGGCAAGGCGTTTGTGTGCAGCATACTGTGTCGTCTCCTGAACCTCAAATACTGTTTCATGTTTCACACAGGTGCTGGGAGGCACATACAACATTGAATGGGGCTTTTATACTGCTCCCAGGCAGGGCTCTGTAGCAGGCCTAGAGCAGGCTGTCTCCTGGTGCTCCATTTACAGGGGGGCAGAGGGAGTCCACCCCACCCATTAGCTTTTCAGGCACCCCCTTTGGCGACTGCAAGATGATGATAATCTGCTGCTCTGCCTTCAAACACTTCTGGATTTTTACTTCCCAGTTTTGTCCCACCGGCCTAAGTTTGTGTGCAGAGAGAAAACACACCTCCAGATACATATTTAGGGAGAAAATAAGCACTTACCAGCACATTTATATTCTATTATTAGAGGAATTTACAATGTGAAATAAATGCGGAAACGAAACAGAATTATGAATTAAAAACAAACAGACATTATCCAGGCCAGAAATATTCATTCATCCTTCATACAAGGCCAGCCTATTTGTCCTTCTAACCTAGTACTGTTGACTCTGAATGACAACAGTCTTCTCAGGATCTTTCCCATCACTTGCTGCCTGGTTCATTTAGTGCTGATGCTAGAATTTGAACATTAGACCCCCTGTGTGTGGCAGGGCAGGTGCCTTGCCGTTGAGTTGTGGTCTCATCCAGAAGCAGACAAGGTGGTGAAATAGTGCCACAAAACCACTCTCCTGACACTATCATTGCTGCCACGTATTTGGATAATGTGGTGTAGACATAAAGCAGCAACAAGGTCAAGGCTGCGCTGCAGGTGCCACATTTTGATTTGTTTTAATTTGATTTCGCCCATTGTAACCCGCCTTTCCAGCAACAATGTTGAGCTCAAAGCAGCATCAAGAATTAGCATACATATAAAAATAATCTTAAAGAATCAGAAAAGAAAGAATTATCAGAATCTATAGA
This sequence comes from Lacerta agilis, assembly GCF_009819535.1. Classification (NCBI taxonomy): domain Eukaryota; kingdom Metazoa; phylum Chordata; class Lepidosauria; order Squamata; family Lacertidae; genus Lacerta; species Lacerta agilis. Next base: position 19,307,076 of record NC_046326.1, on the reverse strand, counting down.
TCTAGAAATCCACAAAAAGGTAAAGTATTTAGGAATATGGCTGATGACAAAGAATCTTAATATTTACAAAGACAATTATGAAAAAATTTGGAATGAAATAAAAAGGAATTTGGAAATATGGAATAGGATGAATCTCTCTTTTTTAGGACGAATTGCTGCAATAAAAATGAATGTACAGTGGTACCTCAACTTACAAATTTAATCTGTTCCGAATGCACATTCGTAGGTCCAAAAATTCGTAAGTCAAAAAAAGCGATTTCCCCATAGGAATGCATTGGAAACGAAAAATTCGGAAAAATTCAGAAGTCAAGTAAACCGCATCTAAAATTCATAAGCCAAGTAAACCCCATCTATTCTTTTAGTATTGTTAAATTATGTATGGGTTGTATATAGAAGTGTGTGTGTTTTTTTGTGTTCTGAAATTGTCATGTGTTTTGTTGAGTTATGTGTATGGTTTTGCTGTTTAATAAAATAAAAAAAAAATTTTTTTAAAAAAAAAACGCCAACAGATGTCCTTCGGATGTCGAAAAATTCGTAGGCGTGCGGGCACTTTTTTCATTCATAAGTCGAAAAATTCGTATGTCGAGTAATTCGTAAGTCAAGGTACCACGGTATTGCCAAAAGTGTTGTTCTTTTTTCAGACAATACCAATAATAAGTAATAATGCTTGCTTCAAAAAAATGGCAGTAAGATATTTCAAAATTTATCTGGAATGGGAAAAGGCCAAGAATAAAGCATAAAATACTTACAGACTTAAAAGAGAGAGGAGGCTTTTCTCTTCCAGATTTTAAAATTTATTATGAAGCAGCATGCCTTACTTGGATTCGGGATTGGATTACATTGGAAAAAGAGGAGGCAACAGAGTTAGAAGGACACAACAACAGATTCAGTTGGCATTCATACCTGTGGTATGGAAAAGCAAAAGTACACAAAGGATTCCACAATCACATAATTAGAAAGTCCCTGATAAGGGTATGGGAAAAATACAAAGAATTACTGGAATCCAAAATTCCGTGGTGGTTGTCACCTATCAAAGCATTATCACTTAAAATGTTAACAATGAAAGGAATATGGCCAACATATAGAGATTTATTAGTAGAACAAGACGGAAAGTGGAAATTAAAAGATTACGATGAGATAAAAGAACACCTTCAGAGTTGATTGCATTATAGGCAATTAAATGAAATCTTCAAGGAAGATAATAAGAGAGGATTCACTTACACAGTTTCCAAATTCCAAAAGGGTATTGTAGATGATAATTCTAAATTGTTAAAGATGGCGTATAATATTCTGTTGGAATGGGAAACTAAAGATGAGGAAGTTAAAGCATAAGGATTAAGTGGGCACAGGACATAGGTCATAACATACAATTTGAGGATTGGATAAGGCTTTGGAAAGTGAACTTGAAATTTACGGATTGTATATTGTTGAAAGAGAACTATATGAAAATGATGTACAGGTGGAACATTATACCATTAAAATTGGCCAAAATGTACAAAACAGAACAAAAGAACTGTTGGGGATGTAAAGAAGGGGAAGGTACATTTTATCACATTTGGTGGGATTGTAAGATTATTTTTAACAAATGGGAAATGATATATAATGAATTGAAAAAAATGTTTAAAATAACCTTTGTGAAAAAACCAGAAGCCTTTTTGTTAGGTATTCTAGGACAAGAAATGCCAACGAAAAATCGGACATTATTCATGTACGCTACTATGGCAGCAAGAATCCCAATAGCACAAAACTGGAAGACTGGAGAAATACCATCTAAAGAACAATGGCAAGAAAAATTGATGAACTATGCCAAACTGGCAAAATTAATGGACAAATTGTGTGAAAAGGACAATTTTCCTTCTAAAGGACATAAGATATTATTGTTAAATACCATGGCGCATTTTTAAAAAATGCATAAAATTAACACTGAAAAACTTTTGCAACAACAACTTTGTACACCTTTTGTGGCCTGGGCAGGCCTGGAACTAATTCCCATGTCTTGTTCCTCTCTAAGGAATCAAGTTCAGCCTTCATGGCATTTAACCATGGCAGGCCGCAAGCCTGGGCAGGCTGGGTCTTCCTGTTATATACCTCTTGGGATTGGCAAGGCATCTGACCCTCACCTGAATCTCATAGCTCTCCTAACACGTGCTTTGGACTGCCCACCAGAAACCAGGCACTCTACTATTCAAATGAGGCCCCAATGTTTTTGTTACAATCCACTTCTCAATTAAGTAATCAATTTTAATCTAGAATTTAAATTCTCAAAACTTTCTTATTTGTTAATTTGAGCAATTAAACTACTGTTCTCACTTCATTCCAAATATTATTTCTACCTGCAACACACTTGAACAAACCCGCTCATCTTCCTTTCACAGGTATTTTGTTACCATTTGCAATTGTAGCTGCCTCTGATTAGTTATCATTTAACTCTTGGGGGAAATAATTAGCATCATACGTCATGTGCATGGAAGTTGCCGAACCGATTAACCAACAAGAAGGATTACTATTAATAGCACCAGTTTTCCTATAACTTGATATTGCTGGATAGTTTTAATGAACTGCAAAAACATTTTTAGTTTGCTTTCTGTTGCCACCCTGGAACTTTTCTTCATTAGTGCCACTTTGTTTTCTACAATTCCTTGCAAATGAAGGAAAACAACTTTTCTGCTTGTATATGTTGATAATATAATTTTGGTTACTGAGGACAAACAAGAATTGTACAAAAACAAGATTGGGTGCAGGCCTGGCAGGACATAGGCATCCTGACTGTGACAAAGGTGACCTTTGTGTGTGTGTGTGTGTGTGTGTGTGCGCGCGCGCGCACGCACTTGCTTGCTTGATTGACAACTGTTGGGAACTTGAAGGTCCCTGCTTTCCCTTCTTATGGTCTTTGTACTGGACCTGTATACTCCAATAGAGAGCATTCCATGTCAAGAAGGAGGGCAAATGGGCACCCTATCAAATGACAGGGCAGGAGTTATACAGAGCAGGGCCTTTTCACTGGTGGTGCCCATTGTATGCCTTGTTCTTCCCAGACCTGCTCTCTTTTGGCCTGTATTTTGGAGCTTTATAATTTAGGAAGACTTTGGAAGAACTGGTTGACAAGTCTTATCAGTCGCTGACGTATGAGCGGATTTTATTTGCTGCTATTCTGGGCTTCTGGTGCACCAGGGTTTACACCAGCGTAATAGAGTTGGCCAGGATGCCAGAAGGGATACAATTTATGAGCTTTCTCTATTATCTGCACAGCAGGTGGTAGCCAGTCAACAGTGCAAAGGCTGAGCTGAAGCATTCCCTGCTGGTTACCTGCTTTCAGCAATAGGGGTCACTGTTTGGTAGTACCCAATTGGTTAGCTGTCAGATTTTAGAGCTCCCTATTGGTGGCTCTTAGGTAATTCACAAAATACAGAGTCCATTCATAAAACACAGTGTTCATTCATAATGCAGTAACATAAATATCCATTGCTACATATTGGGTGTATATTTCAGTGGTTGAATGTACAGATTTATGACCATGCTGTAGTGTAGTGCTTATGTGACTGTGACTAAAAGGTGGCTGGGCTCATTGTCTCAGGGTTTGGGGAGGAAGAGGTGACAAAACTGATTTCCAATAAGTGCCCCCCTTTTATTTCCATAACAAGTCCTTGAGTCTGTACTCGGAATGGTGACATCAAGGACCTAGAAGGGGCAGGACTTGTCAGTCCAACCCCTGCACAGTCTCATCAGGGCTGACCTTAAGGCAATTGGAGCAATTGGGCCTAATAGGGCCCTGCGGGCTGCTCCTAAGGGTGCCCTTACACCAGGGCAATCTAGATGGATTATATTTATATCTATAAGATTTTGCAGACTTTGGCTGTGAACTGGGGCCCTACAAAAAAAAATCAAGTTGTGCCCCACTGCTTCAAATTGGGCCCCACTGGCTAGCCCTGAGTCTCATAGTTTCTGGGCCTGAGTTGCCCTGCCCTTGCATGAAGTCTTGGTTTTACAATTTTGGGAGAGGGGTGACTGCGGCACTGGGGAGTAGGCAGGCTGGCGAGGCCCCCTAGATTTAGAGGCCCAAGTTGTCCTGCCCTCACATGAAGTCTTGGGTTTGCAATTTTGGGAGAGGGGAGACTGCCCCCTGGGGAGTGGGAGGGCTGGCGAGGTCCCCTAGATTTAGAGGCCCTAGGCTTCAGCCTACTTAACCTATACATAAATCCGGCACTGGGGCTTCTTCACTCCCAGGCCGCAGGACCTTCCATAGTTTTTCGGCTTGACTGCTTTTTCACCCTCAGAAAGAGAAACTGATCACTTCTATGTTGTTTTTGGAGGGATGGGGCAACAGGGTCCATAGAAGATCCAGACTGGCTCCACCAGAATACTTGCACAGCCCTGAATTTGGTTGCTCCCTCCCTAGGGTGGCTCTGCAACATTGTCCCACCTCATCAGGTGCTCATCATCCCTTCTGCTCATTAAGTGCTGTTTAAATAACCCCTTTACTCTGTGGAGGGTTGAAAACATTATGTTGAACTTAAAACTGATAACAGTCTGAGATGTGTCTGCGTAAGAGAAAATCTTTGTGTGAGGCGCACAGAATGTGTTTTTGGGGGGGGAAGGGAGAAGAAGGCTTCTGTTTTATTTCCACACCAGCACTAAACTTTGGAATCTTCCCTGCTTCCCACTTTGGAATGAAGCAGCCAAAGTCAATTTGTAGCTTTGGTGAAAATTCAGTTTCTGGCCACTCCCTCAGCGGGAGGAGAGGTGCAGACAGCTGGGAATTAATGTCTCCTGTTGGAATGGGATTTCTCTCCCTCATGAAAATGGAGTCGCTTATCGGACCAGCTGGTTCAAAAAATAATATGCAAACCTCTGTGTTACACAGAACTCTTCATCAGGATAGATGGAAAAGCTGAAAATTAAAAATTAAAAGCTGCACAATCCAATGCAGGTCTCCCTGCTTTCAATGGTGCTTACAATCCCTGGTAAGTGTGTTTTGGACGGTGGCCTCCATCGCTTCATTGCATGTGGAAAAAGTCAGGTACAGTATTCAAACACCCCAGCTGTCATTTACCGTTCATTGTAACACCTTTGGAGGTTTATTATATTCTTATTACAAGTTAGCAAAGACGTCAGTTAAGAGCTGAGATAATAAGCAACATCTTTGCAAAAAAAAAAAAAAAAGGAGCAATGCTGTTGACAGGTGTCTATTTCTACAACAAGCACATGTCCAAATATGGAAAAACATTACTCCCGTGTTTTTTTTGATGATGATGTTACTCTCTATACAGTGATGGTGCCTGAGGAGGAGGAGGAGGAGGAGGAGGAGGAGGAGGAGGAGCAGGAATACTGTAGTGTTTAGTTAATTAAGGCTGCAATCCCATACTCCCCTACCTGGGAGCAAGTCCCTTCAAACTATGTCTGGCTTACTTATGAGTAGACGTGGATTGTGTGAAAGCTCCATTCTATGAACTTGATGGACCACTGATCTGATTTGGTGTAAGGCAGCTTCCCATGCTCTTATTCTGTCTCTATAACCAAATTTATGCAGATGCAATTAACTGGTCCCTTAATCAACTCGATGTTGGGAACCTGAAGTATGATACCCATGTAAGTGGAAGTAGCCCCCAGTTCCAGTCAGAGGCACACAGGCACCAAAATAAGGTCTCAAATAGTTTACTGCTGCAGAAGATCAGGCTTCAGTAATACCATTCCAGATGTTGATATATACATACAACTTGTAGGCTTTGCAGATACAAATACGGATATATGCAAGTAGAAAGTATTTCTGTTGCTTCCACCAATTCAAGACATAACACAGACTCCGACTTGCAGACAGACTCGCGGACTGACTAATAAGCCGACATGGCTTAATCATTTATATAGGCCGTTGCCATAGCAATTTGCTTGGCTGACCTTGTACCTGTTGCCTTGTCTCATAGATGGGGTGATTTGTGCCCATGAAAGAAGTTAACCCCTCTCACCATTTCCAGCTCCTCCAACAACCAACACGTATGATCAATCAAAGAAGATTTCTTTAGCTGGATGACTGGCACCCATTATAACAACAGCAACAAATGAGTAATCATTTTTACCGCCAAAAGTCTTTGCAAGTCTTAAGAAATCTTGTTCCTTACGTTGCTATGAGACTACTATTTTCTCACCATCTCCAGGTTTATGCAGGGGGCAGAAAAATCTGTTCTTCCTTCCTTTTAGTTTTCTAGAGTACTATGCTCTCCCCCACCCCCACCCCCACCCCCAATCATTGTTAATGCTATGGCACATTAGGGATTTGCCACCTTAACCATTCAATGACTGTCCATTAGCAGAGCGAGGGAAGTCAAGAATTTTATGTCAACGTATCTCAGTTTGTTTCAAAACACATCCTTCCTCCCACCCCACCCCACATGTTTCTACAGGAGCAAGGCATTTACTTTGTTTCCATGACAGGGAGCAATTTTTAGAAAGGAAGGAAGGAAGGAAGGAAGGAAGGAAGGAAGGAAGGAAGGAAGGAAGGAAGGAAGGAAATCTGCATCTCCTTTCTGGAAATGGATAGTCTTTAAACGCACAGAGGCGAATATATAGAAACAAGATGCATTACTGGAGGCCATGTAGGGAAGTTTTTAATGTTTGATATTTTATTATGCTTTTATATTTGTTGGAAGCTGCCCAGGGTGGCTGAGGCAATCAATCAATCAATCAATCATAAATTTAGCTGCTGCACATGGCCAACCCAAGACATTTGCTGTTTGCAGCAAAATAAAACATGGAAGCTTCATTCCACGGACAAGACTGGAAGTTGAATCTGATGTTAATACTGGCGACTGGACACTGCCCTCCACTTGCCCCTGATGGTATTAGGCTAGCTTAGGAAATTCAGGACAGGCTATACGGCATATACAGCTCTGACCTCCAGCACCTTGCCATCACTCCAGCATCTGCTACCTCACTCTGCCTAATGGTAGGGTTGGCCCCACTGCTGATTTTGTACCACCTGAAGTTCCCGAGTAGTCTTCCTAGTGTGTGTATGAGACTTTTCCACACATCCTTCTAAATTGCACATTCATGGTGATTTGTGCTTGTGATAATATCGGAGCATTAACACCTGATTGCGCTTGTGAAAGTTTGGGTGCCGTCACACTGTTCCGTTCCAATAAGTGCATATCCTGTAACCTGTTGAAATCCCATAATTTTTTACACTGCAACTTTTCTGGTTTGTTTGTTTGTTTTTTGTCCTGCTTTTCATTTGTGCTGTAACCTCTCTGGACAGCAATAAAGCAGTAACATCAGGGAAACATTGCAAAACAACCTGAAGCAGAATAAATCCATCACCAATGCACCCTAACTGTTGTTAAGAGCATGTTGCAGAATCTGCCTGTGAGAAAAGAGCAGGCTAGAGGGGCCCTATATGTCTAGCAAGCTGCTTTCCTTCATCCGGCCTACTCACCTGGCTTCCATACAAACTTCCTCCTGTCCGCTCCCTAGAAAGTGATGGATGATTCACCTCTTCAAATGGAGGGAGCGCAGAAGAATGCATTGCGTGAGAAACTTTGCATAATGTTCTGGCATCTTTGGCAAGAGGAAGCAGCATCCAGGGCGCACACCAATTCGTCAGCAGTAATAATCATGCTTTTTTTTTTTTAAATAAAGGAGCAAACCCATTGTGAGGGTCAGAACGCCAAGGTGTTCCCACAGGGCGAATAAATACCTAGAACAGACTGCAATTATTTGCTCTTTCAATTGCAGCAGATCTGCATGCCATATTAAGACAAGGTTCATAAAGCCTTCGGCAGTTTCAGAAGAGGTGTTTCATGCAGCTTGGGCACACACAGAATGAATTGTTTGGGTTCTGAGCATCCTTGCCTCGCCTAAGCTGCTTTGGGTTTTTGGGGGGGTGGGGAAGATTTTTGCCATCTTTGTTTCGAATTCTTCGGTGATTTTTTCTTGAGTTACAAACGTATCCATGCAGCGCTGAGGGCCAGAATCCTTCTGGTAGCAGGATTCCAATGGCCTCATGATCACACCGAACCTCTCTTCTTAGCTTTTGCCTTCCAACCCAAGAGGGCTCAGGGCTGCAAGACCTCAAGGACCAACCCAGATTCTGCAATCATCACCTGAGGCCCTTCTTCGTGTGCCCCCTCTGCGAGAGGCTTGGAGGGTGGCAACAAGAGGGTGGCAACACGAGAACAGGCCTTTTCTGTGGGGGCTCCCCAATTGTGGACTGATCTCCCCAGGAACCTGGCACCTTTGTAACATATCTTTAGGTTCCAGGCGAAAACGTTTCTCTTCTCCCAGGCCTTTGGCTAATAAACAACCTATGTACTTTAAAACTGTTGGGTGGAGGGAATATCGTTTTCGTTTGTTACCATGTTACGCATTTTTGTGTTTTTTTATATTGTAAATCCCCCTGTGATCCTCAGATGAGGGGCAGTACAGAAACATAATAAATAAATAATTTAAAATGCTAAAGCATTTGGCAAAATACAAAGGCTGCACTGTTTCTTGGCATGAATCTGCCACCTGCTGGCCATCTCTTCCCTTGAATTCACAGCCAGGAATGTGAGGCTGGCTGGCTGGCCCAACTGCACAGGGTGTGGTGCTCTTGGTGGCACCGAACTCAAGAAACCCCTGGCTACTGGATCAGGCCCAAGGTCCATCTAGTCCAGCATCCTGTTCTCACAGTAGCCAACCAGATGCCTTGGGGAAGTCTGGCAGCAGGATTCCTGAGCACGATAACCATCTCTTTGTTTGCAATTCTTTGTTTGTGGTATCCAGAGGCCATTTGAGGAAGATAGCCATTGTGGCTAGTAGCCGATGATAGGCTTTGATTCACCATCTGGTTGGCTAGATGGTCCATTGGCCTGATCCATCAGCGGATGCCGGTGCCTTTTCGCTTGCGGAAGAGGTGGTGGGGGCACCCGGGGAGGCCACCTTGGGGTCTTCCTCTGTTCAATATGGCTATTTCACCCTGCCTCATGGGTGTGCTGATCCACCTCCCTTTGTGAAGTTGCTGTTCCCCTGCAGGGCACCATTGAGAAATCTTGACGGTGCCTTCTAGGGTCAATATTTGACTGAGCCGATCCCGCAACGGTGCCTCCCAGGATTAATACCAAACTGAGCAGCTTTTGGGAATGTCCTTCAAGACTTTTGGGTGACTCAGCCCCCATCTGCAGTTGCCAGCTTCAGATACAGCTCCTTTAGCCTGTTATGCAGACTTTAGCAGGTGGCGATGTTCGAAAGATTTCTGCAGATCATGTTGCCATGTTTAAGAAGTCACAGTGGCCGTGTCCAGGCCAGTCCCCCCCCCCCCGTTAAGCCGGCTGCCTTATCTACTGCTTCCAGGCCGTTCTTTCCGGTTTCTTTCTGTCTGATTTTGCTGCTGCTGCTGCTGCTGCTGCTGTTTCTATCTCTGTCTGCCGAGAAGTCTTTACTGGCAACGTGGAGCACATGTTCTGATTTCAGTAGTGAAAACTTGGGGGCGGGGGCTGTGGGGGAAGAGAGAAAGATATTTTAGTAGAAAGGGTACATGTTTCAGTACGACCCAAAAGACCTCTGGAATCATTCAAGGTTAAATTGCAAACGAACAAAAAAAGAGCAACAACAAAAAGGAGTGCATTTTTTAAGAAGACTCAATATAAGGCAGGGTTTTGTTTTGTTTTGTTTATACCTGAATAACTCAGCCTTTCATTCAGAACCATGAAGACTGGAATTCTTTATTTTTAGGTGTAGGACAATGGCCTAACAGCAGAGGACAAGCCTTTCAAGCAGATGGTCAGATGGTATGGCTGGTAGAGAGCCTTTTCTGAAACCCTGGAAAACCTCTGCCAGTCAGTTTAGATGATGCAGAGCTAGATAGATCAGTGCTTTGACTCAGGGTAAGTCAGTTTCCTTAGAATCTCCAAAATATTAGGGTGTTTGCTAACGATACCACCACAGAAGAAACACACCTCTTTTCTTTCATACAGAGGAGGAAATGCCTCTGCTATGACATGGGAATGTATCTAAAAACAAATAGCCTATTGTTTTCACGGACATGTAAATTTATGCAAGGTTAATCAATCAATTAATCAAATGCAATTTATATGATGCACCGGCCATAGAATTCACCTGGCTGAGTGCAGAACAAGAAATCACCCCATCACAGAATTTTGAATGATTTGGGTGAAATTGGATGTGCGTGGGAACGACGATGTTGCATTCATTAGGATTTTGTCCATTATAAAACCCCGCACCAACCTTGTAAAATGAATTTGCCAGCCTTCTCAGCCTCGCAGGAAACCTGTGAGAAAGCTTTTTTTTTTACATATTATAGTTTGATGTGGGTATGGATGCTGGGAACGGCACGGACAGAGAATTCACAAAAGCATCCAGCCCTCTCTTGTGGAAGACCTCAGACCACAACTCTTCCAACTCACCCCGCCCCTCCAAGGCACTAAAGTGCTTTTCATTAAGTCTTGGTACCATGCCTGCCAAAAAACCTTCAGGGGAAACCGTGAATCTTCATGCCCTCTCTGAAATACCAAAAGTCTTGGAATGACCCCAAAGTACGAATCTGTTGAGGGTAAACTTTTTTTAAAAAAAGAAAAGGTCTATCCCAGGGACAGAGTGCTGTACCCGTTAAAGATTTAGAGCTGCTCTGCCTGTTTAGGAGGAAGATTTGCAACAAAGGCTGTCATTGAATGTTTTGTAGAACCTGAGCCCTTGAAGAAACCTTTGCTGACTGGGTGTCCCATTCAGCATAGCTGTGTGTAGCCCATACCCCTTGGAGGGCACCAGGTTGGCAACGTCTGCCTTAAACTTTCTCCAGATTTGAATGTTGACAACTCAGGCAGTGGTGTAGCGTGGGGCGAGCCAGGGGGGGCCGTGGCCCCGGGTGCAAAATTCTGAAGGGGTGCAACCAAGCAACCCCACAGAGGCGCTGGCTTCCGCAGGGATCCCCGCACCAGCAAAGGTGGCAAAATAGCCCAGGCCCATGGTGAATAGGCATGGGTGGAGGGAGGTGGTCAAGGGGCAACCCCAGTGCAGCCCAGCCCAGTGCTCCTCTCTGCAGGCATCGGGAGGATTCCCCCATCAAGGGCCGCATCAGGAGGGCAAGCTCCCCCCTGTGAGGGTGGGCAGATGGCGCAGTGTGGACTTGCTTGGCTCCAGTGGAGGGAGAACTCTGGTGGCATCGGCAACTTGCTTGTCCCGGGCTCCAGCAACCCACGCTATGAACTCAGGGTCCTACCAAAGGGGATGGGAACATGGCTGTGAGCAGAGTGGCCAGCTTCCAACAACCCACAGAACAACCTTTTGACGCACCTGCCAAGCAGAAGATGAGGTAGCCGTTGCTGTTCCTTTCTCAAGAGGGCAGCAAGGTCAAAGCATCTCCTCAGTCCCCCAAGCCTGTTTGCCTCAGAAGTGCCACCATACCCACATTGCATGAGGAAGTATAGGAAGGGATGTAGGAAAAGGATAGAGCATTTTCTTTTTGTGCAGGTTCAATCCCTGGCATCTTCAGGTAAACCCCAGCCTGGAACCCTGGAAAGCTGCTGCCAGTCAGTGCAGACAGTACTTAACTAGATGGACCATTGGTCTGATGCATTATAATGTAGCTTCCTCTGTTTCTATTTAAACCGAATCTTTATTCAGGGTCATGAGGACTAGCATCTTACTTCACATTTAGGAGAAGGACCATCTGCTTTGCAGGCACAAGGTGCCAGGTTCAATTCCCGACATCTCCAGGTAGGGCTGGGAGAAAACCCTGCCTGAAACCTTGGACAGCTGCTGCCAGTCAGAGTAGACATTACTGCAGCTTCCTATGTTCCTATGAGGTGTGCGTGTTTTTCCCCAGCAGATCAGGTGATTTTCAAAGGAAGAACGTTTTTTAAGTAGTTCTGATGTTTACCAAAAGGCAGGATTTCCATACTGGGCACTGCCCAGCACGGTTTGGATTACACGTTAAACAGTGTCACAATAATTCATGCTTCACAATCCAAAGTGTGGAGGTTTTCGCCGCACCCGGGTTCCCAGGAAGGTCAGATATGCCTGTTCAGAAATGTGAAAATTAGCAAGTGGAGGAAAACTCACGCAGGCCTTGGGGGGGGAAAGATGCGAGATTTCCTTCTCCTGAGCACTGCTCTCAGCCAATCGAGTAGAGAGCTGGTGAAGTAGCTTCATTTCTAACCACGGCTGCGCGTAATTTGGGTTTCTGCACATGTGCAGAATTCAGGGGCGACTAAAGGAGTTGGCACCCTGTGAATGGCTGCCTTCATTTTTCTTAAAGAGCCAATGATTAAGTCTTTGGATCTTGGCAGTGTGTGAGGTTCTGCCCAGGGCCATCTCAGGAGCCAGAAAATAGTGGCAGACTGTGAGGCAGAGCCAGGTTTAAATCCCCATGCAGTCTTGAAGCTCAGGGAGTAGCTTTCTGCCATTTCTCAGCCTAACCTACCTCTGGTGATGGAGTGGAAAGATGATGTATTTGGTGTGCCTTTTACGACGAGCCTACCAAATCCACACTTCCTGAACCGGTGTGCATTGAGGCACACAGCTCGTCTCCTTTGAAATGCATGCTTCTGCTAATTTTGCAGTGCAGCTGTCCAGCCAAGGAATGTGTAGAAAAAATATAATAAATGCACACATTAATGAAAAGTACGCATGTAAAACCACATATATTCATGAAAACGGCATCCTGAAACACATTCTATTAGGAGGAAATTGCTTGAAAAAATGGATATGCACTGCGCAAAATTGTACGATACACTCGTATTACGAGTGTTCACGTGGACTTAAAACTTGTTTGTTTGTCAATTTACGCAGAAATAGAACAAACTAAACTTAAAACTGGTAAAATATGAGAAAGTGAGAAAAACTGAAGTTGGCACATCTGCCCATCCCTTTCCACCTCACAGTGTTCTTGCGATTGCCACACCCACGTGTACATTTAAAGCATTTTAGGCCACATTAAGAGCCGTGGAGAATCCTGGGAACTGTAGTTTGTTTAGAGTGCTGGGAATTGTACCTCTGTGGGGTCAGCTCCCTTAACAAGCTACAGTTCCCAGAATTCTTGCGGGCAGGGGTGCCATGACTATTGAGTGTGTGGATGGTGGTGGATGTGACCAGAAATGGGGAAGGCGAACCATCAAGCTCTTTGGAGGAAAAGTGGGATAACATCAGTAACAATAGCAACAATATTTGTGTTGTAATAATAACAAAAGAACTGAGACAGGATCCCTTCCAAGGGGGTGGAGCCCTTTGCTGCTGCCTCATATTCAGCTAACGGCTGCATTAAGCAAGCTGAACATTTTGCTAGCTCCAAGACAGGATGGGACTTGTTTTATGGGGGCACCAAAGGTACTGTGTCCCGGTTGCTTTATCTGCCAGCTGCTCCCAAGGCATAAAAGGCACCCAGCAATGAGCGCTCCTCGCCATAGCTCTCTGTTGACTTATGATTGGAATGTGATTCTCCAAGCCCTCAAAAGGCGGCTGTGGGTTCATAGCTCCATTTGCAAATTCCAACCTCCCTCCTGCACTGTAAAAAACTTTCTGTGTCTCATTTAAAACACAACCAGCTAAATATTTGAGTTCCAAAACGCCGCTTTGACTGGGGCCAGTTCAAGACAGCTTGCTGTGCCTGCGTGAGGCTAGGCAGCAAACGGCACCCTGTCCTCTAAAGCACCCAAGGGCGTAGCATAGCACCCAAGGGTGGTCAATTTTTGTTTTGCACCTGTGAGCCAGAATATCTCACAAGCTCCTCTCCCCACCCCCCAGTTTTAAAATACAATGATAACTTAAATAATCAATAGTTATTTTCACTAGTGCCTGCATTTTTATGTTCATTTTACCCAAGTGTGTGCATTTTTGTACAGTTTGCTTGGGTGGAGAATTGCATTGCGAAATTCAGATACATGCGGATTCCTTAGGGTAGCTGTGTTTCCATTCATGTATTGTTTTAGAAAGTGAAAATTGGATAGGTGCACCCTTAAATGGAAACTGAATCGAATTTCTCTCCATCCCTAGTAGAGGCTCACATTCCATTTGGTTGACCACTGTGAGAACAGGATGCTGGACTGGGTGGACTAATGGAGTGATCCAGTAGCTCTCGCTGTGTTGTTGTTGTTTTTTATGTTCTTAAATCAACACCTACCCTTCATGCACACACCTGGGGAGAGTCAGCACCAGCTGCTTCAAGAATGGCAGAAAACTTTTAAGTGTGGTTTTGCAAAAACCCTGAGTCCTCCCTGCTCAGCTACATAGCTGGCAAAGAAGAGGCTGAGAGGAGATATGACAGCCATCTTCAAATATCTAAAGGGCTGTCCCTATGGAGGATGCAGCAAGCTTGTTTTCTCCTGCTCTGGAAACTAGGACCCGAACCAATGCATCCAAGTCACAAGAAAGGAGATTCCAACTAAACAGTAGGAGGAACTTTCTGATTGTAAGAACTGTTTTGACAGTGTAACAGACTCCCAAGAGAGCTGGCGGACTCTCCTTCCTTTGAGCTTTTTAAGCTGAGGTTGGATGGGTGTTTGCCATGTATGATCTGGCTGTGATTCCTGCATTACAGGGGGTTGGATTGGATGACCCTTGGGGTCCCTTCCAGCTCTACAGTTCTATGACTCTGCGATTCCTGCTTGAAGCTATTGTGTGAAAAACCAGATAAACAATTTCTATCGAATCACAAATCATGCCTTTGGTTGCATTCTTCCCCCTCCACCATATATTTCATGGCCAAATGCAGTTGGCTGTGTTAGGCCGCAGATACAGGGCAAAAAGGAACCTGCAACCATGCTCCCCTGCCCAGCCAGCTGCCCCTAGCAAGCATCTGATACCTGCCTTTCCATCTACTGCATTGAAAATATGGTAGATTTAAAGAAAAGAGGGGTTAATTAAGAGTGTTTTCATAGCTGTGATCTATTATCTCTCGGATGCCCATTTTCTGCTCCTCTCTAGGTTGTGTTTAGGGATGGTGCCTTGCCACCCCACCCAAAAAAGGCACTCCTGTCCCGTGGTTTGCACTTTCTTCCTTTTCTTTTATAGCAGTTCAAACAAACTGCAGGTGCTGTGCATCTCCCTGTAAACCGCAAGAGCCAGAGTCCTGCCCTGGATACAAAAGGCCTTCATTGCAGACACTGGGTGACCCTGTTGTGTTTTTTCAGCCCATGATTAAAAGGGCAATTATTCACCCAGTGTTGATAGTTGGGGCAGCTTACTGATCAAATGCAAGAGACAACTTTGATGGAGGGAAGACTGAACTTCAAACTTGACCGCAGAATCTCCCTGGATTCAATGCGCCTTCATTTTTCTTTAGAATTGGGTGGACTCACATGCAAATCATACCTTCCACGCTGAAATGACAAGGGGAGGGAGGCTGTTGCTGGGGGCTCTTGAACTGGAGCCAGTTGGTGGTATGGAGGTGGGTAAAACTGAGCAAAGTAAAGCATGATGCAGAACAAGATGGAGATGCTGTGTGTGGAAAACATAGGAAGCTGCCTTGGGTCCATCCAGGCCAGTGTTGTTTACACTAACTGGCAGCAGTTCTCCAAGGTTTCAGGCAAAGGTCACTCCCAGCTCTAACTTGGAGACACCAGGGACTGAACCTGGGACCATCTGCACCCAAAGCAGATGCTGTACCACTGAGCTACAGTCCTTAAGATCCAGGAACACAGTGATCTGCCTTGCGCTGAGTTGGACCATTGGTCCATCCAGGCTAGCATTGTCTAACCAGCAGTGGCTGTCCAGGCTTTCAGGAAGGGTACATCCCCAGCTTTACCTGGGAGATGCCAAGGACTGGAGCTGGGATTGAAAGCAGATGATCTCCACTGAACTAGAGTCCTTCTCTCAAGGCACAGGACCATAGGGAAGCTGTCAGACTATTGGTCCGTCTTACTCAGTATTGTCTACTGTGATGGACAGTGGCTCTCCCAGATTTTAGGCAGGGACCTCTTCTTGCCCTGTCATGGCCACTGGGGATTGAACCTGTGAGAAAGCAGATGCTGTACCACTGAGATGTGGCCTTACCAACCACTGTAGACTGAAGTTTTGAAACCGTTCAGGATGAAGGGCACTGGGCGTTCTTCTGGACTCAGGTGGTTGTGGTGGTGCTTTTTAACAGTGTAAGATGATATGTCAACTGTTGTCCCATTCTGTAGAGTGTAGCCCTTGCCTCAGTTACCAAGACTCTAGTGTAGGGGGTGGGGAACTTGTGGCCTTCCAGATGTTGATGGACTGCAACACCCATCTTTCCAAACCACTGACCATACTGGCTGAGGCTAATAGGTGCTGTTAATAATGATAGCTCAATGAAACCCTCCCAAATCTCTGAGCATCAGTTTCTCAGAAGGAAAAACCAATAAGGGAGGGCTGTTGCTTTCCTTCTCTGCTTTTCAGATTCTCCAAGGTACATAGTTAGTTGCTGTATAAAGTGGGATTCTTGAAGAGGCTTGCCAGGTCAGAGAAGCCTCCCACACCCTGAGATTGCAGGACCCAAACCTGAGACCTAGGGGCAGCTCCTGGTGATGTCACAGGGGCAGGCCTGAGTGGCGTCACAGGGGGCGGGCCACAATAGTGTTATTACGCATGACACATCGCATATTAATGACAGATACTGAGAGCATGTTGTTCAAATACATAACAGGAAGACTAACAAATGAGCAAATGTGTTACTGGTTGGAAATCAAGACAGAAGCCTTAAGCTAAATGGATGTTCCCAGGTCCAGCTGAAGTGAGGAGATCATTCCTTCTCACCTGCTTAGGGAGCCTGGTTAGGGAAGGCACTTTCATCCACCTGGAGAGTCAAGACTTTTCTCTGCCATCTGGTGGGCAGCAGGCAAACCTGGAGACTTCAAGTCAGCCATGGTGGTCTGGCAACCTTAGAAGAGAGAGACCTTTGGTCTCATCCTGCAGGGCTGTTGTTTATGTTCTAGTGGGAGATTTCACCTGCAGGGTTCTGTCTGGCTATGCAAATCTGTACCCTGCCTGCCACCTTGTGTTTTGGAAATAGAGCAATGGGGTTGAGGAACCCCATTTGCAAGTGGCTGGCCAGGGCTTCACTGGAACCTAGTTCAGGAACTCCTGGCACCTGCTCTTAACGCCTGGGCTCAGCGATGATGAAACACATGAACGATAAATAAAGAACAGTCAAGGAAACGATTCAGACAGCATTCCATCTTCCTGTAGAGGATCGGTGCACCAGACGGTTCACGCGTGTGGCATGCCTGCCAGGTTGGACTCTTTTACCTCGGGGATAAAATGGCTTTTGTTCCAGGCAGCTGATACAATCGCTCCAGGCTGGGTGCGATAACTCCACACAGCCTCCGCCGGCTGCCTTGTTTGTTCTTCCAATGGAGGGAACGGCTCAATTCACGGGGACAGAAGTGGGACACAATTGTGCAGCTTAATAAGAGGCTCTCGCTTGTTCTCAGTTTACAAATAAAAACAAAAGCCACATGCAATGCACTCGGAGGCACTGCTCCAGTCAACACACAAACACACACACCTTCCCTCTTTCTTTCTTTCTTTCTTTCTTTCTTTCTTTCTTTCTTTCTTTCTTTCTTTCTTTCTTTCTTTCTCAGATGTCAGTGCCATGCAGCCACTTTCTTTAGAAATCGCACTGCAAAATTTGGAGACCTTTAAACGTGAATTGAATCATATCCCCCCCCCCCATCCCTATCTGTGGCTAAGCTGATCTTTCCTCTTCTTGTTCAATTTCTAACTACAAAATGTTAGCTTTCTCTGATCACAAAGTTCCCTCCCAGAGAGTAAATGTTGCAGGTGTGCTTTTAGCACATGCATGGTGTGCAGACAGTAGCATTATTGTGCTTTCACTGAATGTTGCACAGAGCTGATTCCTGCATCCCAATCTGGTATGGTAGGCACAGGACAGAGGTGTGTTTTTTCTCCTGGTTAGTTGGCAACCCCACTTCCATACACTTGCCCTTTCTTGCTCCATTCCTGGTTTTCCCCCTACTCAGATGGGAAGGAGCCATCCCTGGGCTATGAAAATCACTCCAGCTCTCTTAAAAAAAAAAAAAAAAAACACCCTCCATGCATTGGCAAACATGTGAACAATGGCTTGTTGTATGTCAGACCAGCTTTATTTTTCCAATTTCCACATGTTGAGTGTCATTGTCTGCAAAAGAGTGGCTGTGTATGAACATCTGTCCTGGGCTAGCACATCTTGGATCCCTGTATGATTTACTGGGATTGAGAAATATATATATTTCCAACCCATATATATTTTATTGATGCATTTCATGAGTTATCATATCATTGTTGTTTATTGAATTGTAAACCGTTTTGGTGAAAGGCACTATGGATATGAATTTATAAGTAAATGCACAGAGAAACCCACAACCTTAATTGTTTTGTGTGTGTGTGTGTGTTATGGTTCATATGCCCACTTTGCACAGGTGTAGATCTGCAACCAGATTTTGAGTGCCCCTTCTGGCTGGGGCGATAAGGAAGGACAAATGGCATGTTGACTCTGTAGTCCTGCATTTCTTTGGCTGAGTAAATATTTGATGATACAGCGGTTGGGAGGGGTACCCCCCCTACACTGCCAACTTTTTGCTTTGAGCTGAGCTGCAATGAGCCACTTAGGCCTGGGTAAAAAAGGAGCAGACTCCAAGGAACACCTGTGCATGCCACCAGCTCTCATTTCCCTATGCAAACTCAGCTCTGGTAAAGTTAAATAGTCCAGCGTTGGTGGCAGCAGCAGCAGCAGCATCCTTAACCCACAGACACACTTGTGAAAAGGGACAGCATCCAAAATTCTCCAGGGGCAGCTGTGGGGAATGCAGATATGGGAAAACCCAGACTATGATGGGGAAGGTTTGGGTATGAATTAAGGCTATGGGAGAAAAATAGGGATGTGGGTGGCGCTGTGGTCTAAACCACTGAGCCTCTTGGGCTTGCTGATTGGAAGGTCGGCAGTTTGAATCCCTGTGACGGGGTGAGCTCCCGTTGCTCTGTCCCAGCTCCTGCCAACGTAGCAGTTCAAAAGCACACCGGTGCAAGTAGATAAATAGGTACTGCTGTGGCGGGAAGGTAAATGGCATTTCCATGTGCTCTGGTTTCCGTCACAGTGTTCCATTGTGCCAGAAGCGGTTTAGTCATGCAGGCCACATGACCCAGAAAGCTGTCTGTGGACAAATGCCGGCTCCCTTGGCCTGAAAAGCGAGATGAGTGCAGCAACCCCATAGTCTCCTTTGACTGCATTTAACTGTCCAGGGGTCCTTTACCTTACTTTTTTTTTTTTTTTTACCTACGGGAGGAATGCTCTTCTTAGGTTCCTTGAAATTAGTCTCCCATGCAAGGAGCTTCAAATTTCAATTTAGACCAAACTTGACAGCAGAGGCATGCAGATCCCTCTTCCAAATATCTCTCCCACACGCCCAATAAATTTCAAAACTTCTGCCTGAAATTTGTTTTGCTTCATTCATAATTCATCAGATGTTTAGCTGTTCCAACACTTTTCTTTTGGCAAAACCTGGGGACGGCTTTGGACATGATGCTGTGTGGGATTTAGCATCAGTTATGGGTCTGTGCTGGGGACAAGATGTATGGAAAGTTCTGTTCAAGAGGGTCTGTGTGGTGTAGCAGTTATTAGCATGTCAGAGGAGGACCTGGGAGACCCAAGTTCAAAACCTCACTCAGCCATGAAGCTCATTGAATGAGCTTCGGCCAGTCACTGACTCTCAGACTAGCCTGCCTCACAGGGTTGTTGTATGGAGAACATGTTAAGTGGGAGAACCACATCTGCCACCTTGAGATCTCCTCAGAGGAAATGTGCATTATAAATCCAGCAAAGAGATAAATAAATAGGACGGTTGGTGAGGGGTGCAGAAAGTGAAGCTGGATCTTGGAGCACTTCCAGGTAGGTACTTATTATGGGATGGGGGCTCCTCATGCATGTAATTCTTACCAGCCCATTTTCTGGAAGGTGATTTTCCATTTCTCGGGTAAATCTACTGAAATTGTGGGGCCCACGAACTGTTTCAATGACCCATTTGTGATCTCTGAATGAGTTGACCCACTGGCGACATTAAGGCCTCATCTGAAATCCCCGCTAGGAGCCAGGATTGTATCAGAGACAGGAGGGCTTGAGATTTCACAGCAGCGCAAGCTGGTCCTGAACTGAGCACATGGGACATGTATGAAGCAATCAGCTCAGTTCAGATAAAATGCATGAAATAAAAATGTGTGTTTTACAGTTGCAACATGTGAACTGTTCTTCTTTCTTTGTAAATGCAAGAGAACATCCAGGCAGAGGGTCTTCTCAGTGGTGGCGCCTGCCCTGTGGAATGCCCTCCCATCAGCTGTCAAGGAAATAAACAACTATCTGGCTTTTAGAAGACACCTGAAGGCAGCCCTGTTTAGGGAAGTTTTTAAGGTTTGATATTTTATTCAATTTTTAATATTCTGTTGGTAGCCGCCCAGAGCGGCTGGGGAAACCCAGCCAGATGGGCGGGGTATAAATAGATGATGATGATGATGATGATGATTATTATTATTATTACTGCAATTTGAGGGTGATCCACAACTTTGGGCTTTGCATCTTTCAAATTTGGCCATTTTCTTTATCCCACCCCCACCCCACCCCACTCCCCAGCTCCTTGAGCTACATGGAGAATTGACACATTTGACACTGGAGGAGACAGAGATGCTGTGAATGCTAAAGGATTATAAAAAATTAAGAGCAGGATTTCTAATGAAATTGGGGAGTGCAAAATGCTCTGCCATAAGTAACAAATAAAACCCCACCTTGATATCAGACTAAAGACTTTAGCAGGTGCTCTGAATTATTTAGGATAATGAAGTTTCCCATTTATCGCAGCTGAGTTGGGATTTTCTCGTGTGAACTCATTGTTTAAGACAAAGCAATGTGGCATGAAGCCAGTCCCAGAAGTTACCAGGATAAACTGGTTCCAACTTGGAATCTACTCTCCTGAAGTCATAGATCAGCTTCTTATCAGTTCATCTTAGCCAATGGTATGGAGAGAGAGAGAGAGAGAGAGAGAGAGAGAGAGAGAGAGAGAGAGAGAGAGAACGAAAGATCCAGGTGAAATGGCAAGTCTGCAAGTGTTGACAAGCAATGAATCAACACACAGTGGGTGAAGAAGAGGAACAACGTTCAGATTCGACCCGGGGAATCAAAGTACTTGCATTCAGGTTGCTTAAACCGAAAGTGACAGATCTGACCATCGCCGTCTCACCCATCCACCCAATGTGGTTTTTCACAGAGTCCGCTATTAGTCTTCAAGTCATTGTGAAAAATCAAAGGAAGCAAATTTATATATGAGCAGAAACAGCCCTTTTCCAGTACAGTCTATCCTAAAAAAAACCAAAAAAAAAAAAAAAAACCATTTCAGGCAAGTATCCTTCGGAATGCTGAAGAAACCAAGGCCTGTGGTTTACCCCCGCAGTTGACATCTTCTTTGCCTGGGACAGCTCTTGTGCCTTTTGACAGATGGCATGACAGACAGGAAATACGCACAGCAGCTTTTCTCGCTGGGGGAAGTCATGCCTCCTGTGGAACTTCTGCCTAACTTGTAGCTGCTAAAGGCACAGGAGCTCCCTGTCCTACCCCCCCCCCCATAAAAGGAGTGGGTATTACTTTTCCATCTCACTGCAGTTTCACATTTTGGAATTTTCTTACCCAATCCTCCTCCTCTGATTCCACCTCCCCCTATCAACCAACCACCTCCTTAGGGAAATCTACAGTGGAATCACCTGGATTCTGTGTGTTCTTTTGTAAAGGTGTTTTCACCAGAGAAAGGAATCGCATGCCTCTAGCACAAGACGAGGGCCACCTTCTGTTCTGCACAACCTTCCAAGGGCCACATGCTGCTGGTGGGCAGGGCCAGAGACAAATGTGGGTGGAGCAACAAATGTAAATTTTACCTTTGTGCAGTGGGCTAGTTTCTACATACACCCCTTTCTCCTCCCCCATTCTCATGCCGCCCCAAAATTTTCCCATTGAAACCGGGATGCTCCATTTTTGGTCCCAAGCTTCCACGCATGCGCAAGAGCATGAAACCAAAAAATGCTTGTTCTTTGTTCTTGTGAGACCGTTTGTATATGTCGGAAGCCACCCAGAGTGGCTGGGGTACAAATAAATTATTATTATTATTATTATTATTATTATTATTATTATTATCTTGCATACTGGTGCAAATCAGCAGGGTCGCACCAGATTGTTGAGCCGGAAGATGCTACGTTCTCAATCTGATGCTCTGGTGCAGCCCTGCTGATTCACAGCAGAGTGCCGGACTGGGTGGGTGGTCCACCCCAGGTATCATCACTGAGGGGGGGTGACAAAAGGAGTTTGTTTTTTTAAGGGCTCACGAAACTTTTTAGGAGTCACGTGGTGGCTTAGGCGCCTGCAGGTTCTGCGCTGCCAGAAATGGAGTGTGGGACTTGAGTCTGCCTACCACCTCTCCCTCAGCCACCCTACAGCTGAGGGGGAAGCGGCAAAGAGGCTCCAAGTGTCGGAGAGGCTCGCCCCACCCCCACGGGTGGATCGTCCCGCCCCCAGGTGCAGGACACGCCCCCGTGCCAGGCACCCAAACAGCTAGCTACGCCGCTGCGCGACACACCCTCCCCTCGCTGTCGCCCACCACCGCATGAAACCTGGGACAAAGGCAGAGCTTGGAGCATCCTCATATAAAGTGGTGTCATCCTGCTGAAAACGGGGCGCTCAGCAGATAAGCGTTTTCAGTGCTCGAGAACACATTCCAGCCACTATTTGAGGAGGCTGTGAAGGAAGGCGGGTGAGGGGTGTGTCCTGGGGTGAGTTTCAGACAGAGAAGTTCAGCAGGCTGGTTTTGCCCCCCTGGGCCTGAAGCTCCACACCTTTGCTCTGATATGTTTGTAACTGCTGCTAGCACTAGATAGTGGGAAGCCATTTCTGTTTCTGCAGCTTAAACAGGTTGTCTTACTCATGTGTTTATTTGCTCTCATTTTGTATTATAGTTCTGGTGGGCATTGCTCTGAAGCTGATTTGCTGTACGCCATGCGGGAATCCCTTGCAACAAAAGGGTGGGCTAAAGATACTCAAAATCAATAAGATGCTTCAACAGATGTGGCCGAAGCGAGCGTGAAATACGCGGCGTCTCAGCCAAGCTTTGCATTCTTGGTGCGCTTGGGAATGGGTTTAATCGGCTGTAAAAAGAACGAAAGGCAGCTGGACACATTTCTCAACTTTGCCAATTAATTAGGCTTTAACAATACCCCCTCCTTTTAAAGATAAATAGCAGATGTCACAATTATTTGGGACTGTACCACAGCCTTAAGTAAAGAAAGCACTTGGCATCCCTCCATGAAATCTTATGCAGATGGCTTTTCAGGGCGGTGCTGGTAGCCTTTCTCTATTAGAAGACAAAGGAAATGTTGGCAACCTGTCATGTGCTCATGACTCAGTCTCAAGCTAAATGGGCAAGGAGTCTCTCAACCCCTCACTCCCATCTGCAGTACCTCTGGGAACTAACTTTGCTCATAATGACTGCATTTCGCTTGCAGCTTCTGCTTTTGCACCTTGGGGAAACATTATTCTACAGGCTAAAATTGCCAGCTCATTGACCCCTGCTTTTTTGAGTAGCTGTTAGCAGGTAACACACACACACACACACACACAGAGAGAGAGAGAGAGAGAGAGAGAGAGAGAGAGAGAGAGAGAGGAGAGAGAGAGAGAGAGAGAGATGCACAGCACAGCAATGCAGCAATGGAAAAAGCTTCACCTGCTGAATTTCCTCTTTTCTAGGGCTGCCAATTTTTAACGCAGTCCCTGAACCTCAGCTTTTAGCAACAGCTAGATCTAGAGCTGCGGGTTAAACCACAGAACCTAGGGCTTGCTGACCAGAAGGTCGGCGGTTCGAATCCCCGCGACGGGGTGAGCTCCCATTGCTCGGTCCCTGCTCCTGCTCACATAGCAGTTTGAAAGCACGTCAAAAGTGCAAGTAGATAAATAGGTATCACTCCAGCGGGAAGGTAAACGGCATTTCCGTGCACTGCTCTGGTTCACCAGAAGCGGCTTTGTCATGCTGGCCACATGACCCGGAAGCTGTACGCCGGCTCCCTCGGCCAGTAACGCGAGATGAGCGCCGCAACCCCAGAGTCGGACACGACTGGACCTAATGGTCAGGGGTCCCTTTACCCTTACCTAGATCTGCAAGACATGAGGGAAATGATTAGCAAACACACTTTCTCCTGTCCCAGATACCTACCTCAGTTTTCTCCTGGAATGGGGGAAGCACAATCTAGTTTCAAAACAGGTGAGGGGTGCGTGAATTGCCTTTTAAACCTAATTATCTAGCTAGGATACCCAAAACAAGAATCGCTGCCCATTTTGAGAATAAAATGGTAATCTCCACTGGTGGGAACCAAGCTGTGAAATCGAACCCTGGATTATGAGCCATTGTCTCTCAAACCCATGACTCTCAGTATTTCCTGCACAGCCTTGAACACATGCATTGTTGATGGGCTCGTTGCCGCTAACATTACGGATGGATTTCTTTCCTGATTATTCTCAAGTAGACACCGGCTTATTTAAGAGCATACACCATCCAAACACACACACACACACACACACACACACACACACCTAGAAGCTCATTTTAATTGTTTTGTTGCATTCGTTGGAATGCTTTTGTAGTTCTTTGCAGCAAAGATGATGTGGTAAGGGAATAAAGGGGATTAACTATTCCTGGTTGTGGGGTGGGCCAGCATCGTTCCACCAAATGCAACACATAGAAGGTTGGTGCAGGTGCATTAAATGTAGTTTAGATTGCCAAGCACAAGTGGGGGCTGGTGGTCCATTATTTGGACAAATGAGGCACTGCCCCACCAACCTCCACTTGCCCTAATCCACCTCTCTTCCTTCTTATGTACAACCAGTCCAGGGTGGGTTGGGTAGAAAGTACTAGTTTTCACCTTCCTCTTCCTCAGTGTTGACCCTTGTAGAACTCAGTAGGGAGGATGGCGAGGGGGCAAGACCAGAACTCTTTCACTCTACCTGCCATTGGCCTGGACTGTTCACCTCTTGTTTCAGTTACCTGAATTCCTCCCCACCAGTCTCGATGGGGTACCAGCCACCACTGCCAAGCATGATTTGTGCTCCAGACGTACAAGCCAGCCATGTTTTGTGTGATTATCTTCCTGCCTCCATGGGAATCACCTGATGCCACCCTCCAACAGTGGCCTCCAAGGATGGAGCAACACTAGCAAATGGTGCTTTGCTGGCTTGGATGTCATGCTGAATGACAGGTTGCTGGATTGGTCCAAAGACTCATCTAGTTCAGCATCCTTTTCTCACAGTGGCCAGCCAGATGCCTCACCTGGGAAGCCCACAAGCAGAAACTGAGTGCAACAGCGCTCACATCATCTGCCACTTACAGCAACCAGCATTCAGAGGCGTGATGTTTCAAGCTACAGTGGAAGTAAAGCATAGTCCGTTGTGACTGGTAGCTTTGTTCTCCATGTTGTCCAACCCTTTTTAATAGCCATCGAAGTTGGTGTCCATCATTACTCCTTAGCTTAATAACAACTGCATCTCTGAACTATACAGACATTGCAGTAATCTGCTTTTCTTTCCGTTGAAATAAATTTAAAAGATATTTCCTGCTTGATTTTCAATAACTGGCCTGAGATCCTAGCATTCATGCTTGGTTTGACACAACTGGTCAATAATTTCTGTGTCAAATTGTAAAGGGATGTGAGATGCCATTAGAAGCTCAGAGGGTTTGTCTGGCCTTTTCTAAACATGGACAGAGCGCATTTTGCTCCAACTTGTTCTAAAGATTCCTTGGCAACTAAATCCAGTTTCTGCTGCCATATATTCAAGTCTCGGAATTAACTCCACTTGAGAGAGAAAAATATGTCCCCTGCCAACTGAAGCTGGCAGTAAGCCTCTGAACACAAGTTGCTGGAAATAGCAGGTATGTTGGGTGCTGTTTCCCTCAGGTCCAGCTTACTGGCTTCCCACAGGCATCTGGTCAGCCATGGTGAGAGCACATACCCTCCAACGAAAACAGGGATGTCCTATTCAATTCTTCTTCTTCTTCTTCTTCTTCTTCTTCTTCTTCTTCTTCTTCTTCTTCTTCTTCTTCTTCTTCTTCTTCTTCTTCCCATCTGACTGAGTTACTGCAGCCACTCTGGGCAGCTTCCAATGTATATAAAACATTAAACATTTAAAAAGTCCCTATACAGGGCTACCTTCAGATGGTCTTCTAAAGCTTGGGGGGGGGGGTTGTCACATAACTCCATACTTTCCAACATTTCTCTGATGAAAAAAAGAGAAGTCCTGAGGAAAAGCAGGACATTCCAGGATCAAATCAGAAACCAGGATGGCTTCTGTAAATCCAGGGCTGTACAGTACCTGGAAAATAGGGACACTTGGAGGCTCTGAGAGCAGGACACGGGAATAGATGGGTCACCTGCCTGATCCAGCAGGCTTCTCCTTGTGCTCTTATGAGTAACAGTAAAGGAGGGCTATTGCCTTCATGCTCTGCCTGGGAGCTCACCGGAGCCACCTACTTGGCGGACCAGATGGGCCTTTGGCAGGGGCTTTGCACCCCATTTCAGCACTTGAGGTGAAACAGGAAGTGCCCCCCTCCAATCTGCCCCGTGGATGCTGTGCCGCTGCCTCAATGCAACCGCCACTTGTGCTTCATACGATCTTGTGAGATCTTGGCAAGTTCTCATTGGAAATCTGCATCAATGCTGACAACTGCTGGTAGCAGAGACTTCTGCTGCCTGAGGTGGGTGCTTCACCCCACCTCATGGAGTGGCGTGACCCTTTGGCCTGACCCAACAGGGCTCTCTACTTATGCCTTTAAGTTCTTTTTTATTATTATTATTCCATCAGTCTATTAGAGGGGAACTTCTGGCCAAGATTTGAGTCTGAAGGGACCCGCTGACCCTCTAGAAGTGCCTGTTGTTCCCCTGCCTGCTAGCTCTCTGTCGCAGAATGCAATAATTGCCAGGGAATGTTCACAAGCATTCCAACTTTGGGGGCGAGGAGGGAAACGTGTCAGCAAAAGAACAAGGGCAAATAGTGTGGCTTCTGGGAGGGAAGTGAAAGGCCAGGTTGAAAGAAGGGGGAGTGCATAAAGGGAACATAGACAAGATCCCGTTGGCAGGATCTGGGGTTAAGAGAGGCATTGGAAAGAGGCCTGAGGCCTGGAAAACTGTGGGAAGAGGACCCAAGCATTAAATAGCTTAAGGATGGGGCTGCAATAGGCAACAGGAGGGCATCCTAGTTCATCTTGCTGCAAGAGGAGCAGAAATCCTTGATGTCCCCACATGGAAAAGTAGACCTTTAAATGAAGGGTGAGCCTATTTAAAAGTAAGTAACATGGGGTACCGGTAAGTAACAGAACTACTCCAAAATATATTATGTTAAGATTCTGAGCTCTATGTTTTCTGATGGGTAGACCAAATATTTCTGCAAACCTATTCTGCATGTGTGTGTGTGTGTGTGTGTATGCACAGTGCTTTTTTCTGGGGGGTACGCAGGGCTACGCATACCCCCAAACATTTTGTGAATCTAAGTTTGGCCTCATTGAGAGGCAGTATTTCAATATGAATAGGAAAATGAGAGTACCTCTAAACATTTTTTTTAAGGAAAAAAAGCACCGTATATATGTCTTAACCAATTATCCTGCATGTCTATACCCCCCAGCATCTTATATATATAGGTTTCCTTGATTCCACAGCACCATCTTGTGGTTGGTGTGAGTAGGACATCCTCCTTTGGCACCAGCCCCATAGCTCTGCTCAGCAAAAGGTGCTGCACTTGGGGAAAGGAGTGAGACTTTGTGGTTTGTAACCCTGTGCTGCCCAAGCCCCATTGAATGTTTCGCTGATACAAGCCCTGTGCCGTAGAAATGAGGGGCAAAGGACAAAAGCAACTGCAATGACACGGAATGTTCATAAATATTCTAACTTCTTAAGGAGAGGGGTCAAGAGCAGAATATCCGTAAGAAGCACATTTACTGTGAGGGGAGAGGTCAGCTTGGAGAGAGGGGGAAAAACACAGACAGGGCCTAGGAATTGGAGATACGGTGTACTGTTGGCAGAATGGAGGGACACAAGAAGGACTTTGATCCATCATAGCAGCAGTGGGCTAGAGAGGTGATAGGACAGCCATTGTGTGTGTGAATCCCTTTACATACTGGACTGAAATATAAATGTGAATTCCTGGGGCTGGGATGGAGAGGGAGTTTAAAAAATGGGGAGGGGAACAGTCTCCCCCTTAGGACTCCCCTGCCCTTTCCATTGGAAAAATTGGAAATCTTTGGATTGAACACTGAAAAACTTCTTCCATGAAATATTTCCCTTTACGGAATGAGTATAATGCTTTGGAAAACGAGGCTTTGCATACTCAAAATGTAGTATGGATAAATTTATACAAGACAATCTGCAGCATTGGCAAACAATACCATATTTTTCTGTGTATAAGACTAGGGTTTTTTTTTTAACCAAAAAATTAGGTTTAAAATTGTGGCTCGTCTTATACATGGGTAGTGCTGAGGGGTGTTTTCTTAATTTGGAGTCCCCAAAAATAGGGGGCGTATTATACACAGAAAAATACGGTAATTCCTGTGTGTACTGCAGCCATATATAACGTGCATATTTTCATTGTTGTTATAAAGTTTGCTTCCGTGTCCAAATATGCTGCTACTCCTTAATACTGTTTCTGTGCAAATAATGCATTTCCCCACTTGCTTATTATAAAAGTTGCTGTTTTATATTTTCAACTTTTATTTTTCCTGCTTCTCAGGGAACAAAACCTAAAATGCAGCTACTTAAAAGTGGCTTTTTTGCAGTAGTTTGCATCTCTCTAGAAGTGGGTTGTTGTTGTTGTTTTTTTACAGCTTTGATCATACAAAACTATTGTGCCTTAAGTTGTGAATGCTATCATATGTTGCAAAAGTAGAAAAACAAGTTGGATAAGCAAGCTAGCACTGCATAGATTTTCTCCAGAATCTCCATTTCCCACCAATTCACCCTTAAAAAGATCCCCCCACCATCTCTCTGGGATAGCACAGTCAGTAGAGCATGAGACTTAAACTCAGTGTCTTGGGTTCGAGACCCATTTCGGGCAAAAGATCCCTGCATTGTAGGGGGTTGGACTGGATGACCCTCGTGGTCCCTCCCAGCTCTGCAATTCTATGAATCCCAGCTTCCAGGAATGCAGGCCCTCCAAGTGTCCCAACTTTCCAGAGACATCCCTGATTTAGAGAAGCCGTCCCAGTTTCTGATTTGATCCTGGAATGTCCCACTTTTCCTTAGGATGTCCCTATTTTCATTGGAGAAATGTTGGAGGGTATGGAAATGTTACACCTCTAGTATGAAATTGCCAATTCATCCGTTGAAAAGTCATTAAATGGTGAGAAATGACCATACTCTGCTAAGCCACTGGGTGTCAGAAGAGAGTCTTACAAGAACAGCACCAGCCTCTTGACTTCTTATGGAAGGCTTTACAGCTGAGTGCTGCGAAATGGAGAAGTACAAGACAGACATCCTCATTGCCTGGCGATTGACTGACACGCAAAAATGCAGCTGAGGAAGCTTCTCCCATCACTTTCTCTTTTTGCATGCCATTAAAATCTCCACCTGCTTAATTTCTGCCTATTGGACCGCTGTGAAAGACACATAAACAAGGCCAATCATAATAAGAGATTGCAATCCTAATATATGGTGCCCTGAAGGCGCACTCAGCCCTTTTTTTTAAAAAAAAAAACCATTGGCTTCATTAGCCTTATGCTGCAACAATTACAAATGTGTGTGTGTGGGGGGGTAGATTTTCTGCCCAGTTCTTCCTCCAGCCTCCCTGTTCACTATGCTTGTCTTTGCCTAAATTGTTATCCCTGATGAATGTGAAATAGCTGCTCTGGAGAGGATGAACGTGCACATAAAAATTAGTACAGTAGAGGTTTGCCTGACCTTAGCAAATAGACCCTCCCTGAGTGTTCCTGACTGGCTGGAATGTGTCCTGGAGCTCTGATGAGACTTCTTGCTTGCCTGGACGTAGGAAAGAGAGGAATGTGTGAGTAAACATTTCTTGCTCTTCACCCTGTTGCTGCTGGTGTTGCCCAGCACTGGCAGAGTGGCCCTCGGAAGGTTGCCTAGAGGGGAATGTGGCCCTCAGGTATATCATGAGAAATATGCACTGAAATGCTGATGAATTTTCATAAGGACTTTTGAAAAAAATTATGCAAAGGGGTGCAGAAACAAAAGAAGACACCGATCTGCATGCAATGCCCATGTATGCATATGCTAATTTATACGTACAGGTGCAGATTTAGAAATAATGATTAGAAGGCAAATATAAATTTCTATATCCTTCCAGTGTCTTTGTGTTCTCTCCCCCCCCCCCAAAAAAACTTGGTCCATCAGAGCTCTGGCTTCTTGTTGTTAAACAGTTGCTGTTAAGAAAGGATTGTGATGTTGCCTTAAATGGCTGAGATGGATTTAGAGGGGTCCTAGTGCAGAATACAGCAGCCATGCTGCTCACTAGGGCAAGATGGTTTGAGCATATTGCACCAATCCTGGTCTGACTGCTTTGGCTAGAAATTTCTGGGCCCATTAAAAATGCTGTTTTTGACCTATAAAGCCTTAAGCAGCTCAGGACTGCAATACATCAAGAACCGCCTTTCTCCATATGAACCTGCCTGGACCCTGAGATCATCCTCTGAGGCCTTTCTTTGTGTACCACTTCCACGAGAGGTCCAGAAGGTGGCAACATGAGAACGGGCCTTTTCTGCAGTGGTTCCTGTTTGTGGAATGCTCTCCCCAGGGAGGTTCTCCTGGCACCTTCATTATACACCTTTAGACGCCAGGTGAAAACATTCCTGTTTAGCCACGCCTTCTGCTGATTGACATCTGATGCCCTTTTAAATGTGTTGTGGAAAGGGGGATTATTTGGTTGTCTTTGTCTTTGTCTTTATTATGTATTGTGGTTTTATATTGTAATTTTATGTTGTGAATTGCCCTGAGATCTACAAGTATAGGGCAGCATACAAAATAAATAAATGTAATATTGATGATGATGATTAAACAAAGCTGGTTGTATTTAAAGAGAGGTTTTCTACATCACTTGATCTTCCATTTCATTGGACCTCTGACACAGAACTTGGTTTTTCACTAGAGCTTACCTTTAGCTTGTACAAAAACAATTAGTGAATGCCTCTTGAACTCTAGCTTGAAGTCAACTCACTATACCCAGAAAGGTTCGAACATGTTTCTGTTGATGAGACCTGACTCTTTGCCTCTGGGCAAAATGGGTGCTGCTGTCTTTCCCGAAAGAAGCCGAGTGAACACCCTGTGTCTTACTTTCATGCCCGTCTGATGAAAGCCAGGAGAAACATTTAGGATTTTCCCAGTGAGTCATTCATTCTCCCACAAATCCTTTTCTCCTGGCACTTGAGCTGGAGTTTGTAAAAATCATTGTGTTTGTCTGGGCTGGAGAGAGGAGCAGGGGAAAGATGCTGTCCAGTGTAGAAGGAGCATACATTTATGAACTGGATGTTTTGGTGGGTTGAGATTCTAATCATTAAAATTGTCTTGTTCCTGTTGTTTTACCTTTCTCTTGGATTATATCCTGTGACTGCTGTTTTTCTGCAGATGACTAGCACGGCTACCTATCTGCAGATTCACACAACCTGACCACAAAGCATTTCTTCCAGATGTTGTAGGACGCCAACTCCCATCAGATCATTGGTCAGGGGTGATGGGTGTTGTAATGCCTGCAACATAACCATTATCAACATAATTCATGCTTTGTTGCATGGGAGTCAACTCCTGGGATTGAGGTCCCTTCAGCACCCAATAAAAATATTTCAGCCCCCCCCCCAGTTGATAGGCATTGCCATTCAAATGGGGTGTGTGCATCATGTATTGTGATCGATTGTGTGGGGCAGGGCTTACCTGCCTCCCCCCAATATTTTATTCAAGTTGGCACCCCTGCTTTGTTGTAACCAGTTGCAATCAGGTACCCATGGCCTCATCAAATGCAATTTTTCACCCATAAGAATAGCAGCAGCACATCATTTCAGAGATATAAATCAGGGGCCACTGTTACAAGGGATGTTTAGAAAATATAAGGCGTGGAAGGATCTGCCAATATCGGTTCTCTCTGTTTCTCCTTTTTCCAATCTTAAATCTAGTTCCCCATATTTTTCAGTAATTTGCCAAAAAAGAGCCTCATGAAAATTAATCAGCATTTTACTGCAACGTTCTAACAAACAGATTTGTATATACAATTTTGACTAATGTACACCTTTTTTACAAGCAATTTCCCACAATATTATGCATTTTTAATATTAATTTCACTCAAAGCTTCATTTTTATGCAGACTTTCCCCTAAAATACACACATTTGTAAGCACAGTTTGGTTGGAGAACTCTAACAAAAAACTGTTTCGGAAAATGTGAATTTGACTTTCTCCAAATTCTGTTTCCCATGTTACTCTTTCTGTATCATAGCTGAGTGTGGGATGAGTGGAGCAATATTTCCTGGCAATATTTGCCGGCAGAAACAGTTTCATTGTGCAAAGGCTGCACATAAGTCTAAATAAAAAAAATTTTTTTTTTGCTCGGAGAACTGGTGTTCCCATTCCTAGCCTTTGCCTTTGGCAGTATTTAAAAAACAAACATCCAAGTTAGGCATGCAGGACAAGTCCTGGAAAGTCTGAGTGGTTAAAATGAGTGGTTCGAAATGCTGAGGGATTAAAATTATCTGTGCTGCTAATCTTGTGTGAAGAGCACAAAGTTGATAGGGCTACTAATATGATTCCTAGAAGGAGCCAGTCAGCCACACTTGCATTTTGATGCTTGCTTTCCTGCACCCTCCCGTAGGAGAGAAATGATCTCAACTGCCACACTGGTTTAAATTAAAAATGCTTGCAATCAGTTTGTCAGTTTTCTTAGCCAATGGGGGGAGGGGAAACCTATCTGTGGGCAGATCAATTTAAAGCAGATCCAACACAAAATTTAAAATGCTCGACTTCCCCCAAAGAATCATGGGAGCTGTAGTTTGTTGATGGTTCTGGAGAAACAACAGCTATGGCTTTAAATGTGTGTTAGATGTGCTTTAAATAGATGGTGCGGATGTGCACTGAGCACCTTACAGTTCTTTGAAAACACTAATGCCATACAGCACCTCAGGGCTGGGAGTGTTTCCTCCCACAAACCCTGGAGGGTTGCTTTTTGAAGGCCCTGTTTATTCTGCTAAATCGGCATGACTATGGCAGAAACTATGACAGAGTTAAATGCACGAGTTAATTAATTAACAGGGGTTATCCTTTTTATTATTCTATTATTAAACAGTAGGCCTACTTCCTTCATGTGTGTATACATGCGGAGAGAGGGGGGGGCACCTAAATGAGACCAGCGTGAGCAAGTGAAATGTTGAGGATTAGTTATTTGTGGTCTTACTTGCAAAGGTACAGTAAGGCGTATGGCATTTTCAAGACAGACAGTGGCTCAATTTGTGATCTGTAACCAATACTCAGTAATTTAGTATTGAGTCCCAGTAATTTAGTATTGAGTCCCAGCTGCTAGAACTTTGCTGAGGGGGTCCCCTTACACCCTTGGAGGCGTTTGCTAAAGCAAAGACATGTACGATTGTACTATTGCTTCATAAGAAGAAGAAGAAAGGATAATATTTTGTTGTGGTTGTGTCCCAATACAATGGGGGGGGGAATTGTTTTGGGGTTCGGCCTGCACACTTGTTCCCTGCTGCTGGCCCTCAGCTGTGCCCTAAGTACAAATGCAATCCTGGCCATGTCCCCCCCCCCTCCACACACTTTCCAAGGAATGTGGGGGAGGGGGCACATTAAAAGGGGGAAAGATTCAGGACTACATTGGGATGGAGAGGCCCTCATGTCTCATAATCCAGACTTTGTGGTCCTCCAGATGTTGCTGAACTTCACCTTCCATCATCCCTGTCCACTGGCTGGTGCAGGATTCAACTACTTCTGCCAGACCACAGGGTTACTACCACTGGTGCGGGCAATGAACAGTTGCCTGATAGTATAAGGCACCTTCCTATGTTCACACAACTGGAACTGTAGGCAGAATGTTTCAATTAAACGGGGGGGGGGGCAGGCTTGAGGCCTAGCTCCTTCCCTTGAGGCAGTAGTGACTGAATAGTTACTATGGTAACCCCAGGGGACTCCTGATAGCTGTGAATCTCTCTGTGCTTTTGAATGGGAAGGTTGCTCCCCTCTAGTGGAAACAAGGTGTCAGAAGCAGTCAGAGCACGTACTTTTTGAGGACCTCGAGCAAACCGTAAGCTATGAGCAGTAGCTTACACTGCAAGGTCTAGGTCTGGGTTTGTCCGAGTTGTATAACAGAGTGCAAGATGTTTGCTTCCCCATGCGCTCTGCTAGCAGGATCATTCTGTGCAGCTGTTTAATATTAGCTACCTGCCGCTGCCAATTATGTTTTTGCATTGTTTTTCTGCTTTTGCCGCCTACGTTATCTGTCAGTCAGCTGCTGCTACAGCGTAATTGGGAAACAGGGTGTGGTTTCTTACTGACAGCTGACGTTTGTCCAGAGTTACCTGGCTATAAATTTTCTTTTTCTTTTTCTTTTTTTTAAAGTAGGCAGGGAACCAGCTTTGGAACACCCAGAAACAGCTTCCAGAACCTGACTGATTACAATCCAGATTGATTTTATCCTGTAAATATTTTCCCTCCTGCTTTCATGAGCAAGTAAAGTCAGAGGATGCTGTCTCCACCAGCTTCTACCATAGGGGAACAGACTACCTAAGCTTGGTCGCCACCCAGAATTCCTCCCAGTTAGTGGGAGTTTAGTTTGGACAGTGATGGCGCTGACATATGGAATCATGCACCCTTGGCAATGAGTAGGAAAGTGAGCTTCATCGAGGGAATGTAATCTTGTTTCTGCAGGATGGAAGCGCTGGTGAAAGTAGTTCAGTCGGATACTCAGCCATTGCCAGCCAGCCTAGATATCTGTGCCAAGGAATGTTATGGCTGTGCAGAGGACCAGGGGTCTCCTATGCCAGGGGAATCAGCCAGTCCCAAAAGCTATTTTCAACAGAGCCCATCTTTACCAGCCTCTGGATTAACTGAACTCAGCGGTGTGGAATCCACTGCCTGGAATACATCTCCAGCTGAGGTTCAGGAGCTGCCTGCCAGGAGAGGTAAGATGAAACCTTTCTGTGCATAATTGAATACTCGTCGTGCAACATGATTTGCGGTCATTTCATCAGGCAAGAAAACGGACTGATTTCTGACCTGCTTCTTGTGATATATGTTAGTGTGCAAGAGGAATTCCCTGGGGATAGTGACCTGAGTATATAGGAAGTGCCCTTGGTATATAAGGGAAGGGCCGTAGCTTAGGGGTAGGGCACCTGGTATGCATGCAAAAGGTTCCTGGCTCAATCCCTGGCAAATCCAGGGAGGGCTTGGAGAGATTCTGTGCCAGAAATCCTTGAGAGCCACTGCAAGTCTGTGCAAACAGTACTGAGTTAGGCAGGCTGATGGTTTTGTGGAGTGTGAGGCAGCTTCCTATATAAGTGTCTTGCAATCTTTATTGGCCTGCACTGTGAAGGGGATTTCCTGCAGTGTTTCTGGAAGAACGCAGAAGTGACTTCTGCACATCTGCATTGTGCATTTGACGGACGGGTCGAGCAAATTGACTGTGGCTTTGTTTTGCATTGTACCCTGTGCTAATGGTGTCCACACGCGTCACAAACGACAGGAAAGAGTCTCAAAGTGGATTTTGATTGTGAAAGCACCATTATCATAATACGTTACGTAAGCCCAGTGTTCAAAGCACTTCATTTGCACTGTATCAGTATTATTTCCAACCCTCTTGAAAAGTTTGGTCAGCCTTGGTAGCCCATATTTCCAGCAGAGGACATGAGAATGGGAAGTGAGTAGCTTGCTTACGGACACCCAGGATGTTTCTACATTTTCAAACTTATATCTGTTTTATACCACTTTAACCATTGTCAATTCCCTCAAAGAATCCTGAGAACTGTAGTTTGACGTGAGGGACTGAGAATGCTCTGTTAGATATTCCTAGCTCTCTGCAACTAAAATTCCTAGCACTCTTATATGAGGATATAGAAGTTAAACCAGTTTAGTTCTGTGGTGTGCATATGCCTTGTAGAGAGCTGGATAGCGGAGGTGAGATTTGAAAGAACACCCAGCCATAGCTGTCAACTTTTCCCTTTTCCTGCGAGAAATCCTATTCGGAATAAGGGAATTTCCCTTAAAAAAAGGGGAAAGTTGACAGAGCATGTTCTCCTTCCTAGAGAGCACGTGTTGCGGTTGGGGCCTAGCAAGACACCCTGCTGGAGTTGTGGGGCGGGATCTAATTAGCTAGCTAGGATACTGATAGGGGCTGTTGGGGTTGTTGGGGAGAATAGCATGTTGCAAAGTTTGATAGACAGCTCAGGGGTTATATATTCTGGGCGTTCGCAGCAACTGCCCCTCTTTGCTGCGTGCATCGGATCTCCCACCCGTCCCCCCCTCGGTATAGGTGTGTGCTTTGACCTTGCTATGCCTGTCATGGGGTCGTCTGCTTTGTGGCAGGGGCCTGGTAGGAATTTTCCCAATTGGCAGATTGGCTTTGGCCATTGGGTTTTGCCTACTGCGTAGCAATTAGTCACAACTGTAAGGTTGGCGGTTAGGCATTGGTTATTCAATTGGTTGGTGGAGGGGAAGTGGTTGGCCGTGCCTGCCCCTCCAATGCTGCTGCTGCGCAGGGGAATTCCGTTAAAGGAATCCAGGGGCTCTCCATGCTTGTCCGTCCCTTGGTCATGGGTTAGGGCCACGCTAGAGCCCCTGGGAACATTAAGGGAGAGGGAGGGTCTTGGCCGCCCCGTCCCCAAATCCTCTCCTCTAAGTGTTTTCCCCTTTGCTGTCTTCCACCAAGCGGTTGGAAGTCAGCCTGTCCCCTAGATGGGACTTATAGTCAAACCAATGCCTAAGCAACCACTCACATGTTGTAATTTAATAAAACAGTTGTGGCCAAAATTTTATGCCATTAACCTTAACAAAATTTCTGTGTCCGGTGTGAATCACTTGGGGGTGGGCTTGAGGACCTCTACACGCAACTATGCACCCAGCCCAAGCTCCTGACCAATATGCTAACCACCCCCCTCCAGCTCCATTCATAAAACATTTTCACTTCAGATGTCACTTCCCTGTCAGGGATTCTTTAGCTGTGATTCTTGCATTGCAGTGGGTTGAACTAGATGACCCTTAGTGTCACTTCCAAATTTACAATTCTGTTATTTGCTGAGCCTTTCAAGGCTATAACAAGAATTGAATCCCATACAGACAAGTGCAGCTAATAACTGTGAAATGAAACCCAAACATCCAAAGAGACCCTTAGTATTGCAACTGAGACACCTGGAGAAGAAAGTTGCACCTCAACCTCATGCATCTTTGCTGAGAGAAACCTCAGAACGCCCCCCCCCCCGTGGGAATATGTTTTGTTTATTTATGTTTATTTATGTTTACTTTGTGAAATCCTTCCGCCCTTGGAAGGAAGGGTAAACGGATCCGACAGGCAACTCACTGCATGGATCCTTCCGCGGTTAAAAAAGGCGCTCTAGCTTTAAATAAGGTAACGGTCATTAGTCTGTTTCCCGCTTAAACTTAGCACAGTAACAGGATTGTAATTGGTTGATATGCTTGTTATGACATTGGTTGACCCTTCAATAAATAGCCGCCACTCCCTGTTGTGGTGTGGAGAAAGCGCGAGGCAAGCCGAGTAAGATCATCGTTGCGTGGCAAGCATAGAGAGAAAGAGAAACTGAAACCAACCACGCAGGGTAGCGGAAGGCTTCTTCACCAGACTGCAGTCTCCTTGTGTTTATTTCATTTTCGTTTTAAAACCTTTTATTTGGCCGTCTAGTTTTTGGCCATCGCTTAGTTTAGTTCTTCTTCTTCTCCGGAACCTTTTGGAACTCACAGATGCTTGCAGAAAACTTCAGAGGCAACTAACGACTTTCCGAACTCACAAGCTAAACCTTCAGATCGTGGCCAGCGGACCCTTTTCACGGCGCGGTGGGAGCGGGAACTCCAGCATTACCGGCCGTCCCATCTGCTGGCTACCGCCCCCACCCCCCCACCAGGTCAACAGAGCTTGGTCCCAGACCCTAGGATAGGGATGAGGGAGAGAGATTCCATTCAAGTCACATTTCAAGGCTGGCTTACCTAATTTGCACTTTCCTAAGCAATACCTACACTGAAGGACAGGCATCCTTCAAAAATCTGCACTTCCCCAATTTTTGCAGTGCATTTCTCCAGTAATATGTATGGAAATGGATATTCTAGGGTATTGAGGGCATAAAAATGCATCGGTTGGTGAGAATAAAATTCAGACATGTGTTCTATTAGGAAACATTGATTTGCAAAGATGTGTATTTCAGGAAGGATTATGTATTTTAAAAGTGTGTATTAAGAGGAAATACACCTTAAAATAGTGATGAATTTTCATTAGAACTTTTTTTTTTAATGCAAACTGATGTGAAAATGTGGAGAACTGAATTTAAGATTGGGGGAAGATGAGAAACCAACATTGACAGATTGGCCCAACCCCAAACTGAGATTGCAATGTTCTCTGTATTCCAGGCAGGCTCTGGGCCCAAACATTGTTCTCCATGACCAGTTCCTAGAAGTGTTGATGGTGGTGATAGGAAGACTTGATTAATAAGATGCTTATCATTATTTATTGGGAGTCTTTTGAGTGCCAAGCATTTTGAAATTGGCAGGACTTCAAGGAATTTCCTCTTGTCAGTGAATATGCAGAGGCTGGTGGAATCACTATGGTAGCAAAAGTATTTCAATCACCCACTCAGGTGAGAGAAATAAAAGCATATTGCAGGGCCAGTATGCTGAAATACATGGCTCCCAAACAAAACTTTCCTCCAAACAAGCGCACAAGAGTAGAAATGATTGCATTACCTGCCAAAGGGCATAGCTGGGCAACACTGAGGTCTTCTCTATACTGAAAAACCTGTATTGCTTTCATGCCCCTTTTACCATCATGGCTTCCGTCCAAAGCATCCTGGGAAGTGTACTTTAGCAAGGAGGAAAAGAACTCTGCTAAAGATTCCCAGCTTCACAGAACATCAGATGCCATTGTTTATGTTCTGGTTTTTAAAAGCAAAAAAA
The DNA here is from genome assembly GCF_009819535.1 of Lacerta agilis. NCBI lineage: Eukaryota > Metazoa > Chordata > Lepidosauria > Squamata > Lacertidae > Lacerta > Lacerta agilis. Next base: position 19,267,964 of record NC_046326.1, on the reverse strand, counting down.
CATTTTTTAATTGTTTAAATTTTGATTAGGCTATTATTATTATTTTTTAAATTGGTTTATCCAGTGGTGTTTATATACTGCTTTGGGAACACCAACTGAGAAGCATGGAACAGGCCCTCTGTTAATGCATGAATAAACAAGCCAAGGAAAAAAGTATAAAATACTCAGCCGTGACTAATCCCTAAAACGAGGTAAAGGTATAATAAAGATATAACCCAAACTAGACTGAACACAACTCCCAAAAATGGGGTGAGGACCCCAAAACAACTAAGTTAACGAGGAAGAGCCGGCATCTCGTTAGGGTTTTAGTTATGAGGGTTTTCATTTGAGTAGTGTATATATATATATATATATTTGTCTAATTCCACTTAGTTGTTTAGGGGTCCTCACCCCATTTTTTGGAGTTGTGTTCAGTCTAGTTTGGGTTATATCTTTATTATACCTTTACCTCATTTTAGGGATTAGTCACGGCTGAGTATTTTATACATTTTTCCTTGGTTATTACATCCCGTGATTGTTTTTCTGTTTTTTGAATAAACAAGCCAGCAGTCACCATCTTTTGATTTATTTATTTTTCCAGGTTCAGCGTTGACTGTGGGTGCCCCCCAGAAGCAGTATGTGGGTGTGAGGGTAAAAATGCCAGTGTGTGAACTGCTGAGAAAAATCCGTCTCTCCAAAGGGACAGAGTCCGGTGACAACAGGGTAAGATACCCACCCCATTTCCTCAGCATGAGGATATTGAAGATCGGGCTGTTTCCAATGTGAGATGCCCCTTGCACCTTCCCTGGTTTTGCTAGGCTATGGGACCAACCCAAATTATTATGATTCCCAAGATGGAGATGCACACTTCCTTCCATTAATTAACTCCATGTTCTTCCTGCTTACCTCTGCCCTATTTCCTCTCATCATTGTCATTAATTTATCAAAAACAGTGGATACCTTTAAAATAAAAACAAAACAATCCTGTGCAGGCGGAGACCATTTTAGGCGTGTGCAGTTGATGCATGACCACTGACGTGTGGGTCCTTCTGGGCCTGGAAGAGGCAGGGGTAGGAGCGGAACAGGCTTATGCGTGCTCTGCTAATGCACGTGGGGGACAGGAATGGAAACCACACACACACACCCCATGCAAATTGTTGCTGCCTGTACAAAATAGACACTTGTGGCAAAGATTCATTTATTCAGCCTGTCGGAACAAAGAAAACGTTTTCAGTTGTTTCCGGAAAGTGCAGATAGTGGGGTACCTCTTGCCATTCCATAGAACAGGGGTAGCCACAATCAAAGCCTTCTCTGAGCAACTGCAGAGCAGGCTTCTGAGATCTTTGCAACTTGCAGGAGATGCTTTCCCACAGGCTACAGCAATCTTCTGGGGTACAAGTGATAAAGGTAGCTTTTCCTTTATTTGGCTTTCTCTGCTGTCACATTATATATAAGCCCTTTGTCAAGCCCTATATTGCCAAGAGTGCTTAATAAAGAGCTGCAGACACAGTGCAAATGGAAGATCTCCTGCACAAGCATCATTGGAGGAAAGGCCTATAGTGCCTGCTCATCTCGGTGGTGCCTGCACAAGATAATTTCCCCTTGGGATCTGTTGCATCCTTAGGTCAGTTCTGTCTGTCTCCCACTCTTTCATACATGCAAATAATCAACCACATTCTCCACTAAAAGTACCCCAAATGCTATATATACAGTAATAATTTTTCCTAAAAGGTGACTGATTCCTACCCTTTTATTCCTATTCCTTCCTGGTTGGTATCACCTCTGATAGGATTCCATGCCAGTAATATTTCCTTTATGCTCTTGCTCATTTTGCTAAATTATTGCTTGTTGCTGTTTTTGTAGTATTAGCTTCCAGTTAATTTATATACCACTTAATGCCAAAACTCGTTTACCAATTATGACCCTGTCTGAAAGCACCCTAGTTTGGGGAATCAAACTTTGTGTTTGGTATTGACATCTACCCTTCCACTAAGAGTCACACACTAAAAGTGTGAGTTTCTGGGCTACTTCTCTGGAAGAGAAAAGTTGGCTACAACTGGGGATGGATTTGTAGAAGGGATCACCTTGAGCTCACATGGCTTCCCCTGCTTGTGTCACTGCCATTTTTTTCAGCTTTTGCCCGTCAATGAGATGTCCCAGGCAGTCTGTCTGCAACTGTGCTGGCCAAAACTGATGGGAGTTATAGTCCAAAATTTCTGGAGGGTACTAGGTTGAGGCTGATCTATCTAATCTTGGTTGATAATTTCCCAAATACATTTTTTCCCTTTCCATAGGAAACACCTGCAAAAGCAAATACCAAAAGGTATTCAGGAAGAGCAGGTAAAGAAAAAAGCTGTGTGTGTATGTATGGGGCAACCATACATGCAAAAACCCTAGCTTTAATTGTTTTGGTAAGTGAATACCTGTAGATATTTATATATTTCTTTCTTCCTGTACAGGGAAAAAAAGAGCTTACTCAGAAAGGCATGACAAGCAAGTATGTGGGACACTTTCTCTCTTCCGTAGTCAGCATTTCCCAAGCAAAGCAGACCGCAGACCTCATACATACATTCATTTCTTTCTCTTCTTTTTAAAGAACTGCTGTCGGGCTCAGACAGCCTTAAAAAGCACGGAGGACTTGGACATCCTAGTCGAAGTACTGCAGGAAGACCTGAACGAGAGCCACTCCAAGCTAGAGCCTCAGTTGCCTATGCAGTTCCCACATGGTGCGACCCAGGGATTTCAGCCTTCCGGGTGGGAAGCCAATGGCAACTCGCAACCAGATGGCAATTGGCTGAGAAGCAGCTGGGAGCCTGTCAGATTTCAGCCGTTGTCTGCTTCTGGCGCATTGCTTCATCCACGTGCTGAGATTTCCTATGGATTTGATTGCAGAAAGACGCAACAACGTCTGGATCTGATCAACACGTTCCACAATTCCCATGTGGAAGAAAGATGCTGGCTGGGGAATGGGTCTGTTGAACATCCTGGGCAGAGTTCCCAAGGCTTTGCCAAGGAGATTAGGCCACACTGCCACGACCCACTGGGGCAGGCTTTGCCAGAGACTTTGGAAGAGAACACTGCTGCCTTGCATGGGAGGGGATGCCTGAAGGCAAGTGCGTGGTCTTTCATGGGCCAGGAGGCCTCTGCCATTTCTTTCTTCCAATTCCAGCTCTGCCGCGAGGAGAGTCGGCTCAGGAGCATCTCGGTGGACAAGTTGCTCATGCCGGATAGAAATGGGAACAGGTTGGTCAGTGGTTTGGTTTTGCGCCTGACAATACTTTGAAAAGTTAAAACATCTTTTAACAAAACCCTTTGTAACTTGAGTGATGGAATGATTATATGCCCCACCCCATAATTCTTGCTACCTTTCCCCCATGGCCTTTGTTTCATTTCATTGCGGTTCACAGATGTATCCTTAGAGCTGCTGTGAGTCTGTGTTTACTTTCTGACCAGTGTCCATTGCAATGTTCAGAGTTACTTATGCAAAAAAAAAAAAAAGTGAGGAGGGGGCAGTTCCCTGGCCCAACAAACTTGAAGCCAAATGCCAATAAATGGGGAGAAAGGGGAGGGAAGAATTTGGTAATGAATTTTAGTAAATGCCATGGCTTAAAAACTCGAGTTTTACACCATCCAACGAAGGGATCCTGGATCTGGAGGACAATGGCTTTCTTATGCAGTAGATATATCTTAGGAAACTTTGTAAGTCCATAGGTCCGTCTAGCTCAGCATTGTCTACACTGACTGGCAGTGACTGGCAGACTGACAGGGTTCTCTCCCACCCCTACTGAGAGATACCATCTGTACACAAAGCAGGTGTTCTGCCACTGAGTTAGATCTCTTCCCTTAAAAATAAAGGAAGATTCTAGTCCTCATGGGCGGGAATAAAGGGCTAATTTAAAAGGGAAGCTGCCTTCTAGAGGCAGGCCACTGGGTCCATCTAGCTGAATATTGTATACACTGTCTGGCAGTGAGAGAGAAATAAAAGCATATTGCAGGGCCAGTATGCTGAAATACATGGCTCCCAAACAAAACTTTCCTCCAAACAAGCGCACAAGAGTAGAAATGATTGCATTACCTGCCAAAGGGCATAGCTGGGCAACACTGAGGTCTTCTCTATACTGAAAAACCTGTATTGCTTTCATGCCCCTTTTACCATCATGGCTTCCGTCCAAAGCATCCTGGGAAGTGTACTTTAGCAAGGAGGAAAAGAACTCTGCTAAAGATTCCCAGCTTCACAGAACATCAGATGCCATTGTTTATGTTCTGGTTTTTAAAAGCAAAAAAACATTTTTTAATTGTTTAAATTTTGATTAGGCTATTATTATTATTTTTTAAATTGGTTTATCCAGTGGTGTTTATATACTGCTTTGGGAACACCAACTGAGAAGCATGGAACAGGCCCTCTGTTAATGCATGAATAAACAAGCCAAGGAAAAAAGTATAAAATACTCAGCCGTGACTAATCCCTAAAACGAGGTAAAGGTATAATAAAGATATAACCCAAACTAGACTGAACACAACTCCCAAAAATGGGGTGAGGACCCCAAAACAACTAAGTTAACGAGGAAGAGCCGGCATCTCGTTAGGGTTTTAGTTATGAGGGTTTTCATTTGAGTAGTGTATATATATATATATATATATTTGTCTAATTCCACTTAGTTGTTTAGGGGTCCTCACCCCATTTTTTGGAGTTGTGTTCAGTCTAGTTTGGGTTATATCTTTATTATACCTTTACCTCATTTTAGGGATTAGTCACGGCTGAGTATTTTATACATTTTTCCTTGGTTATTACATCCCGTGATTGTTTTTCTGTTTTTTGAATAAACAAGCCAGCAGTCACCATCTTTGATTTATTTATTTTTCCAGGTTCAGCGTTGACTGTGGGTGCCCCCCAGAAGCAGTATGTGGGTGTGAGGGTAAAAATGCCAGTGTGTGAACTGCTGAGAAAAATCCGTCTCTCCAAAGGGACAGAGTCCGGTGACAACAGGGTAAGATACCCACCCCATTTCCTCAGCATGAGGATATTGAAGATCGGGCTGTTTCCAATGTGAGATGCCCCTTGCACCTTCCCTGGTTTTGCTAGGCTATGGGACCAACCCAAATTATTATGATTCCCAAGATGGAGATGCACACTTCCTTCCATTAATTAACTCCATGTTCTTCCTGCTTACCTCTGCCCTATTTCCTCTCATCATTGTCATTAATTTATCAAAAACAGTGGATACCTTTAAAATAAAAACAAAACAATCCTGTGCAGGCGGAGACCATTTTAGGCGTGTGCAGTTGATGCATGACCACTGACGTGTGGGTCCTTCTGGGCCTGGAAGAGGCAGGGGTAGGAGCGGAACAGGCTTATGCGTGCTCTGCTAATGCACGTGGGGGACAGGAATGGAAACCACACACACACACCCCATGCAAATTGTTGCTGCCTGTACAAAATAGACACTTGTGGCAAAGATTCATTTATTCAGCCTGTCGGAACAAAGAAAACGTTTTCAGTTGTTTCCGGAAAGTGCAGATAGTGGGGTACCTCTTGCCATTCCATAGAACAGGGGTAGCCACAATCAAAGCCTTCTCTGAGCAACTGCAGAGCAGGCTTCTGAGATCTTTGCAACTTGCAGGAGATGCTTTCCCACAGGCTACAGCAATCTTCTGGGGTACAAGTGATAAAGGTAGCTTTTCCTTTATTTGGCTTTCTCTGCTGTCACATTATATATAAGCCCTTTGTCAAGCCCTATATTGCCAAGAGTGCTTAATAAAGAGCTGCAGACACAGTGCAAATGGAAGATCTCCTGCACAAGCATCATTGGAGGAAAGGCCTATAGTGCCTGCTCATCTCGGTGGTGCCTGCACAAGATAATTTCCCCTTGGGATCTGTTGCATCCTTAGGTCAGTTCTGTCTGTCTCCCACTCTTTCATACATGCAAATAATCAACCACATTCTCCACTAAAAGTACCCCAAATGCTATATATACAGTAATAATTTTTCCTAAAAGGTGACTGATTCCTACCCTTTTATTCCTATTCCTTCCTGGTTGGTATCACCTCTGATAGGATTCCATGCCAGTAATATTTCCTTTATGCTCTTGCTCATTTTGCTAAATTATTGCTTGTTGCTGTTTTTGTAGTATTAGCTTCCAGTTAATTTATATACCACTTAATGCCAAAACTCGTTTACCAATTATGACCCTGTCTGAAAGCACCCTAGTTTGGGGAATCAAACTTTGTGTTTGGTATTGACATCTACCCTTCCACTAAGAGTCACACACTAAAAGTGTGAGTTTCTGGGCTACTTCTCTGGAAGAGAAAAGTTGGCTACAACTGGGGATGGATTTGTAGAAGGGATCACCTTGAGCTCACATGGCTTCCCCTGCTTGTGTCACTGCCATTTTTTTCAGCTTTTGCCCGTCAATGAGATGTCCCAGGCAGTCTGTCTGCAACTGTGCTGGCCAAAACTGATGGGAGTTATAGTCCAAAATTTCTGGAGGGTACTAGGTTGAGGCTGATCTATCTAATCTTGGTTGATAATTTCCCAAATACATTTTTTCCCTTTCCATAGGAAACACCTGCAAAAGCAAATACCAAAAGGTATTCAGGAAGAGCAGGTAAAGAAAAAGCTGTGTGTGTATGTATGGGGCAACCATACATGCAAAAACCCTAGCTTTAATTGTTTTGGTAAGTGAATACCTGTAGATATTTATATATTTCTTTCTTCCTGTACAGGGAAAAAAAGAGCTTACTCAGAAAGGCATGACAAGCAAGTATGTGGGACACTTTCTCTCTTCCGTAGTCAGCATTTCCCAAGCAAAGCAGACCGCAGACCTCATACATACATTCATTTCTTTCTCTTCTTTTTAAAGAACTGCTGTCGGGCTCAGACAGCCTTAAAAAGCACGGAGGACTTGGACATCCTAGTCGAAGTACTGCAGGAAGACCTGAACGAGAGCCACTCCAAGCTAGAGCCTCAGTTGCCTATGCAGTTCCCACATGGTGCGACCCAGGGATTTCAGCCTTCCGGGTGGGAAGCCAATGGCAACTCGCAACCAGATGGCAATTGGCTGAGAAGCAGCTGGGAGCCTGTCAGATTTCAGCCGTTGTCTGCTTCTGGCGCATTGCTTCATCCACGTGCTGAGATTTCCTATGGATTTGATTGCAGAAAGACGCAACAACGTCTGGATCTGATCAACACGTTCCACAATTCCCATGTGGAAGAAAGATGCTGGCTGGGGAATGGGTCTGTTGAACATCCTGGGCAGAGTTCCCAAGGCTTTGCCAAGGAGATTAGGCCACACTGCCACGACCCACTGGGGCAGGCTTTGCCAGAGACTTTGGAAGAGAACACTGCTGCCTTGCATGGGAGGGGATGCCTGAAGGCAAGTGCGTGGTCTTTCATGGGCCAGGAGGCCTCTGCCATTTCTTTCTTCCAATTCCAGCTCTGCCGCGAGGAGAGTCGGCTCAGGAGCATCTCGGTGGACAAGTTGCTCATGCCGGATAGAAATGGGAACAGGTTGGTCAGTGGTTTGGTTTTGCGCCTGACAATACTTTGAAAAGTTAAAACATCTTTTAACAAAACCCTTTGTAACTTGAGTGATGGAATGATTATATGCCCCACCCCATAATTCTTGCTACCTTTCCCCCATGGCCTTTGTTTCATTTCATTGCGGTTCACAGATGTATCCTTAGAGCTGCTGTGAGTCTGTGTTTACTTTCTGACCAGTGTCCATTGCAATGTTCAGAGTTACTTATGCAAAAAAAAAAAAAGTGAGGAGGGGGCAGTTCCCTGGCCCAACAAACTTGAAGCCAAATGCCAATAAATGGGGAGAAAGGGGAGGGAAGAATTTGGTAATGAATTTTAGTAAATGCCATGGCTTAAAAACTCGAGTTTTACACCATCCAACGAAGGGATCCTGGATCTGGAGGACAATGGCTTTCTTATGCAGTAGATATATCTTAGGAAACTTTGTAAGTCCATAGGTCCGTCTAGCTCAGCATTGTCTACACTGACTGGCAGTGACTGGCAGACTGACAGGGTTCTCTCCCACCCCTACTGAGAGATACCATCTGTACACAAAGCAGGTGTTCTGCCACTGAGTTAGATCTCTTCCCTTAAAAATAAAGGAAGATTCTAGTCCTCATGGGCGGGAATAAAGGGCTAATTTAAAAGGGAAGCTGCCTTCTAGAGGCAGGCCACTGGGTCCATCTAGCTGAATATTGTATACACTGTCTGGCAGTGGATGTCCAGGGTTTCAAAAAGAAATCTCTCCCAGTTTTACCCGTAGGCACCTGGGATTGAAACTGGAACCTTCTGCATGCAAAGCAGATGCTATAATACTGAACTACAGCTAAAGCTTGGGTTTTGTTTATGGTGTCTGCATGCCCTTTAATCACTAGGTAATACTACTCCAGCTGGCGTCTTTTTACTCTTCAACCAGCATGTCACCTAAAAGGAATCTCCAGCATTGCTAACAGACCACCACACACTTTTTCTTTGTTTTTTTACTCCTGCTCTCTGCCTTACAAGGACATGACTTGTATTCCACTTAGCGCCGGAGGCAGATCTGAAGAACAACTGCCCTTTATATTTTTCAAGGGTGAAAGGGGATCTTCCATTATGTTATTTGCCCCAGCAGCCCCTGGGGCAATTGGAACTCCCTGCTACACCCAGCACGATCTAACAATTCAGTCTGAATAATATCTGCTGCACTCTAGAAAAACCACAGTCCTTGAGGACGTTCCATCACATCCAGGTTTTTCTTTCTCCCCCCCCCCCCCATTTTAAAAATAAAATAGCCCAGCTTTTACCAATCCTGGGAGTTGTAGTCCTAAACATAGATCAGCCTTCACCAGCTTGGTGAAGGCTGATCTATCTTGAAAAAGGGTTTTGGGAAACCTGGAAGCTATCTTACTGCTATATAGTTGGTCCAAGCAGGTCTATGGGTATTATTATCCCCATATTTTAGATGTGTTGGGGAGTAAGCCCTCCACTTATCCTCTCAGCCACGGCACTAGCTTTACTATTCCTCTTATTGCCAACTTACCAATATGTCATTATCATTGCTGTTGGTGTGGCAGAAGCTGATGGTGCTTCTCTGTCATCGATTTTCTTTCTTTCCTTATTTTCAAACATGATGGCCATAAATCTGAATGGGGAGGTTATCCAGCAGCGTCAGGTCACTGATAAGGGAACAGGAAGGAGACTTCCAGAGAACGCAGAGGGCCTATTCACTGGAACCGGAACAAAACAAAGCAACATTTTATGAGCCATTTCAGTAGAACTATGTATGTTTCTATTGCAAATATTTGCTTCTAAATCTCAGATCTAAAATAAAGGGAAATCCCTTTCCTCTTTCAGAGCTGAGTCAAAGCGAGGCAGTGCCCCTTATTTTGAAACCGAATAACTTTGAACCAGCATACCGCTGGGGTGTATAGAATTTATGATTCTATGCATCATAGAATCATAGAATTGTAGAGTTTACTAGAGATTGTCTAGTCCAACCCCCTGCAATGCAGGAATCTCAACTAAAGCATCCATGACAGATGACCAACCAACCTCTGCCTTAAAAACCTCCAAGGAAGAAAGTATTGGGACTTGCATAGATATCTGGGGATGGGGTGGATTTCTTTCCATTTTGGTTTCAAGTTTTGCTAGTCTTAAATCCAGTTCCCCACAAGTTTAATCTCCATGCAGAGGAAGGAGTTTTCTCATCTGCAACCCTTGAGAGATGTTGCCAGTCAGTGTAGACAGTATTAAACTAGATTGACCAATAGGCTGACTTGGCATAAAGCAGCTTCTTATGTTACTATTTGTTAAATTTGCAAATAGTAGGGGTGGGGATCGTATCTGGAAGGGCCATAGCTCAGTGGAAGAGCATCTGCTTTGCATGCAGAAGGTCCTAGGTTCAATCCCCGGCATCTCAGTGGGAGGCAACTTCCTATGAGCCTGTGAAAATATCCTTTTGACATTTGCCCAGCAGCAGAAGCACTCAGCTGTATTTCTTCAAAAGCACACCACCTGGCGTCAAAATCTATCTGATATCCTGGTTAGATACACCCTACCAGAGTTTAACATACTTAAACTGTGGAGCCCGGACAAAGTTCGGGAATGGATCCTGGAGAGAGATGCCCTGTTAGACATCACAAAAATACAGAATCCAGGGTCCTCCCACTGGTTTCCCCGACTGAAAACAGTCAAAATCTGTGCCAATTACTTGGTGAATATCATCGATCCCACCCTTCGGAGAGCTTTCACCATGGCCCGTTTTCAAACTATCCCTACGGCCTATCTGTCAGGCAGATTTGCGAAAATCCCTGTAGAGCACCGTATATGTCCTTGCCACATGAGAACCAAAGAGGACCTCACACATTATTTGTTGCACTGTCGCATTTACTCGGCCTTCAGGGATGTGATCTTACAAACTATTCCCAATTCAATAGTCAGCTCTGAGGACCAAGTAAAGTTTCTGCTGATGGACGCTGACCCACGGATTTCCTACGTGGTAGCGGTCTTTGTAGCGAGGGCTGTGAAAACCAGGGTGGGGTTCGTGAATGATGTAGTGAAGGCCCTCCCATCATTCTCCTAACCTGTTGTATCCTCTTTTCTGTTTGGTGGGGGGGTTTGGGTTTTGTTTTTTGTTTTTATTTTTTTGGTTTTGTTTGTCTCCTTTGCTGGGACAGCGCGGCATGAATTTTATAGCCTATTTTAATAATTTTAATTCTACCCTTTTAATAAAGTGTTATATGGTATTTTGTGTAAAGGCATGGACCTCACAAATCTAATAAATGATGATTTCAAGCTGCCTCTCCTCCCTTGCTGTTTCTCTCTGTTTTGCAGAACCACATACTCCCCAACATTTCTCCCATGAAAATAGGGGCATCTTATTCAACAACAACAACAACAACAACAACAATTTTATTATTTACTAGTGGGTATTATGCCCGTTAAATCAACGGGCGCTAACTCATCTTGCTGCGTCCCTGTTGACAGGCGAAAAAGGACACCGCATCACGCTCGGCTGCACGATCTCGAGCCGCGGGCGGGGCTGCGAGAAGCGAGCGGCGCTGTTGCTGGGGAGGGAGAGGCGACGTCGACGCTCTCAGCCCGGTCTCTTCCGTGCACGTGCCCAGCCTCGCAGGCACGCCCCCTCTTTCTCGCCCCCGCCCCTTCCCGCTCTCACGTCCGGGCATTCCCTGGCTGGCTTGCCGCCTCCTCGCTTACTGACAGCCAGCCGGCCCCGCCCTTCCTCCCTCCCTCCCTCCCACCTTCTCCTCGCGCCGACCTTTCCTGAAGTGTCTCTGCGTTCCAAGTCCCAACGGCTGTCTGTGGGGCACATGCGCAGTAGCGCAATCCCACGGACACAGGGACTGGACGCAGAGACACTTGCACTTTATTAGTGTAGATGCCCGGCTTATATGACAGTGGGGCATCTCACTGAGCTACTCTAGGCAGCTTCCAACACATATAAAAACATAATAAAACATTAAACATTTTAAAAATTTCCTATACGGCTTCCTTCGGATGTCTTCCAAAGGTTGCATAGTTACTTGTCTCCTTGGCTCTGGGGTTGCATAACTCCATATCCTCCAACATTTCTTCAATGAAAATAGGGACTTCCTAAGGAAAAGAGGGACATTCTAGGATCAAATCAGAAACCAGGACAGCTTCTGTATATCCAGGACTGTCCTTGGAAAATAGGGACACTTGGAGGGTCTGGAACCACCTGTGGCATTTCTGAAACCAAAGCAAAACTCCTCTTTTTTTCCTCTCCCCTTCTTCCCAGGCTTCTTCACGAGGCTGTTTCTCAGGGGAAAAGGGCACTGGCATATGCGCTGGCAAGGAGGTTTGCACATCTCAACAGACTTGATGGGAAGAACGCAGTAAAACAGGTACGAGCCACTTTTTAGCAGAAGGCTGTTTGCAGGGCAGCTGTTGGTAATTTTATAGAAATGGACCACATGAAATAGAGCAAAAAAGGGGGGGTGGGTTAATGAAAAGTTGCAAGCTGCATTTTAAAAAAAAAATGCAGAAACCATTTGTCCACTAATCCCCAAAAGGTCAACAGAATAAGAGTGTTTTCACTAGTCTGTGAATGAAAAATATCTTAAGGTGCAAGGGGAGGGAGCCCATAAGGGGAAATGGAGTGACGGGTCTTACTTTTTTCTAGGCCACACTCCCTAACACTAATTCACGTTAACTGAAAGCCAACTTTTGAAACTGCTCTTGCACTTGTTCCTCTACCAGTGGTAGGAAACCTCATACAGCCTAGAGCAGAGAGGAGGAATCTGTGACTGTCAAAATATGCTAGGACTTCAACTCCAGTCAGCCCCAGTCAGCTTGGCCAGTGATCAGGAGTGGGATGAAAATTGTAGTGTAGCAGCATCCTGGAAGGGCAGCGGGGGGGGGGGGGGGCAGGGGATGGGACAGGTTCTCTTCCCTTTGCATGGATGTAAAGATTATTGCTTGCTAAATTGCAGCAGTTGCTATAATAACAACACAGTGACAAGGTACCACGCCACCCTCATTTGTGATTAGCTCAACATTTCTATCCTTCCTTCTCCATCTTTTTTTAAACCTTTCAAAGACTGCGTTGCACATAGCAGCCCAAAAGAACCATCATCTTATTGCCAGCGACCTGCTCTCTCTGGGTGCTGATGTAAATGCGAGGGACAACTCAGAGAAGACTCCCTTGCACCTCTGTGCTGAGAAGGGTTATCTGAGAGTCTTGGAAGTAAGTAGAATTTGAAAGGGGGGCCTGGTTGGGTTATATGTCTATTAATTTGAGGTAGGGATGGGGGAGAAATTCAATCCAGGTCATCTTTAAACCCAAAACTACCTAATCTGTACTTCCTGAAACATTATGCAGACTGAAGCACAGCCATGCTTCAAAATTACCACCACTCTGAATTTTGCAATGAAGTTCTCCAGTTAAGGACTGTGTACAAAAATGTATGTGTGTGAATGTCTGTCTGTCTGTCTGTCTCTCTCTCTGTGTGTGTGTGTGTGTGTGTGTGTGTGTGTGTGTGTAAGTAAAGTGTGCATATACATGCATATATTAATAAAAATAATATGGGAAATGTATGATATCAGTGGAAATTGCTTGCAGAGATACATATATATGTCAAAACTGCATACAAAAATGTGTTTTTTATGAGAGCTTTGCACTAAATGCTGGTGAATTTGTACGATTTTTATTATTATTTTATTTTTAAAAAATGCAACTTTCTGCAGAAACGTGACCTAAATTTAAGATTAGAAAAATGAGAAATGGAGAGAAATCAGCACTTGAGAAATTTGTCTATCCCTATCCTTTTGTGGCTGTTTGGTCCACTCTTACTTTGGCCTGAAGTCAGGATATTTAAAGTAGCCATGTCTCTTTTTCCATGGCAGGTCTTGAAAAACTGTCAGGAAGTTGGCATCCATGTTGAAGTAGACGCAACCGACAATCAGGGTACGTGGAGAAGTTTGGTGAGGATAGGGAACTCTCTTCCCGCCCCTTAGGATACAATCTGTCAATCGAGGCATGTACCTAATACATAGAATGCAGCCACATATCTTGCTTTTCCTTAATTAACTGCAGACATGGGGGAGCCCAATGTTTACTGGGAAGGCAGTGTGTATGATGGGGGACATATTTATTCACTCCCCCCCCCCATGCTATTCCCTCCCTCAGTCTCCTAGTAGCACACAGGGAAAGAGATGGAATCTCTGTTCCAATCACAGTGAGAAATTGATGATATGAGCCTCCACTCTCTGTTGTTTCCCCACTGTGAATTGGGCTCGCACGTGCCTATAATTATTGAATAAAGAGCAAGATGCATGCTACATGTTAAGCACACATCCAGTTTGGCCTGCAGGGTCTAATACTCCTTCTGCTCCTCTCTAAACAGGCTTAACGCCAATACAGTGCGCAGGTTTGGCTCACTGCGCTCTCGCGATGGACTCGGGCAGCCGCCATCTCTCGGCCGAGACGTGGAAGCTTCTGAACCTCCGTAAGGATCAGATACTGAGTGGCATCAAGTGCTTGATACAAATGGGAGCCAACCCATGGGAGCAAGTAAGTGCCTTGGTCTCAAACGGAGATGTAGTTTGATTTTATGATGGATTATGGAGTGGGTGTGGGGCCTTTTTCTTTCCAGGTCTTTCCCCTTCTGCTATCCCCTTCTGTATCCTTTCCCTTTCTGTATCCTTTCTCCTATCAGAAGAGAGAGTTTTGCCAACTGCCAGAGGCTTTCCACACTTTTTTTTTTAAGGATTTGCGGTACACTTGTACCTTGGTTTTCGAACAGCTTAGTTCTTGAACGTTTTGGCTCCCGAACGCCGCAAACCCAGAAGTGAGTGTTCTGGTTTGCGAACTATTTTTGGAAGCTGAACATCCCACAGGACTTCCACAGCTTCTGATTGGCCGCAGGAGCTTCCTGCGTCCAATCAGAAGCTGCACTTTGGTTTACAAACGTTTTGGAAGTCAAACGGACTTCCGGAACAGATTCCGTTCAAGTTCCAAGGAATGACTGTACTACAAAAGAGAGTGTCAACTTGCATAAAATTGGTGTTGTATAGATACAAATTTGGAAATAATGGATGGTAGCTAACTGACTTCTCAGAGCAGACCCATTAAAATTAGTGGACATAAGTTATTTTTTATTATTCATTTCATTTCTATATCGCTATCTATATATATATATATATATATATATATAATCTCAAAGCGGTTTACAACACATTAAAGCATCAAATGAAACACTCTGGAATAAAACATTTCTGAAGGAAGTCAAATATAAAATATACATTCAGAGCAGCATAATTAACAGGAAACTTAAAATAGTAGCTTAAAGATTTCAAAATAAAATGTTGCAAAGTAAATCAACGAACATTTAACACAGCAAAGTTGACAAAGCAAATTATATTAAACATTTCAAAAGAAAGCATTACTGAAGGAAGTCAGATGTAAAATTCCCATTTAAAGCAGCACAATTAACAAGAGAATAAAATGTTATCATAAGCATAGAACATATCTGGTGCTGCTGCTGCCACTGCCACCAATCCTGGCAATGGTTGTTCATGGCAGATAGTAGCTGTGGAAGCTCAGACTCGATGACTTGGCTCTGCACTAAGATACTATCAATATGGCCTCTGGCCTCTTCATCAGCCTGGGCGTTTGTAGCTGAGGCAGGGACTCACAGCCAAGTTATCCATGTCTATTTCAGTAAGTCTACTCTGAGTAGGGCTAGCATTGGAGGCAACTCAGTTATTATAATTTAAGTAGAAATACAGTCGGAACGTAAGAAGAGTCCGCTGGATGAGGCCAGCATCCCATCTAACCCAGCACCCTGTTCTCACAGTAGCTAGCCAAATGCTTGTGGGAAATGAATAAGTGGGACCTGAGCACAAGGGCCCTCTCCCCTTCTGTGGCTTCCAGCAGCTGTTAATCAGAAGCATGGCTGCCTCCAGCCATGGCATCAGAGCATAGCCATTATGCTCTTTTGATAACTCTCTCCTCCATGAATTTGTCTAATCCTCTTTCAAGGTCATCTAGGTTGTGTGTGGGGGGGGGAATCACTTGCCTTCTGTGGGAGCAATTTCAGTAGTTTAACTGTACATCTCACCATCTTGGGAAGGCACCAGGTAACTTCCAGGCTGCTTTTCAGGTGCTGCTACCTGTGGGTGGGCAAATTCAAGGCCGCCCCCCCCTCCTCATTTTTATGTCTCTTACCTTTAAACCAGGCTTAAACCACACAGCTCCCTTCAAATAGAGGACACCTCCCCTCTGGCAGCTCTTCAAAATAGAGGGCTGTTCTCCTAAAGTAGGACACACGGCCACTCTACTATGAACCCATGTGTTAAATTGCTCTTCGTTCCGGAGATAGTGTTCTTGATACACGTATGTTCTTTCGTTGACATGCTTTGCTGGGATCTCCTCTGAGCATAATGTCTGCGCAAAAGCTGTATCCAAACCAGGGGACTATGACTATCCTCTTATTCTTTTCCTAGGGAACAAGCTCATCAAGCCAAGTTTCAAATTATTTTGCAAAAGTCCAGCAAAATAATGAACTGATGTGTTTTTTCCAAACTCACAGGCCCCAAAAGCAGCAGGTAATTCTACTGGCTTGGTGAAAAGGGTGGCAGGTAGACTGCAAGAGGATTGGTTGCTTTGCCAGGTTTTGTGTGTGTGGTCCTTAAGTATTATGGATGACAGAGAGAAAGGAAAGAGAATGAAGCAATGTCATAAACCCAGCCAGATGGGTGGGGTATACATAAGTTGTTGTTGTTGTTGTTGTTGTTGTTGTTGTTGTTACTTGGGAGTAGGAATGTGGGAGAAATTCAGTTCCAGTTTGCATTTAATGACAACATTGTTGTTTGTTTGTTTGTTTACTTGCCCTTCAACCTAAGTTCCCATGCTTGGTTGCAAAAGTTTAAATAACAACTTTAAACAGAGCTTTAAAACTTACAGTTGCAAAAAATTGTATCCTTTAATTAAATGAAACATACATTGCCTCATTGTTATTTTTTTAAAAGCCCAGATCACACTAATGAAGTTGCAAAATAACTCTAGGGACTGAGGGCAGGAGAGAAGGTGAATACATGGCATCACAAAGCACCAGGCAATCTGTACTTGGCACAGCCAGCTCCTGTTGCAAACTTGCAGAACCCAGCCTTGGCAGTAGGTTGTAGGTGGCACTGAAGTCCCACCTTTGCCCCCTGAAAGTCTTCTTCAGCAGTCCCTGGGGCTTTTGGGGTTTCATTAGTCACTACCCACCCCCTGCCTTGTATATCATTGCAACCTTCAAAAGTAGAAATGCCCTTTGTTTTTGTTTTGTTTTTAAATTAAAGCTGACATCCTTAGGAAATGCAGATTCTTCCGTCAATACAGCTTTGCTGCGTTTCTGTGGAAGCCTGGCTTATGCATAGCTCTTGTGTTGTCCATGTTAGGAAATGAGAGTGATTGAATACTTTTGCTTTGTCCAGGATTACAGCTTGCTCTCTGGACTAGATGAAATCGCCCTTCCGTATTTACAAGGAGAAGATGTGGAGCCACCAATGGTTTCTTTTCCAAGCTTCCTCAACCATTTCCATGAAAGTGCAATGTAAACAGGACACTTAAGCACACCAGGAAGCAATGGACTTCCTAGAACATTGGTTGCTGATATACCGTATCAGAGGTGTTTCAGGCTTTGTATACTTGATGATCTGAAACCTGCAGATTGCCTCAATGGACTTCAAGAAATCTGGAGTGCCATTTCTGCCAGGCTGTTGGCTGAAGAACAGCTTGAGAATAGACAGTAAAAGTCTTTGAACCTGTGAAGGCTTGGACTTTGCTGAATTCATGTTCTCAGAAAAATTGTGGAAGAGCACTGAAGATTATACTGTAGATGGGAAAGGCTGGCTTTATTTCCCCAAGCATATGTGTCAGATAGAGAAGTTTTGAGGTCCCCTCCCCTGCCTTAAATGACCTTGCTCTCAAAATACAGTATCAAGTGCAGGGGAAGATGCTCCTTAATGGGTGGTGGTCCATGGAGCAGGTGGTATAAGAGCACAGATTATTGCCATGCAAAAATTCAAACTGATCCCCTACAGAGGGACGGCTTCTGTATCTCATCGGCAGAGCTCCTGTGTTTTATCTCTGACGTGAACCTGTGGAAAACAAAAGCCACCCTTGATCTGAGGATGTATTTTCAGCAAAGCCACAATGCTTTGTTTATTGATGCAATCAAAGTTTATGGAGGTTGTTTTGAGTGTGTATAACAAATGCACGGACGAATCTGGAACCGGACAAATGGAGCTGGGCAAGTGACTCACCAGGGCTGAGTGAAAACTCACACTCACACTGGATTTTTGTGAAAGCTCTCATTACAGTATTATGTAAACAAACATGCATACAAACCTCTTGTACCGTCTCCAAGATGGAGACATTTAATGTGGCACAAGCTTTTGTAGACTGCAGTTCAATTCAACAGGTGCAATTTTCTTTGCATCATGAATCTTTCTTTCCTTCCTTCCTCTTTAAGCAGTGAAATCTAAAATCTACCTAGCATCTGCCACAATCCAGTTCAAAGTCCATTGTGCTGAAACCCTTTGAGGCTGGAGCTGAATTGCAACCATTGCTCTGACATGACAGCTTCAGACATCCTATATTTATGGATCTTTTTGATTGGACCCAGGACAGGGATAGGAAACCTTCAGCCTATGGGCCAATCTTGGCCTGCCAGGGGGTTCAGTTTGGCCCCTGGTGCATTTTCCCCAAAATCCTGCCCACCTGTTAACCAGCTAGTATCACTTTTTCCTGCACTCTCTCTCTCTCTCTCTCTCTCTCTCTCTCTCTCTCTCTCTGTGTGTGTGTGTGTGTGTGTGTGTGTGTGTGTGAGAGAGAGAGAGAGAGAGAGAGAGAGAGAGAGAGAGAGAGAGAAGTTTCAAGAAGATTCCTGTTGGGCAATAATTTTTTAAGAGAGCTCATTTCCCATGGAGTGGATACACCTTTCTTTTGTTTTCTCCAAGTCAAACAGGTTTTTGGGGGGTGAGGGAATACAAACACCTGCCAGATCTGTTTAATGATAGACAAATGTTAGCTGGAAGATACTGTGTACAGTGATTCCACTTTGAGATTTCCCCTTCTCTCCCTCTCTGCACACCAAGACCTGCACTTTACCTCATTGTTCAACAACTTGCTCATAGCTCTATGTCCGGTTCCAAATGTTGCCCTTTCTTTTGGTAAGCTTTGGTTCTTAAGTTAGTGGTTTCTGTGAAACTTCATTAGTTGCTACACATGGAGCAATACAATACTAATAATGTTTTTGTAATTAAAAAAAAACAACAAATTGAATATATCCAGCAATTGGTAAACATGGAGAATTCCCACTGATGTCAATGGGAAATATATTTTTTCAAACAAAAGATTGTGTATAATAAGATGAACCTCATAAATGGTAAATATTTGTAAATGCACTTCGATTATGGTGTTGAGAAAGTTTGGGTTTTGTTCATGTATTTTATTTTTCTTCAAACTGTTTTGTTGACTGAAGTTGAAGATTACTGCTGTTTTAATGACTCCAGGTGATTTTCGGCTTAAACGTACACGCTCTACCATAAGATGTACAACCTACTATAAGAGAAAACATGCAGCTCAATCCAATAAGTTTATGGAAAGATGGGCATTTTTTTTTGTAATGTTCTGGAATAATAAGCTTAATTTACTACCCTGTGCTGTCTTTAATTTGCTGTAATGTTAATAGTTACTTTTTATGTCACTAGTTGGAAATTTGGTTGCCAGTGCTTTAATGATCTAATAAAGAATATATCTATTTTTAAAAGGTCGCATTCTTCCAAATGCAGTGAAATAATCATCTTGTGCATATGGCTGTGTATTTCCTCCAGAATAAGCAAATGAAAATGGTGCACTAGGATTCCAAGACTGCAGTCCTAGGGTGCACTTGGTGGTGCAGCAATAAAACTGCTAGTACATTTGCAAAGCTAAGCATTGGATTGGGGACCCCATGTTGAGATTCCTGCATTGCAGGGGGTTGGACTAGATGACCCTTATGATTCTGTGTGTGCACAGTGAGGTTGTTTTAGTGGTGGTGAATTTGTAGGCTGGCTGTGGATAATATGTATAAAAGTCAAAAATCATCTTGGCAATGAATTCACAAAATAACATACAAAATAGGCCTAGTGATACACAGTAAGAAATGTTTTTTGCTCTAGTGGATTATGAAAGTTAGACTTTGAATCATTTTGTGTGTGTGTGTGTGTGTGTGTGCATTATTTAATCATTGTGAAATCTGTAACAGACTTTTTTCTGAGAATATGTGGGAGCTTAATCCATTTCCTCCATCCCTCACCTTCAATAAATATTTATAATTTTCAGCACTTGGCAGGCCTGTTGTTTAACTGCGAGGAATGTGAAAGATGGCTGTTAGGCATTGCCAAATGGCTCTAATCACAACTCACTGGTGTGTGTGTGTGTGTGTGTGTGTGTGTGACATCACTTCTGTAAAGTCAGGTTTACAGCCTAGATGAAAAATCAGCTGTTATGGTTGCTGTTAGGTTGGTTCTGCACTAGACCTCTTTAGCACAACGAAGGCATTTCTGTTTCTGCTAGATGTGGAATTAACTAGAAGAGGAAGTGTGGCGGAGTGGTTAGAGTGTTGGAATAGGAACTGGGCAGTCTGGGTTCAAATCTCTACTCAGCTCATTGGCTGAATTTGGATCAATCATTGCCTCTTAGCCTAAGCTACGTCACAGGGTTGTTGTGAGGATAACATGGGGAGAAGACGTATGTTTCCATGCCACTTGGAGCATCTTGAAGGCAAGGCAGGATATAAACGCAACAATAATCTTAACTAAGAATACTGTTCCTCATAGACAAGTTATAATATATTATAATACCTAGTCAAAAGTAAGTTCCTTTCAATAACAGTGCCTTATATTGCTAATCAAAAGCTTTCTGTTTGCAAGTTGTGCTGTTGTGGTTTGTTTGCTTTTTAGCTTCCTAAGTCTGTACAGCTAAGAGATCAATACTGAATTCCCCCTTAATTGCTCCTTAATTAATTGCGCTTTACTATTTCCCCCCCCCCCATTTGTCTCTTTCTCTCTCTCTGTCTCTCTCTCTCCCTTTCCTTTCCTTTCCATTGGAGGTAAATAGTGTAATTTTGCTATCATGAAAAAGAAAGGGATAACAGAATGAAACAAGCATTTTTTAAAAAAACAAAACACAACATAATTTTATTAATCTAGATTTCCAAGGTAGTCTACAAAAGAGAATCATAAAAGAAATATAAAAACAGACCAGAAACATCAGAAACAAAAGCAGTTATCGTAGCAACAGTAAAAATACAAAAAGTGGCATATATAAAATCAGTTAAAATCCTGGGCAATCTCTCCCCCCCCCCAAAAAAATGTCTAAATTTGTGGGTCTCCGGGCAGCCCAATCAGGTGGTGGCATATAAATTATTTTTATTTTATTTTATTTTATTTATTATTAAGAAAGCCTACAGAGTGGCAGGGATATTTAGAGAATTACCCCTAGTGCTAGAGTTAACAAACAGGTAGGTTCCTTTTTAAAAAAGAAAAGAAAAGAAAAGCTAACATTTTCAATGAATATATCCCCTCCACAGATACCTCTGTGATGATGCTGCCATTAAAATATCCTGTTCTTCAATAAAAGAGAAAAAGGGAAACCGGATTGTATCAAAGGTATCTTTTTTGGAGAAGCCCTTGATTAGTCACCGATGGTATGTGAGGCGTTCTGATAGAGTAATATTCCAGATATTGTTAACCCAAGCCTCTATTGGTACGTTAGAGTTTTCCTTCCATCATTGGGCAATAACTAGTCTAGCTGCTGTGAACAGGAAGGAAATTAATTATTTAGATTTAAGGGTGGAGTTTGGGGCCAAATCTTGTGATAATAAAGCAAGTGCCAAATTAGGAGGGATACGGGTATATTGTAAAACAAACAATTTGACAACTCCCTTGCAAGAGACAAAAGCTCAATAAATAAGGAGCAATTAAGGGGCAATCACATATTTTTAGTACCATTTTGAGGCTTGCCTCTGTTATGTGTTTTGCTCTCTCATTATTTTCAGTGAAACTGCTCCCAGTATGAAGGTGAGTCAGTACTACTGAGATTACTTCCCGCATATGCCAGTCTCCCCCAGTCCCATGACATCTAACTTTGTTGTCTTCCCTAACCCTTAAACTCTGGTTCCATCAGTCATGTTGACATTGCTTTGCATCTCACCAGCGTGACACGTCTCACTGGCAATGCAACATTTCACTATGGCATAGAGATACCGTGCCATAATTCCTGCAACTCACTGCCTGGAGGTGCTTTTACAAAGCTGTTCTCCAAGAACTGTCAATTCCTTCTTTTGTTTTTGGGAGAGGCAACGTTAATCCCAGCAAAGTGTTTGAGCCACAGCCTTTCAAGTGTAACTTGAAACAGTCTCTCCCATCAATCCTGGCTGATGTTTTTGTGGCCAGATTCTAATCAACACGAAGATAAGCCTTTCTTCGTCTTGTGTTCTGTTTCTCATATTCAATAAGAAGAGGAGCCTGGCTGCTAGATCAGCCCAATGGCCCATCTAGTCCAGCATCCTGTTCACACAAAACCAACCAGATCCCTCCTCTGGGAAGTTCACAAGGAAGCCACAAGGACCATAGGCTAATATCCCTTTCCCAACTTGTGATTCCCAACAACTCATATCCCAGTGGAGGCTGACCCATTAGGGCAAATTTAGCACTGCCCTACCACCCAGGGGGGGCGGCATTCCTGCCACCTTCCTCTGCCCTTCTCTCTCTTTTGTGCATGCACACACGAAAGTTCATACCAAGAACAAACTCAGTTGGTCTCTAAGATGCTACTGAATTGATGCTTTTGAATTATGGACTGCAAAAAGATCAAACTTATCCACCCTTAAAGAAATCAGCCCTGAGTGCTCACTGGTAGGGCAGATCCTGAAGTTGAGGCTCCAGTACTTTGGCCACCTCATGAGAAGAGAAGACTCCCTGGAAAAGACGCTGATGTTGGGAAAGATGGAGGGCACAAGGAGAAGGGGACGACAGAAGATGAGATGGTTGGACAGTGTTCCCGAAGCGACTGGCATGAGTTTGGCCAAACTGTGGGAGGCAGTGGAGGATAGGGGGGCCTGGCGTGCTCTGGTCCATGGGGTCACGAAGAGTCGGACACGACTGAACAACTGAACAACAACAAGGTGCTACTGGAAGGATTTTTTTATTTTATTTTGTTTTGACTATGGCAGACCAACACGGCTACCTGTAACCTGAACTCAGCAGGGAAGAGATGGGTTCCACCTGTCATTGGCTCTCACTTCACTTCCTGTTGGACTTCCTGTCTTCCACACCCCCAGTCCCAAGAGGTATTATATACCACTCTGGGATTCAGAGGCTCACTGCCTCCAGTGCTGGGTAGTGTTCAGCCATCACATGCTTTGTAAAAGTGAGTGCATCGTACCCTCCAACATTTCTCTGATGAAAAGAGGGATATCCCCTGCCATAATAACAATGATACTATTTATATCCTGCTCATCTTACTGGGTTGCTCCAGCCACTCTGGGTAGCTTCCAACATATACAGGTGAAACTCGAAAAATTAGAATATCGTGGAAAAGTCAATTTATGTAAGCAATTGTTTTCATTAGCTACTGGAGTTGAATATATGAGATGGACTCATGACATGCAAAGTGAGATATGTCCAGCCTTTATTTGTTATAATTGTGATCATTATGGCGCACAGCTGATGAAAACCCCTAAGATGAAATTGTTAATCTGGGGTTCTCATCAGCCGTACAGATGGCTCCATACCTTTTCGACATTTCTCCTAAGGAAAAACAGGGCTTTCCGGGATCAAATCAGAAACCAGGAAGGCTTCTGTAAATCCGGGACTGTCCCTGGAAAATAGGGACACCTGGGGGGGGGGGTCTGGTACATTCGTCTAAACTGCATGCAAGTGCATGTTTATTAGGAAAAATTCGCACTAAAAATGCTGATAAAAATTTTGCGCAAAATGTTGCAGGAATGGGGAGAACTGAATTTAAGACTGGAAATATTAGAAATTGAGAGAACCAAAGCTGACAGATCTGTCCATCTCTAGCTGGTGATGGGCACATGCCACAACCAATTGGTCAGTTGTGGGCCAAAAGATGGATGAGGCAGGCTAGCTCGCATTATTATCACAGGCTCTAGCAGCCTTCACACATGCAAATGTCTTGTCAAGAGGTCCTCCTGAATGCTGAAAGAGAGAAACCTGCTGGTTTGTGGCCTTCCAGCAATATATGTGTATGTGCTTTTAAAAACTTTTTTATTGATATTTTGTAAAACCGGGTAATCATGGTAACATTAAGAAACACACCAAGACAGAACAAGAACAACCCCGTATTAATTATTGTACATCAATACATTTTAGGAATAAGTACAAGTGGTTGGGAGAGCAAAATCTGCAAAAAGAGCATTCTCTTATGTTTTCCCTCCAAAACCCAAGTTGAGTACTAGACAGTGGCATACCCTCAACTGAAGTATTAAATTGGGGGACGCACTGTTTCAGGTACCACATCAGATTTGGCTTGACCCTTAGCCCTGCGTAGATCATGAGTTAACCTTTCCATAAGATCCCCGCCCCCAATATGTAAATTGTGCTTTATTTTAGGTACATTCCTTTTTAAAACCCTTTTGAGACTTTAAGAAGATAGGAAGAGGCATGAAAAAAATATTACAATTCTGTGAGTATATCACACACATACACAAAACGTGTCCAAGCAATACAAAGTGCACACAGTAGTAGCTTGGATTGCTTTGATAACCTCTAATGACTGAATATCACATTCATTAGTTTCCATGCTTGGTAAGCTTCTTTTGCAATAGAGTGCCCTTTTTTGTATTTTTAAGGACACTGCTGCCCATACAGGTTTAGTACCCGTATTTTAGGAGAAACGC
The DNA here is from genome assembly GCF_009819535.1 of Lacerta agilis. Taxonomy (NCBI): domain Eukaryota; kingdom Metazoa; phylum Chordata; class Lepidosauria; order Squamata; family Lacertidae; genus Lacerta; species Lacerta agilis. Next base: position 19,243,550 of record NC_046326.1, on the reverse strand, counting down.
GGTACATTTCCTTTCTCTGTTCCTGCTCAGTATGGTAGGCTTGGTTTTATATACAGGTAGGTAGCTGTGTTGGTCTGCCATAGTCAAACAAAATAAAAAATAAAAAATTATTCCAGTAGCACCTTAGAGACCAACTAAGTTTGTTCTTGGTATGAGCTTTCGTGTGCATGCACACTTCTTCAGATACACTGAAACAGTGTATGTGTTTTATATGTCATGTTTCATCTACAGAGATTCCTGAGCAATTCTTTTATATGATATGACTGGCTCTACATCTTCATTTCTCCTAGACAAAAATGGACAGCAATGGTAGGGTTGACATATGAATTTCTTTTCTTTTCTTTTCTTTTTTAATATACTCTTTCTTCGTCACGTTGTTGCCTACGAGGTCCATTGGTTTCTGAACACAGGATTATAGTGGAATTTTCTGGGTGGTGCTCAAGTTGTAAAACTCAGGTGCAAAATGGTGAGGGAAACCAAGCACAGAGAGGCTCTTTGACTTCCTTAAAAGCAATGCTGCTAGAGACAGAGTGCTTTGAATTTATATGTAAAATTCACCCTGCATTTTGGAGCACACAAAAATATTTGCCCTGCTGTGTATTTGGCCGTTCCTCATCTCTCCAGAACTTCTCTGTTACAACTGCTGCCTGTGACAATGGAGAGGAATCTGCATCCCTCCATATTTTGGGCTCTAACTTGCAGCTGAGCAGTCAGATTACATTTTCCAGCTTCCTGCTACGGTGGACCAAGTGTTTGTGTGCCAGGTGAGGCACCAGGTGATAGACTAACCTTTGCATTAGGATGACTCACCTGTAAAGGCACTCATGACTCTGATGTAAGTTCAGATAAAGGGATTTCTCTGGAATCCAGCAATTCCTAGTAATGTGGGTTAAGGCATGTTGCATCGTGAGCTCTTGGACAACACCCACGCAGTTAGAAAGTTCGTGAGGCATGGGCAGTGCCTGCTGTTTAATGGCATGCTTCTGTTTTCCCCATTTCATGAGCATGCAGTGTTTACTGACCTCAAAGAGAAGGAGAAGAATTCCTAGTCTCTGCTTTGGCAGGCATATTTTCGCAAAAAATTACTTCTTGTCGGGGAAAGCCTGCAGAGTCAGAAGAAGATGCAGCAGACTCTTTGCATTGTAACAACAACTCTAGTCAGCACACAATGTGAACAGGTGTTACACACACCTGAACCATTTACAACCCCTTCTGGAATTTGGCAATATGCCCAAGATGATGGGTTTCTGACATGTTTAAGCCAGGAGGCAAGCCTCAGTACCAGAGCTGCATTACCCAAAGTCTTTGCTCATTCTCTCTCTCTCTCTCTCTCTCTCTCTCTCTCTCTCTGTGTGTGTGTGTGTGTGTGTGTGTGTGTGTGTGTGTGACTGCAGCACAAAACAGCTTTCAAGCAAGCACACAGTTACCGGTATCTTTTTTTTTTAATGGTTTTTCACAATTTCCTACACTTTAACTTTAACCATTTCAAACATTAAAATAAAAGATTCTTTTGAACCTTCGGACCTCCTTCCCTCCCTCCATGGGTTCCATAATATAAAGTTTTCTGCATCTTTTACCATTGTCCATCTGTTGTATGTCCATACTTACCATAGTTCCAGTTACAGGTAGGTAGCCGTGTTGGTCTGCCATAGTCAAAACAAAATAAAAAATAAAAAATTCCTTCCAGTAGCACCTTAGAGACCAACTAAGTTTGTTCTTGGTATGAGCTTTCGTGTGCATGTATCTGAAGAAGTGTGCATGCACACGAAAGCTCATACCAAGAACAAACTTACCGTAGTTGGTCTCTAAGGTGCTACTGGAAGGAATTTTTTCTTTTTTCTTTTGTTCATACTTACCATAGTTAATCCCACATTACAAGTGTCATTATATTCCTGCCAATGATTTTAACTGTTTACCGTGGTCTTTTAAATAAATTAGAAATTTACTCCAGTCTTTTAAAAATACTTGATCTTCCTGTTTTCGGATCTTCCCTGTCAGTTTCGCCATCTCTGCATACTCCATCAGTTTTGTCTGCCATTCTTCTTTTGTTGGCACAAGCACGCACACAGTTATCAGAACAATTCCTAAAAATCTTTAAACAGTTCCCATCACCAGAAACATGCAAAACACACAAATCAACAGCATTCCAAAAAGCAATGATGAAACTTTCAAGAAGAATCTGTACAGTAAATCAGTAAACAGTCCCCAAAAGCACAAACCTCTACCCCACACCTTGAGGATGGTTTCCTGCATGACTCTTTGTTTCACAAAGTTCTCAGTCCAAGTTGGTCAACAGCTGCTTTGGAGCTCAAATCACACACAAAAAAAATTGCTTACAAATATGTGTATATTGGGAGAAATTTGCACTAAAATGCTGGTGAGATTTTCTTTTAAAAACAACAACAACAACAACAACAACAACAACAACAACAACAACAACAACAACAACAACAAACTGATGTGGAAATATGAAGAATTGAACTTAAGATTGGGGAAATGAGGAAAAATAGAAAAATAGAAATTGACATATGAACTCATCACTACTGCACACCAAACTGAGTGGAGAGAGGGTGGGTTTGGATACCTGTTTCTCAGCTTGCAGAATCCACAGCTCATCTCCCACAGTCAACATTTTTAAAAGGGAGCTGGATTTATAGCAATTTCGCACTATGGCATGTGAGGCAGGGAGTCCAAAACCTACTGGAAGTTTAGGTGTGCCTAAATACTGCTTTTTTTGATTGCATTCAGTGTGCTTAGAAAGAGAGAGATTGGCCACAGATTACTCACTCTATGAAACAGCACAGAAATCAGAGGTAGAGAAATTCACCTTCTTATCATGCTGTTTACTTCTATGGTTGCCAGGACAGTTTTGCTTCAGCCCTAAAAAGCAAAGTCCCTGCCAACACCTTAAAGCCACAACGTCTAAAAATAGCCGAGAGCCATTTCTCTGGAAGAAGCAGGTGGGAGGAACCTCCAACAACACAGTGCAATTCTTGGGACAATTAACTTCTTTATGAGCCGCTATATAAATTGCCTGGATAACGGCAACATTTCATTGGAAAAGCAATTATGAAGAAAACAGGTCAAAGGCAGGTGTGAGCATGTGCTGGATTAGTCCCACCCCTACGTCTATGGGCTCTTTGTTTTGCCCCACTCCCATTGCTGGACCTTTAGCAGTTGTGCAACAGAAAAAGTAAGCAAGCAACCCTTCCTCCAAACTTTATAGATCAATGCTGGGGAAAGAATAATGAGCCAATACAAAATACAGCAGGTAACAAAAATTCTGGCATGGTTTAGTGGCAAGGGGCAAAGGTTCACCAGTTGATTTCCCCCCCCTCCTCATTCCTGCCTCTGTTGAAAGCTCTGTGTCTCTGTTGGGAAAAACATGAGCAACTTCTCCCTGACTGTGGGAACATCTGAGAAGGAGGTTTTTTCTCCCCACCATTCCAGACCCTTGCAGCACCTTTGGTTCATTGCTGCAACACCTAATTCACTGCATGAACCTCTGTGCATTGAGCCATCCAAAGAAATTGCCCAAAGTGTCCCAAGCCCCTCTTTGTGATCAAGAGGACCAGAAACTTGATTTTTTAAAAGAGGAGGAGGAGGAGGAGTCAAAGCTTCTCAAAACGCCCGGTTTTCAGAGGGGAAACATCACAGTAATGCTCGTCCCTCAGTCTGTTGAAAGGATGGATGAATCATTGTTTTACAGTGGGTGTGGTAGTTCTGAAGAAAGGGGCCTTGGTACATTAGGTTAGTTGCCACTGTCTGCTACTAACAGTCAAATCCATTTTATAATAATTATATCTTATCTGTATGGCCACATGCCATTTGTCAACAGATCACGGTATGCAAAACAAACACCTGCATGGAATATAATTGCCAAGGAGTTTAATTAGACAGGGAGCACACCGCAGACCACAGCAGGCAAAAATACATCTCTAGGCAGCGCATGTAGGGAATCGGCTGTCACAAGACACGGTGGTGGTGAGTGTCGGATGGCGCCACAAGTGTGCACCTCTGACCTGACCTACCTCCGGCTGAGTTGCTGCTGCATTCAGGGATGGGGTCTAGACAGGAGGCAGGGCGAAAATGTTCCACTGGAGCCAATCCAGTACTTTTGCCAGCATGCTTCCACCATGCCAGTCTCTCTGCTTCTCTTCTCCATGCCAGCATGCAGCAGCGACTCGGCCCGCGGGAGGGCAAATAAGCAGCGCACGGCCCCGCCATGCCATCTGTTGCTGGTGGTGACCAGTAGTTCAGACGGCTTTGAAAGGGGAATTGATAAAAAGCACAGGGATTAAAAGCTCCGTCGGTGGATATTAACAACAGCACATAACTGGCATTCTATGTTCAGAGGCAGTGTTTGAGGGGCAGAGGTAGCATAGAGCTTTAGGGTTGCCATACGTCCGGAATATCCCACAGTCAAAAGCAGTGTGTGGGCAGAAATCACACAAAAAAGTCTTGGAACACATGTCAGCAGTGTTGTTTTTGGTGACGAAAGCTCAAGAAATTTGGCCAAAACGAAAAGCTCAACAACTTTTCTTTCCGGATTTTCACTTTTTGAAATATGGCAACCCTGGTTATCTTAATACTCTGTTTGTGATCTAACTGGGAAGCAAGAATGCTGGACCAGAGTAAGGAGTTGCCAACCTTTTTGGGGCCCATGAGCATATTTGGATTTTTGAGAGAGTGGTGTGGGCATCGCACTCTCTGGCTGCTTCTCGCCATCCTCTCCTGGAGCACCCCCACCACGACACTGAGACAGGCAGAAAGCGAGAAAGTGAAAACACGCTCACATAGGCACCCTTTGCCATTTCGGGGGCGTCAATAAAAGTTAGATCCAGTGGAATGAAAACAGATTCTCTTGAATTTGCATGATTTTACACGGATCCCAAATACTATCAAATCAAAGCTTATCGTGGTACACTGTGCTGTTATACCGAGTCAGTACAACAGCCCATCTAGCTCAGTACTGTCTGCTCTGACTGGTAGCAAATCTTCAGGATTTCAGTCAGGGGTGTCTCCCAGCCCTACCGGGAAATGCCAAGGATTGAAATTGGGACTTTCTGCATGCAAGGGCTGTGCTCGGCCACTGTACTCTACAATTCTTCCCCTAAAAATGAAGCACAATTCTAGTCCTCATGCTTCTCAATTAAAGGCTGGTGTAATGCAGCTATGAGGAATTGCTTTATACCAAGTCAGACCGTGGCTGAATGTAGCTGAGTATTTTCCATGCTTCCTGGCAGCAGCTTTTCATGGTTTAGGACAGGGGACGTCCCCAACTCTACCCAGAGATGCCAAGGATTGAACCTGCATGCGAAATAGAGGCTCCATCACTGAGCGACATCTCTTCCCATGCACATCTTAGCTATACAGTTGGAATAGAAAGCATTAAAAACCAAAGGCAAGCATATGATCCCAGGATGCTAGGCTTATGTACAAACACACGTAGGAAGTTAGTTAGGAAGGATCAGCCTTAAACTGTAGCCCTGGCTCAGAAACTGTGACCTTTTTGCAAGGCACGAGAAGCATTGCTGCCACCTGTTGGGACAAGGCAGCAAAGGGTGAATTCCCTTACCACCACAGAGTTGAGCTTTCCTGCTTTTGCAGTGTGCTAATGAATCAGTTTCCCAGCCAGGCAATGTTCAGTTGTAGCTGCACATAAGGGAGAATTCCAGTTTGCGACACTTCTTCTAGCATAGCATAGGTTCAGGGACTCAGCTCTTCAGCACCAAATATAATGTTTTAAGAAGAAGAGAAGAAAAGTTTGGATTTGATATCCCACTTTTCACTACCCGAAGGAGTCTCAGAGCGGCTAACATTCTCCTTTCCCTTCCTCCCCCACAACAAACACTCTGTGAGGTGAGTGGGGCTGAGAGACTTCAAAGAAGTGTGACTAGCCCAAGGTCACCCAGCAGCTGCATGTGGAGGAGCGGAGACATGAACCCGGTTCCCCAGATTACGAGTCTACCACTCTTAACCACTACATCACACTGGCTCTTATACAAATGCGGCACTAGATGGCAATGGTGAGCTTATGGCAAATTCAACATTTTTTTAAAAAGCATTTTCACAGGTGTTTTTTTTTAAATATATCTCTAGATTCCACCCAGGAATCGGAACAGGAACACACGGGAGCTTAAGACACAGTGTTATAGACAGTGCTCATCCTACTCAGAGTAGACCCGTTGGAATTAAGGAGCCTAAATCATGTCCATTGACTTCATTGTGTCTACTCTGCTCTGGAAACATGCATATGTGAATTTCACAAACTGATTGGAAGTCAATTAGTGAGATCGATACACCTGTCCTTGATATTCTACTGCACCCTTTCCCAATCTGATGCTTTCCAGAAATTTTGGACTTCAATGGGTTGGGTTTTGAAACATAGCTGTCTGGAGCTGACGGCGCCAGGTTTGTGAAAGCTGTTCTAGTGCAACTCACCTGTGCCATCTGATCCTGAGGGATCCATTTCCACCTTGTTTAATTTACACACTCTGACTATACTGAAATATTTAAAAGCGGAAGCTTTTCAGGGTGCCCATCAATGCTGAAACAACTGAATGTTTTGAATCCACGAAATATGCTTGGCCTTATATTTATTTTGTTTGCTTTCACTTCTTGCCACACTGGAAATTTGCAACTACAAGGAGAAGATTGTGAGAATTCCAATTGCACAAGAAGGCAAAGAAACCCATTGACATGTCCAGCAGGTATAAATAATGATTTGTCTTTTTTTGCTTTTTAAGCTGCACTTGTTTGTTGTGTTTGCTAGATTTTTCTTCAGTGATTCCCAACCTGGTGATAACAGAATAAGTGATATAAGGAGGGGGCTGCAGCCCAAGATAGGAAAAGAGATAGTAAGGGAACACTTGGCTACTTTAAATGAATTCACATCTCTAGGACCTGATGAGCTGCATCCAAGGGTACTAAAAAGGGGCTTGCGGATGTAATTTCATAGACTTTGTATATTATCTTTGAGAATTCTTGGAGAACAGGTGAGGTGCCTACAGAATGGAGTCGGCAAATGTTGTCCCCATCTTCAAAAGGGGGGGAAAGGAAGACCCAGGTAACTACCAACTGGTGAGCTTGTCATCGATACCAGGGAAGGTCCTAGAACAGATAATTCAACAGTCGATCTGTGAGCATTTAGAAAAGGATGCTGTGAATACTAAGACCCAACATGGGTTTCTCAAAAATAAGTCATGCCAGACCAATCTGATTTCTGTTTCTTTTTTAATATTTTTATTCAATTTCAAAAAATAAAAAAGGATTACAACATACTTACATTAACAGAGTTAATATACATCATCAAAATTTAACGTTCCTAACCTTCCTCACATGTTTACATGGCTTCCTCAAACCCCTCTTTGTTGAATTTCATTATATTACATCTTTAGCAGTTTTCCAACTTCATTATTAAGCTTTAAAAATCCTCGAAATTAACCTTTTTAACATCATCTATTTTTATTACCCTAATTTCCAATTTTACTATTTTCATTTTAAACCTTAGCCTGGATTTACTTCCAAAATCTTTCCAATTTTCAAATATTACAATATTTTTTAAAGTATACTTTAAATTTACTCCAATCTTCCTCCACCATCTCCTCCTTCTGTTCTCGGACCCACCCAGTCATTTCAGCCAGTTCCATATAGTCCAACATCTTCATTTGCCATTCTTCTATCGTTGGAATGTCCTGTGTTTTCCAGTTTTTGGCAAGCAATAGTCTCGCAGCTGTCGTAGCAGACAGAAAGAATCTTCTATCTTTTTTGGGCAGTTCTTCACCAATTATTCCAAGTAGAAAGGCTTCTGGTTTTTTGATAAATGTATTTTTAAAACTTTTTTCAACTCATTATATATCTTTTCCCAGAAGTCTTTTACCTTTGGACAAGTCCACCACATATGATAAAATGTTCCTTCTTTCTCTTTACATTTCCAACATCTATTATCATGATTTCTTTTTTGGGTGGAATTACAAATTTGGTGGATCAGGGAAATGCTGTGGACATAGTGTATCTTGATTTCTGTAAGGCTTTTAACAAAGTCCCCCATGATATTCTGCCAAGGCAGCTGGTAAAATGTGGGTTGAATGAGGTAACTGTTAGGTGGATTTGTAGCTGGTTGACTGACCAAACCCAAAGAGTACTCATTAATGGTTCCTTGTCATCCTGGAAAAAGTGGAAAGTGGGGTGCTGCAGTATTCTGTCCTTGGCCCATTGTTGTTTAACGTCTTTATAAATGACTAGGATCAAGGAATTGAGGGGGTGCTCATCAAATTTGCAGATGACATCAAACTGGGAGGGGTAAGTAATAACACAGAAGACAAAATCAGAATTCAAAATGACCTTAACAGATTGGAGAACTGGGGACAAGCTAACAAAATGAAATTCAATAGGCACAAACAAAAGGTTATGCAGTTAGGCAGGAAGAACCAGATGCACAGATATGGGATGGGAGACACCTAGCTTACTAGCAGTACACGTGAAAAGGATCTAGGGGTCTTGATGGACCACAAGCTTAACATGAGTCAACAATGTGTTGCAGCAGCAAATAAAGCTAATGCTATTCTAGGCTGCATCAACAAACGTATAGTCAGTGCCGGAGCTTCATGCTCCAGCAACGGGGGTGGAGAGCAGGCGGGGCGGGGCTGGCGCACATCCCGGGGGTGTGGCGCGCCACCTGCAAGGGCATGATGCACGTCCTGGGGCGGGGCATGCCACCTGCAGGGGCATGGCGCCCAGCACAGGCAGGGGGCAGCCGCGATGGCACCTTACCAGGATCACGCTGCCGGGGGCGGTGCGCTCCCCCTGCACTCCTCTTCCTCTGCCAGTACGTATAGTGCCCAGATCAAAGGAAGTAATTGTACCGCTCTATTCTGCCTTGGTCAAAGCACACCTGGAATGCTGTGCCCACTTCTGGGCACCACAATTTAAGAAGGATATTGACAAGCTGGAAGGTGTGCAGAGGAGGGCAACCAAGATGATCAAGGGTCTGGAAACCAAGTATTATGAGGAACAGTTGAAGGACCTGGGTATATTTAGCCAGGTAAAGAGGAATCTGAGAGGAGATATGATAGCCATCTTCAAATATCTCAAGGGCTGTCACATGGAAGAGGGAGCATGCTTGTTTTCTCCTGCTCTGGAGGGTAGGACCCGAACCAATGGCTTCAGGTTGAAAGGAGATTCCGACTAAACATTCGGAAAAACCTTCTGACAGTAAGAGCTGTTCAGTAGTGGAACAGACTCCCACAAGAGTTGGGGGACTCTCCTTCCTTGGAGGATTTTAAACAGAGGTTGGATGGTCATCTGCCAGGGATGCTTTAGTTGAGATTCCTGCATTGCAGGGGGGTGGACTAGATGACTTTTGGGGTCCTTTCCAACTCTAAGATTCTATGATTCTATGAAATCTTTCAATGATTGCTTGACTGAAATGCATAATTAAAAAAAAACAAAAAAACACCACACCATATCTTTAACATCCTAGTAACAACACAGATTTCTCATTACCCATGTAGGTTAAGAGCCAAACTGTGATAGCAGAAAATTGCAGATAAATTACATATTGTATTTATGGCCTTGAGGAGATGAAGGGTCTTTGTTTTGCTCCTGAGTGATGGATGTGCTATTAACCTTATAAAGTAAGGGTGATATCCAATGCATCATAGGCAACTGAGAGTTTCCAACTGCAATCCTCATCCAGAGTCCATCCTTTGAAGGTAAGTGCTCCATAACATTACCTGTCAACATCCCTGTATTCATCCCGATTTCGTGTCATGCATTTTGCTTTCAGGTTTTTTCTGCCTGGGTAGCGATTCAACCCCTTCCCCGTGCCCAGAAGGCACCTTTCGCTCAACAGGAAGGTCTCCCTCCCATTCGTGTGTGGCCTGCCCTGTGAACTTCTTCAATGCTAAGCTGGGCCAAGCAGCTTGCTTCCCATGTGGCTCGGAGGCTGTGCAGCCCAAGGAAGGTCAAAGAACTTGTGTCTGCCTTCGGGAAGGCCGAGTGTTCCAGGTAACTGTGTGCTGAATAGGTGGGTCAGCTGGAAGCGCCCTCATCCTCTATGTATTTGTCCAATCACCTTCCAAGGTCAAGTAAAAGAGTAGCCATGAGTGCATCTAGTGGCATTACATTCCATAAACCACTTAAGAGGATGTCCTGCCTTTTGCCCATCCTTGAACCTCCCACCAAACGCTTCCATTGGATGTTCCCAAATTCTAGTGCTAAGAGAACACCTTCTCCCTAGCACGTTCTCCACCCTCTGCATAACTGTATAAACTTTGTCGATATCCTCCCACTTTCTAAATTAGGAACATAGGAAGGTTCCTTATCAAGCCAGAATACTGCTCCATAGATCATAGAATCATAGGGCTGGAAGGGACCACAAGTATCATTTAGTCCAACCCCCTGCAATGCAGGAATCTTTCACCCAATGTGGGGCTTGAATCCACAGCCCTAAGATAGGGGGTGGATCTACACACAGGGGGGGAAATGCTATAAATAAGTCAGAAATTAGATCGTTATAACAATGGGGGGGGTAACCTATGGAAAATCATGTACAAAATTTTCCTGCTCTTTGACGTCGTCTGGTGTTCCATGTTTATAGCGCATTCAAATCATTGCTTCTTTACTTATGTAGCTGAGTCCTAAGAGTCTCATGCTCCATCTAACTCACTATTGTCTACACTGACAGCAGCTCTACAGGGTTTCAGGCAGGGGTTCCTAGCCCTCCCTGGTGGTGCTGGGAATTGAACCAGGCACTTTCTACATGCAAAACAGATGCCCTGCCCCTGAGCTATAGTCCTTCCCTTAAGCTATAGGAACATAGGAAGCTGCCTTATATCAACTCGTGCCATTGGTCCATCTAGCTCAATATTGATGACGCTGACTAGCAGGCAATTCCCAGCCCTTCCTGCAGATGCCATAGATCGAACCTTCCTCTAAAATAAAATGCTGCAAACTTTGTAGCCTTTCCCCACAGGGAAAGATGCCCTGGGGTTTGGGTCATTTTGGTTGCTTTTTTAATTCTAGAGGAACACACCTTCCTTCCTTCCTTCCTTCCTTCCTTCCTTCCTTCCTTCCTTCTCTCTCTCTCTCTCTCTCTCTCTTTCTTTCGTTCTTTCAAATTAAGAATAAATCAAGAAAAGTGGCGTGAATCACTGAGCTAACAAAAATAAATAAATGCAAAACACAGGCATCGTATTCTCGTTGCAGCCTAGTGATGCTCAATGCCCATGTGCCGCTGGGTATAAAAGCCCTATAGAAGACCGGAGATGGGACTGTGTCAAGCAGGTTTATGACATCTGCAGGGATGGTGCTGTCCGGAACGAAGAGGGGGAATGCTTAACTCAGGAAGGATGGCGCCACTACTGCTCAGACAAGGTACTGCAAGTTCTGACATAACACAAGAAAGCCAGTTCCCACTGAATGGCTGTGAGTAATGCTTGGGGCTTTTTAAAGTCTAAATTCTCTTGCTTCATTTTGGGTAACTGATCTTTCCAGCTTTTCCCATTTCCAGTAAGTTCCCCTTCATCTGAAGTTTCTTAAGCAACCGTACCCTCAGTTTCGGTAGATTTCCCAAGCGCCAAGCTTGCCAACTGCCAAAGGCCATGGCCATTGCTCATGGTAAATTCTGCTGGTGCTGCAGCTTGCGTGCCTCTCAGTCACAACAATATTACAAAACCCGAAGTGCCAAACAGCTCGGATCTAAGGTCTTGCAAGATTTTAGATAGGTCACTGCTCAGGTTTTTCAGGATTCCCTTAGCTCCTAATTAGCAGCTCTGACAGAAAGCGGAGCTGGACCGGAATGTACAAAAGAGGAGAGTGTTTCAACTTCCCACCTAAAGATGAATTCAAAGCTGAAGCAGCTACTCCCACACTCATTGTCCTCTACTCTGAGCACATCTGTCAAGCAGCAGCTCATTTTTCAGAATCCTGATTTGTGGGTCACATTTTCCCTCATGTTTGTAGTAATGTTTACAGTCATTTTTCAGAGGACTGACCAGCAGATCAGCGTTCCAAGTCCTAACCTGTGAGTCATGTTTTCAGTCCTTTTTAGGCTTCCTGACCCACAGGTGACATTTTCAGTCCTTTTTTTTGGAGTCATGGTTCACCTTTTTGGTTAGATTCTAGAGTCCTGACAACTAGACACCCATTACTGGAACTCCACAAGCGGGACTTGAGCACAACAGCCCTCTCCCAGGTTGTGATTCTGAGCAGCAGATATTCTTCTCAGTGAGGGTAGAATGTAGCCTTCCAAAGTCATCCAAGATGGTGGTCACCATGAATGCCTCCTGTGGAAGTGAATTCTGTAGCTTAATTTTGCACTGTGTGAAGATGCCCTTTCTTTTGTCTCCCCCGAATCCTCCAGCATTCAGCTTCATTGGATCAGCCCCATGGAGTGCCAGCCCTTACGTTCATCTCACTCTCTCTCTGCTAGGTCTGTGCTCTCCCCAAAGATTATCAGGGATATGACAAAGTTCTTGGCCTCTGCCTTTGCCAAGCAGACAACCTGGACAGTCTGTGCAACCGCCTGTGCCGAAGACGACAAAGGAGCATTTTCCAATTTGTCAGTGAAAAAGAATCGGCCCGATTTTCTTTGGCCTTCAGAAACGGGAGCCAGGTAAAAAAAAACAACAACAACCAGAACTCATCAGCAGAAGTGTAACAGGCTGGGCTCACGCTGGGTCAAAGACCCTTGGCGATTTCTGTTAAAAGGTTGCTAGCAGGGTCCCTGTCTCTGGTGAAATAGAGCTGCCCAATCAGCATGAAAGGGAAGAGTTTTTAGCTACTGGGAAGAGGCCTTCCCTCCCTTTGTGCTTATTGGAGCCAATCAGAGTGAAAGGCAGTGAGTCAGCCACTGAGGATTGGCTCCTAGGGCCACTCTGGAGAAGGCACTCAGGAAGAACACCGAGTTGGAGGAATTGTTCTTTATGCTCCAAAGCTCAGCATTTGGGAACAGGGAAAACAAAAGATGCTACAGTTTCAAGAGAATGGTGTGCAAGTCGTGATTCGAGGACCCTACTCCCGCATGTCAGGAATAAAACACAATGACACATAAATTTTTGGTTAAATGGAGGTAAAAGGCCACAACTTTATTGGTTACAGCGTGTGAGTGGTATTGGCTTAGGCATTGGGTTGAACAGACTATAGTTGACTCCCCCCGCAGAGCGTGGAGTCACTCAAGGGTTAACCGCCCATGAGGTGGAGCCTGTTGATGCGAAATACAACTGGAAGCTCCACCCCCTGAAGCCACCGGAGGTCGTGCCATGGCACCTAGCCACCAACAGGGCATCGGACAGGATCCATGACCGCCAGATTCCTTTACGGAATACCCAAAATTTAGGAGGGTTAGGCGATGGCCCGAACCTTGCCCTCCGATACCAAACTAAACCCAATGCCTAACCGCCAATCTAACAGAGTTGTGACAATTTGCTACGAGGTAGGCGAAAAACCAAGAGGCCGTGCAAATTTGCTACTTGGACAAAAACTCCTACCAGGCCCCTTGCACAAACAAGGCGACCAACTGCAGTCCATAGTAATGTCCTAACCAAAAAACAACCTAAGGGAGGGTGGGCGGGTGATCCGGCGGAGGAACGACGCAGAATGGCGGAGAGGAGCTGCCGCGGCTGCCCAGGTGCAGCAAAACCCCACCCCCACATCAGCCCTATTGGCTGACTGCTAGGGGTGCGGCGCGGCGGCGGGAAAGGTAAGGCGGGGGCAAAATGCCCCCACCTCAATGCCGGAGCCGGCTCCCGCTCACAACCCCTCCCCGCGCTGAGGAGGAGAGGCTTTCTGATTCGTACAATGGAATTTGGAGGAAAACACAATTTAAGTCACTCCCCCCCCCCCAAGATACTGGAGCATTCTGAACATAGCTGTCAACCTTTCCCTTTTTTTGCGGGAAATTCCCTTATGGAAGGTTGACAGCCTCCCCAGAAGGGATGGGGAAAAAGGGGAGGGTTGACAGCTATGATTCTGAATCATGTGCACAGACAATAATAGAAGTAGCTGAAAGGCAACACGTGGAGATCTGTATTGATTGTTGCAATGCATCCCTCATTATTATTATTGCATTATATTATTGCGTAATTTTATATTTATAATCTTAGAAGGGGGTGTGGCTGCAAGGAAGCATAGTCATGACTATTACGGAGTGATCCTGCACTTCTGAATTTGTCAGTACACTGCTGATCATAAGCCACTTTTTTGGGGGGGGAAGTTGCATTGACAAGGCAGGGGTGGGCTAGTAGGCCAGCATCCTCCCACCTGTCTTGTTGCTACGGTTGTGTGGAGACTCTTGTTTGCACTGCACCCAATGCGCTCCCATCGTGGAACTGGGAAGAGATGCACGAACGACACTAGCCACAGTCCATATCTATTCTGTCATTTCTGATGCGCTTTCCCTCAAACCAACGCCAGCGTGAACTGAGAAAAAGAGTGACCTAGTTGTGGTTTTATGGCAGTAATGCGCAAACAGCCTTTGTCTCGCTGCCACTGATGCTGCTTGGTTGCAACCCTGCTTTTCATTGGAGTGAAGCATCAACGGCACCCAGGCCAGGTCAAGACTTTCCACTTCCTGAAGCCAACAACAAGATAGCACCTGCCCATCCCACATCCAGATGGACCAGCAAAGTCCAATAGCATCCAGACGACCACAACTTATCCAACCCTAATGTAGAGGTTCCTTTTGGCAACCCTGCATATTGTTGCAAAATGTACTGAGAGCTGCGGTGCTTTAGCCAGTTCTGTTGCGTACATCCAAACTGATGGCCCATCAGTGAAAATACTGCCAGGATGTGAAACCTGTGCTCTCAAGACCTCTCCTTTAAATTCTTTATAGCTTGATGTTTTACTGGAAGAGATAAGAGCGTCGCTGCAGCTGTTAGATTTCCACACACAAAATGGGTGCACCTCAGAGGAGAACAAGAAATCGTGCCCTATATACGTGGTAAAAACAAGTGGTAAGGAACAAGTTCTGTCCTTTTGATTTATGGATTGCATTTATAACGCCTTTTCTTTCCAAATAGCTCAAGGTAGCGTAACTGGCTCCATCCACCCTCTCCATTTTATCTTCAGAACAACCCTGTGAGTTAGGCTGCACTGAGAGACAGCGACCAGCTCAAGGTCACCCAGTGATCTTTATGACAGGGGAAATTTGAACTCAGGTCTCCCAAATTCTAGTTGGGCGCTGCAATGACAACATCACACCTGATCTCTTTTTTTCTTAGTTTTCCACTCTTAATCCTGTTTGATTAATATTCTGCCTTCCCTATGGGGTGTGTGTGTGTGTGTGTGTGTTGTGTAGTTTCCTGTTTCCTCTGTTTCCAGACAGCATAGTAGAAGACTGATTTAAGTGCACAATTTAGATATATCTGTCATTACCTAAAGAAACTCCACTGCTGTTTTTGGCTTGTACAAATAACCGTATTTGGCTTGGTGTTTGATTTCTACAGACAAATGTGGTAAATCAAATCAAAAGCAATTCATTTGCCAGTTGGTCTCGAAGCTCCAGAGATAAAGTGATTGTGTTTTATTTATTTAAAAACATTTTTAGACTGCTCGTCTTGCAAAGCAGATCTAGATAGTGGGTTAGGAGTAAAGTGCAGTAAGAACAAACATAGACAGCAAAAAAAAAAAAAAGATGAACCACAATTACTTAGGAGAGAAACTTGATTCAGTTCTCATTTAAAGCTGAAACTACTTCATACTTTCCAAAACAACACAAGAACCAAAACACAGCCCAATCCTTCAAAATTCACACTTTTATAAATATTGCAGTGCAGCTCTCTAGCCAAGCAATATGTACAAATATACATACATGGTGACAAAATGTCCATGAAAATGCATATATTGGTGAAAATAACATGCAAAAATGCATTGTTTTAATGGGAATTGTTCTGCAAAAACATATTACACAAAATTGCATACAAATGTTTATATTAGGAGGAAATTACATTAAAATGCAAACTGGTGTGGAAATGTGAAGAGCTGAGATGCCAGGGGTTGAACCTGGGACCTTCCGCATGCAAAGCAACAACCCTCCATTGCATCAAGTGTCTTGCAATGATATATCATTTTGCCAGGCTTACCCTGGTTCATCAGATCAGACTCTGTTTTGTTTTGTTTTTAAATTGTGTGAATTATCTGAATTGCTTTTATACTGCCGCTTTACTGATTTTATGTTGCATTTTTGTTTTCATTATATTTTAAATGGATTTTAAGTTGCACACTGCTTGAAAATTATTATTCTTTAAAATTAAGCAGCTGATTAATACTTTAAAAACAAACAAACAAACAAGTAAATATGCAAAGCACTTTGTTGCTGCATTGAAAAGTGTGGATAACACTTGACTGATGCAATGTCATAGAACAGGGGTCAGCAAACTTTTTCAGCAGGGGGCCGGACTATATTTTGGAAAAAATAAAAATGAACGAATTCCTATGCCCCACAAATAACCCAGAGATGCATTTTAAATAAAAGGACACATTCTACTCATGTAAAAACATGCTGATTCCCGGACCGTCCGCGGGCCGCATTTAGAAGGCGATTGGGCCGCATCCGGCCCCTGGGCCTTAGTTTGGGGACCCCTGTCATAGAACCTTCCTGGGAACAAACCTGGATGAATGCAGGTCACCTGGAAGAAGTCTAGGCAGAGAGAGCATGCCTGTGACCTTTGGTTTGTTTGGTTTTTTTCCAATGTCATTTCAGGAAGAGGATTCTTAGGGGTGTACGATCCTGAACCAGAGCTCCTACACTACTTCCTTACCTCAAATGCAGTTCTATTAGACTCCCAAAATAGATTGCGCTCCACGACATCTACAGGTATTATATACTGTGCTTTTTTCTGGCGGTACTCAACAGTATGCATGTACACCACCCAGTTGGAATTGCCTGTTGACACAAGCATGAGCCCACACAAGCACTGAGCAGATTCCTAAAGCTCTTTTCGTATGCAGATCCCGCTTCACTTGATTTTTATGTTCACGCAGGGACATCTAGCGAAGAAGATTTTGCATTTTACAAGTCCTGGCCCCAGCAACCTTCCAATTCTACACTGAAAATGACCTTCAGTGGCATCTTCAACCCTACTACATGCCTCAAGATTCACAACATTGTCATGTTCATTGTTTCCAAGGATCATTATCCAGTTTATGATGTGTAAGTAAGCATTGCGGGTGGGAGGGGGAGCATTGTTACATTCAGTTCACACTGAATGCCGAGCTGGCCTTGTCCATCCGTTCTAAAGAACGTGCAAACCGAAACACAGCCATTCTTTGAAATTCACACTGAATTTTGCAAGGCAGTTCTCCAGTCAAATAATGTGTACAGAAATGGATCTACTAGCATAAAGTGTGCATACAAATACATATTACTAACGAAGGAAATGTACAAAAATTGCCTCAAAAAATTATATACAGCTGGATTGTAAAACAAAACAAAACAAAAAAACCTTAAAGCAGAAAAACAAAACAATGCAATTATCAATTAAAAACAACTATATAAAACATTCAAAAAAACAATTAAAATCAATGATAAGCTAAAAACCAGAACAGAGTGTGATGCTGATAATGCCAAAGTTGCAGGTCCAATCCCCGTGTGCATATTCCTGTATTGCAGGGGGTTGGACTAGATGATCCTAAGGCTCCCTTCCAGCTCTACGATTCTATGATTAACGTTTTACAGGTCTGGACAGGCTTGACTGAATAAATATATTTTTATCGGGTGCCTGCCTCGTGTCACTAGGCAGGGAGTTCCAAAGTGTTGTGCTCCCACATTCTTAAGAGTTAGCCATGGGGAAACTTACTTGCACAGTTCAATATACTCCCATGGAGAAGTTAAAGCAGATTTTTTTGCCGTGATGGCACTTGGATGGTAAATGCACATTTTCCATCAGAAGATCCCTGCTGGATTGCATCAAAGGCCTATCTAGCTCAGCATCCTGTTTCACAATCTCTCACCAATCAGCTTCATCAGATGACCTCTAGCTCCATGATTATGCATGAGAAATAAAAACAGCTACGCACTTTCTCAACTCCATGCATCATATTTAATGGCACCCCCCACCCTGTCCCTGGACTTCCTTTTTTCTAAACTAGAAAGTCCCAGGTATTTTAACCATTACTCATATGGAAGTTGCTCCACACACCTGATCATTTTGGTTGTCATTTTTTTTCTGTGCAGGTAATTCTAAATACACATACTATTATATTGTCAACACAGAATGCCCTTCTGTTTCCCTGTGATCAGTAAAACTGATATAAATGGATAGCAGCTTCCTAATATTTTAAAGTATTTTAATATTTGTTGGAAGCTGCCCAGAGTGGCTGGGGAGACCCAGCCAGATGGGCGTGGTACAAATTAATAATAATAATAATAATAATAATAATAATAATAATAATAATAATAATGTCTGTTTATTCTTGCATCGCTGTTCTGTCTGTTGCACTGAGGACGGAATCAGAGTTAAAATTGCAAGTACCATTTTTGGAATCAAGATAATTTGGGCAACCAACATGTTTGTCTTGTGTCTTTCCTTAGCAACAGCCTGTACAATACAAACCACGAGTTTGACTGGGGAGGTTTCCGCAGCCTAGCAGAAGAAACTAAGTTGGCCTCAGGCTCCAACAACTTCCTGCTCTTCTTTTACCAGTTCCATGATCCCGGAACTTATGTCCTGAGGCTAAGTAGCAACCAGCACAAAAGAATGGTTTGTTTCAGGTTGTGGCATGTTTGCTTACAAAGGAGAGTTCCCAGTGAGGTGCATTCATTAGTCTGATAAACATTTGCAATGGGTGGTGTGTCTCATCTGTGGGAGGAATAGGCCATTGGTTCAGCAGCTTAATCCTTGGTTTACATAACTTTTGGGCCACCTTTCAATATAAAACTCGTGGCACAGATCATAAAAGAAAACAGCAGAGGTACAAAAGCAAATATCAGAGCACAGAAACAGTGGCCCATCAAACTAACAAAGTCTAGCCAAACTACGCCATGAAATGAAAAAGGAGCTCTGGAACAGGCTGAAACACATGGGTAAATTTTTAAAAGGATCTGCTCGGCACCAAAACAATAAGATGAGCACTAGGGAAACTTCCTGAGGGAGCGCATTCCATAGACAAGGGGCTACAACCAAAAAGGTCCTTTCTGCCATCATCACCCTCCTAACATCAGATGAAGGGGAGGGACCCAGAAGACTATCCTCATATGAGGATCCAGGCTGCTCTGCACAGAAGGAGGCAACCCTCCAAGTAGCCATGTCTGTATTTTAGTGATCCCATTCTCCACCTTCCCTGGAGCTGGGGAAATCATTTTTCAGGCCAAGGGCGAGATTCCAGAGGTGGGGCAACATGCCAGTAGTAGGAAGGGCTAGAAGCAAAATGTAGGCAAGGCCTGCAACTCTTGCTTTTGCACAGCAGGCCACATCCCAGCAACACTAGTGCTCCTTTTTGACCAGTGGCCTCAGCAGTAGATGAGAGGTGAGTAGTACCATGGACAGCTCCATGCATGACTCGGGCTGGAGACTCCAACAGAGCAGAGCTCAAATGTTGCTTCAGCACCAGCCAACCTACCAGACAAGTAGGAGCTGCATCTCTTGTCAGTCGTTATGTCGGGCTTTGGTGAGAGAAGCCTACTCATTTAAAGGGGTACCGCTTGCTTTAGCAGTCATTGGCTCCGAATGAGTGGCACTAGGGCAGGCATGAGGAACTTTTTTCAGACCAAGGGTCATCTACCCTTCTGTGCAACCTCCCAGGGGCCACATACATATACAATGTGTGGATTTGTGAACATGTATGTAAGAAGTGCGTTGAAGTAGGGGTTCAGCTATGGAACTGGTCATCTCATCTTAGGACCAAACAAGATGTGCTGTTAAATACATCTTTGCATTTATTGTGCAGAGTGGCTGGCTGGCTGGCTGGCTGTTTGTGTGTTTGTTTGTTTGTTTGTTTGTTTGTTTGTTTGTTTCATTTTAAGAGGAAATTATATCATGCCCAATAATTACTGGAATCCCAGCAGGTGTGGAAGGGGAAAATTAACCCCTTCTCTCCCCTGCTGAGGTCCTGAAGAAAATAATTCCTTTAAAACTGGTAACTGAATTGGGAAGAAATCCCCCAGTGTGTGCTGCCCCTCCCCTCCATACAAAATTAATTCTAGCTTGTGGGGGGCGATTTCCCTCAGCATCCTAGCAGGGAGGGAAGGTTAAGCTTCCACTCCAGACTTGGTGGGTTCTAAAATAATTATCACACAGACCCAGTTTATTAAGTTTCCATTTAATAATAATATTTTTTCTAAAACTCTGTCAGGTAAATGCAAGTATGGGGGGGGGGGGACAGGATTTATATCATGTTTAAAAATCAAAACCTCTAAGAGGTTTACATTAAAATTACCCATGATAAATTGGATATTAAAGCAAGCTAGCTGGAAAAAAAATCACAATGAAACCAGCAGTCTTGAAGCTAAATGTTACAAAACACAGATGCATGATGTATACATCTCATTTGGTCCTTACAGACTCCCCTTTCTGTGTTTATGGCTATGTGTGAATCTTCCTCCTTTGTGCCCCTGACCTGGGTTCCCTGTGTCTGTCTGTTCCTTTCCCGAAGTATGTCAGAGTCATGCCGTATGGTGGGCAGTGTTACGATGAGGGTCCCTTCTTCCCAACGACTCCCAGACACATGGTGCAAATGGGGGTTGCCAGGATCCCAGACCTCATTCTGAAACCTGACTGGCGAGCAATTATTGGGATTGTAATCGGAGTCGGCTTTCTCCTCGTTGTTTGCCTGCTGCTGATTGTGAGTAAACGAAAGACAAGGGGAGGCAACTACCCCCTAGTTTTGTGCATTTGTAGGCCTTATTCACACATTACACTGACCACAGGTGCAAGCTGTCTCTACACATGTACAAGTCTTTGTGAGAAAGAGTGAACACTTGCTGATTTGTACAGCACAGTTATTGTATACACAGCTACACAGATTGTACACTTGTTGAACGTAATGTGTGAACAGTGTGTGTGTGTGTGTGTGTGTGTGTAGATTTTCCTGGGGATGTGGAAATGTCCCTGCTCCTGTAAGTACTTTTCTCATGAATTTTGCAGATTTTTTGCCAAACCTTTGGTTTGTCCAGGAAAGGAAGCCCTTCCCCACGGTTCCGAAAGTTACAGCTGAAATATAATATAGACAAATATTCCTCCAGAGAATCCACAGTCCTTACCCTCAGAAAATATCACCCTGGAATGCAGCAAGCAGGCAGTTTGGAGAAGAACTTCAGCCACGTGGAGAAAAGAGAAGGTATGAATAATCTGTTACAGTATATGATACAGACACTGCACATAAATAAAGAACCAAATCACGTTTGATGGGCACATCCATGGAGGACTGCTTCTTCATGAGAAGTAGCATAAAATCCTTTCCTTACTGCCAACTAACCTTTGAATTAATTTAGATTTAGGGTCTGTAGGACTCTGGCCCTCCAGATGCACTACAGAGCCCATCATCCCTGACTATTGACCGTGGTGGTTAGAGCTGATGGGAGTTGGAGTCCTCCAACAACAACTGGAGGGTCACAGGTTCCTTACCCCTGTCTTGATAAATATTGGTTTGCACTCGGGGGGGGGCGGTATTGTGTTAAGGCATGGAGGATGCTTTTGCAAATGCTACCCCAGAATCCCTGTGATTTTCTTCTTCACACAATACAGAATGAACTTGTGGCAGCCTTCAACCTGGTGCCTTCTAGCAGTGGCGGAGGAAGAGGGGGCAGGGGGAGCGCACGCCCCCGGCACCACAATCCCAATGGGGTGCCATCATGGCTGCCCCCCCCCACGCTGGGTGCCACGTCCCCTCAGGCGGCGTGTCACGCCCCCAGGATGCACACAAGCCACGCCCCCACCTGCTCTCCGCCACCACCTTCTAGATGCTGCTGGACTACAACCCCCATCATGCTGGCTAATTGAATGATAAGAGTTGTCACCCAACATCTGGAGGGTCACAGGTTCATCCCTGTCACAGGGGATCTGCTGAGCTCATATCAGAGAGCCAGTGTGATCATAGAATCATAGAACTGTAGAGTTGGAAGGGACCCATCAATTGACTAGTTTGCTGTTGTTGTTAAGAAACAAGGGATACCTGCATTCAAATCCCACTACAGTCAAGAATGGCTTCAGTGTTTTGTTTTTAACACAAGTCACTATGCTTCGGCCTCAGTTTTCTGTCTGTAGAATGGGAATACAGTAGTACTCTACCTTACAGCCCAGTCTAACTATGCTTACCAGTGGATGGAACTCATCCAAGCAAGTATGTTAGAAATAATTAGTATATATTATGAATGTATTGAGCAGGATATTGTTGCTGTGGTCCTCTGCCCTCCTTAACACAAACCCCACCTTCACATTCCTATGTTATTATTACTGCAGCCATTATTATTACTATTCCTGTTTGTGCTAATATTGCAGCACTCATTTTCGTTCTCTTCCTAGGCAAGTGTGAAATATGGGACACGGAAGAACAAATAGATCTGGACTCATTCAATACCAACACCTTCTTTGAAATTCTGGTCGCGCAGTCTCTGGCAGTTACAGCCAAACTGAGCCAGTTTAAGGAAGAGGTGCCTAGTGGTTGTTTCCTCTGTTTGGATTTTCACCAAACAGAGCTGGTTTTAGAAGTCATTGTCGGGGCTGGCGTCGTGGAAGCAGGAGGGTGGCTCTGCAAGTAGGGAAGCAAGAACAGGCAGTGTGTGAAGAGCTCAGCCTTCACCTGAGGGACTGAGAAGAGCAAGCAGCTTTATAAAGCCAAATGGAATGTGATTGGCTCCTTTAGTCACCTGACCCAGGCAGGGAGTTGTGGCAGCAGACCACTGGGCATCTGCAGTGCTGAGACCACTAGTTGGCCCCTGTGAGAATAGGGTGTTGGACTAGAAGGGTCTTTGGCCTGATCCAGCAGGTCTCTTCTGATATTCTTAAGTTCCTAACAACCAGGTATGAGAGATCCCTGTCTGAAATCATGTAGAGCTGCTGACAGTCAGTGTAAACAGTACTGCGCAAGATAGACCGGGCTGGATCTACACATGGGGAAAACCACTATAAATAAGTCAGAAATTAAATCGTTATAACCAAAGAAAAAAATCACATAGAATATTATTATTATTATTATTATTATTATTATTATTATTATTATTATTATCATCATCATCATCCAGCAACATCTGGTATTGCATGTTTATAATGCATTCAAAACGCTGGGTTGTTTTTTTTTACTAATGTAGCTGAGTTCCAGGAGTATTAAAGTTCTAGCACCCTTTAGAAATCCCTTCTTTGGGGTCTAAGGAGCCAAAGGGTCCTTCCCTTATTTTAGCACAGGAATAAGTTAACAACATATCCAGATGTTGATGGACTCCCATTAGCCCCACACTGCATATTCTATGGGAGTTGTAGTCCCTTGACATCTGGAGGGCCCCTGGTTTAGCATAGCACCTGAGCCATTTTTAAGGGTGCTGTTCTCTCTTCCTCGGTTCTTCCTGCTTTAAACTATATTTTAATAGATTGTTATAACAATTGCATATGTCTTATAGTTGCATGTACAGAAAATATGGGAGCATAAAATGGGAGCCAAGCCCAGCACAACTGCAACCTGCTCATTTTGTGTGCTTCCTTTACCTTTGCAGCTGAAAATCTTGTACCATAAACTTCTGGATGAAGCAGCCATGCTCCGAGATCTTTGGCTAGCCAAGCTGTGCATTCCTGACAGAGCTGATCCTTGTGATGATGTACTGATGGGGAACTATGTCAAAGCAAAACAGCAGGTAGAAGACTGAATAAATCAAATACAGTACCTCTCCTGATGATCAGTTATTTCTGATTAATGCAGGGGTGGCTGATCTTTCTTAGATCAAGGGCTGCATTGACTCGTGGTCAGGAAACATTTTGTGGGGGTTGCATCACCCACAGAAGTTATTAGCAATTTATTTATTTATTTTAAAGCATGCTCTTTGGGCCCCTCCAGACTGGTGATTTTCAACATGCCATTGATGCAACTGTATGTTCATTACTGCTGGATTTATAATGGTAGGTACAGAGGTAAAGGACCCCTGGATGGTTAAGTGAAGTCAACGGTGACTATGGGGTTGCGGCACTCATCTCGCTTTCAGACTGAAGTAGCTGGCGTTGGTCCACAGACAGCTTTCCATGTCATGTGGCCAGCAGGACTTAAACCTCTTCTGGCACAATGGAAGACTGTAACAGAAGCCAGAGTGCACAGAAACACCATTTACTTTCCTGCCACAGTGGTACATATTTATGTACTTGCACTGGTTTGTTTTCGAACTGCTAGGTTAGCAAGAGCTGGGACAGAGCAACGGGAACTCATTCTGTTGCGGGGATTCGAACTGCCAGCCTTCTGATCGGCAAGCCCAAGAGACTTGTGGTTTAGACCACAGCGCCACCCGCGTCCCCTCTTTATAATGGACCATCCACATATCACTCCACTTTATTCATTACTTTGTGATACTTCCCCAGTGTTACCACATTATTGGTGTCTGGAGGCCTGTTCTCATGCAATAATCCACCAGTAATACACTACAGTTGCATCAACTTGAGTGGGACAGCAATAATGGAGCAAAGAACCTCATCAGGACCTAGGGAGGATGGCAGCAGCTACTGGGAAAGGCTGAGCATGAATCAGAAGGGAAGGATACAGGTGAGGTGAAATGGGACATCTTCATCTGGTCCGGAACTTCTTGACCAGCTCCTGAACTCTTGATTCCCATAGCCATGTTTACTACTGAACTTATACTGTTACATTCCTGAATAAAGCTGTATGTTTTACAAGTAATAGCCTCTGTTATCATGCTATGCCAGGACACTGTTTAACAAAAGGAACTGATTTTGTGAATGACGGAATCTATACCATGAGGGAGAAATTATCTGGTTTCATTTTAATGGGAACCTACGAAATTTGTGCTTCCCAAACCTACTTGCAAACTGAAATGCAGGTGTACTTCAAAACACTTTGTCCTGCAGTTTCCCCACCCCCACCCCAAAAAAAAGTTTACAAAAAAACACATACATTATAGTAGGGAAATTTGCTTGCTGAAGTGCGTGAATCAGGAGAAATGCATACAAAATGTAGCCCTGCTTTCATCTGAATCTTTTTTAAAAATAGAAAAACACACAAACACATGAGATGGAAGGAAGAGATAACCCCAACCAGAGAAGAATGGCAAATCAAGTTGATAAGACTATGCTGAAATGACAAAACTAACTGGGAAGCTCAGGAATCAAGAAGACATGAAATTTAAAATAGAATGGGAAATGTTTATAATGTACATGCAAAATCATTGTAAACAGGGCAAAACACCAGCAGGATTTTAAACACACTTGCAATTTAGGAAGATGGAAAAACTAGAGAAGTACTGAAATGCAGTTGAAAATAGAATCAATAGGACCCATGGAAGGGATGGGGGGAAGTCAGGAGATTCAGAGTAATCTCGATAATTAGATTGGGAATTGTTTTTGTTGTATGTTTATATTTTGGATTTTTTTAAATAAAAAAATCTATTTCAAAAAAAAAGAGAAGAAAAAATGGAGTAAACTGAAGCCTGGAGAAACAAGAAGAAACTGGGAGAAACTGAAATTGCCTGGTTTAGCCATCCCAGTTGTGAATGTGTGGATTTAATGTTTCATTAGGCGGAGGAGGAGATTCTGCTCCGAAAGCACCTGGCCACAGAATATGAAGAGAGCGTGAGCAGGCAGCTCCACTTACTGAGCCAGGACATGAAACGACGCGAGGAGCACTGGGTGGCATTTAATTCTGCTCTGCGGGAAGCCATAAGGTTGACAGAGGCCCTGGCGGAGGCTCTGTCTTCTGAGGAAGGTCAAGTCTCAGGCTCTAAATCAGCCCATCACAGGTAAGGGCCATTCTTTGCCACATGTAAAAGCTTCAGTGACATTATGACCTGGCTGTGCATTAATACTTTATTTCAGTGTGTACTTAATGTGATCTGAGGCAGGGATGTTGAATCCTCAGGCCTGCCCCTCCCAGGACACCCCCCCCCACTCCAGGCCTCACATCTCATGGGCCCTGCTTTACACCCTCCTTGAGTGTTTTTGACTGGCTGGGATGCACCCTTGAACCCTGATAATGCCTCTTGCCCACTTCTCCTATTTGTGGGGAACTGTTTGTATGCAGACCTGACTTTCCTATCTTGGGAGTGGATACCCTGAGACCATTTTATTTCTGCTTTTGCTTCTTATCATGGTGGCTTCAGGTTATTGAGCCTCATAGATGCTGCAAGCAACCAGGTGTCCAGCACCGTCATACAGGAGACTCGTAGGCTCATGGCATGGGGCATCCTGGGAGAAGGAACGGGAGCTCACCTTGTTAACAGAGAGAGAACCAGACTACTCACCAAGGCGGAGCTTGTAGGTAAACTCTTAGCTTCCCACAGAGGTTTTTCTTCAGTGTGCAAATCTGCACAATATGTATTCATGATTGAAATTTGTTTAATTGTGATGGCTTCCTCCCCTCCACACACACACACACACACACACACACACACAAGATTCATGGGAAGAGTTGTTCTGTGCAGGTAGAGAGTTTGTTGTCAGATATCCCAGTCCGAGGATGGGGAACTTGTGGCTATCCATCTGTGGACTCCAACTCAACTAGCCCAAGCCAGCATGGCCAATGGTCAGGAATGGTGGGAGTTGGAGTCCAACAAAATCCATAGGGTTCCCCATCCCTTGGATCAGGCACCTCCAAACTTGGCCCTCCAGCTGTTTTGGGACTACAACTCCCATCATCCCTAGCTAACAGGACCAGTGGTCAGGGGTGATGGGAATTGTAGTCCCAAAACAGCTGGAGGGTCGAGTTTGGGGGTGCCTGCTTTGGATGAACTACAGTTCCCAGGAATGCCTGAGGGGCAGCCATGTCTCTTAAGCAAGTATCCTTTGCAGAAAGTTACTTAGCTGCACCGTTGCGTCTGTGTGTATCTTTCCATTGCTCTTCCCAGGATCAGATGGCTCTGTGAAGGCACAGGATGTCCTGCACCAGGATGCTACCACTGGGCTGATAATGCCCAGCCATGGTGCTGTCATGCTGCTGGCCAATCAGTCCATGGAGCCTGTATCTGCCCACCACTTCCTACATCCCGACACAGGAAGATTGCTTCCGATAGCTGGGAATGTTGGCTTCGACCCGGTCAACTCTAAGCTGATCCCTGTGGTTGATTTAGCACCTGGTAAGAGCCATGGTTCTTCTATAACTTCATTAATCAGCCCTATATGGAGGTGCTAGCTTGCGAACTGTTGTTGAACCATCACATTGTAACCTATAACCAATCATGAACTGGTAGTTGCCCAGCTCATGCGCAATAGAGCTGCCATATATAGAGGAAGACCACTGGACCATCTGCTCCGACTGACATCATTTATCCCAAGATTTAGACGGGCAGAGCAGAGGTCAGTTTTGGAAAGGTTCTGCCTACTTTTGCCTCTGACTCCACCCACCAGTGGCATGTGGCCTCCTAAAAGGTTGCCCAGAGGGAAATGAGAAATGTTACTCCCCATCCCCCAGTCTAAACTGTGGGAATGTTAAGGATTGTAGGAAAGGATATATTGAATAAATATTATCCTTCCTTGTTTCACACTAGTGAGTGATGTAGCAGGGCAAATTCCCCTTAATATAGCTGGAAGCTAGTTTGCAGATTCGTTTCAGTCTCTTAGTGAAGATTATTTCCTGGTGTCCCCTTTTATCCCTCCTAAAAGAATAAAGACACAAAGGTCTTTCTGAGTAAAGTAACAAAAAGTTTACTCACATTTCAGTTCACGTTATGATCCCTGAAAGGCAGGCTTTTCTTAGTAGTTACATAAGAGACAGTGAGTTCATCTCATATGGAGACTGAACTCATGTGCTGCTGACTGAGAGCCAGCAGACAGCAAAACTACATTAAGACCAACAAAATGGCTGCAGGAGAGCAGCATGGCAGCAAAACATAGAACAAGACAACATTGGAACAAGGCAACTTCAAGACTATACTGCGACTGAGAAAATGACTGCGTGACTCAGCTCTTTTATGGAGTCAGCCAGGGCCACGCCCATCTCCCAGGTCACATGCAGGAGGAGGTTGCTGCAGACCAGTGGAACAGAAAGTTACACTGACTGGATGTCCCCCTGCCTGTGCCCACTCCAGGGAAATAAGGAATGTTGCATTTGACTGCATCAATGGATTATATCTCACATAGACTGTGACCACCTTTGGTTTCTCTGCTTAGGGGAGAGTCGTCACTCGGAGGTTCCCATCTTGCCCTATGTCCCGTATCCCGTGTGTCTCCACTCTGGCCTACCAGTGAAGACCCGCCTGCCAGTGCTACAGCCTGAGAAAGTGTTTAAATTGGGAGGCCTCATGCAAGACCCAGCAACAGGGATTGAGGTGCCAATACTTGCCGTTACCATTCACCCCCAAACTGGCCAGAAGCTGTCTTTGGGTGGGACATACCTGAATCCTCTAACAGGAACAGTGACACCTCTTGAATTGGGGGGGCCAATGAGGTTCCCAGAAGGAGGGAGAGTTGTTCCAATCCTTGGAGTCAGTTTGGATAATAACACAGGTAAGTGTTGAGTTCCGTTAACTGGGTTCTGTTCTCTTGGTTTCATCTGCCTGGCTTGCTTCTAGAAGAAAGAGAAACAGTGGGGGAGGGATAAGTCAATGGCAGGACACCTGCTTGGCATGCAGACGGTCACCGGTTCCATTCCCAGCATCTCCAGGTAGGGCTGGGAGAGACCCCTGCCTGAAACCCTGGGGAGCTGCTGCCAGGCAGTGTAGACCATACTGAGTCAGACGGATCAATGGTCTTGACGCAGTTGGAGGCAACATCCTATGCCTTAAGGATGGATCTTGGGTCAATGGGAGAGCATCTGCTTTCCATGTGAAAGGTCACAGATTCAGTCCCCAGCATTTCCGTCTAGGGGTGGGGATGTCCCGTCGGGAAACTTGGAGACCCACTGCCAGTCAGAGTAGGTAGCATTAGGCTAGATGGACAAACAGTCTGACTCAGTATATGGCAGGTTCATCTGTAAGATTTGGATGTCTCTGCAGTGCAGGCAGAAGGTCACAATGCTGGGCTATGTCTTAACCACAGGTGGTCATCTGGCAACCAGCAGGCAAGACCCAGTTCCCAAAGATCCTTATCCAGCCCCTAGTAGTTTTTCCTGCATTGTTCTTGTACCAACCTTCAGGTTTATCCTACTGGCAGGTTCCGTTCACTGGAACATAGGAAGCCGCCTTATACCAAGTCAAGTCCATCTAGCACCCTACTGTCTTCACTGCCTGGCAGTAGCTCTCCTGAGTTTCAGGTAGGGAGTTCTTCTCAGCGGTATCTAGAGAGGTCATTTGGGCTTGAACTCGGGATCTTCTGCAGGCAAAGCAGATGCTTTGCTTCTGAGCTACAGCACCATATAACACTGGTCCTGAAAGACCTACATTGGCTCCTGGTACGTTTCCAAGCACAATTCAAAGTGTTGGTGCTGACATTTAAAGCCCTAAATGGCCTCAGTCCAGTATACCTGAAGGAGCGTCTCCTCCCCCATCATTCAGCCCAGACACTGAGGTCCTCCTCTGAGGGTCTTCTGCTGATTCCTTCACCACGAGAAGTGAAGTTACAGAGAACCAGGCAGAGGGCCTTCTCCTCTTCTGTCTGTGCTCAGGCCAAGATATTTTGCACCTTCCCCAATGCCATGTAGAGAAACCAAGTAGACAGGCAGCAGTGGTTGAAGGTCACATGACAGCATCCTCCACAACACTTGAAAGCATCATGGTACCTCAGTGGGCACGTAGCAGGCCATGAGGCACACATAACTCTGCCCTCCTACACTTTTATGCCACCCCCCAGCATCTGCCACCTGAGGCAGCTGGTTGTTTTATGGTAGGGCAAGCCCTGCCTGTGTGTTGGCGATGGTGGGTGGGCCATTAGCCCTTCAAGGTGCTGGATGTTAATGACTCCATCAAACGCCTTGGTTTCTACCACTGCCATCTTGATTTTGAATGATAAGCCACAGGTGATGGGCATGTAGAACTTAATAGGTGACACTCTCCAAATCAAAAAGTCTCTGAGAGAACCCGTTGACTTAGAAGTATTATTTCAGAAGCTAAAAAAGGAAATCAATAACCGCCCCAGCCTTTTCATGAAGATATTCTAGAAAGAGTGAGAGAGATAAAATTAAAGCTATGATTGATTACTCTTAAGAGGCGCTGCGTTCATTAATTGAACAGCTGAGGAAAATTTGACTTTCTTGGAAGTAGTTCAGTTGATCGATTAATGTAATAAACAGCGCATTAAAATAGGTCTGTTGGAGTCTTCCAGCTCAGCTTAGTAAGCATTTTTCACTCTGTTCAGTTTTGTATCAGTGATGTTAGAAAATGAGATGAACAGATTCCTCATTTTCCTCCAGTCTCTGTCAACTCCATGGTAGCGACAGGATGAAGACACCCACAAATTTGCGAGAGGGCAGACCGAGGGCATCCTAAGCTCCAGCTCCGACTCAGTTTGTCCTAACTTCTTTGTCTAAACAAGGCTACAGGCTCAAAGAGTTTTTTCCCCTCCCAGTTAGTATATTATCCACTTTGTGTCTCCCGCTTGTGTTAGTAAATAGAGCTGGTCTTTCTCTTTGACCAACCGATGTGGGGTGTTAAAATTAGGTCTGGGTGGCCATGATTCTTCATTCCCTCAACTTTGGGTAATTTTTTCTGGTTCAGACAAAAAAAGCAGAAAGAAACTGTGGGTGTTAGAAATGAGATTTAATCCAGGCCTGACATGTTTGAAACAAATCCTTCCTTGGGGCACTATAAATATACAAACCGCATACAAAGCAAATGAGATATCGAGTGCATAAGATAATAACTCAGTTCTGTGGTTGGTTGATCCTGGCTCAGAAACAAGAGTGAAGCATCCCTCCAAGGCCTATCCATTTCCTGATTTGTCTCAGTTCTGCTCCATGGGCATCCAAATATTCTTTTCTGTGACTGAGGGGAAGCCTCACGAACCTGAACCTGCCTAATCTGTATTTTCTCAAACAGTATGTGATTCAAAACACAGCCATCCTTTGAAATACTCACTTCTCATAATTTGGCATTGCAGTTCTTCAGCCAAGTAATTTGGTTCGAAATGGTTCAAAAACCAAGGCGTGGCTTCCAATTGGCTGCAGGAGTTTCTTGCAGCCAATTGGAAGCTGCGGAAGCCGCATCGGACGTTCAGCTTCCAAAAAGGGTTTGCAAACTGGAACACTCACTTCTGGGTTTGCGATGTTCAGGAGCCGATTTCTTCAACAACTAAGGTGTTCGACTACCAAGGTACGACTGTATTAGGATTAAGACTCTAAGGCAGAGCATCTTTCATGAGGAATTTTCTGGAAAGAAAGAAAAATCACCAATTGATGTAGAAATGTTGAATTTAAGAATGGAAAATGAGAAACTGAGGGGAACTAAAACTAGCAGATTTGCCCATTCCTGCGTGGTGGACATTTCATTTAACTGTAACTTCCTGTAACAAATCTTATTGTTTACTGTGTAAGGGAGTTGAATTGAAAACTAGTTGTGTGGTAAATATCAGACCTTTGAGTGAAAGGCCCTATTCAAATAAAGCATTGAAATGGAACATGAACCTAAACCTTACGTGGGAAGGTGAATATCCAGATTAACTCTCTCTCTTTTTTTTGCTCTTCTCTTAAATGCAGGAGACCTCATTCCAGTGGGAGGCCTCCATGGGCCCTCAGAGAGCCTCCTCCTTATAGGGGATTCCTTTAAGGAGCCACTGAGCGGGAAGGTTGCCCGTGTCCAAGGCATTTGCCTTCAGCAAGACAAGATGGCCGCTCACGCAGGGAGCTATCAGGCAGTATTGGACGCCAACCTCCTTGTAGCTCAGATCCACGTGGCTCAATCACTAAGAGAGTATAAGGACTCCATTTGTGAGGATCTGTGCTCTGCTGGAGATAGGCAGAAAGCCCTCAAAGCCGCAGAAGAGGACATGAAAAGAGTACTGTCCGAGGTGCTGGACTATTTGTTGTACCAGCTAAGAACCCTAGAGAAGCAACGGGGCCGTGCGTCAATTCTCAAGAGCACCGGCGGCAAGCTGGGTAGGTGCTTGGAATTACAACTGTGTTGTTCTACATCCTTCCGTAGAAATGAATCTCTGCCAGTCACTGTTCCGTACAAATCAGTTAAGCACAGTCTGTACTTGAAGTTCCACAGGTGCAGCCTTTGCTCAAAGCAATCCTGCGGGGCAGTGGTTTTCAACTAGTGTACCGTAGCACCCTGGGGTGCCTTGAATGATGGTCAGGGAATGCTGTGGGCAAGACTGGCCTCTGTCCTTCTTTCTTTCTTTCTTTCTTTCTTTTTTTAAAAAATATATTTATTAGTTTTTTTCCCCAAACATCAACAAAACACATAAAATAAACCAATACAACAACTACAAACACACCACAAATACAAAAACAATAACTATACAAACTACAAAATACAAAAATAAAAAACAGAAAATTATTTGTTAAAGATTACTTCTTTCCTTAACATTGTTACTTGACTTCCTCACGTCTACCCTTCCTACGTTCATTGTCCTTCATCTTTAGTAATATCTTTATATTGTCAACCATATTTTCCAAAAAAAAATCTTATCCATTTCTTAAATTTTTTTCTTAATTCATTATTTCACATTTCATTAACCCTTAACATAATTCTAAATCTGCAGTCTAACATTTCTTTCAAGTTCTTTCTAAATTTCAATCTTACTATATTTTTTCAAATACATTTTAAATTTCTTCCATTCTTCTCCCACTGCGTCGTCCCTCTGGTCACGGAGTTTCCCGGTCATCTCAGCAAGTTCCATATAGTCCATCATTTTCATATGCCATTCTTCAGTCGTTGGTAGTTGCTCTGTCTTCTAGTTTTTAGCTATCAAAATTCTAGCTGCTGTTGTGGCATACATAAATACAGTTCTATCACATTTTGGGATTTCTTGGCCTAGGATGCCCAGTAAAAAGGCTTATGGTTTCTTTTTAAATGTGTTTTTCAACATGTCCTACTTTCTTCCCCTCCCTCGTCTGAAGCCCTTTCTTGTCTCTGCCTCCCAAAAGCTTGCACAGTTGTTTGTTGCAGCAACCCTGGCTGCAAACTCCCCAGATGGATGGTGCCACTGGGAGGCACCTCTCTTTGGGGTGGGGTAGGGGGCAGCTCAGATACCAGTACAGCAGCAGTGGCTGCCTGGAGGACTCCCAAGGAGAGGTGAGAAGAGAGGAGGCTGAAGGAACCCTCCACATGGGAGGGTGTTTGAAAAAGAGTGAGAAGCTGCCAGCTCTGCAGACAAGGGGTGACATAACTGGGCTCCTAAGACCCACAGGGGTGCCGCAGAAAGAATGTAGTTGGTCAAGGGAGCCGTGGACCCCAAAAGGTTGAAAACCTCTGCTGTGGGGGATGTGGTGCAATGTGAGTTGTATCTACACACTGCACAACATGCTGAGAGTGGGCCCATTGAAATTAGCAGACATAGCTAATTTCCACTGGGTCTACTGTAAGTACAAGCCTGTGTCTATATATGGAACACAATAAAATGCAACATGGTGCAGTGATTAGAGTGTTGGGTTAAGGATGGACAAATCTGTCCATTTGGGTTTCTTCATTTTCACGTCAGTTCTCCAGACATCAGCATCAATTTGTGATTTTTTTTTCTAAACAATTTCATTAAAATTCATCAGAATTTTTAGGGTGTGTGTCCCCTATCATACACATTTTTGCAAGCAATTTCCCATAAGAACATGTGGTTATTGTATGCTCTTTCTTCCAATATACACAGTACAATAACACATTGTTGGGTCACAGAAGTGCATTGCAAAATGTGGAGGTGGGCAAATTTTGAAGAATAGTTTCAGTTTGCACATTGTTTTGGGAAGGGTAGATGGGATAGGTTTGCAATAAAATATGTACCGAATGAAATTTCACAACCCCCCCTCCCCATCCTTAAGAATGGTGAGAGGATCAAGGTTCAAATCCCTGCTCATTTGAGAACCTCACTGGATGACCACGTACCAATAACTCTCTCTGAGCCCAGCCAACCTCACATGGTTGTTGTGTGGGGATGAGGAGGAAGAAAAAAACATGCACACTGTAAATAAGTTGTAAAATAAACAGGTAACAGAGAAATAACCACGAAGCCTAAGCAACATACAAGTTCTCCTTCTTTCCATATACACACACCCAAATTCACCTGTTGTCATGATGATGGGCATTTGCTAGTACAAGTATTCATATAGTTCTGACTCAGCTGTCCTTTTGTTTTCTCGACCAAATTAGGGATGATCAAATATCCCAGCACAGAACTCTGGATCCCTGCCGTGTTTGGGATGAAAATCCCAGATCCTGGCGGTTCTGATTTGATGGTGCCCATCCTTGGAGTTGAATGTGACTGGAAGACAGGCCAGCCAATGCCGTTAGCTGGGACCATGGAAGATGCAGATGGGAAAGGTGAGGGCTAACACTTTGGATAGGAAGCTCCCTGCAGCAGGAAGGAAAGTGAGCAGGTGATGCACAGTCAGCTACAGGGCAGTGGTGTCATGCTTAGCAGCGGTACAAGAAGACGATCTCTGATTTGTTGCTCTGAGTGCTGTTTTCTTTTATTATGTTCTCGGATGGCTGCAAGTTGGGGGCAGTGCTTGATTTTTCAGAGAATGGGTGCCATGGTGTTACTGTTAGCATTCAAAGCCATTTAACAGATTGGGACCAGTTTACTTAAGGGATTTCCTTACCCCACTTCATTCTGTGGAACTGCCACTATTATAAGTGCCGCATAATATTTGTTCCACTCTTGCAAGAAATCAACCTCTTAGTGTGGCGACACCTACATTTTGGGCCTCTCCCTCTCTCGTAATACTAGAACTCAGGGCCATTCAATGAAGGTGAATATGGGAAGATTCGGGACAGACAAAAGGAAATGCTTTTTCTCATTCATTGTAGAGGTAGACTATGGAATTCCACAAGATGTACCCATGGCCACCAAACTGGAAGGCTTTAAAAGAGGATTAGATAAATGGCTATGTTCAGCCTCCACTGTTTGAGGCAGGATGCTGGGAATTCCAAATTTGGACACCGCTGTTGAATTTGGGTCCTATTTGCAGGCTTTTCAGAAGCTTCCAGGAAGGATAGGATGCTGGATTCAGATGGGTCTTTGGCCTGATGAAGCAGGACTCTTACATACGTTCTTCTCTTAAGCCAGTGTGGTGTAGTGGTTAAGAGCAGTAGACTCGTAATCTGGTGAACCGGGTTCGCGTCTCCGCTCCTCCACATACAGCTGCTGGGTGACCTTGGGCTAGTCACACTTCCTTGAAATCTCTCAGCCCCACTCACCTCACAGAGCGTTTGTTGTGGGGGAGGAAGGGAAAGGAGAATGTTAGCCACTTTGAGACTCCTTCGGGTAGTGATAAAGCGGGATATCAAAATCCAAACTCTTCTCCTCTTCTTCTCAAGTAGCGAATATATATGCAGTTGTCTAGTGGGGAATGTGGAATGAGTGGAGACTGTGGTCCCATACTGAAGCCCTTTGTGGTTCAAATCACAGTCTAGAATCCAGAAACATTAAGGATGTAGCAGCCCGCTGCAAAAAGCAACACACACACACACACACAAAAACGCTTCTCACAATGGTATGGGTTTAATCATGCTTCAGAGATTTCTGACTTCATGCTCATAAAAACTCACGTTAATACCCACTTAGGCCTGATGGTTTGGCTCCGACTCCTTGCAGGTCTTGTTCCACTCGCTGTTGGCTTCAGAACCGTGGATCCCATAACAGGCGAGACTGGTCCAGTCATTGGGGCTCAAATTAACCCTTGGACAAATGCTGTCATTCCTGTGATCCAGTCCCTGGGAAATTTACCAAGAGGAAATCCAGACCCGGAACTGGTAACTCCCATTCCAAGTTATTGTTTTTTTTTAAGGGGAGGGGGAAGGGGGTTTGTTATTTGTCAAACTCCTTTCTGATGCTTGCAGCCTGTTATGGGAAGTCTTTGTTTTTACAGCTGGCTGCTTTGGAGAAGGAAATAAATGCCAAGCAAGCATACTGGCACTGCCAGCGGGCAAAAGAAGAGGAGCTCTTTAAAGAGCTGGATTTTATATGCCTGGATGTCTTGGATGCAGCCAAGGAGGGGAAAATGAAAAAGGTGCACGTTGGCTT
Source organism: Lacerta agilis (assembly GCF_009819535.1). NCBI lineage: Eukaryota > Metazoa > Chordata > Lepidosauria > Squamata > Lacertidae > Lacerta > Lacerta agilis. Next base: position 19,207,353 of record NC_046326.1, on the reverse strand, counting down.
TACCTGCAACACCTGCTGTGAAATTAGAAGAGTGCTCTGGCCCTCTGCCCTGTATGCATGCCAGGCTTATTCCCCTGGGCTGGTGTAGCAGTACTTCAACAGACCGTCATGTCCTTGTTAAAGACAGATTTTCCCCACCTATAGATAGGAAGCTACCTTATAGCAATTCAGGTCACTAATCCATCAAGCTCAGCATTATTGTCATGGACTGGTTGGACAAAGAGGAATGTAGGAAGGAACGAGCTGGGAAATCCCCAAGGGAGGAAGGCTCAGAGCCCGGGGAGTAGCGGTGGGACAATGATGAGTGGTCAGAGGGAGAAGACTGGTTACATCCAGTCCAGTATTTCCTGCACCGACTGGCAGTGGCACTGCAGGAGACAGTCTTTCCCAGCCCTACCTGGAGATGCTGGGGAGTGAATTGGGATGACTTTCTGCATGCAAAGCATATTTTGCTTAATTCTATTTATCTCTCTCTCCCCCCCCCCACCCTTGCAGTTAAGGTATAGGATCAAATTAAGACCTGCTGATGAAATCTATCACCAACTGGAAGAATCCTCTGCCCAGGAAACTCAAAGGAGAGCTAGCAGAGATCAGAACATGCTGTGGGACACGGAACAGTCTCTGAGAATGAGGGGTATGGAGGCACAGCTTCTGGCTGTTGCGTTTGTGTGGCTATCTTGAACTAGAGCTGAGCTGAGGTTTCTCACAAGACAGTTTCCTTGGAAAATATCTGAGATGTTTCCTTTCCTCACCCCCTTAGAAAAAGGCACATTTGCTGACTTTTCTCCACTGTTTGTTATTGGTTGGTTGGTTGGTTGGTTGCAGTGGGCCCCTTCCCACCCCACTCAACCCCCCCCCAACCCACCATCCCCTGGACCTGAATTTCCTCAGCTATGCCCTAGAGCAGCGCTGTTGCATCAAGCTCTTCTGTAAAATGTCCTTGCTGAGCTTCTAATGTGTTACTCATTGAGACGGCTGTGTTTTGGTGACTCCAGTTGACAAGGACGAGAGAGACCAGGAAGCCAGAGTTCGGCTTTTGCTCAGGAAGATGCTGGAGAAACTGGTCCAGTTCGTCCGGAAGATGCAGCTGGAAGAAGGACGGATCCAGATGCAGTTGAAGGAGGCGGAACGGCAGTGGAGCAGAGGCTTGCGCATGGAAGAGGCCATCAGAGAGAAATCCAGAAAGGTGAGATCACCACTGGTTCCCCAACATGATCTGCCATGATCTGGCTTTGATGTACATTAAAAACCCTGATTTATGTGTCTCCAGTGGTATAGTGCGGGGAGGAATGCAGGGGCGTACAACTCCAGTATACTTTTCTTAGAGAAGAGGTGATTGCAGCATCTGTTAGAGTGCCAGGGCAATTTACAGAGCCTTCTTACTCTAGCAAGTGAGTGAGCAGATAATGTGGCTTTCAAGTTGGCTTGCAGTGATGAGAGATTAGCATAAGGCAAGACAGAAAATGAAGCAAATCATCAAGCAGAGGCTGGGTACTTCTTTCCTTTTCTTTGATGGGATCCCTTCTTCACACCCTCAAAGATTTCTGGGAACTTTGGTAAAGGCTGTTCTTCAATTCGAGTGCTCGCAGGCCAATGTTTCCCAGTTGTCTGGGTTTATACTACTTTTTTTATATATTTGCCTTGAGAGAGTCTTTGAACCTCTTTTGTTGACCACCAACATTACGCTTACCATTTTAAAGTTTGGAATAGAGTAGTTGTTTGGAAGACGATAATCAGGCATCTTAATGCTTAATGTTGCTCTTAAGGGGGTGGTGGGAATGGGAAGAAGGGGTTGAGATCAGTTGGCCAGCCCATTGGCAAGCACCCTCGCTTCTTCGCCTTCTTCCAGATCACACTGCATCTTGTGGCTGGATTCCAGGAACACATTGCAAAGCAGCAGACCAGCATGGAGAGTGCCCACTGCAGGCTGGAATATTTCCGATACTTATCAGATACGCTGGCCCTACAGACAAAGGTATGCCGTTCTTGTGAACATAGGTAGCAGATTGAAAACCAACTTACTACCAGGTGTGTCTAAGGGCTCATCTGGAATATCACCATTTCTGTTGCACAGCTCAGGTCCAAAGACCTTATTCCCTCATATGCACCTGCCTGGGTTATGAGCTCTTCAGGAGAAGCCCCTTCTCTTGGTCCTGAGTCCCTCACAGGCACACTCGGTGGGGACGTGGGAAAGGGCCTTCTCAGGGGCGGCTCCAACTTTGGAACCCCCCTCCCTATAGAACAGGCTTCCTCAGCCTCGGCCCTCCAGATGTTTTGAGACTACAATTCCCATCATCCCTGACCACTGGTCCTGCTAGCTAGGGATCATGGGAGTTGTAGGCCAAAAACATCTGGAGGGCCGAGGTTGAGGAAGCCTGCTATAGAAGCTAGACTGGCTCCCTCCTTGTCTTTCAACTGGCAGGAGAAGACTTTCTTGTTCCAGTAGGCTTTCGGGAACTGGCTGCTTTTAATGAAAGGACTGGTGCCATGCTGTTTTTATTGTAATTATTGGTATGGTTTTAATAGATTTCGTGTGTGTGTGTGTGTGTGTGTGTGTGTGCAGCTTCTCATTGGCTGCAAGAGCTTCTTGTACTCAGTGGAAGCCATGTCGCACGTTTGAGTTCTGAAAAACATTCGAAAACAGAAGCGTTTACTTTCGGGTTTTCGGTGTTCGAAACGTATGACAATGGAGCCATTTGGGAACCGAGGTTCCACTATATACAGTTACATTCCCTCCAACATTTCTCTGATGAAAATAGGGACATCCTGTTTACTACTACTGCTACTACTACTACTACTACTACTAATAATAATAATAATAATAATAAGTAAAATAATAAGTATACCCCGCCCATCTGACTGGGTTGCCCCAGCCACTCTGGGTGGCTTCCAACATATATAAAAACATAATAAAACATTTAAAAAAAACTACACTGCCCTATACAGGGCTGCCTTCAGATGGCTCGGGGGGTCGCATAACTCCATACTCTCCAACATTTCTCTGAAGAAAATAAGGACAGATTCTGTAAATCCGGAACTGTCCCTAGAAAATAGAGGTACTTGGGGGATCTGCAGTTATGCACGGTGTGGCTGAAATTGAATGCTGGAAGATCCGGTACAGAGAAAAGGAATTACTTCTTTACAGAGTGCATAGATAATTTTGGAACCTGCTCCCACAGGAGGAAGTGATGGCCACCAACTTGGATGGCTTTAAAAGGTGAATTTATGGAGTGGCTACTAGCCCTGGTTGCTATTTTCTACTTCCACTGTTGGAGACAATATGTGTCCGAATACCAGTTGCTGCATTTGGGTCCTGCTTGTGGGTTTCTCACAGGCATCTGGTTGGCTGCAGTGAGAACAGGATGCTAGATTAGATGGCCCACTGGCCCTGCCAGCACCATTCTTCAAATGTTCTTAGCCTCCTTGCAAACAAATCAGAATGAATGCTCAATAAACAGCTAATATTGTCTGATCTCCCTGCAAACAAATTAGGATGAATGCTCAGTCATCTGGAAGCTTCCTAAAAGCTTAATCCAACGATGATCACATGCTGCAAAAATAAAGGTTTTCCCTGGATTGGTTTTATTCATATTATTCACCACTCGAAGGGTTGCTTCTTTTACTGGTTCCTATAGCTGGGTTTAACCTTGTGAAAAATTCAAGTGGCAAATGTTTGCTGAGAGTTAATCTTCTTCTCTGTCTCAGGACCTTCTCTCCGGTTCATCCCAGTGCTTTCTGAACTACCCGGGCGCAAAATTCTACAGCGCTGCCGGCACTGCCCATGGAAGTTGGGAAGTCATCAATCGGAAACTGATCCCACTCCTCAAGTCTGTGGTTCAGACTCTGGAGGAGAACAAAAGGGGTCCCTTGTCTCCCGAGATGCTTCTGGGTCTGGGATCAGGAGAAGGTGTGGTCTGCTGTTTCCATGGTCATTGCAATGCTTTTCTTTCAACAGAGCAAGGGATGAAACCATTTTCTGAGCCGCGAAATAAGTGCAGTTGAGTTGCAAGGCCAGCTCTACCATTAGGTATAATGAGGCAGAAGCCTCAGGTGGCAGATACTAGGAGGAACTTGTGGCAGCCACCCAGGCTTTTGCTCTTGAGCCATTCCCCACCATCACTTAAAAGGCCACTGCCATTCTTTTGAGATGGTGCCCCAGTGGTGATGTCTGCTTGTTGCTGGTCTGGGCTGTCATGCGTAGCCACCTTCCCCCAGCAAGTTAGGCAGAAGTCATAGAAAGGACTGCTGGAGAAAGCTTCTCAGTGAGCTGGCAAAGCTGAGGCCACGAATTTCAGCAGGCATTCTGCTTGTCGCATGCATTGCTCCGCTAAATCTGCATGTGTTGCTGCAACCACCCGCAGCATTTTATTTTGCAATGTGGGTCTTCAGCCAAGAAACATGTAAAAAAAATACACATGCTGGTGCAAAATGTGCATTGAAATGCATACATTGGTACAAAAATGCTTTCCAGAAAAAGACTTTGGGGGAAAAGGAAGAGTACATTAGAAGAAATTAACACTAAAATGCTGGTGAATTTTTTGTGAGAATTTTGTTTTTATTTAAAATATAAATCACAAACTGATGAGGAAATGTGGATAACCGAAGAATGGGGAAATGACAAACTGGGAGAAACTGAAATGGACATATTTTCCCATCCCCAGGCAGCACAGCCCCATAGCCAGTGTTGCAGTAAGATTCAGTCTTATTGCCCCTGATGAATGGAAATGGAATGGAAATATCTCCTGTAGAAGCCCAAGGAGAGCTATACGAGTATATAATAATCATGCCTACTTATAAAGTCTTTGCCTATTAAGCATCCAACAGTGCGATCATAAACCCAGTTCATGAAGATTTAGTTTCTTTATTTGTTTACAGTTCCCATTTCTAGCCTCATTTTCCCCTCCAAAATGAAAACACCTGACAATTCTCAATGAAAAACCACCACCCGGTGGTGGAACATCAAAACAGGAGAGAATCGGGAGCATCTCTAAGAGCTCAAAGAAAAGCCCTAGCCGACAGAGAAGCAGACTAAATGTGAAAATCTAACCAAAAAATCTAAGCAGCAAGGAGATCAAAGTCTTACCCGAAAAATTAAACTTTTCAAACCGCTTGTAACACAGCGATTCAGCTGCAAGACAGATTAGGATGAAGGCACCAAGCACCCTGCTGTTTGGGGTGGGCATTAATGCTGTGGGGGTGCTGTCATTCCTTTGAGGAACCTGTGAGTACCTCCAGATGTGGCTGGACTACAACCCCCATCATCCCCCTGACCATCAGCTATATTAGCAGGAGTTGAAGTCTGACCAACAATGCTTGGAGGCTTGCAGGTTCCCCACGCGCTGGACCTACAGAGCAGAATGAAATGAAGTGGCAGCACCACCCACTGGCAGCTAAAGGAATGACTGAGCAGTGCATGTTGGAGTCATCAAAGGGGTTTCTGCAGTTGCTGCACATAACATTGTGCCTTTGGGGCCTGCTAGAAAACAACCCTACAAAGTTTCGGCTGAGGAGGAATGCTGTTGCACACAGGGTCTGTTTTGGGGCTTCCCATAGTGGGAATCTGGTTGGCCACTGTGACAAGGTAAAGGTAAAGGACCCCTGGATTGTTAAGTCCAGTCAAAGGCGACTAAGGGGTTGCGGTGCTCATCTCGCTTTCAGGCTGAGGGAGCCAGTGTTTGTTTGCAACAGCTTTCTGGGTCATGTGGCCAGCAGGACTAAACTGCTTCTGGCGCAACGGGACACCATGACGGAAGCCAGAGCGCACGGAAACGCCATTTACCTTCCTGCCACAGCAGTTCCTATTTATCTACTTGCACTGGCGTGCTTTCGAACTGCTAAGTTGGCAGGAGCTGGGACAGAGCAACGGGAGCTCACTCCGTTGCAGGGATTCAAACCACCAACCTTGTGATCGGCAAGCCCAAGAGGCTCAGTGGTTTAGACCACAGCGCCACCCGCGTCCACAGTGACAACAGGATGCTGGACAAGATGGGCCACTGGCCTGTCTCCTTCTGATGTGCTTATGTGTCTGTGCTGCGCAGACTCCCAATTATTTATTTTGTCCATGAGAAGTATTTTTATACACCACTTTTCAGGAGGAACCTCGCAAAGCGGTTTCCATAACATTATCAAAACAACGAGCATCAATAATGAAAAAATAGACAATTGCTCAGAAAAAGAGCAACAACTCTCTGCATTGAAGATGCCGCTTCTGCTTTTATTCCCTTTTAATTTCTAGGCTTGGGAAGGCTCAGAATTTGTCTGTGAGGATGTGCCCATGCATTATTCAAACCCTGACCACAAGATTTTAATGTGGAGGCATTATAAACCCTCTGAGTCTAAACTGCTTCCCTCTGCAGTTTAATTCTCCCCCCTCAATTAATTCAGCAGTATACCCAGAGTCTGTTAGCACGGGATTCCTTCTGTCCTCAACTTGGCAGCAAGTGGATGAAGTACAGAAAATCGATGGCATCCCTTTTACCCCCCCACCCCACCCCACTCTCCTGGGAATTCAGATCTATCAATTGTGATGCAACCAGACTCTTAGTTACACAATAGATCTAAATAGGGGTTTGGTTGGCAGACCATGCAAGGCTAGAGCTGGGAATATGGAGAACAGGATGGGGAAGATGCGCAGGCGAGCAGGCGGGCATTAGGGTTCTGCTGACAGGGCCAAAACGGGAGCTGAGCTGCACTCAGAAAATGCTAAAGATTTTTATTTTCATCCAGTCCTTCCTCAAGCAACTGCGCAGGCCTTTTACCATATCTTATGTAGACAAATTTGATTCACTTTGCATGCATTTGTTTATTATTTAAGCTACTTAGAGGGGGAACCTACCCGATTTGCACTTTTGAAGCCAACACACAGCCATCCTTTGAAATTCACACGACTCCAAATTTTCCAATGCAGTTCTCCAGCCAAGTAACGTTTGCGAATGCCCGTACTAGGCCGAAGTGTTTCCCACATAAAATGTGATACGTTGAAAATCCATTTCCAACACATTGATTAGTTCAGTCAGCAGAGCATTATAACTATTAATCTCGGGGTCGTAGGTTTGAGCCCCACATTGGGCAAAAGATTCCTGCATTGCAGGAAGTTTGACTTGATTATCCTAGTGGTCCCTTCCAAGTCTATAACTCTATGATGCTATGATGCTAAGATCCCATTTGTGATACCAAGCTCCCATCTAGAAGCAACTCCAGAAGTGTCTGGGATGCAATATCAGTTTGGTCAGGAAGACAGCCACACCCGTGGGTCATGGCAGGTCCACGAGTTACTTCAGATATTGCAGGTGCCCCTTGAATTCTGCCCAGTAAGTGATTACCTAGGATGAACAGAGAAATCCGACAATTTCAGTTCCTTCTATTTCTCGCTTTCCTCAACTTAAATCCAGATCCCCACATATCCACAGCAATATGTGGGTTGTCGTTTTTTCAAAGCTCATGGAAATTTTATGAGTCTCTCTTAAAATGCTTTTTCATATATAATTTTCAGTAACACACACATTTTTGCAAGTAACTTCCCTTTGTATAATGCATTTTAATGTTGTTTTCATTGTGGTGCATTTTTATGCACTCTTCCCCCTAATATGTGCAACAGGGTTTTTTTTTTTAGAACTGAATTGCAACATTTGAAGAAGTGGGTATTTTGAAGCTGAATTCCCCTGCGGTGCACAGATTGGTTCAAAATGTGCATATTAGGTCATTTCCCATTAACGTGCAAACAAAACACAACGTCTCCCCAGTCCAGACTGCCTGCTCCGCCTTCTGGCTTCTGTTAAGCAGCAGTGAATTGGCTTCAGCCTTAAATGTCCTACCATTAAAAATACATAAAATAGAACCCCCTTAGTTTTTCAAACTTTCTTTTAAATGTACAAAGTCTTGTCACTTGTCCGTATCTTTGGACTGAAGACTAGGGGGTGAGGGTGGGGATACAGTTGAAGCTGGGAAGAATCCCAAAAGCCTTTAAGATTCGTCAGCACTTTCAGAATAGTTGGTGGTTATTTAAAAACTACCAGAACTGCATTAACGTAATTAATAGCAGGCAGGGTAGAAACCACACATTTCCTCTCTCATGTTGTTCTCTTTTGCCCCCTCCATAAAACATAACCCATCTCTTCTGGGGGCACCAGGCCAGCTTAGGGGACCCAGAGCAGCTTAGTTTCAGGAACTGAGAGGCAGCTACCCCATTGGCATTGGATATCTGAGGCAGCTCTCACTCTCTCTCTACCTAATAGTAGCACCGGCCCTGTTTGGAAGGGAGCGGTATTTAACCCTTTGTCCCCACCATGGTTGCAATTTGCAGAAACAACCATTGGTATTAGTGGTTTATTTTTCAAGATAGCTATGCAAAGGTAGAAATGCCACCTCAGATTGGGCCCTCGGCCTCTCAGCTAATACATCAGCTGATCTAATTAAGCCCTTAGCCCATGGCATGGACTACTTCATCTGTTGCCTTTCCCATCCCCATTATCCAATTTTAGACTAGGGATAAAATATAGGTCCTCAGGACCAGGGGCCCTAGGTGGCCCTCTGGGCCTCTCTTTGTGGCCCTTGGGGCTTTCCTTCCCAGGCCACACTCCTTCCTGGCCCTTCTTTTTTCCCTCCTTGCCCAGCTGGAATGTGTCCTTCAACTCTTGCTTGCTTGGACAGAGGATAGAGAGGAATGTTTGAGTGTAAGTGGAAACCAGCCTACTGTTCAGAGGTCAAATTCACACTTGTTGGTCTGCCCGCTTTTACCTCTGGCCCTGGCCACCAGTGGCCCTCAGAAGGAAATGTGGCCCTCAGGGTTGGAAAAGGTCCTCACTGGTGCTTTAGAATATCAGCATTTTGGACCTGAAAGCCGTCGTTTTTGGGTTAGGGCGGCTGTCTCACTTAACGCCACTGCCAAGCTGCTCCACATTTGTTTGCAGACATCCTGCTCTACGCAGTGCTTACCCTCCCAGAGAAACGGTGAATTTGATAAGCCTTCAAACGAAGCATTCCTTTGACACCTCTCATTCTTCCTATAGGCTACTCATCCAGAAGCACTCTGAAGGTGTCTGAAGCTGCCGGCGAAGCGTTCCGGACCGAAACGAGGCAGGAAATGGCTCTTGCTGCGGCAACCCTCTCGCCTGCGCCTCCTGCTTGGTCCACATCAAACAGATCCCAGCTGTTGCAAGAAATCCAGACCAGGTGAGATGCTCAAGCTCCAGGGCCCAGTACAAAACACCCAGGGGCTGCAGACCTTGGGCTACCATCAAATGACACCCTTGCCATTGGCATAACCCTAAGATTTCCCCTCTTCTGCACAAGCATGATGCAGAACAGCTGTGCAAAACAGGGAGAGCTCATCCCTGAAAGGCCATAGGACAGGCAGTTTCTTTTAGGGAAGAGCCAACACACTGCTCAAGCCAATGGGAAGGCTGGGAAGGAGCTTACGGGTTACTACAACTCTGTGCTGTCTTAATTCTTCACGGGATTGTGGTTATGATGCTTTTTCTTCTTGGCATTCACAGTGTTTAGAATCATTGGGCTCTTAAGCTCTGGGACACCTCAATTGGTAGAGCATGAGATTTAATCTCAGGGTTGTGGGTTCAAACCCCGCGTTGCGCAAAAGATTCCTGCATTGCAGGGGGTTGGACTAGATGATCCTAGTGGTCCCTTCCAAGTCTGCCATTCCATGATTCTATGATCAGAGGAGGTTTTGCTTCCCCCACCCCTGGCAGTTCCAAGCCCTCCCCAGCCTCCATTGAGGCTCTTTGCTCTGCATAAAATCGGGAGAGAACCAGCACCCATGCTCCCTCTTCCAAAGTGGCTGAAGTAGGGGAGATAGAGAAGATCCATTCCTCCTCCAGTCCACATTCCCACCATTCGGCCTCCTCATTTTGCTCCATTCTCCTCCTGCATCAGTGCCTTTCAATCAACATCCAATCCCAAGAGCCCTTTAGGGCTCATGACAGCTCCCGCCTCTTCCTGCCATTCTTTCAGCAACTGGAGAATCAATTCCGCTCCTTCTCACACGGCAGCTCATAAATCTGCCAGCACCTCCTGACATTACCTGTGCTGTTGTTTGGGCAGGATTTTCTTGGAGAAGCACGCCAGCGAGATGGTGCACCTTGAGCTGTCCTTGATGGCTGAGGAAATCAACATGATCTCTTGCTTTTGCGAATCCTCCAAGCTGAGAAAGGACCTGGTGAGAGAGCTGTCTGTCGCAGAGAGGGGCGATGGGCAAGGGACAGAATTTGCTTTATGGAGTTTCCTCCAGTAAATGAGATCTTTAAAGGTGGATGATTGGCACTGATACTCAGCATCCAATTATCTGAAATGGTTGCATGCGTCAAAAATGGTGCTATGGTTCCATCCCTGATATCTCCAGGTAGATTTGGAAAAGAACCCCGGAGAACAACTGTCAAACAGTGTAAAGTCTGGAAAAGGGATTGGGAGTCTGTGGCCCTCCAAATGTTGTAGGACTCCACCTTCTATTATCCTTGACCAAGGGCCATTCTGGCTGGGGCTGATGGGAGTTGGAGTCCAACAAGATCTGGAGAGCCAAAGGTTCCCCACCCCTGGTGGTTCCTCCACCCCAATAGTCTGGCCCTGAATAAGGCAGCTCCCTACATCCTGATGTCTTGACAGAAATCTAAAAGCGTGAAATCCAATTTCCTGATAAAGTCTCATTTGCCAGTTTGCACTATTGCACTTTTGATCTTGTTGAGCAATAGTGACTTCTTCAGGTCAGCAGCAAAGACTGAAGAAGGTTCTTCCACTGCCACCTGAACGTTGATATTTTTAATATCTGTTTTGTGTTCATTGATCCCTTTACATCGAGAAATTGACCTTATTGCCCTGTGCTGCCCATATCCCTGTATTTCCAGGGGATGACACAAAGGCATAACTTGGGAGCGGCCAACGACTGGGACAACCTCCTGAAGGAGCTGGCTGAGTATCACCAGCATGCTGAAGAAGAGCTTAGACAGCAGCACTGGGAAGAAATTAAATGTGCCGGGCTCAGCCCAGAGGAAAGAACTCTCAAAGACGGGGCTTTATTCTCTCTGGAAGAAATCCTGCACAATCTTGCGTCGCTAGGTGCCGACCTGCAAAAAGCAGGGGGCCCCTATAGATTAGGCCTTGCTAAAGCAAACAGTGTGAGTTGCAGCTCCCAGGGTCCTGTGTTTTGCAGGCTCCTGTCTTCATTCCCTCTCTCTGTGACCTGTGTTATTCAATGACAAGCTGGTGTGGATGCATTTGGCAGAGAGGTGGGTTGGGTTCGATCAGTGCATGGATATTATGGGGAGAGGGAAAGGTACAGAGACTTTGGGGGAAAGGGCCACAGCTTAGCTGCAGAGCACATATATAAACAAATACTTATCTCTCCTGGGTGTCCCATTGTTGTAGCTCTAGATCCAGCACAGACAGCAAGACAGGCCTCTGTACCTCTTCTTCTCAACCCAACATTCTAGGCTGCTAGTTCTTTGTTCTTCTTGACTGGCCCACATACCTTGATAACACCATCTCCAGGTAGTCCAATTTGGACCAAGCTTTACATAACAAGGCAGATCCCTTACAGACTTGACTAGAATCATCAACTTAGCAAAGAGATTGGTTTGACCACTTTAGCAGTCCTTTATTCTTTGCAGAAACCCCATTCCAGGGAGACAAAAGCACAGGCTTGGTGGGGACCCCAAGGATGACATCTAAACTAAAAAGAATATGTTTTTATATGTACTGGAAGCCACCCAGAGTGGCTGCCGAAACCCAGCCAGATGGGCAGGGTATAAAAATAATAATAATTATTATTATTATTATTATTATTATTATTATTATTATTATTATTATTGTCATCCCTCCGGCAAAAAAACAACAACCTTACAGCAATGTTATCTTTTGCTCTGCAGGAAACTCAAACTTTGGACAGCAAGCTGGGCAGAGGCTCAGTGGCTCAGAAACTGCGAGCCACAGCAAGCAAGATAGTGAAGCAAGAAGCTATGAAGCAAATGTGGATACACAGAGTTCTGGATTGTTACAACCATCTCCAGGTACAGCCCAGCCTCTTCTTTCAGAGGAAAGGCCATAGCTCAGTGACAGAGCACCTGTCTTGCATGCAGAAGGTCCCAGGTTCAATGGTCAACATCTCCAAGTAGGGCTGGGAAGGAACCTTCTCTGAAAATCTGGAGACTGGCTGCCAGTCAGTGTAGAGCAGGCATGTCCAACAGGTAGATCGTGATCTACTGGTAGATCGTGGGGTGTTCCTGGTAGATACTGGCTGATCTCTGGCCCCTCAGCGATCTCCTTACAAAAAAGCAAAAACAAACACAAAACCTCCCCCAACTTTGCCTTTTCTAAAAAAAAGCTCCACAACTTTGGGTAGATCACTGCCAGTCTTTTTACGACAATGGGTAGATCACTGCCAGTTTTTTTATACTGTGAGTAGATCACAGTCTATTGGGAGTTGGACGTTCCTGGTGTAGAGAATACCGAGCTAGATGGACCAAGTGTCTGACTCAGGCCGAGACAGCTTCCTATGTTCCTTCCCCTCAGTTCTCCTAGTTTTAAAGGGTAGCTATATGGTAAATGGTGTTTCCGTGTGTTGCTCTGGTTTGCCAGTAGCAGCTTAGTCATGCTGGCCACATGACCCGGAAGCTGTAAAGCGAAATGAGCGCTGCAACCCCAGAATCGTCCGTGACTGGACCTAACGGTCAGGGGTGCCTTTACCTTTTTATATACTGTTACAGGTAGGTAGCAGTGTTGGTCTGCCATAGTCAAAACAAAATAAAATAAAAAATTCCTTCCAGTAGCACCTTAGAGACCAACTAATTTTGTTCTTGGTATGAGCTTTCGTGTGCATGCACACTTCTTCATCTTCATCAGCTGTTCTAAGTTTGCTCAGTTGCAGCTAATCCCATGGAGATGCCACTGCTAACATTGGTGTGAATTTCTCTACCTTCTGCCCTAAGAGATGGAGCTGTCCGGAAGAAGTATTACAGGTTCTGGACAACTTATGCCACACAGCTGCAGGGGAAACGGTGGCCTGTGAGGTGGCCCAGTCAACTGAGCAACATCAGGTGGAGAGAGTGATGACCTTTCTCCAAAAGTCTTCTAAGGAAGGGGAAATACTTGTCTCATTCAAAGAAATGGATGAAGCTGAGCTGAGGAAGCTACAGGCACTGATCCAAATGGAACTGCAAGCACAGATAGAGGAAAAGGTACAGAAATTGTGCTACATTGGCCTGGCTGCATCCAGATGTGCCTGTCAGGCTTCGGGGAAGCAGTTTCCTCCCTCCCTTTGGCCGTGGATAAGCAGAACAAAGCAAAAATAGTCTCTTGCCATTTAAAGAGATTTTCATGATCACAGCAAAAGAACAAAGTCTATTCTTGGAGCAAAGGTGCTCCCAATTAAGGTTTCCACCCACTCCACCACGAGTTACCTGAGTCACTTCCTCATCTTGCAATCTGATCTCACAACCACTGTGCCTCTGTGCAGCTTTCCTTGACCTTGGACTGATCGGCTGGACACTTTCCAGCGAACCAGAGTCTGTTTACTATCTCTCTCTCCCTCCCCTGGTTCTTTTTCTCCCAGCTATTCACTACCCAGTTCTTCCTAACTTTTGTCTTCTGATCTCTGTCCCTCTGCAAACCACTGTTCCAAATCTATACTGTCCCACTGCTCCTGAGGCTCCCACCATTCCTCATCTGTGCAGCCCTCAGCACAGTCCCTGACAGTGCCCCCAAACTGTAATGTATCAGGGGAAGGCTACAGCTAGAGGTAGAACACCGACTCTGCATGCATAAGGTCCCAGGTTCAATCCCTGGCATCTCCAGGTAGGGCTGGGAATATCCCTAGCCTAAAACTCTGTTGAGCTGCTGCCCATCAGAATAGACAACATTGAGCTAGATAGACTAATGGTCTGACTCTGCGATTATCCACACGTACCTTTCTTCCACTCTTTCCTTTATCCTTTTTAAAATGGTTCTACAAGGGTTTCTCAATGTTTCCTCCAGCTGGAAGCCAAAGAAATGGAAGTGATTCAGGAGGTGGCCAAGCAGACCCCAGGCCCCGCTGCTGCTGAACAGTTGGCGTATTTTCTCTTGACTCAGAGGCATCTACGGCAGACAGTCCTGGTATCAGAAGGTACCTCGAGGCTTCAGAAAGCAGGCCCCAGAACGCCGCACAATCAGAGCTCCACAGAAGACCTTGCTCAGGAGGTAGGAACATGTGTTCCTGCCAATGGACATCTCTAACATATTTTTGAAAGTGGAGAAGAATGGCTGTCAAAATTGCAGCACTGTGCAGATACTACAGGTCAGCTACTCTGAGTGCTGGAAGATTGACAGGATGTACAGCTGTCTTATATTTAACCTCAGCCATCCTTCAGCAGCCTTTTGCTCTCCAATTGTTTTGGACTGAAACTCCCATACATTTCAGCCAAGGGGCAGCCACTGGGAAGGCCCTGTCCCTCATTTGATTCAGCAGGGGGCACCCATAGCAGGGCCTCCAAAGGGGATCTTAAGGTTCAGGTAGGTAAGTACGGGAGAAGGTGATCTTTCAGGTAGTCTGGCACCAAGCAGGTACCTTTGAATGCCAGTTGCAGGGCAGCAGAAAGCAGGGGAGGTCTGTTGCGTTCATGCCTTGCTTGTCAGCTTCCAAGAGGCTGAGCACAGTCGAGGCAAAATTCTACAGGTATGCTAGATAGGATACACGCAGCAAAGCTCTTCCATTGCTCTTTTTAAACAAAATGAAAGAGGGTGGTCTTCATCATATTGAATCTGGGCCTTTCTGTGTTTCAGGAGCTGCTTGTGGATGAAGAGATGAAGGGCGTTGCTCAGCTGCTGAAGGGGAAAAAGGAGTATGAGGACTCCGTGCTGGAGCTGCAACACACAGCACGGGTGCTGCAGTTGAGGGAGAGGCAATTTCAAGAGACGGTCCAAATGCTGAAAGCTCACTCCTCAGATAAGGTGACAATGAAGTGATATTATTATGATGCGTTGGAATTACATCCTGCTCTTCCTCTCCAAGCAGCGCAGGGTAGCAAACAGACACAGTAATATACATATATATATCTAAAAACCTTTAGAAGGTTTGCTCCTGCAGCTCAGTTCCTGTTTGCACTGGCTTGTCCTCTGTTATCTCCCATAGCAGCCAATTTGTGTTATGCCTCATGGTAGCCATTTTGAATGCTGCTCACAGCCTTTCCTCAAAATTCCAAGTGTGCCCACTGACCTGCAAAGACTCACAAGCCTTTAACAGTGACTATTTTTGCTGACTCCTCTGCTATTGTGCAACCTAACCACTGCCTATATTCCCTATCTTTCTCTCTCGCTGTTTCAATGCGGCCTTCAAACAGCAGCGCCTGGAGGATGCTCACCAGATAGCCAGTGGACTGCAGGACTTCAGGCAGCAGAAAACCAGAGAGCTGGCAGAGCAGCTGAGAACTTGCCTGCTGGGCAGCCAGAAGGCAAAAGAGGGAACCTCAAGCAATCCCAGTCCGCCCCAGGTAGGAATGCCATGGAAGCCATTGGTTTTCTGCAGGGAAGGTTCATTGGGAACATGTTAACATTCAGGTTTGTATCTTTTAAAAATGGGGGTGGCTGGGTTTGGGAGTTTGCCAAATGAGAAGAAGTAAATCATTTCTTGTTTCTTAAAACAAACAAACAAAAAAACTGAAAGTCGTGGTTTCTTTCTGCCCTGCAGAGTGAAAGTCCTCCTCTAGAAAAGAAAGATAAAGGAGGAAAGGGAAAAGGGAAATGGGTGGATTCCCAAGAAGCTCGGTTGGCGGAGCTGGAGGAATCTTACCGGGAGCAAATCTTGGAAGAGAAAGCAAAACTGGAGGATCAGCTGGAAAGAGGGGAAATGAAGAAGTGGTCAAAGCAGGTGGGAGCAGGAGGGCCGGCCCAAGACATGCTGGTATGGAACTCAGTCCCTCGAGAAGCAGCAATGGCCCCCAACTTGGATGGCTTTCAAAGAGGGTTAGACAAATTCATGGAAGACAAGGCAATCAGTGGCTCCCATCCATGGTGGCTGGCTTCTCCTTCCGGTGTCAGAGGCAATATGCTTCTGAAAATCATTGTCTGGAAATCGCAGGAGGGGAGAGCGTTGTTGCACTCAGGTCCTGCTTGTTTGGTTCTGAGAAGAGGCATCTGGTTGGCCACGGCAAGAGGGTGGTGGATTAATAGGTAGGCTTTTGGCCAGATCCAACAGGGCTGTTCATATGAGGCAAGGGGAAAGGTTCCATGTCCTGAGCAGACTAGCAGCTGAATCTTATTTCAACAGTGGTGAAGGTTAAGCAACATAATTAAACAACAGTGTACTTCAGGAAAACAACTAAGAACCACAAAAAGTAAATCATATGCTGAACATCCTTGCATTAAAAAGTGGTGTAATTTCAGTATATAATCATAAACAGCTATTAACACGCCAAAAGCTGTAACAAAACAGACACAGTAATACTATCACCACTCTAACTGTCATGCATAGGAGCCAACTCCTAGGGGCTGAGGTCCCTTTACCACCCCAATAAAATATTTGAGGGGGCTGGCCCTCCTCCAAAGTGGATGAACATTGCCATTCAAATGGTGTTTGTGCACCATGTCATGTGATCGATTATGTGGGGCGGGGCTTACCTGGGCACCCCAATATTTTATTCAAGATGGCACCCCTGCATGACTTCTACACACACAAAATGTAGTTCTGTGTCACTGAAGGAGAAACTGTAGTTCCTGGCTTCTGCAGTTTCCAGTATTGTGAGGTTTATTAAAGACGCTCAGAGCATTATGCAGAAATGCCCCTAGTCTGCCACAGCTGGACTCTAGGAGGTGGAGGGGTCAGGACTTGCAGGTATTTAGAGGGAATGCAGACAGCAACTCAGTGCTTAACCCTTATTCTTGCTAGAAACTGATCAGAGAACATGATGAGACGGTGACCTTCCTGGACAAGGCGTTTCGCCAAGATATGCACAAGCTCAGAGGGAGGATGGAGAAAGATCAAAGGAGAAAATACTCAGGTCAAGAAGACGGAAATTCTCTGACTTCTGAAGCTGCCTCTTTGCCAGGACAAAACCAACCCAGCCTGGCTGAAGACAGAGTTCTTTCCCTCTTGGCAGAAAGTAAGTCTCCTTGGCTGCTAACAAAAAGTTAAACCAGCCTTGTCACTCTTATCCATGGCCCTGTGAGCACTTTCAAAATAAAGTGAGCAACACTCAGTGACGGAAGCTGAGGCTTCAATCACATAAATGGAGAGACCTTCATTGGTTGCTAGCAAAGCTGATTATTTCGGAGTTGTTGTCTCAGACCAATAGTCCCATCTGAGGTTTGTTTATGTGGGCCATGTTAATGCCATACATTTTAAACACTATGCTACCACTTTAAACAGCCATGGCTCTTTAAAGAGAATTATGGGAGCTGTAGTTTGCTAAGGGTGCTGAGAGTTGCTAGGAGGTGCCTAGTCCACTCTCCCCAGAGCTACGATTTCCAGAGAGGTTTAAAACAACCCCACAGGGATCTTTGGAAACTGCAGCTCTGTGAAAGGACTAGGTAGCTCCTAGCAACTCTCAGCACCCTTAGCAAACTACAGCTCCTATAATTCTTTGGGGAAGTAGAAGAAGAAGAGTTTGGATTTGATATCCCGCTTTATCACTACCCAAAGGAGTCTCAAAGCGGCTAACATTTTCCTTTCCCTTACTCCCCCACAACAAACTCTCTGTGAGGTGAGTGGGGCTGAGAGACTTCAGAGAAGTGTGACTAGCCCAAGGTCACCCAGCAGCTGCATGTGGAGGAGTGGAGACACGAACCCGGTTCACCAGATACAAGTCTACCACTCTTAACCACTACATCACACTGTCTATTTGAATGTATGGTGTAAATGTGGCATTGGTCAAGGAATCCCATGGGGTCATGGCCATTTCCAGAGCAACCTGCTGAGCCCTATCCAGAACTACTCTCTCTCACTCTCAATCTATCAATTTCTGTTTCTCTGTTTTTCTGTTCTTAAGTTAACTTCACCTTGTTTCTGCATCAGTGTGCAAATTATTCAGCAAAAAATCTGCATGAAAATGTAAGTGCATTTTTGGCACACTTTTTTAGGAACATAAGAAGTTGTTTAGCTCAGCATTACCTACACTGACAGGCAGCAGCTATCCAGGATTTCAGGCAAGAAGCATTTCCAGCAATACATGGAGATGCTGGGATTGAATTTGGGACCTTCTGTATGCAAAACCAGTGCTCTACTGCTAAGCTACAGCCCTTCCCTTGATAGTTTTTTTCCTAACATATATGTACTGTACATGCTTTCCCCATGATATCAGCCTTACACAAGCTTTTTTGATGCTGTTTTTGATTGGGAAATGGCATCATCAAGTTTGGAGGAGTGTGAATCTCGGGGATAGTTGCATTAAGAAGAGAAATGAACAATTTTCTCCCCCACCCCAGAGACAGGAGGGGTGGCAGGGAAATGAATGTGTCTACACGATTCTTTGCCTTGGATCACACCAACTAGATGAATGCTCCTCTCTTGCAGATATCAAGGTCTTGAAGCAAACTGAACTCCTAGTGAGCTTACGAACCACCCTGCTGAATCCTCGGTTCACAGCTCTTCTGTCTGGTAAGGCTTCCAAAGTGATTGTTGTCACATCATGTGATGCTACGTCTTACTTTTGCAAAGGATTGAAGGCTCCTGTACACACCAGAATGAGCTATATTGCATGTTAGTTATGAAATGCGCCCTGTGAGTAGCCAAACTTGGCAAAAAACAAAAACAAAACCCTGCCAACAAGCAACGTGAATTCTCTTCCCGTTTGTGTAGATAGCAATGGAGCTGGTGGTATGACATCTTCCAAGCTCCTTGCTCTTCTGAAGGATGTGAACTGCCAAATCCAAAAGTGTGCAGCGGTGGTTGGACTGCTAGGTGTCCATCGTCCGGAATATGGTAATTCCTTTGCATTGCACTCTCTGTTCTGCTTTCAGTAGACAAAGGCTTCAGCACCATGGACAGGTTCTTTTCTGGAGGGAGGCTACTGGATCAACAGCTTGATTGGGGTCTTGGTTCATTGCCTTTGAAGATATAACAGCTGTTCTTGCTCTCTACTCCACCTGATCCCCCCCCCTCTCTCTCACACACACAATATAGCTACACCCCTTTTACTCTTGTGTCTTATCTCTATGGCCTTCTCCTTCTCCTCTCTGCTGCCCACTTCCTTCTCAAACCATCCCAACTTATTTTAAGAATTGACCCATCAGTACAAATCAAGTAATTCATGGACACTTGATATGCATCCTTTTATCCTTAAAAGCAGTATTTTATTTTTGTCTCTGTTGCTTTACCGGTAATTGAGGGACTTTGAAATGCATCATCCTATATTGCACAAACAAGCAAAAGTTATTAAAATGAAATACCCAAGAGAACAAATGTATTTTGGTTTATATTTGTTTTTCCTTGCAGATAAAGTAAATTCTTTTCAGGATATAATGGACACTCAGATGGTCCCTAAATCCAGAGATCTTGTCCCTCTGCTCACATCAACCCTTTCTGCAAGGGAATTTGTCGTGTACCAATACGGAATGGTGATCCTGAAATTCCTGAGACCTCATATTGGCGTAAGTGTTCACAAGGTTTTTCAGGGAAACAGTCCCATGGAGTGCACAATGGTATGCTTTGCATGGAGCCCAGCAATTTGAGCAAAATCTTGCAAAAAAAGATTGAGTTTTAATGGCTCTGGACTGAAACATATGCAGAGGAATAATGCCATCTTCTACTCATGCTACTTTTGTGCCTCCCCACCCCAAGAATTCCAAAAGCAAGAAAAGAGCAACAATGGTGCTATTCATTTAAAGCACTGAGAGACGGTGTTTCTTCTCTTAACACAGCCTTCACAAACATGGTGCCCTCCAGATGTTGTTTGACTACAATGCCCTTCATCCCTGACCATTGGCCATGCTGGCTGCTGGTTCTGCTGAGAGCTGGAGTCCAACAACATCTGTAGCACCGGGAAGACGAAGGCTGTCTTAGCTGTCCATCACTCCACATGGCTCCCAGTTCACATCACTCTCTCCCTAAAGACTTTATTCCTTTTCATCTGCAAGTTCTGTGAGCTTCAGCCCCTCTGCGATATATTGCAACAATGGAAAACCTCCCCCAAAGAAATGGCCAAATTAGCCCTCCAAAACATTGAGCAAAGTGGTTTGATTTCATGTCTGTAATTAAAGAACTGGCAGATTGAATGTGAGGGGTGTTGTGTATTTCAGAAATTGGCAGTCTTATTCTAGATTTTGATCAGATGTGGCTTATGCTTTGGACCTTCATCGGTCCGGAGAGGCAAAGCATATCCATAATGGATTGTTTTCTTTCAATGTCAGGCACCAGAGATTGATCTGTGCATTGCTTCCAGCATTCCTTCCAGCAACACACTAGGAAACGCCTTCCGGAACTCTTTCCATTATCAGGTACATCCTCTTGACAGAGGGAATCTTCCCCAAAACAAAATGAAGAACAAATGTCCTGCATAAATGAATGTATGGACCTTCCTTACATTGTGTCAGACCATTGGTCCATCTAGGGCAGCTGTGGGGAACCTCAGACCCAAAGGAAAAGTGTCTAGGCCTCTCTATCTTGCTCATGGGACTCTAGCTGCCAGGCACTTGGAATTTTGACAGGTGGGCAGGGCAACTGGCCTGTCAATCATGTGGTGTCACATTATTGGTATACTGTAGTTGACATGTGGGTTGTTCTGCACACCTGTCAAAGGTGGCCCTTAGAATGGGACCAGATACAGAGTGCAGGTTCCAGCACCAAAAAGATTCGGCATGGAATTTGCTCCCACCAGAGGTAATGTTAGCCAGCAACTTAGAAAGCTTCAAAAGGGTATTAGAAAATCCCTGGGTGATATCACTGGTTGCTAGTTGTAGTGGTGGTGTCCTCCTGTCAGGCTTTGGAGAATGAGATCCCTCCCCTGGTGGCAGTAAATAAGCAGATCAAACAAAAAGAGCATTCTTACCAGGTAAGTTCTTTAATAATCACAGCGAGAGACAAAGGATACATCTCTCTCTAAAAAATGGCATTGCTCCCAATAAAGGTTTATCCCCTCTGTCCCCATTAATCTACACCACTCCTACGTCGGGTAACCTGAGCTTGTTGGCACTGCGCTTTCTGTACTATCACTCTCAAAGCCCATCTAGTCTTAGGTGAAGGGGGGTCAGGAATGCTGACCAAGGACACTGAATCTGCCAGCTGTCTCTCTCCTGGTGTTTCCTCTTCTAGCTGTTCCTTACCCAGTTTTCCCAGCTTTTCCCCTCTGGACTATGCCCCCCTGCAAACCACTGTTCTAAATCAATACTGTCTTCCTGCCATTGGGAAGGTTCAGAAAAGAGGAGGTGCGGCTCCCACCATTCCTCCTCAGTCCAGTCCCTGACACCTCCTCCGGTATTGGTGACAGCGTGTCTCTGAAAACCAGTCACTGGGGGACACAGGTGAGACAGTGCAATTGTGGCCACCTCCTGCTTGCAGGTTTCCCATAATGGGGATCTGGTTGGCCACTGGGAGGACAGAGCACTGAGCCAGATGGGCCTTTGAGTCAGGCTCTTCTTAGGAATTATCAGAAAGGAAAGAGGGTGAGAAAGAGACTGAGGCACAGAAGATTGGAGAGCATTATAAGTATCAAAAGCCTGAAGGCGAAGGACCTGGAGCTAAAAGCATCAGTCCTCAGTCTCTCTCATGTGATCAGTATTTATCTATTTATTTAAATGTTGCCTTTTCACTTTCCTTAGGCCTCTGGCAACAAACTGTTCATTCTAAGGGAGTGCCTGAGTTGCGTAGGGAGCTTTATCCTGCTTCTCGTGCACTGCCTGGCCCACATCGCTGCCGAAGACCTCAGCCAGGATTCCAGCCCAGCTTTTCGGAGGCTGTTTTACCAGGTACAAAGCAGTCATAACCTCGCTGTAAATCCGTGGACACTTAAAGGGCATGGTAGTTAAAGGTTGGTGGCCTCCTGGGTGAGGCTCCAGGCGGGAGCAGACTGGGAAGGAGCAATGTGGTATCCATCTGTGAATTCCTGTTATGGAGAAGCTAGTAAGGCTGTTCACTGGATCCACGCAAAGAAAACAGGGACCAGTTTCACAGAACTGTACCGCTGAGCTGCTATGCCCAGGGTCAGTGTGTCATTTCACTTAATAGATATAGCTTATATGCAGCAGCAGCAGTTAATATTAGTTAAATGAATCCTTTACTTGGAGCACACCCTCAGCTGAACAGTATTCAGACTGACACTTTGTATAAAATAAGAAAGTTTGTGTTTATTAAAGGAAGTACATTGTGGATAGGAAAGAATTCTATAGCCCTAGCTAACTGTCTGTTTGGAGAAGCAAAGCAGCCATGTTTGCCCCTTTGTTCTCAGAATATAGATCCAAGATGACCTCTTGTCTTGAGGTCCAGAGAAAGAATGGGAGGAGGAGCAGGAAGCTATAAACAGGATGCAACCTAAGACATATCAGTCTAAACATTGGAGAGATAAAGAGAAGTCATTGCAGGGAAAGTCACAGGGATGGTTTGGGGTCTTCACCCATGCAAACCCCTCTCAGCAAGCTGAATTGCACCCAAACTTCCAACAATTTCCATGTGCATCTGTATGAAAATCAGCAAGGATTTCTGAGTGCTGCTTCCTTCCTAGCCCCTCTCTGTTTCATTAAATCAGCAGAAACAGGAATTCAGAAAACCAACCAGGCTTGCTGTTAATCTGTGCCCTGCTAGGTCTGTACAGGCACACCTCATTTTATTGTGTTTCGCTTTATTGTAGTTTTCAGATACTGCTTCTTACAAAGACGTGGGGTGCAGCTACCCAGTCCCACCCGCCACCCCCACTACTCCTCTTCTGGCCAGTGGATCTGGAGCCAGGTTTTCCCCTTTCTACCCCTATAGGCTACAGTAAAGTGTAAACATAACTTTTATATGCATTGGGAAACACAAAAATGTGTAAGACTCACTCTATTGCAATATTCAGTTCATTGCGGCGGAACCAAACCTGCAATATCTCTGAGGTATATGCATCACACCCAGGGGTTACGGTGTGCTCTGTGCACACTGTAGAACAGCCACAATGGGTGAAAATGGATTGTGTGCGTCTCTTCTGCAGAAGCTGCTTGGATCTTTATGCACATATTATGCCCAGCAGTGGAAGTTGTAGGGGCTGCTTTCACGTACTCTGTTGTGCACATTCCCTTTAGCCTGCGCCACAATTCACAGTGCCTTTCAGTGCCAGCCACCTGATTTATTTATTTTTAACACTTTAAAATATGTGCACTTCCTCTGCCACTGTCCTCTGGTCCCTGACCTGGACCAGGTTCCAGCCCAGCTCAGACAAGGAGCAAAATGTTTGAAATCCACAAGCCCACAACTGAGATTGGTCATTTTGGTGATGTGCCATTGATTCGCCAGAATTAAATGGCCCTAATCAACCTGGACCCAATGAGGTGTCTGGATTAATTTTCCAGGCAACCAGAAGTACATCCAGGAATTCGCTTCTAGCTCTGCTATGCTCCAACGAGTGACTTGCCTGCACCATGAAAATAGCTCCAAGGGACTCTTTGAGACCAATGGATTCAGCTTGCCGTGAACTCATCTGAAAAGTTACTCTGATAATTTTTCTTTCTTTCCCCCTACCCTTCCTTCATATTTCTCTTAATTTTTGCTACCTTGAAATAATGCACATTAAACATACTTAAGGAGAGGGTGATATATATTTTTAAACTATATTATTTATCATTGCATCTCAGGCACTCAAGGCTTGCCTGGGTGAAATGTTCTCTCTCAGGCTTCAGACGTCAGCAGTTCTGGAGGACAGTAAATCCGCTGCAATGATGATTAACGAGGCTTTTCTGAAGGGAGAGGGGCTCGCAGATGAGAAAATCAATCTCCTCTCAGGGCTCTTGGATGCCAAAGTGAAGCCTTCTGCAGACTTAGAGGAGGAGGTAATTCTTCACACACACACACACACACACAAGTCCACTCTCCACCCCTTCCCAGGGTCCCTTGTGCCACCCCAGAGAGAAAGACTGGTTGCTTCTCAGTCAAGAG
This sequence comes from Lacerta agilis, assembly GCF_009819535.1. Taxonomy (NCBI): domain Eukaryota; kingdom Metazoa; phylum Chordata; class Lepidosauria; order Squamata; family Lacertidae; genus Lacerta; species Lacerta agilis. The sequence continues at coordinate 19,183,322 of NC_046326.1, read as the reverse complement.
TGAAGAAGGCTGGGATAGCCCTGGACAGCTTCACTATATATTTATGAATTTGCAGGGGGGGTTGCAAAAAATATATATACCGTATTTTTCCGTGTATAAGACTAGGCTTTTCCCTAAAAAATAATGTAAAAAATTAGGGTGCGTCTTATACACAGATACATCTCTTTCTCCCCCCCCCCCATTTTCTTAAATCTTAGTCCCCCAAAATAGGAGGCGTGTTATACATGGTGGCATCTTATAGATGGGAAAATATGGTATGTTGCAGCATGGAGCAATTCCTGTTCAAGCTTCCAGCTGGCTGTGTCCTTTTCCATGAGATTCCATTCCTCCATTTCCCCTCCCCGGTTTTCTGTGCCATCCCCAAAGCAGCAAGTCAGCATACTACTTTTAAATGATCACAAAGTATTAAAAAGCAAAAGTCACATACAAAGCCATTAATATCTAGCAAAGCTACAAAACAGAAGGTGGGAAAATTATTGCCCTGCAGTTGCTGTAGTTGAACTCCAATTCCCATCAGTATCAGGCAGGTCAGTCGATCGTCAGGGATGATGGAAGTTGTAGTTCAACAATATCTGGCCATGGTTCCCTGTCCTTGACATGCAGCACATGCAACCAGCACAAAAGTCCCCACCTGCCTGAATAACCCCTGCAGATGTACCCAATAGCACCTGCTGCTTTCCATGTAGAATTCTAGGGTTGGAAGGTCCACCAAAGGTCACCTAATCCCCTGGATGCAATGCTAAATAAGCAAATTCATTAATGGTCACCTTGCCTTTCTTTGCAAGCGTGATAGCCTCTTGCTTGACGTGGATTTCGACGACTCACTCAGAAGCAAACTGCCTGGAAAGAAGAAGGATTGTTATTCCAACATCTTGCCCAGAGGCCAGGAGATTCTCCCATTGACAAGGTGAGAGTGGTCCAAGTCACAAGTGGTGGTTGATGACAATGTACTGAAAACAGGTGGGTAGTCAACCTGGGGCCCTCCAGACATTGCTGGGTTGCAAACCCCATCATCCTTGACCATTGGCCATGCTGGCACAAGCTGATGGGTGTTGGAGCCCATATTGGCTGTAGTAAAAGAACCGAATTAGAGAGGCTCTGAGAGCAACGGAAGGGAAGGAGACGAAAGGTGGGATTTTGGTGTTCTTCCTGTTGGAGAAGGAATGATGAGTCAGACTGAGCAACTAGATTAATGAGAGCAGGCAGATTGTCATGCTCTGAATGTGTTTTTCTTTCAAATAAATTTGTATAAAACTGATGGAGAGTCTTCGCTGCTTTATCAGGCTGTTCGCCTGCCAGAGATCATTATAACGCCTGACCTGACCCTTCCTCCCTTTCCTTAGCTCACAGGCCAGCAGTTACCCCCACACCACCCCTGAAGCAGCAGCAGACAAGCTGGATGTGCTCAACGAGAAGCTGGTGACACTCCTGCAAGAGGAGGAAGAATGCATCTCCAGGAGCGGAGATGACGGATCTTCACTGTTTGATGAGCTCAAGGCCATCAGCTTGGAGAAAGACTCTCTGCTGAAGGAAATAGAAGCCCTGGAAAGGAAAGTGGCAGAAGCCAAAAGGGGGAGGCCGGAATGAGTCCGTGGAGTCTTAGAAAAGCAATGGGGGCAGGAGGGAAAGAGGCAACAAGTTAGGATTGTGCCAGCAAGAAGACTGAAGGGGGTGCCATGGCTTTTTTCCCAGGGGGAACTCACAGGAACTCAGTTCCAGCACCTCTCAGGTGGGCACCATTGCCATTTTAAGAGAACGAGGTTCATGGTGAGTTCCGGCATCTCTTTTTTTCTAGAAAAATAGCACCCCGCAAATGGTTGACTTGTCATAGCTGCCTGTTTTCTATCCCTCTACCCTAATGTACATCTGCAAAGAGTCATGTAATGTCAGCTTGCAGCTTAAGCCAAGGATGGCAAGAGTCCATCACAAGGACATGATTAGCAAAGGATTTAAGTTCTCAGTACAATTGGTTAGTTATGGCGAGGTCCACACAAACACAGTAAGGCTGGTAAAGACCATTCCCAAGGCAATGCATACATACCCTACGATATTTCTCCGATGAAAATAGGGGCACCCTAAATAAATAAATAAATCCCTGCACATTTGACTGGGTTGCCCCAGCCACTCTGGGTGGCTTCCAACACATATAAAAACATAACAAAACATTGAACATTAAAAAAAAAACCTTCCCTATACAGGGCTGCCTTCAGAGGTCTTCTAAAAGTTGTATAGTTACTCCTTGGCTCACAGGGTCGCATAACTCCATACTCTCCAACATTTTTCCGATGAAAATAGGGATGCCCAAAGGAAAAGCGGGACTTTCCAGGATCAAATCACAAAACCAGGATGGCTTCTGTAAATTCGGGACTGTCCCTGGAAAATATGGACACTTGGAGGGTCTGTGCTTAGTGGGAATCTGAGATTAAAAGGGAGTTCGGAGGGAGGCCCCACCCTTTGCCATTTGCAGGTGAAAACACTGAGAGCGGGAAACTGCCTTATAGCTAGTGAGGCCATTGGTCCATCTAGCTCAGTATTGGTAAGACTGATCGCACCAGCCCAGCTCTCCAAGTATGGATAATTCTCAGCCCTACCTGCAGATGCTGAAGATTGAACCTGTGACCTTTTGCATGCAACGTAAATGCTCTACCACTGAGCTAGTACCCTTCCCCCTGCAATACAAGCTGAAGAGTCTCTGATTACATCATGCCAGATACATCCTTCCCTAGCCCATCTTCCTGTTGCTTCCACTTGTAAAGGCTATCAACATTAAGCTAGAAGGAAATACCAAATATATATTTAGTGGCTGACCTCATCTCATGTTGGCTTTGGAAAAAAAGTAACATTTGCCACAGCTTGGTGTTCGGATCATTGCATTTTTAGAACAAGGGAGCGAGGAGAATGTGGGGGAACCTTGCTGATGGGGTTGGGGGGCAGAAATCATTTGTCCTCATGTCTGCCTGTGGGGACAGGCAACCTATGAAGCTAAGTAGGGATAAACTAGGGAGTTGCAAGAGAAATTAGTACAAGGCCAACCAAGCCCACTGCAAAAACTTTGCTCTCCTAAACTTTGGGTTCTGTTATTACTTCACCTCCACTTGTTCAGGCATGTCTCAGTCACAGTAACGGTTTACCCAATAAAGTTAAAACCAAATCTGAAAAGGACTCAATTGTCCAGTGGGATGATTCATGCCCTGCAGGAAGAATTTGCAACAAGGCAATGCGCACACACTCCAAACTGGCAGGCATTTTGCTCCCCACCTTTCCTTTATCAGCAGGTTTTTTGTTTTGTTTTGTTTGTTTGTTTTTTGTCCATTAGGCACTAATGGCCCACCCCCAAACCCTCGCTTTAAACATCTATTGCAAATCAAGTAAACATATCTAGCATTGTGCCACAACAGCAGAATTCATACCCAGCCAACAAACAGATAAAGCTTTCCTTCTTGCTGAAAGGAAGCCGTGTTTATATTCCCTGCATGGGAGGAACGATTTACATCGGCCTTTTAACTTGGCAAGGGATGGGCACTTTCCAAGAAAGCATTTCTCATGTTAATAGCCTCAAGAGTACAGTTATAGGCAGCTGCGGTGCCAGGCCAAGAAATTTTGCTGCTGAGTCAAGAAGCAAGACACTGTATGTGTTCCCCACGCAGCAGGAGACACCAACCTTTTTAGACTTGTGGGCACATTTGGATTCTTGAGAGAGTGCTGGTCATTCCCATCATGTCTTATTTTTTTGCAGCCATTTTGTGCCATCCTCCACAGCACTTTTATAAAGATGTGAGTACTAGCAACTCATTCTTTTTAACTAAAAAAAAGCACTGAGTATATATGAGTACACAAACTTCTGTTTCTCAAGGGATCTGTGTAAACATCAAGAGCCAGTAGAATTAATCTGAGTTTTACAAAGCATATACAGCTTAGGCCCAGGCTATCTGCAGGACTGCAATGCAATGCCATTCTCTGGCCAAGTTATGTGTACAAAAATGCACATACAGTGGAACCTCAGTTTTCGAACATAGTCCGTTCTGGAAGACAGATCGACTTCCAAAATGTTTGAAAACCGAAAACTGAAAGCAGAAGCCTCAGTACAATAGGGAAACTCAAAACTGAAGCCACGTGGCATGTTTGGCTTCCGAAAATTGTTCAAAAACCAAAGCAGTTACTTCTGGGTTTTCGGCGTTCGAAAGTTGAAATGTTCGACTTCTGAGACGCTCAAAAAGCAGGGTTCCACTGTATTGTAAACTGTACATAAGATGCATTGTTTTAGGGGAAATTGCCTTGCAGAAGTATGTATAATAATCAACATTGCATAAAAACAAATGCATATTAAGGAAATTTGCTTTAAAAAGCTAATGAATTACCGGTATCCTGAGGCCTTTAAAAAGTAATAATAATTGCAAACCAGCTTGGAAACATGGAAAGCTTGAACTTAAAAAGAGTGGGGGGGGGGAATGAGAAACCAAAATTGACAGATTTATCCATCCTTAGTCTTGAGCCAACCTAAGCAAAACAAAAACAAAAGCAGGTGTTTGGGTTTTTTTTAAATAAAACAAGCACATTTTATTAGTAATTAGATTTCCTTTTTAAGATTTCCACAAAGTTGTCATTATGCAGTTCCATTTTCAGTCTCGCCATAAAAATACATTAAAAGCATTCAGTTAAAAGTAATCTTTAGCCTTCAGGTGTATCAGTTTAAAACTTTTTACAAACACAAACGAAATAAGAAAAGAAGTAGCTGGTGACAGCGACAGGCACGAGTTGAAATAAATGCTTCGAAAGAAAACCTTTATTTGCACATCCTGGTATAGCTTCCAGCTTCCTTCCACATATTGTCCAAAGAGTTATTCTTCCCCAGTGGCTTAGTGGGGAGGTGCTGTCCATCATTATCGATTGGCGTTGACCCAATGGTATCTGTCTACTCGTGGACCAGTGAAAGTGGCTGATGGCCGACAGACTTTGTAGCCCTTGCACTGAAGGTAGCATGTACTGGTGGGATGCTGGTAGAATCCATCAGGTACATGAAGCTTTCGCCGAGGATACTGGGACCATAGCTGAAATGGCTCATTGCACTGAGATTCAATCAAGAGGGTGGGCCAGGAGTGGGGAGGGATTTTGGAAAGATGGGGAGAGAAGGTATATTTTGTGCTTGTGTATAGTCTGAAATAGCACAACATCTTAATCCAGCCTTACTTTGAAGTTCAACTGAATCAAGAAATTCAATCCTACTACAGTATTCCCTTTCTCTCTATGTGTGCAATTCCTTCAGCATCCTGAAGATCCTAGTGACATGGCAACTTGGCAAGTTGTTAAATACAAGACTATCCTTGTCTCATTTTATCCCATTCCTGCAGCAGTCTTAAGCTCTTTTGCCAGACATAATTTCTTTGCCATCAACAACATCCTTCCCCAGGCTGCTAGATGGGAACCTGGTCATCAGCTCCGCAGAGACCAGCTTTTCCCAAATACTTTCGTTCAAGTTGGTCATCCTAAGAACTTTGTAGCTGTAAGAAGCGGTGCCCACACATATTTCTTATCATCCTCCCTTCCCATCCCCCTTCCCTTATACAGTGGTACCTTGGGTTACAAACACCTCGGGTTACAAACACTTCGGGTTACAGACTCCGCTAACCCGGAAATAGTACCTCAGGTTGAGAACTTTACCTCAGGATGAGAACAGAAATCGCGCACAGTTTTAGGTTAAGAAAGGACCTCCGGAACAAATTAAGTTTGTAACCAGAGGTACCGCTGTATGTTAGTCCCCTGCAAAGACCATCTTGTTTAATCATCATCATCATCATTTGTGGGCCATAGCACACAACAGCTGGGATCATTCAATTTGAACCTTGAGGGTTAATTCTGTTAGTGTTAAGTCAACTACCCAAGAGGGGGGAAGGGTGGGGGTGTTCCTTAGCAAGATATTTAGTGACATAGCCCATGCTTTGATTGGCCATGTAGTTCCAAGGTAGCTTCCTCTGTATGTTTTGTTATAGTGTCCCCCTGCTATGTACAAGGGCTTGGACTAAGACAGACAAAACATATGTTTAATACAGTTTTCCTCAGTAAATTGTTATCAGGATTTCTTTCATCTCTGGGTTACGCCTGTGTTATTTAAGTTACTTTGCTAACTTGGTTTGCATGCAAAAAGTCCTAGGTTTAATCCCTGCCATCTCTAGGTAGCCCTGAGACACACCTGCCTGAAACCCTGGAGAGCAGCTACCAGTCAGTGTAGGCATTACTGAGCTATATGGGCCAAGGGCCTGATTTGGTATAAGACAGTTTCGTATGGAAACCATTCTGGGAGCCCATTGGTTCCAGGAACATCTATATTTTAAAATGGTCTCAATCTGGCAGCTTCCCTGCTATTCCCCCTTTAATATTCATTTAACAGGTTCATTCCTTTTATTCTTTAAAACTGTGGGGCAGGGATGGGGAACCTTTTTCAGCCTGAGGTCTGGATCAAGATCTGGCCTACAGGTGAGCAGAACAGCTTGTCTTGAAAAGGGCTCACTGTCCATGCTAATCAGCTGACAGCAAGCCCGGCCTTCTCTGTCTGCAGCTACCCTTTGAATTCAAATGGGTGTATCCCATACAAGCTCTGCTCACCAAAGTTAATGGGTGCAGCTGACTTTAGGCGCATTACATCCAGCAGGTCTACTCTGAGCGGAACTTGGCTGGAAAGAACCCAAACAGCACCTTAAAAGGGACATTTCCCCCTCTGGTGTCCCACAAAGGTGTCTGCCAAAAAAGCAGCATCCGCTTGTGGGTCAGGATTATTTCAAAGGGCATTCAGTGCTGGCACATGCTGCGAGTGAAGCCACTTGCCAAGGAACCTCCGTAAGCACCCTTTCAGCTCCCATCTGTTCCTTTGCAGTTGCATCTTTACCTGCCCCTACCCCTGATGCCTCATATGGTGGTAAGTGGATATGGTTTGCAGGAAGGGAAACAACCTCACATGCCAAATGAGGCTGTGGAAGAGATGGGAAGCTGAGCTCACTCCACCAGCTCTGCTGTGACAGGTCCATCAGGCCTCCTCTCTCCCCTCCATCACCTGGGGGCAGCTAGTCCATCACACCGCCTTATTGGGAGAGATGAGAAGCTCATTCCATCAGCTTTGCTGAAGGACCAGCTTCATCAGGACACCTACCACCCACCCAAGCTGGCCGTTATGACGACAACAACTGAAGAATTCGTGTCAGAGTTTGATTTTCCCCCCCCTCTCCTTGCATGCCATGTTTTGTTTTTGTTTTTAGAATGTTTTTAGAATGTCACCCTGCAGGCAGGGATTGTCTTGCTTCAATTGTACGCTGTCACTCTGGGGGCCTTTTTGGCTGAAGAGCAGGGTACAAGCACTCTAAATCAGTGTTCCAGCTCCCATCATCCCTAGCTAGCAGGACCAGTGGTCACAAATGATGGGAATCGTAGTCCAAAAACAACTAGTTTGGGAAACGCTGCTCTAAATAAATAAACAAGGACCTCTGCTGAGACTAGATAAGCTTGCAGACTAGAGGTTCCCCCTAGCCAGGAAACCCAGCCAGATGGGTGGGGTATAACTAATAAAATTATTATTATCATTATTATCCGCCATGCCCCAGTCAGTCCTAGCAGCAGAAGCATTGAGAGAAAGCAGACAAAAGCTACTCACTACTCATCCATGGCGAGCTGCTCTCTCACCTGGTAGACGCTGTTCGGGTTGCTCACGGTGGGGATGCTTTTGGGCTCGACAGTGGCACCCTCCTCATCAGAGCAGTTGCTGGAGGGGCAGTCCAGGGCCTCTGCCTTATCCACAGCCTGCCTGATGAGCTGAGGGACATCGTGGTCCTTTTTGTCCCCTTCAAAGTGAGCCACTGTAAAAGGCTGGTTATTCTCCCCATATCTAGACATAGAGAAGGACATAGAGAAGGTCAAGGCTCGCCAAGCAGTTGTAGGCAGAGAAGCCAAAACATCTTCCTTATGGGATTCATTCAGTCCAAGTTTGCATGGGATGGCTCCAATTACAGGCTACATCTGGGGTAGGCAATCTAAGGCCCATGGGCCTTCTCAATCTGGCCTTCAATCGCCTTCTCAATCCGACCTGCGGAAGGTCCGGGAATCAGCGTGTTTTTACATGAGTAGAATGTGTCCTTTTATTTAAAAATGCATCTCTGGGTTATTTGTAGGGCATAGGAATTCGTTCTTTTCCCCACAAAAAATATATTGTCCGGCCCACCACATGGTCTGAGGGACGGTGGACCGGCCCATGGCTGAAAAAGGTTGCTGACCCCTGGGCTACATCAATACAGTGGTACCTCAGGTTGCATACGCTTCAGGTTCCATATGCTTCAGGTTACATACTCTGCTAACCCAGAAATAATGCTTCAGGTTAAGAACTTTGCTTCAGGATAAGAACAGAAATTGTGCTCTGGCAGTGGGAGGCCCCATTAGCTAAAGTGGTGCTTCAGGTTAAGAACGGACCTCCAGAACAAATTAAGTTCTTAACCCGAGGTACCACTGTACTAAAGGTGGAGTCCTAGCATTGATTGGCAGTCAGAGCATTCAAAGTGTTAGCCTATGGGGCTTGGAGCACACCTTTAATTGGAAGGGATTCAGACTGAGAAGCGGTATAAAATAAGAAAGCTTATGCTCGTTAAAGGGAGTGCATTCTTGATAAGAATCAGTTCCATAGTCCTAGCTAACTAACGAACTGGAGAAACAAGGAAGCCACGCTTGACCTCTGTTCTCAGAAGAGACCCAGATAAAAGTGTGAGAAGGCAGGCATACATGAAAGAGGATGCAATTTTACACATATCACTTTGACTTCAAGGGATACATCAGCAGAGGTGTAACATGGCAAAGGGGCCATGGCTCTGTTGTGATATTATTACAAGCCGAGCTGCAATAAGCCTCAGCAGCGAGGTCACATGACTATGAGTCATGTTTTCTCCTGTGGGAAAGCCACTGGTCCTACCAGCCTATCCACACATGTGATGTTTCTGTATTGTACTGTTGTATTTTACTTTCTGTTCTGGCTCAGAGATGCTGGACGTATTTTGCACAGCTCTGACTATCTGAGCTGGCACGCAGAGACATACTCTGCACTTTATCTACAATAAAGTAGTTATAGCCTTCAGTGGCTTGTGTGTGTTGTTCTTGCAAGCTGGGAACAATCACATATTACTGATGTGCCCCTGGACTCGAGTAGCCAGGAAGGCACAGAGGCTTCGTTCCTGCCTGGGGGTCAGTCTAACAACTTGCCCCCCCGGGAAGTCTCATAACAGGCTCTGGGTGTATGATTTTGAGAGGGCACAGTGAGGTGCCCCCACAACACGATCCCTCACCAAGGCCGGATCCTTCACCCCACCTTTGGGGTGTGGGTGGCACCTCCTCTTCATGGCCAGTGAAGGGAAGCTTGTGTGTGCTCCTCCCTTTGGTCATCCAAGATAGAGGGGGTGGGCACCACTGGCACCCACCAGCAGCAGTGGCAGCAGCAATGATAATAGCACCATGCCACTCCTCTGATGGGCTCTGGCGTGCAAGGGAGCTGCAGAGGCAGCTTCCTTGGCAACAGCCCAGCGCCAGCAGGCCTCAGTTCCCTTCCCAGCTCAGGCCCGACACGGGGGCAGAAGCAGCGGAGAGGAGGAGCAGCAGTTCCCTCATGCATCGGTGTCCAGTGGAGGAGGCATCACCATGCCTCTCCTCCACTGGACACCGATGCATGAGGGAACTGCAGAGGCACCACCGGGCTACCCAGTCCACCGGGGGGGGGTGCAACCCTTGCCCACCCTGGGCGCCAGCAACCTGCCCTATGCCACTGTACAGAGATCAAACGACAGAGACAGTCTAGGAATATGGAGGTCTCCCACTCCATCTGACTTAACCTCCTGCAGACCCATCTAAGCAAGTCAAGTTGCACCTCAGCTTCCAGCACAAAGTACTCCAGTTTGCTTGTTTTTTACCTGGTAGCGATCCTTACAACAGCCCTATAAGTAGGGCCATCTCTTCCTTGAGGCCCTTGGTGCTGGGTTGTAGCAGCCATCCCAGGCTATTTCTTCTAAGCTTCCCACTCCATCCATTCCCCTTTGTTGTCCAACAGCCTCTTTTAGCCTCCCTAATCTAACTTGGCACCCCTGGCATGTTGATGGACAGTGTTCCATCGTCAGAGCTGAGGAAATATTTCAAGCATTAATCCAGTTAACTTCTGCATGTGGAATGAGGAGGACACCTTGTCCTTCACCTCAGGCAGCAAAATGTCCTGGGCCAGGCCTTCTTGAGGGGGAGGCAGCATCCTAGACAGGGGGAGCTTTTGGCCCTCCAGATGTGGCTGAACTACAATTCCCATCAGTCTCAGCACGTATGGCCAATGACCAAGGATAATGGAAGCTGTAGTTTGGCCACATGTTTCCTACACCTTAGCCATGTTGCTGCATTAGCCTTCAGAACCCCTTTATCAAAGGCGGATCTAGGGGAATGTGATCAGTTCGGTTGCACTGGGTGCGGAGCTTCTGGGGCCCCCACAGCAGGCACCACAACCAGGAATCCAACAGAAGGTGAGAGGTGGGAGGGCTGCTGGATTTTAGCATCGCCCAGGGCACCAATAACATTTGAGGTGCCAAGGTCTGCCACTCCCCTATATCGCAATTCCCCCCTTTCTGCAAAAGTAGAGTTTAATGCAAGGAGGAAACAGCTATGCAGAGGAAGCAAAGTAGGCAAGGACCAAGGACTCTGCCAGCCAGCAAGTACAAAAGACAAAACTCCAGATGCCTTAAGCAGGGACTACATTCTACCTCCTTCTTTGCTTTGTGACACATCACTTAGCAGTTGACCAGACTGTTGCTCAGTGGTAGAACATCTGCTCTGCATGCAGAAGGTCCGAGGTTCAACCCCCAGCACCAACAGATTCTGTCTGAAACTCTGGGGAACCTTTTGCCAAGGTACTGAGATGGATAGGGCAACGGCCTGACTCAACAGAAGGCAATTTTCTGATCCAAAGACGTCCCACTCCATCAACTCTTTTTAGTAAGGCACTTTAAACACGCCAAGAGCTCACCTGCAGCATACGTCAAATGGATCGACCCAAATGGTCATCTCCTTTGGTAATCCAAGGCTGCTGAAGTCGACGTTGCTCTCCAAACATGCCCGCTCCAGCAGAGGGTCTCTTGGGTTGAACTGGTTTATCCTTATACACCTGGACAAGCAGAAGAGAGTAGAAGAGGTACCCTGGGTGGCCTATTGTACCTCCTCTTCTATAGTCCACACACTACAATAATATCAACTTAGCACTGAGGACACAAGTGCTGTGCAATCCACCCTCAGCCCAAATTAGCCCCACCTGAACTATGGAAAGACACAGTGGCTCATGATTCCCATTATGCAATGGGAACAGGCTGTACATCCATCCCTTGGCACCTGTTGTGCATATTTTACATGGGGGAGAAGATGGCTCAACATTTTTGGTGCAAAAGACAGCCATTACCCAAGGCTTATATGGTCCCAGCTCATACACTAGACAAAAGCAGGATGGCACCAATTCAGTACATAAAATGCTAATGATTATCTGCTTGTGATGGGATAAAGGTGATCTCTTTCATGGTGGCATCTGTGTTACAGGATGCACACCCTGCTGAAATACAAGATGCCTCATCTGTATCAGCATGCCACGGGCTTTCAGAGACACACCTGTTTGCACACGCATCCCCTGGGTCTCTGAACCCAAGCCTTAGTTACTATTTTTCATGGGGTTATTTTACTGTGCATTTATGGATGTTTATATTTTAATGCTTGTGTGATTGGTTTTTATACCTGCAAATGGCTTGGAAGACTATTTCGGCATTGAGCAGCATATAAACTATAAATAGCAATAATGCTAGCGCAGTTGTAAAGCCAGAATAATATACACCCAGGCATTCTTTGTTGAGAATTTCAATGCAAAATAGTTGACACATCTCTGAATATTCAGTTACTTGACATCAGGTGCTTGGGTTTGTGATTTGGCACCTGCATTTGACAGCCCAACATTTCATATTTGACAGCTTGTAAGACTTCCTCTCTCTTGACACCTGGCAGGCATCAAATATTAGCAAAGTCCAATACATAGGTTTAGAGGCAGGATTTCACATTTGAGGTGTTGCATGTCTAAGTGTGAAAATATCAGGATGGTTTGACTATATATATATATACCCTGACCTTACAATCTCCAGGCAGTATTCAATACTGGCAAATTCAGGTTGTGCAGTTATAGCTGATTTGGAGGTCTTGCACAACAAACCCACTTCCCCTAAAAGATCAGGGAGAAATGCAGTGAGAAGTGTGGGGTGACATTTGCTTGGTGTGTCATCTAACTTCCCCTCAAACAAATTTTTTATTCCTATTCTTATTTATTAAATTTGTATACTGCTCCTCATCCATAGATCTCAGGATGGTTCACAATTGCATGGCCAGGCAGAGTCCCCCAAACCCCATGCAGCCCCTGAGCAGAATAACACAAGACAACGTGCTATGGGATTAAAATTGGCCACAACTTTATTAAGATTCAGATGTAGGGGGGGGGGAGATTCAGATGTAGGAAGACCTTAGCTCAGGCATTGGGCGTTTATCCTTCCCAGCCCCCAGCCAGGGATCTGGGTAACTTCAGGGTTATCCAGCATGTGTGGGGATTGGGCTAAGCCTGGAGAACATGTGTTCAAGCAGATAGCCCGCCCCCCGGTTCGCCACTGCTGGAGGGGGAGGGCAATGACAACCTCTGGGCGTTTGGCCAATGCCTCCCCCAAGCCCCTTTAACGGGAACCCTGTTATCGTCGCAGCACTGGGGGGCATGGAGTCACCGCCCCAGGACCCCCCCATTTAGGAAGATGACTAAAGGATTCCACCCAAGGCCTGCAACCGCCAAAGTTGTGATGAATTGCTACGAGAAAGGTGAGACCTGCCAATGCAGGGAAATTCCTTTCTGGCCCTTCAACAGTGGCCTTGATATATTAGCGCCTGTGTGCCTGTGGAAAAGAGGTTAACCTGCAAAGTAAGCATTAATTGAGGGAGTGGAGGGTGGGAGAAGCTCTGGAGTCGACTACTGCTTCTCAGGTAAGCTACACTCTCTATTGTGTACTGTGTGGTCCCTCCTCCCACCTGGCCAATCCCCCGGCAACACCTCCCCAGGAGGGATTGGCGGCTGACTGGGGTAGGCGGAGACCACAGGTATCTTGCCCAGGAAGGTGGTGCCAGTCCGAACTGCCAGGTGGTGCTCTGGGATCTAAGGGGGCTGTGCACGACCACGCAAAATGCGCACCCCATTTGATGTGGGGAACGGCCAATTTGAATGGATGCTCAGAAGCACCCCGGCATAGTGTTTCAGCTCAACACCCTCTCAGAGAGACCCCCTAAGCAACACACGCAGAGTGGACAGATATTTTGTCTCCATGGAGGTCTTTCCCCAAATTCTAAAGAGCTCCATAAGGTCATGAAATTGACTATGGACATCTCCACAAACTGTAACAGGACAACGTACTTCCTGAACATTTGATTCATTTGTAAGTATCTCTTTAGCCTCAGCTCAACACCCTCTCAGAGAGACCCCCCCCCCAAGCAACACACGCAGAGTGCAAAATACTTCAAAGACACTGCTGGAGTTATGAAGCCCTAGAGAAATTGCGTAGGCTGGTCCATTAGGGAAGACTAGACACTGCCCCACCAATCTCAGTTTGCCCCCAGCCAGCCCCCACATGCTTGCCTTCTCACTTAAAACTCATCCAGGGAATGGCACTGCTTGTCAGCTTCCTCCTCCTTGAGTCTCAGCATTGCCCTTGCAGGACTTAGCAGAGAGAGGGAGGATGGGGACAAAACCAGAAATTAGGGTCTCTGCCTGTCATGGGCTCTAGCACCACCTACTGTTGGGTTCCCTGCCTTCTGCCCTACCAATCGCAATGAGCACCAGCCACCACTGGAGACATACAAGCCCCCCCCCCCCCCGTTTTGCACAAGAGCTAGGCAAGGGATGCTGGGAGGTCACATAGGGGCTACTCACCTAAAGGCTTGCCCTTTCGAAGGATTGTCAGGGTACCAGTGGCTCTTGTACATCTCAAACATAGCTGCCATCAACTTGGACGCAAACTTCTCCATTTGCTGCTTAGTCAGCACTCTCTGCTTCTTCACCAAGCGTGTGATGAAGAAGACCGTGGCAGCTATTTCATCCTTCATGTCTAGATAAGCCTCTGGATTGAAAGTGCAGCTGGAGAATAAGGAAATTTGGGAGACGTGAGTTCTGATGACACATCTAAGGGTGTCCTTGTCAACAGTCATTATTTTCTTGCCATCATACGAGGCTTCCACCTTTTTGAAGAAGCCGTTTCATCAACAAGGTTGTGGCTTCTTCCACTGAAAAATAGGTGCGCTGGCCCTGCTACAAGTTCATACAATATACAATGCAAGTGTTCATACAATGCAAGTGTTTCCCACTTTGCTTGCAATCTCTTCGTTTTCTCCCCCGCAGTGCCACACCCCATTAAATTTAGACACTTTCACAACCATTTTGTACAGTGGGCCAATTCTCCTTCCTGGGAGACTATAATGTGATCATTATACACAGTAACAGTACTTCAACCCTGGGTGGATGGGAAAGAGTAACACACAAAATAAAACCTTCAGGAACAGCCAAACCTCTAGCTCTATTTGCTATTTATTCATCGTTATTTATATATTGCAACTTTTCCTCCCACCTTTTCCTCCAAGAAGCTCAAGGCGGCATGCATAGGTGTCCCTGCCCTCATTATTTCTCACAACAACCCTGTGAGATTGGATGAGTTGTGGTGACATGCCCAAGGTCACCCAGGGACCTTCATGGCGAAGCAGTGGTTTGAACCTTGCTCTCACAGGTGCTAGTCTGGCATTTTTAAGCCAAACTTTTCATGTTGGGGATACACTTCTTCAACATGCATCATTTCGTGACACGGTAATTCAGATTTATTAGCAAACTGGAGGTTAAACTAACCCCATTCCAGCCCCAGGAGGAGCGTGGGGAGCATTCACACAACACACTACCTCCCCCGCAGCCAACACACTAATGTGTCACAACACACAGTTTGCAAAGCTCTGCTTTAAGCACTGTCCTGCTCTGGCCAAATGTACGGTTAATTCTAATGCAAGCCTCAATACTCACCAACTTCACTCTCAGAGGAAAGAGACTCTGGCAGGAAAGAAGGGAAGAAGCTATTAAACTTCAATAGCTGCAGTACTTTTTCTTTTCCCCTAACCACCTGCAGCTCTTTTGCTAGCTAAACAACTACTGCAACCTTCATTGTGGCTTATATAAGCAGGACTAGAGTAGCTAAGGTTGGCCTTCAAAGGAGGTGTGTGTGTATAAAACAAGGATAGAGCCCATTGCATTTCCATGTCCTTGGTCCTGTTTCTGAAGAAATCTCCATCTCAGGTCCTGATACCTCAGAACCCTCTCTCTTGAGAGGCTGAAGGCAGTGAGGAAGCAGAATTATTTTACCACATGCAACCCAATCATATTGTGTGCATTTACTTAGAAGTAAGCCCAGCTGAATCCAGGAGGACTTGCTCCCAAGTAAGTGCACATTGGATTGCAGTTTTTAGGATTCTGCCCTCCCCCCCCCTACTGTTCATGTTCCTGTGACTTTAACAGCAGCCTAACATGCAGAAATTAAAGAGGCAATGCTCTTCCAGGTATGGATATATCAGCATTGGGAAAAGCTTCCAGCCTCAGCTTCTGCGTGTTCAGGGCCTCTCCAGAGATTTTATATTCTGCTTTCTGCTCATGATCTCACTGTTTGCACTTGAATGAGTTTCAGGGAGGACATACTACCTTTTAATTTTTGCTATTAGTGCATGTGCTGCAAATCCCTGCTGAAATCCTGTACCTTTTCATAATGCAAATGTTCCAGGACCCCCTTCCACTCCTGCTTTTGTTGAGCTGCAGCTCAGGAGTGCCCCTCTGGATGGCAATAATGCAGTAACAATGGGGAAGCATCACAGAACGAGAAATAAAGCAGGATGGTGTGTGCAGATGGTCCAATATAAATCTACCAGCAATGCTCTATAACTGTGTCAATGGAATGTTGCAGAAATATACCTGCAAAGAACCTCGCCTATCCAGTGGGTCCCTCTGACAAGTCACCCCCACTGTGTTCAAGGGAACTTTTTTATTTCCCTTCTTTTTATTTAACCCATGAGATTTATACACTGTACCACTTGACTGTAATAAAACCTAAGCCCTAGGATCTCAGCCTTCTTCAGGTGCTCCTTTTATTCAGTATAGCTGAAGGAGCGTCTCCACCCCCATCACTCTGCCTGGACACTGAGATCCAGCGCCGAGGGTCTTCTGGCAGTTCCCTCACTGCGAGAAGGCAAGTTACAGAGAACCGGGCAGAGGGCCTTTCCAGTAGTGGCGCCCGCCCTGTGGAACGCCCTCCCATCAGGTGTCAAAGAACTATCTTTGACACCTGATGGGACATCTGAAGGCAGCCCTGTTTAGGGAAGTTTTTCATGACTAATGCTTTATTGTATTTTTAATCTTTGTTGGAAGCCACCCAGAGTGGATGGGGAAACCCAGCCAGATGGGCGGGGTATAAATAATAACTTGTTGTTGTTGTTGTCGTTTATTCATATTAGGCTTACAGGATCAGAGGCAATTTTTTAAAAGCCATGGAAATCCTTCTACAGCAACGTTTCTGTAGAAAGATGCCCCGAGTTGGATATTTGTATGTGTTACTGTGGTCAAGAAGAGAGAAAGAGAAAGGGCTCCTGTCCTTTTAATATTGGCACAGGATAGGCCATTTCAGCAGGTGTAGTCATGCAATTCACACCTGTTGAAATCTCCTCGTCTGCACACCTATTAAAGGGGCAGGAGGACCTTGTCTTCTTTTGGGGGTGTCAAAGAGTTGTGGCCAGTGGGATATAGCTGCCCTCCCAGGGCTGGATTGGTGCCTGTGTCTATTAAGGCAAATGGAACACTGCCCCCCATCAGCTTGGCCAGCCTCCACTTAAAAGTGCACTGCCTGTTGGCTTCCCCTGCCATGGTCTCTGTGTTGCTGTTTGTAGAACCCAGCAGAGAAGAGGTTGGCCCCAGCACAAGGCTGAGTTGACTCTGCCTGTCATTGGCTCTGGAACCTCCTGGCGTGGGTCTCCCTGGCATCGGCCCTGCCAGGACCCATCTGCACCAGCAGCAACTGCTGTCAGCACAGCCCTGGTCTCACCATTGCTTGGCCCTATTCAGGTAAGTTTCAGAAACATCAGTGTTGGGAAGCTGGTGATGAGAAGACCCATTGAAATTAATGGCCCTAAACAAATTATTTTACACACACACACACACACACACACACTTTTATTGAGTTTTCATTTTTCTACATTTCAAAATAAACATTTTACATATCCAGTGACTTCCCTTCTTCTCCTTCCATGGTTCATATTACTTATCATACTTTCCTGCATATTTTGCTATAACCATTCAAATCAATTTTCCACTTTTACATCAATCGAATATTGTTTACTCTGTTGAATTTATCTGCTATTATCATCAAGTTGGCATTGTGATCGGATAATGTTTTTGGTTGTATCTCAACCTTTTTTTTTACCCTAGTTATTAGTTCTTTTGAGGCCCAAAGAAGATCTTTTCTACTTGAAGAATTATTAGCGTTTGAGAAAAAAGTGAATTTGCATTCTGATGGAGGCTTAACACGCCATAAATCAATTAAATAAAAAATGGACACCTATGTAAAAACAAAACAAAACACCATTTGGTAATTTCCCTTCTTTTGAATCTGTTTTCCAAATAGTTCTGTCTAGATCAAGGGAAACAAACCCATTAAAGGGCCCTAAGCTAATTACGCCTGTTAGTTTCAATGAGTCTACTCTGCTGTTGTTTCTGAGGGTCACTTTTTTCGTAGTGGTGATCCTTGGGGTTTTAAAATTGGTGGGAGAGGCAGAAGTTAAAAGGGAGAAATCTAATGGAGGGGCAACAGGAGGGGAAACTTCACCTGTTGCACATCTGCCTGCCAATGCTGGCAAATCCTGTATAATGATGTCTCTTCCACACAGCTAAATTTCAGTTCACAAAAGTCAGGGGCAGAGTGAAATTTCAGTTCACAAAAGTCAGGGGCAGAGTGAATTAAGAAAGCTCCACCTCCTGAGGATAGTGTTTTCTCTGTATTTATTTCCTTCTTCGATCTCTAGATGTGAGGACAGGATAGTTTCTTCAGCTGTCAGGAGCTTTTGCCCAAGCCTGACTGTCACTGCAAGAAGCTATAATCAAATGTATTTTGTATCCCACAGAAGGGGCATCAAGCTGCTTGCCGAAACAGGCTCACCTTTTCCTGCTCTACACTTTGGAGAACTACCCTGGGCTGCTGGCTAGCGAAGCCATAAATAAACCATTTGGAGTCTCCCTGGTGACGAAGGACACACAGTGCTGCTGGAGACTCATGGAGCATTCCTTGAATCCACAGAGGCATGGAGGAGAAGGCTCTCAATGGGTACCACCCCCAATAGCTGTGCGCTTCCGCCTGAATTGGAGGAGGCATGCTTCTGAATGACCTCGTTGGTGGGGGACATTGTGCTCAGGTCCTCCTTGCCAACTCCCCATTGTGAGACCAGGGTGCTGCTAGTAGGACAAGCCCTGCTACTTTTTGTCCAATCCAAAAGAGCATCGGACCAATTCATGGAAGATAAGTCTGTCAATAGCTATGCTTTGCTTCCACAGTCACAGACAGCAATGCTTCTGAATACCAGTTGCTGGAAACCCCAGGAAGGAAGAGGGGGTCTTGTGTCCAGGTCCTGCTTTTGGGTTTTCTATGAACACACTTGCCCTGGATGTCAAATGCTGCTTTTGTTTAATTTGTAATTTATTTGGGCACTTTTGTACAATGACATGGTTCAGGTAGTTTCGACTTCTCTCATCTAGACCCTTGTCTCTTTGCATGTTGTTGTTTAGTCGTGTCCGACTCTTCGTGACCCCATGGACCAGAGCACGCCAGGCACTCCTGTCTTCTGTATCTTTGCATAGTTGTTGGCTATGTGCTAAGTCTCTAAGGGCTTATTTTCAAGTGCCATGAGAGTTGATGGAGAGTTCTTTCACAACAACAAACCTGCTTCCCCAAAAAGGTCAGACATTTGCTCCTAGGAAAGTGACCGGAAAATGCCCTGGGAAGTGTGGGATAGCAGTTGCTTTGCTGCAGCAGTTTCTAACCTTTTCCACAAACAAATCAGAATGAATGCTCAAGAAGTAGCAGGTGTCAGGCACTTCCAGACTGGTGCTGCTTTCAAGTAGGGTTCAGTCACATCCTGGCAAATTTGGGCTGTGTGATTAAATTTGGTGCTCTTGCAATGCATACCTGCTTCTCCTAAAAATTAGACCTACTGCGATAAAAGTTTCAGGGAAATGCAGTGGAAAGTATAGGGTAACAATAGTTTGATGCATCAATGTCTAACCTCCCCAAAATCAATCAGGCTGATTGATCAATAAACAGGCCTTCCAGAAAGGCCATAGAGCTTGCATTACAGTACAGTGGTACCTTGGTTCTCAAACATAATCCGTTCCAGGAGTCTGTTCAACTCCCAAAACTATTTGAAACCTAGGCGCTGCTTCCAATTGGCTGCAGGAGCTTCCTGCACTCGAGAGGAAGCTGCGCTGGACGTTTGGCTTCCGAAAAACGTTCACAAACCAGAACACTTACTTCTGGGTTTGCAGCATTCGGGAGCCGATTTGTTTGGCAACTAAGCCGTAAGGAAGCCAAGGTTTTGACTGTATTGAGTTGAACTATGGAGTAAAGGTAAGCTGCAGAAGTTAATGTTTTTACTCTGTGCATCCCTATTCTCATGGCTTTGGAGGTTACTTGGTGAAGAGCTCCAGGGAGTCACTTCCAGATCTTCTGGAAGTTTGTGGGGTTTTTTTGCAGTTTCCCTGTACAGGATTCTCATGACATTCCTATGCATGCTCTTTCTAAACATCAGCCAACCTTATGTAGAATCAGAGTGAAGGTCTCTATCCTTATCCAAAGGTTTTGGATGGGGTCCCAACCTCAGCCCATGCATTCCTACTTGAATTAAATTATGGGTCTCCCCGCTCTCTGGGCAAGCCCAGGCATGCCAAAAAGAAAGAAAAAAGTCATCAATCAGTTCTCTAGCAACTGCAGGCCTAATCTGGAGCAAACATTGTTCTCCTAAAGGCATTCTGAAGATGGTGGTTGCAAATTCTGCAGGGACTTCTTGGAGTAAAAGCATCTGGAGCTCTCCTGCACACCCTATGGAAATGAGCCCTTGTCAAAATTTTATTTCTGACTGGTCTTAGATGTTCCAGAAACCTGACAGGTTCATCACTTTCACACGGAAGAAAAATCCTCATGAGGAAGAGCATGAGAGACTGATTCATCCCTGGAGGTAAGTTGGGGGTGTGCAGGACAGGAAGGGCTTTTCAGAGAATTGCATTCAGGGGAGCGAGGGGCCACAAGCACTAAGTTTTCATTCTGAACCCAAGTAGTGCCCGCCTTCCTTGGAGTCACGGCTAGCCAAATGAATGAACAACTCTTAATTTATTCACAACCTTTTCTCCAAGGAGCTCCTCTTCCCCATTTTATCCTCCTCTTCCCCATTTTATCCTCACAGCAACCCTGTGAGGTAGGTTAGCCTGAAAGACAGTGAGTGGGCCGAGGTTGCCCAGTGAACCTCATGACTATGTCTCCCACTTTTGAGCATGGGCCACAACCTGTGCCAATGTCCCCTGTCCCCCCGCAGTACAAATATTTTACTGTTTATCAAATTTGATATGGGGGTGGGGCCTGGGGCAATTCCTGCCCCCCCACCCCACCCTTCATGAAAGTGTCTGGTGCTCAGCTCTGCAGAGCAAGGCCTATATTTTCATGGAAGAGACAGCCTGAGGCATTTTCTTGTCTATGGCAAAGGACGAGATGGTGCCCACCTCCCCATTACATGTATAAAAAAACTGACCAGCCTTGCAGCTGATTCTGTCTTCAACACTGACTCCCACTGCACCTGAGGGCAACAGGCTAGTGTAAAGGATGCACACAGAGTGCTGTCTTTCAATATACCTCAATGATGCTCCCTGCCCATCCCACTGTGCCTGCCACCAAAGGCGGCCACCAGTCTCTGCCTAATGATAGGGCCAACTCTGTTTTAAAGGCATAGGAGCTGATGACTTGGATGAAAGAACTGAAGGGATTTGCAGATGACACCAAACTGGGAGGGGTAGCTAATGCCGCAGAAGACATAATAATAAGTAATAATAATAAATTATTATTATTATTATTTATTTGTACCCCGCCCATCTGGCTGGGTCTCCCCAGTCACTCTGGGAGGCTTCCAACAAATATTAAGATACATTAAAATATCACAGATTAAAAACTTCCCTAAACAGGGAATTCAAAATGACCTTAACAGAACTGGGCCCAAGCTAACAAAATGAATGAAATGGGGACAATGCACTTAGGCAGGAAGAACCAGATGCACAAATATAAGATGGGGGACACCTGACTTACTAGCAGTACATGTGAAAAGGATCTAGGGGTCTTGGTGGACCACAAGCTTAACATGAGTCAACAGTGTGATGCAGCAGCAAAAAAAGCTACTGCTATTCTAGGCCGCATCAACAGAAGTATAGTGTCCAGATCAAGGGAACTAATAGTACCACTCTATTCTGCCTTGGTCAGACCACACTAGGAATACAGTGTCCAATTCTGGGTGCCACAATTTAAGAAGGATGTTGACAAGCTGGAATGTGTGCAGAGGACGGCAACCAAGATGATCAAGGGTCTGGAAATCAAGCCTTGTGAGGAGTGCTTGAAGGAGCTGGGTATGTTTAGCCTGGAAAAGAGGAGATTGAGAGGAGATATACTTCAAATATCTTCAGAGCTGTCACATGGAAGAGGGAACAAGCTTGTTTTCTCCTACTCTGGAGAGCAGGACTCGAACCAATGGCTTCAAGTTACAAGAAAGGAGATTCTGACTAAACATACGGATAAACTTTCTGACAGTCTCCCTCGGGAGGCTGTGGACTTTCCTTCCTTAGAGGTTTTTAAGCAGAGGTTGGATGGCCATCTGTCAGAGATGCTTTAGCTGAGATTCCTGCATTGTAGGGGGTGGACTAGATGCCCCTTGGGTTCCTTCCAACTCTATGATTCTGTGACCCATGGAAACGTTGCACAATGCAACCACCACAAAGTCAATCCACCCCCTTCAGAGAGCTAATCTGTAGTCACACCTGTGCCACACCTGAGCATCCATGACTACAGAGTATACACAAACGTCAGGCCTGGGACTGCCCCACGTCTTGTTTGAGGCCAGTCTGGTGCAAAGGCTGTTGAGAGAGCAGGGACAGAGCAGGTGGGATCTATTGTTTATGGAGCATCTTATTTCGATCAGAATCCAACTTTGCCCTCTTGTGCAAAAGATTCCTGAATGGCAGGGGGTTGGACTAGATGGCCCTCGTGGTCCCTTCCAACTCTACAATTCTGTGATTCAGGTTTAGAAATTGATAGGTTGAGGTGGGCAGGTTAGTTTTCAGGTTGATCTTTCCTTTCTTTTTTTCCACCAAAAGAAGTCTCTCTTTCACCAAGATTTGCAGCTTTAAGAGACTAAAATGCAGGTTAAGGAGGAGATTATCCATTAGGGAAAATAAATTCAAAGGCGCTGTTGATTTCCCCTGCTTCCTAGCTCAAGTTTTGAACCGATTCCAGGCTGTTGTAATTAATTATAACGTTGGCGGGATTACTGCAAGGTAAGCTCCTTACAGGCAAATGCTACAGTTTCTTTTACATAACTTGTACCAGAGGAGGTGTATTGGATATACTATGTTCAGAGGCAAATGAGACTTTTGAGATATATGAGGAATGTTTGATTTCCTACCCACCAGGCCTTATTCCTGATGCTGATGCTGCTAATTTGTCTCTGGTAGAGGTCTACAAGGGATTGGACTAAGGCCAATATGTGGTGGTACAGAGGATCAGGTGCAGGATCATAGCTCAGTGGTACAGCAGCTGCCCTGTCTGCAGTGAGGTCCCAGGTTCAATTCCTGGCACCTCCAAGTAGGGCTGGGGAAGATTCCTGCTTGAAACCGAGGGAGAGCCACTGCCTGTCAGAGTAGACAATATTGAGCTACATGGACCAATGGTCTGATTTGATATAAGGCAGCTCTCTATGTTCTTGTGTTCCTTGTTTGGGCAATCAACACTCAGCATTGCTGAGCCCCCAGATACCTTGCATCCTCGGAGGGGAGGGTGTTTGTTTCCTGAGGCTGGAAAAGAGTGGAAGCTAGGCTTTGCCCCCCACCCATTACAACACTGCCACCAAATGATGGGTCCCTTTTACCCATCCCTATCAGGAGAAGCTTAAGGGCACCATTGGGCTGGGGCTAGATTTGCCCCTTGCAAATCTCCAAGATTGTGGCCCTGTGGGTGTGAATGGGAGCCAAGGGAAAAAACCAATCCTGTTCCTCTCCATAGACCCCCCACCCCATTCTTCAGGATTGTTTCTCAAGCCACACTAAAGCATGAGGAAACTTTGGGGACTGCTACAGTGAGGGGTCACAACCAGGTGTACTCCATGCTGAGAAAAAGACCTGTGCCTATAGTATATATATTGGTAGTCATACGAAAAGACCAAAATAAAAATACAAATTGTGAAGGGCACTGCACCGACACAGTTCTCTCTGACCACCAGGACATTATCCAGTCACCTCTAGCGTTTGAGAGTTTACCAGGTATTGCTTTCAGACTTTCAAGGCTCTTTGTGGCCATCTGAGACGAGAAACTTGATTTAAATATATATATGGAAAATGAGGATTCACAGCAGATTGAATTCTGCTTTCATTACCTAACTTTTTGCCAGCAGCTGGAAAATGAGAATGCACACAGCCCTGGCGCAGCATGCAAAATACAGTGCCCTTTACTATTTCAAAGCAAAGGAACGAGCGAACGGGAGGTGTAATTGCTGGAAACGTTTTGTCTTTTTCAGGCTCGGGTGCTGCAGAAGTAGCATTTGGTTTGTAGGCAGTGTAGTTAGCTGATTGTATCCGTTTTCCCGAGCAATCACTAGCTTCACTGTTATCAAAACAAGGCGCAGAATTCCCCCAATGGCAGACCTCACCAGCACTGCAGAAAACATCCAGAAAGCTGGTTCCCGGCTTGAACCCAAAGAATTACTATCTGTCTCTGTTCATAATATCCTGTTTCTTCGTAGAAGCCACCAGCTCACCAGCAAGCAAGACAAAGGGTCTTTTAAGAGATGATGCTGACTCAAGGAAGTACACTGGATGGTTGCCAAGAATCTATGTTGCTCCGTGACCTGCAACATTAGGAACACACTGGCAGTCTTGTTACGTTTTTAGCACTGGTTGGACATGATCCTGTCACAGCAGAATTTGGCCAGGGTTGAATGGGATGGGGTGGAGGGATCAGAGCATCAAGGGTGAAGTGGGAAAGAGAAGCAGACAGAGGCAAGTGACAAGAGTCTAAGGCAGGCAAAAAAGGCTAGGTTCCCAAAACAGCCATGTGCCTGAGGAAGCGGAACCTGCCAAATAATTCTCCACAGGAAGGAAGAGCATATGGGACATGGCATTTATAGAGCATGGTGGAGCTACATTGGTTCTCTGGGTCACCTGACTGGGTGCTGACAGAGTCAGCGGGTGAAGATTCATAACGCTACTCAAGGGGCACCTCTGGATAACAGACGCACCTTCTACCTAAACAGTGTAGGAAGTAAGGCCCTGGTGCCTGGCATCCTAGTTTGAAGAGCCTAGCCTTTCACAGCCATCACCAACCTGGTGCCCTCCTGGACTGCACCAGGCTGGCAAAGACTGCCTTACAAATCCACAATTGGTGGTCATTTGGGCTGAATTTGCTGCTGCAGGACAGATATCCTGCAACAGTAGTATGTTTAAGGGCTCGTTTTGCTATTATGCTACATAAACCAGAGTAGGGGAGCTCACTCTGCATACTCAACTCCTTTTAATATTCCCCACTTCTTTTGTCTTTCCCCTTTATCACAAGAGCAGAAAGCAGTAATCATAGGAACCTGGTTAGCATGGGATGCTCTCTTTGCAATCAAGAGGAGTTGACAGAAGTGAAGCAAGTGGCATGTGGTTGCATCTATCGGATTCTAGCTTTTGTCCACATGCGATGCTCAAAGTCATTATAGATCACACATTTAGGAACACTAGAACACTGAAGGCTCCTACATCCCATGAGAGCCAGTGTTGGTGTAGTGGTTAAGAGCGGTAGACTCGTAATCTGGGGAACCGGGTTCGCGTCTCCACTCCTCCACATGCAGCTGCTGGGTGACCTTGGGCTAGTCACACTTCTCTGAAGTCTCTCAGCCCCACTCACCTCACAGAGTGTTTGTTGTGGGGGAGGAAGGGAAAGGAGAATGTTAGCCGCTTTGAGACTCCTTTGGGTAGTGAAAAGCGGGATATCAAATCCAAACTCCTCTTCTTCTCTTCTTCTACATCCTTTCAGCCAGCCCTGACTTTTTTCCACCATCAAAACCAATGTATTGGTTTTGAAATGGAGCATGGATTACTATGCTTTGGTCAAAAAGAGTTGGCCAGAGTGGCCTTTTTCAAAGATAGTGCTTGTTTTCTTCCTTACGCCATGTAAGGGAATAGGAGACAGGTGACGTTTCTTCTCGACATGCCTGGTGAGCACAGCAAAAAGGAGCACCAGAAGTTTGATCCCTGCTGAAAGAACTATGTGCAAACAGTAGATAGAAGTGAAATACTGCTGAAATTTATGGGGGAGTAAATGGTGGCTGCCTGGAACAGTATTGTTATTTTACACACTCTTCACTCTAAAAAAAAGTGCAAACATATCCAGAAGCTAAAGGAGGGATGGAGAACCTGCCATCCTCCAGATGTTGTTGGACTCCAACTCCCTTCAGCCCCAGCCAGCATGGCCAGTAGTCAGGAATGATGGGAATTGTAGTCCAACGAAGCCTGGAGTGCCACAGGTTGAAGAACACTTAACTAGATTTATATGGGTCCTTTCCAACTCTGTGATTCTATAATAGCAATTGCAAGACCCCCGTCACCTTTTTCCACTTTTTAAATGTAAAGCATATTGTGTCTTTGAAATGCATTCTATTTAAACACAGGTGTAACGTACATAATGCAGAAGAAGCATCCTGCCCCATCTGAGCAAACATACCATTTTGTCTTCAGCACAGGGTTCAGATTGAGCCCTCTTTTTGAAAATTAACCGTTGAGTTGGATGTGTTTTTCTATAAGCTCTAACTACAAAATGTAGGCTTAAATCTAACTGCTGTCACTTAAGATAATGTGGGAGGCTCGCAGAGTTAAGGAGGAGGAAATTAGGCTGCTGGAAAAAAAGAGTCTAAACACCAGCCTTGTTACCAGGCAGTGTAGTTAGCTGACTTGACGAAGGCAACAGTCACTAACAACACGGCCAGGTAAAATGGCCTGTCTCACCTCTGGCTAGGAAACACGACTGTTTGCATGGAAGCTTTGGCAACTGAAGCCTGGAAGTGGCATTCTTTGAAGAAAATTCAATACAGAGGGTAAAGAGTTGAAGAGGTCACCTCCAGAAGATGGCACCTATGTACCTCATATGTACCTGCTAGACCACAGATCTGGGAACTGGTGCTTGTAAGCACCACAGTTTGTTCCACTCTTGCAAGCAAACAATTCTTCAGTGTGGCAGCCCCTACTCTTTGGAACACCCTGCCCCACCGATACTACCTTTGCTGCATTGTTATCAGTGCCTGCTAAAAATGTTTATCTTCCAGCACACCTAACGAGACATGTAATTTTAGCATACAATTGAGATATGATTTTATGTGTAATGTGATTTTAGTAAGCATAATTGTTTTTTAAATTACTGGTTTTATCACACACAGAGAGAAACTTATATATATGTAAACACTTTTTAAGTGTTTGTTTTATTGGTATTTTTAATTAATATTTCAAATTGTCTTTTGCAAACCGCTTAGAAGTCTTTTTAATCCGTGTTGCATACATTTTGTTAAATAAAAAGTTAAACCTGCTTGCCATTCTGCTAAACTATCAATATGGTTATTCTGACTCTCCATTATTATTTATTAGCTTATTGTTAATTTACAGGGCCCCATGTATGTGTTGCCCAACCTATACAGTGGTACCTCGGGTTGAGGACACAATCCGTTCCGGGGTGCCGTCCACACCCCGAAAAGTCCGCAACCTGAGTGACGATACTGCGCATGCACGTAAGCGCAATATTGCGCTTCTGCGCATGCGGCAAAAGCCAGAAGTAAACACTTCCGGGTTTGCTGTGTTCGTAACCCACGCCATTCGCAACCCGCAGTGAATGCAACACAAGGTATGACTGTACTCATATTATGTGCGGACCAGAGATGCACTGCCCCTATCCCTGCAGAATGGCTACTGTATACAATGCATACTCAGCTCACATGGGAGGAAAGACACTACCAGGGCCGTCTTAAGGAGATCAGCCGCCGTGGCGCAGTAATCCCTCCGGCACCCCCGGCGTACTGCCTCTCTGCTGCCTCCCTCTCGCGCTTGCCGCCCCTCGGGAGGGGGGGTGGGCGAGCAGGGGATGAGGGGCGTGGCGCTGGAGCAGCGCGGGGCTGTGCGCGCCCTTCCAGTGCTCCTGGGATGGGAGGTGAGGGCGGCCGGCTTGCAGCCCGCCTGGACCGGCATGGGCGGCAGCGATTGCGCCGATGGCGCGCGAGCGGCCGGCTGACGGCCTGCCCTTGGGGGCGGGTTGGGGAGGGGGGCGTCCGGTATGCCGGTGCGCTCGATCCTTCCGGCGCCCCCATGCGTCCGGGGCGTCCGGGGGAGAGCGCTGGCGGCGCAAGCACCCGGCTGCCCATGGGGGCAGGGGGGAGGCCACCGGTGGGGCCGCGCTACTCCCCCCCCCGCTCGCTGCGCTCGAAGATGGGGCTGTGCCGCCGGCACCCAAGCGCCCACCCGCCCGTGGGGTCAGGTTGGGGAGGGGGCGCCCGGTATGCCGGCAGGCTCGCGGGGGCGCCCCTGGGGGCCCAGCGCCCTGGTGCGCCGCGCCTCCAGCCCAAATGGACAAGACGGCCCTGGACACTACACCAGAAAACAGCAGGAAAATGACAAACACCCCCACCCCTCAGCATTCCTGAAAACTCTGCAAGTACCCACCAATTGGGCACCCTGTCAACAGTGGCCCTCACAAGCTGCCCACCTACAAATGCAGGAAATGAGTTCAGTGATGGTGATACAGCCTCATTGAATCAGTGAGCCCTAGCTCAGTGGTAGATCATCTGCTTTGAATGCAAAAAGGTTTCTGGCTCAACCCCCAGCCTCCCCAGGTAGGGCTGCGTGAGAACTCTGCTTGAAACCCTGCAGAGCTGCCCCCAGGTCAGTGTCAACAACACTGTGATTGACAGACCAAGACAGCCAATTCAGTACAAAGCAGCCAACATCCTATGTTCCCCTGAACACAGACAACACGCAAGATGATGCCACATTGTGGACTACAATTCCCACCAGCCCCTGCCAGTATGGTCAATGGTGAGGGATTATGGCACTTGCAATCCAACGTTCGGAGAGCATCATGTTGGTTACACATTTTCTGGAGCAACTTTTGCCAACCCGGTGCCCTTGAGATGTTGTTGGACTACAACTCCCATCAGTCCCAGATAGCGTATTGTGCTGGCTGGGACTGATGGAACAATGTCCTACATCTCAATGATGCCCAGTGCTATTCTGCTATGAAAAAAGGTGCCAATACTCACCAGTTGTTACAGTAAGTGCCCCATTTTTAATCAGTACTTTTCTTCTAGAAAAAAGGTGCCCTGCGTACCTGATGCCCATTATAAATGGGTTCTTGGGGGGGGTTGCAATATTTTTGTTGCGAACCGCCCCGAGATCTACAGATGAAGGGCAGACCCTCCAAATGTCCCTATTTTCCAGGGACAGCCCTGAATTTACAAGAAGCCGTCCCAGTTTCTGGTTTGATCCCAGAATGTCCCGCTTTTCCTTAGGACGCTTCTATTTTCATCAGAGAAATGTTGGGAGGGTGTGGAGTTATCCAATCCCCGAGCCATCTGAAAGGCAGCCCTGTATAGGTAACATTTTTAATCATGTTTTTATATATGTTGGAAGCCACCCAGAGTGGCTGGGGCAACGTGGTCCGATGGGAGGAGTACAAATGGTAAAGTTATTATTATGGAATGGGATGTCCCTATTTTCATCAGAGAAACGTTGGGAGGGTATGGAATTTAATACAAACTTAATAAATTAGAAACAATGAAATAATTACAGAATCTGCAAGTTTTTCTTTACAGTGGAGGCAGTACAGAAATGAATGTTATGAAATATTATGTCTATCTTTTCCCAGTTGTTGCTGTTCTCCATCATAATATTTTACAAGGACAGGAAGAAACATCACGCATAGAATAATTTCAACACAAGGATATAGTTTGAGTGCCTCACCTGTAGTTTTATAAATCATTTAAAGTGTCAGCACGAATGGAAGTTGTTAATATTGCAGTTGTTGTATAAGGGATTGTTATTTTGACTGGAGTGTAATTGAAATTAGTAAGATTTTGGAACGCAGAAATAAAGTAAATCATTAAACCATCAATTCTAGCATGCGGGGGAGGGCACATATTATAAAATTTGGTATCTGAAGGATTGGTATTAGTAATTGTATTATAATTTGGCGCTGTTATAATGAGACTATTATTGGATTGCAATAGAAAACTAATACAAATTATGATATATATAAAATAAATGAATGTTATGAAACGAATACGAGACAAATAGTAATATCCCGAGGTCCAGGCCACGCTACCTTTCCCCGGCCACCCCGTTTTCTGCCTCTACTCCGAATCCCCCTTCATCCGGGGTAGAGGGAGGCCCAGAGTGACGGTGGCCAGCGGGAGGCAGGTGAGCCGCCGGAGCGCAAGGGCGGGAAGGAGAGCGCGAGGCCTCCTCCTCCTCCTCCGGGCGCCATGGAGACGCCGCGGCAGGAGACGCCGAGGCCTGAGGCCCCTCCAACGACGGCAGCCGCGGCCGCCATGGCTTCTCCGACGCCGCTGCCTTCTCCTGCCTTCCTGGCCTTCGCGGGCTCCTGCGAGCAGGACGTGACTCTGGCCAAGTCCTTCTGGAACTCCGTCACCCTCCAGCCGCCGCTCGAGTCCCGCCTGGGGCCGCGAAGGGACTCGGCCAGCTACGCCGGCTCCAGGAAGGGCTCCCGGGCGGAGGCGCCGAGCGGCACCAGCCTGCAGGTCGCCCACGGCGCCGACTACAGTGAGGAGGGAGAAGATGCGCCCCTGGTTCCTTGGGCTTTCCTCCCCTCGCCCCCTTCTTTTCCCCGGCAGGGCTTCCTCCTCCCCGCTGGCTCCGAGTGAGGGGAAGGTCAGGGTGCCCCGGGGCACGTGCAGAGTGCGTGTCCCTTCTCCCCTGGGGAAAAAAGGGGGCTTGGCCTGCGTGCGCATCCTCAGCCCTGTTTCGTTGTGTTGTCCAGTGGTACCTTGGTTCTCAAACTTGATCCGTTCCAAAACCAAACCGCTTTTTCATAGAAAATAATGCAAAATAGCCTAAAACAGCAATTTAACATGAATTTTACTATCTCACGAAACCATTGATCCATAAAATGAAAGCGATAAACAATGCACTGCAGTCACACACACAATCAATCAATCAGTAGCCGAAGTGGGTTCCACACAGTCACAAAAATGAAACAAAAAGAGCACAAAAACAAAAACGCAAAATAAATAGCAAAAAAGGACAGACCTCTGTGTAATACTCAAATCGGAAACATAGCACTCAAAACGGAGCACATTCAGCTTCCGAAAATAGTTCGCAAACCGGAACACACACTTCCGGGTTTGCAGTATTTGGGTTCCAAGTTGTTTGAATACCAAGGCGTTTGAGAACCAAGGTACCACTGTATTGTTTTATCACACTTCCCTCCAAGGAGCTCAATGTGGCCTACATGGTTGTGTCCATCTTACCCTCCCAGCAGCCCTGCAGGGTAGGTTAGACTGAGAGAGGCATGAGTGGGGATTCGAACCCTTTGCCTCCAGCAAACTGCTACTAGGAGTGTATATTTAAGTGGTTCTCACAACAACCCTGCAGCGTAGGATAGGCTGAGAGAGGGACAGATCGTTACAAGTCACCCAGGGAGCTTTGTGGCTATGTGGGCCTCGCACGTCCTTATCCAACATTTTAACCACACTTGTTCAACAGCTTTCCCTTCTATTAGTCTTGAAGTGTGGGGGGAGGAATCACTGTTTTTCACCTCTTACTAATAATTGCCTGTGGGTTGCCACCCCAATTTCCTGAGGGCAGCGGGTAGCCCACTTTGCCTATAAGTCCTGACACTAGCCCACATATTCTTCAGTCAACCCGCAATTCACTTTGCAGGGTTGATTTGAAGTGAATGCAGGGTCTCTTTGCCCTAGGAAATGATTTTCCATTTCTTCTCCAGATCACCCCAGTATTTAATGTGCCTCCTCTTGGCCACAGGAGTACTGAAAATTTTCATTTCTTTAAAAAAGAAAATCACTTTTCAGCAGATTTAGAAATAGCTAAATAAATAATATATATATATATATATATATATATATATATATATATATATATATATATATATATAAAGTAGACAAATAGGTACTGCTCCGACGGGAAGGTAAAAGGTGCTGCTCTGGTTTGCCAGAAGTGGCTTAGTCATGCTGGACACGTGACCCAGAAGCTGTACGCCGGCTCCCTCGGCCAGTAACACGAGATGAGCACCACAACCCCAGAGTCGGACATGACTGGACCTAATGGTCAGGGATCCCTTTACCTTTACTTGTCGGTTTGCCTGCAGCGGGTAGGAATTTTCTGCAGGTGACTAGACAAGAGATCTTTGGGGAAATTGGCTCTATTCTGACTAAAAATGGACAGCTGTTCCTTTTTTGGGGAGTCTACCTTAACCATTCAGGGACGCGGGTGCCGATCAGAAGGTCGGCAGTTCGAATCCCCGCGACGGGGTGAGCTCCCGTTGCTTGGTCCCTGCTCCTGCCCACCTAGCAGTTCGAAAGCACCTCAAAGTGCAAGTAGATAAATAAGTACCACTCCAGCAGGAAGGTAAACAGCGTTTCCATGTGCTGCTCTGGTTCACCAGAAGTGGCTTAGTCATGGTGGCCAAATGACCCAGAAGCTGTACGCCGGCTCCCTTGGCCAGTAAAGCGAGATGAGCGCCGCAACCCCAGAGTCGTCCATGACTGGACCTAATGGTCAGGGGTCCCTTTACCTTTACCTTAACCACTCACCCATTTCATCTTGCTGTATGCCTTCATTCTACCTTACCATCGTTTGCTTAGGTGTTAGTGGCTATTGCTCCATACAGTTTTGAATTATTCCGTAAATGGGGCTTATTCCCAGGTAAATGGAATTAGTACTACAACCTCACTGTTTTACCTTCATTTGTTTTATTTAGGAAAAGAAGATGACAAAAGCACGGAAACTAGTGCTGCTGAGGAAAGTGATTTGAAGGAACAGTATATTAAGAAGGTAAGATTCCTTCCCTCTCATGATGATGATAATAATAATAATAATAATAATATGTTTGTGTTTTAGATTATTTTTCAGTGTCTTTCCTGAAAAATGATTAGAATTTAAGTAGACAATTATATACATGTAGATATTTATATATTGTTTGTACAGGTTAGCCCCTCCACTCCAGAAGCCTTTCTATCTGATTATCTCTTTCACTGAAGAAATTGAGATAATTAAATTGCATTGTAAATCTGAGAGAGAGGAAGACATGCAAGCACATTGGATTAGAAACATAAATTTGAAAAGATTGAAATAGCCTTTCTTCAAGATTTGTGCTGCACCAGTGTTGGGCAGAAAAATAAGCAAGCCTTTTATTGCTGCATGAGAGAGAGAGAGAGAGAGAGAGAGAGAGAACTGCATTCTTGGGCACCCCCAGTTCTCCAGTCAATAGTTTGAGCCCAGAAATGCATTTTACCAGACAAACCCAATGCCACTTAACAACAGGTACTTAATAATTATGGACAGAGCTGTATTAAAATAATAATAAATTCTGCATCTGCGTCCAGAGACTCAGTAAGAAAAGCTGGCTTTGGTAACCTGTATAATTTATGTTCAAATCTTACTCAGCTGCTCCTCTGGCTTTGGAGATTTTAGCAGCCACAGCCAATGCATGTTCAAGCATATCTTTGCAGCTGTGAGGGATACAAACTTTGATTTCAAAATAAATGAAAGCTAAGATTCTCAGCTGGATTCTTTGCTCACTAAAGCACCTTGTTTCTGTTGCTGTGCAATTTATTGTGCTCCTAGCCCTGTTTATGGAAAAGGTGTGTTTGGGTATGTGTATATGATAGGGGCATTGCATAGAAATCTCTTCTTTTTTCCTTTTTGCACACAATTCTTGAAAGCATTTTGTATTCCTAGTGAGTGAAACGGAGGGCAAACCGTTTCCATCCCTTGATTAAAGTTTGGATGGCCTTCCTTGGGCCATACAAAATTGTTTTGTGAGACAGATCCTGCCCACCAGCTGTAAGTTTGCCATTCCTGCTGCACACTGAGTATATACTGACTGCAACACAACCTTGGTATGGGCCAGTGGATATTGATTTGGATTTAGGTGTAAGGAAAGGGCAGAGGGATTTAGGTGTAAGGAAAGGGCGGAGGGACATCTGCTTTGTGTGCAGAAGCTCCCAGGTTCCATCTCCAGCATCTTCAGGTAGGGCTGAGAAGGATTCCTGCCTGAAACCCTGGAGAGCTGCTGCCAGTCAGTGCAGACAATACTGAGCTAGATGGACCTGTGGTCCAATTCGTAGGGATGCCAGGAAATTCTGACAGGAGCAGAAATTGCTGGTGTTCACTTATTCATCTCATGTCCGGAATAGAAAACAGCGTTTATTGCTGTTGTTGCTTTCAGTCCACAATGATACACAATAGATTATTTGCATTCAACTTCATCTGCTCTGAAATGGGTGGGGTGAAATAATGTTAAGACAGCGTAAATTACATTACTAATTACAGCAGAATACAAACAGGGCTGCATGCTGCAAATACAGAATGGAATGGGAAAGTGATGCCTTCTTTCAGCTATACTGATTCAGTTTAAAGCAGATTCTTTGTGGGATACCTGCATTCCAAAACCCATCTTCATCCCCAAATTACTGAAATTTATGTAGACTTAACTTGAGAATAATGGTGATTTTCCTCAAAGCTTTGGAAGAGATAAAAAAATGGATTATAAGGCTTTCAAACACAGTAAGGTTTAACCCTAAGCACATTTGTTAGAAAGTAAGTCCCACTTGCTTCTAAGTAAATATGAAGGATTCTGGTGAACAAATGTTGCTTTCAAACCCCAAAAAGTTGGTTCTTTAGCCATGAATCCTTAGCTCAGGATCACTGTGTCTGTTGTGGACTGTGGACCGTATACTGTCTTCTGAGAACAAGGATGCTGTTGGTCTAATTCAAGTTTTGGTTCTGGAAATCAAGTTCAAACATAGAAACAAAGCCAGGCTGAACAGAGAAAAGCAAGCAGAAATTCTTAGTTACAATAGTGACTACTCTGGCTGTCAGGGGAGGCATTTATAGGCAGCATTGTAGCTTATGGGGAACCAGTCTGGCAGTATTAGACTCCGTCAATCACAGGATGTAGGAAGCACAGGCTCCAGGAGCAACAGTTATGTCAATTCTAGACCTGTTCTAGACTTGTTGGGACCACATCATTTATGATGATGCTGCAGCAGATATAACGGGAAATTGACCACTGTTCTATATATCTTGATGGGGAAACACCATGTTGGCTCTTTGCTAATTAACTCCTGAAGCACACTGTGGAACTAAGCATCTTTTGTCTCCTGGCTCACTGCGCACATTTATCATTAAGCTAATTGAAAGTGTAAGTAACATTACTGTAAACCATATAATGTTACAGTATTGTGCTATGGCTGCTAGTGCTAGCCTGTAATTTGAGGATATTTCCCTAATTTT
Source organism: Lacerta agilis (assembly GCF_009819535.1). Lineage (NCBI taxonomy): Eukaryota > Metazoa > Chordata > Lepidosauria > Squamata > Lacertidae > Lacerta > Lacerta agilis. The sequence goes on along the minus strand of NC_046326.1, from coordinate 19,148,386 downwards.
AGTCAAATTTTAGAGGGCTTCTCTCCCCCTCTTTTTATATTAAATGAAAAGCTTTATATCTCAGGGCTGGGAAGGAAGCCAGATTCAAGCAGTCGTTAGGAGGAGCTGAAAAGTGCTGAGGTCTGCAGCTGTTTCTTGCAAGCCTGCATTCCTACTTATTGCAATTAATAACCATATAATGGATTTCATCTGGCAACATCCATTAAACCTACCTAGTAGAAATTGGATTAAGAGGAGAAGTGAGCCTGTTCAACTTTCCCCCCATCCCTGTTATTTTGTTAAGTATTTTAGCCACAGAAAGATGTGAGCTCGCGATTGCTCCATTTTGCATATCATAAGTCACCAGCAAGTCTGGTTGATTTTGGCTAGAAAATTATTCTGTAGAGCCATATGGTTTTTATTTTTTCAGTTTATTAGTCACTTGCTACAGAAAGTCTCTAAATTACTTTTAAAAATTTAAGAACATAATGCAAATCAGAAGGTGGAGGAAACAATATGTTACAATTAAAAACCATACTAAAATCCATAAAAGAGACTTAGTAAAGCAGCAGCAAGAACTATAATCCAGCAACATCTTCTTAACCAACCAACTTCTCAAGCTTGTTGTACTGGAAATGCATCATAAGCTACCCAGAAGCTCAGATAGGGTGGTTGTAATTCTTATATAATATGTATGTAGTATATAACTTTTGATAGTTTGATGTATATATGCTTTTAAATGGCTTGTGAACTTTAGCCATGTTTTATTTGTGCACTGCTAGGATAATTTTTTGATGAAGCAGTTTATACATTTTCTAAATAAATCAATAATCTTTACAAGTCTTGATTAAACCAGAGAAATTAAATATAATAAAGGACCAAACTAACCCTGATGTGTAACCATGTCATTTGGAAGCGGCTTCTTCAAGAGCAGAAGTTTCACAAGAGCTGTGACTGATTGAAAGCCTAAGAATCTAAATTTGTTGACAAAACATCACCCGAATGAATTCATTTCCCCTTTTCTTGCACTTGAGAATTTTCCAGGCTATTTTGTTTTATCCAAGCAACTCCCACAACAAAAGATGCAACATTCTGACTCACTATATCCCTCTTTTCTGCCTTTGAAACACAACTGGGAGAACTATTAAGTCCACGTGCATCCTGCAAAATATAGATCATCAGGGCAGAATAGCGCTCTTGGAGAAATCAAAATTCCATCTCATCCAGAACAAAACTAATTTGTTTTTCTTGCAGGAGGAATGGAGATTTTTCAGAGTAGCAAATCACATTCTGTTTTCCTTTGCTTGAACTTGAGGTTTGCTGTTTGGGGTGTGGTAGCTTACAGAGCAAGTGTTTGGCATCAGCCTCTCCTTCTGATGTGCTTAGCATTTCAACCCATTGGGTTGGATCCAGAGTGAGTTAGTTGCCCTTCGTTTCCAATTAAATCAGTGGGACTTAAGTCATGCCTAGGGATGCACAGAAGCATTGATTTCCATCATGTCCCGTGTACATCACAATCAGCACTGTTTCCATTCTGCTACAGTTTAGCTTCTTCTAGAAGCTATGTTATTCTCACTAGCTGCTATGACTACTGGTAATACTGACATAATTAATTACTGTACATGTTTTCTATCAGTTGGGTGAGCTTGAGGCAGGTGGATTTCCAAAATTAATTTGGCTCATCCGTTAGCATACGATGTGTGGAATTGAAAGGTTGGATATACAAACATTTCTTCTCTACAGGGTCACTTTACTACTCACCCAGGTTGAACAAGTTTGCGTGAAGTGTCCCAGATTCATTTATCTGCACTTAATTATTGCAAGTGTATATATTTTTTTCAGAGCAAGAAGAGAGAAGAAATAATAGCATTACTGAAGAAACAAAGGGAAGAGAGGATTGCGGTAAAATGGAATATTATTCTTTTATTAATGCAGGCCAAAACTTTGGGAGGTTGGATTTTTGCATTTATGTTTTGCATACCATAGTAACAAGAAATGGTACATAATTGATGTGCCAGTAATGATATTTGGTTTTGTTGGTGCCTACAGTGTGACTATAAACCTTTTTAAAGTAAACTATATTTATTTCTCAGAAAGAAATGTTATCTGATCCATATAAGCCAAAGATCAGACCTCGTGAAAGGTAATATTGCTTTATTTCTTGTTTGTCTCTAATCATTTTTATAATTTTTGAAATGTGAAACCTCCAGGTTTCTTTGCACCCTTGCAACTTACCACACATTTTTACAGGATACTAATGATGAAAAAGCCAGAGTTTGGGTGGTGTGCACTCCTAATTGTCAGTAGGAATTTCTCTAGGCCAGGGGTGGGAAGTAAATACTCAAAAGAAATAAGCATACTTAGCACAAGAGAGCAGGCTTTTCATTTCTGCTAGGTATGGCGACTAAATGATGGCAAGTTCTTGGTAGACCGGGCCTCTGAGAAACTTGTATTCCAAGTCTCTTCACTTATATTCAAAATTCTCCATTTCCCCCCCCCCTGGCTCTCTTTACGCCCTCCAACCCTCAGGTTATTGCACTGCTTCTACAACCAATTCCCCACACACTCTTCTTTTCCTTTGGAAGAGACCAAACATGCCAGAAAAACAACTATGGTCTACACTTCAGGGTTGCCATATACTACTTTAATTCCCTGCTTCCTCCAGCAAAATGGATAAAACAACACTGGCTTACTTTGCAGGGCTGGCTTAATCCACACTTTCTCAGGCACATCCCTGCCTCCGGCAATGTGCGTATAAACAATGGAGTAGATCTGCATTGGCAAAGTAATTTCATTTTACTATGAAGATCTTTACTCTTTTTTTCTTTTAGTCTTAAAATGACAGGTTGGGGGGGAGGATTATTTATGTACCCAATGGGCAGACTGAATAGGACTGGGGAGATCATTGAGGCACACACTTCATAGTAAAATGAAATTATTTTCTCCAACACTGACTAAAACATGTAGAACCTGGCAGCATAAAGTAGCAGGTCTTATTAATTATTATTGGCAGGGTTTAGATTCAGCAATGCAGGGAGGAGAATAAAGCCATAAGAAATTAAAAGCCACATCTTTTAAAAACTACCCCTCTGGAAGTGCTGACTTGGCATCTCACACACTCCTTCACTCAGCAAATTCTTCCCTTTTAATGTGTTAATTGACAGGATTTTTCTCAGCTTATGACCCATAAGAAAGTAGAATTCAAACCCCCAGCTTGTTACATTTTGTAATGAGCTTGGGGGTTAGACTAAATGGGTTTCCGGGGTCCCCTCCAATTCTAGGATTTCCTGTGGATTCTGCAAAAGAAAGAAAGAGGCTGCTAAAAAGCCTGCTGCCGCTACATGGGAGACAGATTGAAGAAAGGGAAATACAAATTGGCTCCACCCCATAGGGCCTTAAGCTTTCCAGCCATGGTGTTGCATGCGTTTGCACAAGGGCCCTTCCGAGCTGCCCTAGCCATCCACTTGAATCCAAGAGAATAAGGGAGGTGGGGGTGCACTTATTTGACCTGCAGGGGCAACCCTCAAACAAGCATGAGGGGCACCTTGCCATAGCTTTTAGTACCTCTGCGAGCAGTGAACAAACAGGCTGCACCAAGTTCAGTGCTGCCCTGAGTCACCCGGCAATTACAGCAACAACTTCATGGTGAGTTCCAGCACACATTTTTCTTGGGGTGGGGGGCATTCATTAGAATGGTTGCATGCCCACCTCCCACTTTGTTGGGTTTCCTGGTACCTTTCCCTAAGAAATCCCATGGTACCTCCAGTTTCTGAAAAGCCTCTTGATAAGTGCTTTTGGCTTTTTTGTTGTTGTTCTGGCTGCAGTGGTTCCTACTAGAAATGACAGCTAAGATGGATGGTGGAGAATGCCTTATTTGTTCCAGCTGACTTTTTTGGAGTTCATCGAGGCTTTACCATTCTGTCTTTCTGCAAGACATTATTCTAAGATCAAGCTCCTCCTCCTCCTCTCCCTGCCTGAACATGCTGCATCCATTTCAATGGTGCTTTTGCTGGGAATCCCAAGCTGCTCCCATGAAATGATCTGAAACAATTCCTTGCTTGTTCTTACTCCCGGGTCCTCTCTGCCCACCCCCAGTCCAGTTTTTCATCCCATGTGGTTTCCTTACTTTGTGGAGAGAGATCTGCCTCTCACTGGATCAATGAATTCCCAGGTAGGAGTTGCAGGCCCATCAATGTGCCATAGAAGGTCTGCTAGCATGGTTGGCACATGGTTAAAGGCGCACAGTCCCTGAACAAAGACACCATTCTTTGGGTCCATCCTCTTACTAAAGTATTTGGGGGCTACTCTCATATATCTCACTGGGAGAAAGTGAGAATGGATGTTCTTGTTCAAAAACCTTTGCAATTTTCAACAATTCATAGACTGATGACTCCCTTCTTTCTTCTTTCTGTCTCACTGATTATTCTTCAAACTCATTTAGCCACATCCTCAAACTAAATATAGCAGAGAGATTGAAAAATTCACTTCCTGTAAAGCCCTTTGCCTCCCATTCACCACTCACAGAAACAGCTTCCACTTCTCTTTATCATTCCAACTCCATAGCAAGGCAAAATTTAAGTGTGCTGCAGGAGGTAGGAATGGGAGAATTTGTCAATTTCAGCTTCCCTCAGTTTCTCGTTTTTCTGGTCAAGTTCAGTTCTTCACACTTCCGCATCAGTTTGCAATTTTTTTTTAAGAATAAAAAGTTCTCATGAAATTCCTCAGCACTTGCGTGCAGAATTCAACTACTATACACATTTCTATACAATTTTGTCTAATATAATGCATTTTTGTATGCTATTTTCACTAATATATGCAGTTATTTTCACACTTTAATATACAGTGGTACCTTGGTACTCAAATGGCTTGGCTCCCAAACGACTGAAACCCGTAAGTAACTGTTCCAGCTTGAGAGCATTTTTCGGAAGCCGAACATCTGCTGCAGCTTCTGCTTGAATGCAGGAAGCTCCTACAGCCAATCAGAAGCCGCACCTTGGTTTTCAAATGGTTTCGGGAGTCGAAAAGACTCTGAGAGCCAGTGTGGTGTAGTGGTTAAGAGCTGTAGACTCATAATCGGCTGAACCGGGTTCGCGTCCCCACTCTTCCACATGCAGCTGCTGGGTGACTTGGGCTAGTCACACTTCTCTGAAGTCTCTCAGCCCCACTCACCTCACAGAGTGTTTGTTGTGGGGGAGGAAGGGAAAGGAGATTGTTAGCCGCTTTGAGACTCCTTCGCGTAGTGATAAAGCGGGATATCAAATCCAAACTCTTCTTCCTCTTCTTCTTCTTCTTCTTCTTTTTCTTCTTCAGAACGAATTAAGTTCGAGAACCAAGGTACCACACAATACTTGGCTGGAGAACTGAACTGCAAAATTTGTATGAGTGAGATTTTCAAATAATAGTTGTGTTTCAGTTCATATATCATTTCAAAAAATGTGACAGCTACTAACTTGTATTCTTAGTGCATTTTCTTGTTTGGTTTCAGCGAAATTAAAAAAAAGGTATCAGATTCTGACCTTGAGGATAAAGAAAGTGTAAGTGCTTTACCTTGAGCATTTTGGTCAACGTGAACAACTTGGAGAGAGAAGTCTTGGTCCATTCAGAAATCTTGTCCTGTTCTTCATCGTATTCTGCCTTGGGCTGTTCAGATGCTGAGCCCTTGTGGGATTCCCTGGCTAACTTTCTTCCTAAAGTGTTTGAGAAGAGTGCCCTATGTCAAAAGCTAATAGATTCTTCAATTTGGCTAGTAAATTTATTAGTTTGTCATGCCAAGCAACAAGGCATGGTTAGAAATGCTGAATACAATAAACTGGCTTTGAAACACCAGCTTGTATTATGCATGCTGAAAAGTTAATCTTTCGGTGGTCTTAGGAGTGATCTTTCTATCATTTTCTGGTTTGGTAGACACCATTCCCCCCAAGATTAAAACCCAGATGTGATGTTTCTCTGTGACAAAAATGGTGATCAGGAACCTATAACGTACATTTTTAAGAAAATGTCTCTCCACAGAAACATGTCCACTGAAATCAAATACAGTGGTACCCCGGGTTACGTCCTTAATTTGTTCCAGGTTACTGTACGTAACCCGAAAAGGACGTAACCCGAATAATTCGTTCTGCGCATGCGCAAACCGGAAAAAACCAGAAAATTGCGTCTGTGCATGTGCAGACCGCGAAAACGCTTCTGCGCATGTGCAAATCGCGCATGCTTCGGGTTGCACTTCTGGGTTAGCAGAGTTCGTAACCCGAAAAGTGCACAACCCGAAGTGTACGTAACCCGAGGTACGACTGTACTCTAGTTTTCAGGGTTTCATTGATGTCCTATTATATTACCTCTCTAAGGCTGCAATGCTGTGCACACTTCCTGGGGAATAAGCTCCACTGGGACTTACTTCTGAGTAAACCTGCATAGAATTTCACTGCATGGTAACCATTTTTCTCTGGCAGAAAATTGCCTAGTGAATTTTGCCTAGAATCCCTACTTCAGTATTGTCCTTTCCCTGGTCTTTGGCATGCATGGAGATAAATTAGCAAGAGCTAAATCTACCACCTTGTTTTCAGTGTGCACAAATTGACACTGTTGAGTTGTGGGGACAAGAATTTTTGTTCTACTATATGACTTTAACAATACTTTACACTCTTAAAACCATGAAGAAAATAGTTGGGATGGGTACAGCTGTGTCAATATTGAAGAAGAAGCTTTTTTGTCCATCTGTATAGAGCTTTGCAAAATATAAATGTATTTTTTATAAATATATGTATTTCAGATCTCTCAGAGACTTGCCTTTATTCTTTCCAGTTCATAGATAGGCAACTGAGTCTGAGAGCATGCATTACAGAGGATGTTTAGAAGATTACTGGTACATTCTCCACATTTGTTAAAATGAATGCTTTTTCCTCCCTACACTGATCTGCTAAGATCTATTACAAGGTCTGTGTTAATGTAATAAGTTTACATTTTTCTATGTCATTCTTGATTTAAAAAAAAAATCTTCAAGCCTGATGGCCTTGCAACACACACTCTTTTTGCTTTGTCAAAATCAGCAGAAATTTAATTAACATTTCTTTGCGTCAGCTTCTGCAGCAAGATTTCAGGTCAGGTTCACACATGGTTTAGCAAGGGCTCATGATGAGTGAGTGGCATAGATACATACACACACACACACACACACACACACACACACACACACACACACATATCCTGCTAATAATTCAGGATCCTACTTAGAAAATCGCTGACACTTCTTCCAGAGAATGCGTAGCAGTGTGTTAATGTTAGCTCTTTGAGCCATTGCAATGCAGCTTTCTAGAAATGCCTTGAATGCAATTAGGGAGATGATCAGAATGACTAGTATTCATCTGCGGAATTGCTAAGAGCAAATCTGCATCATTTGCCAGAAACAAAACTTTTAGATCACCTGAGTTCACAAATACAGCTGACAGTCTTCTAGCATTGATTACAAATCATAAGTGATCAAGTGGTATACAGGTTTGAATTGGCCCTGAAAGCACCTTTGTTTTTCATGATAATTGGGTGAAAAACTTGAAAAATAGCAGAAGGTGTTTATCAAGTTCCACAAACACCTCAAAATTGGAGCAATTTAGATTTCTGCATCCTACCATGGGTTTGCTACTGGAACTACCACTGCTATTAGCTTACTTGCTTTCTGCTGCTCCAGAGCAAAGGATCTGAAGCAGTGGGTTCAAATTACAAGAAAGGAGATTATGATTAAACATTCTAAAGAACTTTCTGACAGCAAGAGTTGTTTGACAGTGCAACGGACTACCTTGAAAGGTGTTGGAGTCAACACCATTGGAGGTTTTTTTTAACAGATTGGATGATCAGGGATTCTTTAGCTGTGATTCCTGCATTGCTGGAGCTTGGACTAGATGACCCTTAGGCTCCCTTCCAACTCTACAGTTCCATGATGTTGTGATTATTATAAAGTGCTCACAAACAGCACTTGCTGGGTGTTTAGACCAACAGTTTAAACCTGAGAAAAGGTTCCCTTTGCAAACAGGAAGAGCCCTGCTGAATCAGGCCCATGATCCATCTAGTCCAGCCTTCTGTTTTCACAGTAGCCAACTAGGTGCCTTTGGGAAACCTACAAGAACAGCCTGAGTGCCATAGAGCTCTCTCCTCACTTGCAGTTCCCAGCAACTGTTATTCAGAAGCACGCTGACAAAACTTTGTTAAAGAGGTTCCCTGTCCCACAATGTACGTCTTTATTTTAAGCCATGATGCAAGTAGCATCTTGAGTCTACTTTATCTTCACTTTGGCAGCTAGAAACTGTTTCCAAGCCTGGATGAGCAGAAACATGGCTGGGAAGCCAGGAAGCAGGTGCAGTCCAGCTCCCCTACCCTCCGGAAACAAGCGGGAGAAATGCAGGGTCAGCATTTGGCCACTGGAAGTGGTGCAAAGGAAACTTTCCACTCAGTCTGCTTTCTTCCCTTCTGCTTCCAAAGCACAAGCCAGTACCAGACCTCTTGCTCTGAAACGACAGGGTCCATTTAACCTGGATTCAGCCCACTGGCTGCCAGAAATGAAATAATAAACCATACAGCTGAGAAACCTGGCGGCCTGGCCAAATAATGAAGGTGGGTTGTGTGAATGAGGTGTTGAGTTCCTCCAAGTACTGCAGACAGTTCACCAGCACCCATAGTGTTTCAGTGCCTTGGGCCACTCTGGTCTCCAGCACAGTCTGATCCCCCAAGCTTTGTGGGGTATGTCAAATCACAGTCTGAGCCAGCTGTTTCCTTGTCACATGACCCCTTGACCATCCAGCTAGAGAAGACAAACCTCAAGTCTTTGGGAAAGATGTAACTGCTGTGGACCAGCTGCTTTGCATGCATGCAGAAAGCCCAAGTTTCAATCCTTTGCAGTATCTCCAAGTTGCAATGAGAGGGACTCCCTTTTTGATACCCCGGAGAGTCGCTGGCAGTCAGTGTGGAGAATACTGTGCTAGATGGACCAGTGAGTCATTACTCTATATTCCTAAAGCACGTTGGCTGAGTCCACATATCTGTGGAGTACATGGTGAACGGCTGGGGTTGTTTGGGTAGTTGTGAGTTGTTTGGTGAAGCCTTATGAGGAAAGGTTGAAGGAGCTATGTATGTTTAGCTTGGAAAGAGAGACTGAGATGAGCTATGATGATAGCCATCTTCACATATTTCAAGGGCTGTCACATGGGAGTTGGAGCAAGCTTGTTTTCTCCTGCTCTGGAGGGCAGGACTGGAACCAATGGCATCAAGTTACAAGAAAGGAGATTCTGACTAAACTTTTTGACAGTAAGAGGTGTGGTGGTCTCTCCTTCCTTGGAGGTTTTTTAAACAGGTTGGGTGGCCATCTGTCATGGATGCTTTAGCTGAAATTCCTGCATTGCAGGGGGTTGGACTGGATGACCCTTGGGGTCCCTTCCAACTATACAGTTCTGATTCTATTGCCAGGGCATCCTTGCCACTGCTTGCTGGGGGCCGGGTAACATTATCCACTCCAGACCTGCAGCGTTTCACTTCTAAACCAACTTTTGGATCCCCATCTGCACAGGGAACATTCCGCATGCAAAACTCACGGGGCCTAACTTCGCATTCTGTTTTCGAAACGTGTGTCTTAGGAATGCTCCCCCCACCCAAAAACAACAAAAAATAAACCCCCCACAACTTCCGCAGCTTCTTCCCATGCATCAGTTTGGCATGGAGCTGCACTTTGGCTACCGAAGCATCTCTCGACCCCTCACGGCAGGCATGTCGAGAGAAGTGAGTGCCAGTGTCCGCGCAGAGCCTCCCCACCCCACCCCACCCGCGAGTCTCTCCAGCGTCCCTCCCCTCGGCTGGCCCCTGGCCCGGAGGCGGAGCCGGCTCTGCTGCCGCCGCCTTGGCTGCTGCCAGAAGCTCGCCCGGAGCTCGCGCTGCTGCCCTTGCGCTGCCGCTGCTGTTGCCAGTGCAGCCGGGACATGCGGCTCCGGGGACGCGGCGGAGGAGCCGCCGCGGGGAACAAATTGCTGCTGTTGCTGCTGCTGGCTGCCTTCTGCGGGGCGGCGGGCGGGCAGGGGACGCGGCTGCTCAGCGGTGAGTGCCTCCCGGGCTGGGCTGGGCTGGGCAAGCGGATGCATCCGTCCCGGTCCCGAGTTGGCTGGGGAGAGAGGCAAGCGCTGCAGGCGCGGGGGTCTCGGGCTGGTCCCCTCCTGTTTTGCAGCGGGTGGGGGGAAGCACCCACACCCGGGAATTGAAAGCAAATGCAAAAGTTAAGAGGGACGGACGATCTGGAGCTGCGTCTCCGCTTTCTGGAATGGGGAGCGCTTTGGGCATGGGGTTGGCTGGGTACTTATCCCTGGATTGGGGGGGGGGCATAAAATCATTGGAATGAGCCCTGACTGAGAAACCTGCCTATGGATGAGGAAAATGATGCTAACTGGGGTGGGGTGGGTAGGGACAAGATCCTGTGTTGGAGAGAGAAAAGTGGGTGAAGGCAGCTTCAGCGGTGTCCAAGGTGGGGGCTAACCCCCCTTCCTCCTCCTGATGGCACTTTTATTAATGCGCACACACAAAAAATAAAAAATGCTGCTGCTGCTGCTGCTGCAAGGAGCAGCAGGCCGGTTGTGAAGGTGCAGAGCTTTCCTCTCCCAGAAATGGAGGGGGGGGGGGTCCTTCTGCGTGAGAAAAGCGGAACCAACGGCCGGCCAGTTTTAGTACTGTATCTGTTTCTAGAGGCAAGGAGGCAAACAAAGTATGCAGTCCTGGCTGTATGGTTTGGCAGTCTCCATCCCATCGAAAGCCAGGGGCTATACGTTGCCAAAGTTTTGTGCAGGACTGCGCCCAGAAAATGTTGATGGCACCCCAGAGACGACCCAGCTGATATGGGTGGCCTCCTCTTCAGCAGCCTACTGCTTACTCTACAGATACACAAAGTGGATTGTGGGTGGAGTAAATGAGACAGGGGTTTTCTTTTGCGGAAGGGGGGGGGGGCGCGATGGTAGAGTTTTCTGCAAAAAGTTGTATGCGTTTCAACACCCAAGTGTAGCGGAGACCCTGTGTGTCTCTGCAGCGGAGAACCTGGGATCCCTTCCAGGTTCTGCTCTGGGCTGCTAAAGCTCCGGACACAGCAGAAATGGGGGTGCAGGCTGGAGCTGCCCCAACGGGGAAGGCACTATGGCAGATGCTTTGCTGCCTTGGCATGGTGGGGGAGAGGTGGGCTGCCAGCTCATATTCTGCAGATCTCTCTCAACCGGGGCACCCTTAAATCTTGGGGAGACTTAACATGAGTCAGATGCCCAGGACCCTGGTTTCAGTTCTGGGGATCAGTGCTGGAAGACATGATATGAAGCTGCTTTCACTGTATCAAGCTGGGTACCTCAGCTGGTTATACTATGATGGTGATAATGCCAAGGTTGCAGGTTCGATTCCCCCTATGGGACCGCTGCATATTACTGCATTGGGGGGTCGGACTACATAATCCCCAGGGTCCTTTCCAACTCTACAATTCTATGAAATAAGCTGGCCCTGTGGTGTCTATTTTAGCTGGTGGTCTGTTCCTGAGAATCTTTGTGAGCTGCAGGGGGTGTTGTATGTTCTTCTTCATCTGAGCTCCCGTCCAAAAGCAGTGGTTAAGTTCAGTCATTTTAAACTCTGGGCAGAATAAACGTATGGGGCATCTCTCTTTAGATGGCATTACTTCACTTACTTCAAAAGGTGGTTAGCCAGCTGGGGCATTTCCTGATCATTCTGCGGATCTGCCCCAGCGTCCTGCCCTGATGGTGCCATTGTGCAAAATTGATATTGTTTATATGATGCTGCCTTCAAGTGAGTCAGGCTATTGGTCCATCTAGCCTATATTGTTTGCTCCGACTGGTAGCAGATTTCCACAGTTGCAGGAAGGTGTTGTCCTTGTATAAAACTGGTCCTGTAAACTGGAGATGCTGGTGATTGAACCTGGGACCTGCAAACCAGGCAGTGTACCACTGAGCTCCAGCCATTCCCATGATGTGCCGTCGAGGAGAAATGCTTATGAGCTCACTTAGAATGCTTATCTATCACTACTGAGTCACTATAGCTCCCCCCCCCAAAAAAAAACCCTTACTAATAAAACTGGCATAGGAAGCTGCCCTATACTGAATCTGACCATCCAGTTCAGTAATTTATAAACAGTGACTGGCAGTGCCTCTTCAGGGTTTCAGACAGAGGGCTCTCTTTGCTTGGAGGTGCCAGGACTTGAACCAGGGACCTGCATGCAGAGCAAATGAGCTATCGCTAAGCTACAGCCTATACTGGGCTTTAAGCTGGAGGTTTAAGAGCTCCAGTGCCATTCATAAACCAAAACATCTTTTGGCAACAACCATAACGGTTCCACATGCCAGGCCAGCTAGAAATATTGTGCAGTGGGCTGCCCACTTCACATCACAACACTATTTTAAGCATCCTCTTAGAACACACACATACACACACACACACACTGTGTGTATTTCCCCCCCCCTCTTAAGACCCTTTAAATAAACTCTTTCCCCACTCTAAGTGTGGAGACTGTCTGAAAATAAATACTGCCAAAGAATTCCCATTTGTTCTGTAATAGTCCGGCCTGCTTTGTGTGGATTTGCTTGCTCCTTCACCCCCACAGCTATAATTGCTCTTCTCTGCTGCAGAATCATGTAAGCAATGTAAAAACAAAAACAAAATACACATCTCAGTCATACAATAAAGCATAATAAAATTACTCAATTACCTGAACAAGTATTTGTATTTTTAAAGGTACCTGTTTTTCTTTTTCTTTTTTTATTAATGCTACAGGCATTTCCAACCATTCTTTTCTTTTGCATTAATGAGGGCCAGACACATAGCCAGTTGATATTACCATTGGGGACACACTTTATGGTTTTGGCATGTAGAATCAGCCCCACACTTGCTCCAATTTAATGTGTCTTGGAAAACTCATAAAGCAACTTCTGCTAGGGTGTTGAGTGTGTAATTGAAGATGTGCAACTTTGTACATGGCATGCTATTGTCCCCCACCCCAAATGCCATGTTATGATTTCATTGTGAAACTAATACGTTAATATACTGCCATGTGATTGATGGTTACCACATGTCTGCTATTCTAGCACTAATTACTTTTCACATGCAAAACAACTTGCAGACCTTATCTTAGTTATCCTCATCAAAAACGTAGATGATACGATATTATTGTTCCCATTTTACAGAAGGTAAGGGGGAGGGAGCTATGCAAAGCCATGGTTACAATGGGATTTGAACTCAGGCCTGCCATCACTGTATTAAACTATGCTGCTGTTTTGCAGAACTATTTCATATTATTTGTCTGAGTCATTAATAAGGTATTTGCTAGTGTGTTTTGCAGCAGATATGAAACACCTGATGGGCAGACATGCTTTCCTAAACGTTCAGGGACTTGCTCAAAGAGCTATGATTGGCCATGGATCTCTGGTGCATATCCACTACTTGTTTTGGAGCGCCCATCTGCCCTCCACACTTGCAGTTTGTGTTGCACTGAACACCAGTGTGATCTAGCTGCAGTGCAAGATGTGAAGCAGTTCTAGGGATGGATTTGAACTTGGGCCTCTGCATCTACCTCTTTGCACTAAAAATACCTAACATATTGATGCAGCAGAGAAATTGGTTAGAATTTTAGCTATATTTATTAAGGGCTAATCAGATTGAAATCAACACCTTACTTAATAACGAAGCACCTTTAGTTTCATGGACTCATCTCTAGTATGCAGTAGAGTGAGATCACTGGTTGGACAAGTTGACTTGTAGCAGTGCCCGGCCTGCAATCAACTGCATTGCATTCTTGCCTTGGCTAAAAATAACTTCAAATTTTGCTGATAAAATGCAGACAATTGCCAGGTTGTTGCAAAAACTTTAGCCACCTCAAAGCAGCCCACTCTTAAGGGCTGGATATTCTGCAGTCCTGGTCATTGCCAATTTTATAAGTGATGTGCTTTTTCTCTTCTTCCCATTGCCTCACAGCTGCGGATCTGATTCTTCAGAGAGGTAACGTATTTTGTATTTAATCAGGGATGCATGTTGGTCAGATTATCGATGGTGACTAGACTGTTTTTGCTGTGCTCAGCATTTTAACTTGTATGCCATCTGCAGTTAAGACATTGGAATCCCACGCAGTCAAATTACTGTGCTGTATTAAGATCCTTGGAATGGAGTGCTTAAAACTTTTGTACATTTAAGGAATAGAAATGTGAGGATCTCTCTCAAAATGTGTTTTAGAAACACCACTCGGCATCATAGGGGTTTATAACATCCTGTCCTGAAATACATGTTCCATGGTTGGCTTCTTAAAACAGAACACTTGACTTTGCACTGGATAAATGTGGACATAAAATACTAATTAAAATGATTTACTTGGATGTGGTCTTCGTGATCCCTGTCTTTTTATATAAAAGTCACATTGTGAAATTCACGAGACAGAGATTGGCTGATGATACAGGTTTATAGGAAGCAGCTTTATAAGGAGCCAGACCATCGGTTTACCTCGTTCAGTATTGTTCACGTACATTGCCGATGGCACTTCAGGGTTTCAAACAAGAGTCTTTTGCAGTCCTACCTGGAGATGCTGGGGATTGAACCTTCTACATTAATTCTTGTCAGGGCGGTTTTCAGGAGCAGGTCCACAGTAACTCATGCTGTGTCAGTGAAGTTAACTCTCTTTATTCAAAGAAACAAAACAGCTCAGGAGGCAAGGCCTAGTGAGCATTGCAACTCTCCCAGGTAGATCTTGCCCCAATAAGGCAGTTCCAAACAGCTCCCCAAGTCTCCTCCTGCATCGAGTCATCCCCAAATGATCTGAGACTTTGACACCTTGCGTGTATTTGCTCCTCTCACTTCATACCTCTTCTGGTTCTGGAAGACCAGGAGTGGGGGGAACTGGTCACAGGAGGAGGGAGAGACCTCCTGGCTTCTTCAGCAGCCAGCTTCATCTCTGCCTCTTGGTCCCCTTCCTCTCCAGCCCCCTCTTCTGCCTCTGATTCTGAACTGTTCTCTGCCCCAGCCTCTTCCTGCTCACTAAACCCTGTTTTCCCTTCAGCTTCTGACACCTCCTCCTCCCAGTCGGCTCCCTCTTCTCCCTCTGACCACTTAGCATCATCCCACCACCAATCCCCAGGCTCGGAGCCTTCTTCCCTTGGGGATTCTCCAGCTGGTGCCTCCCACCACTCGGCATCCTGCCAGACCATGACAATTCTACTATTGAGCTACAGCCTGTATGAAAAATTCATAACACAAATTCTGATATTGAATGAGCCTTAATATGAACTAGTTTAGTTAATATTTTTTGTGATAAGAAGCTTTCACCTAATACAAAAATTGAGTTCTTTCTGAGCACACATACCAACAGAATTATGGCTGGTACTCATTTTTATATCTGGCCAAAATGTGACAGCAATGCTTCCCTCAACTTCAGTCAAAGGAAATGTGGTTAGACTGCCCATAATATGCAAGTAAGGTAAAGGTAAAGGTACTCCTGACCATCAGGTCCAGTCGTGTCCGACTCTGGGGTTGCGGCGCTCATCTCGCTCTATAGGCCGAGGGAGCCGGCGTTTGTCCACAGACAGCTTCCGGGTCATGTGGCCAGCATGACAAAGCCGCTTCTGGCGAACCAGAGCAGCGCACGGAAACGCCGTTTACCTTCCCGCTGGAGTGGTCCCTATTTATCTACTTGCACTTTGACATGCTTTCGAACTGCTAGGTGGGCAGGAGCTGGGACCGAGCAACGGGAGCTCACCCCGTGGCAGGGATTCGAACTGCTAACCTTCTGATCAGCAAGCCCTAGACTCTGTGGTTTAACCCACAGCACCACCTGGGTCCAATATGCAAGTAGGTATTCTTAATTCCAGTTCATGTTAGTTTTATGAGTGCTAATGTGAGTTAATGGAGAGAAATTCCATGCAGCACAAAACTCATCATGGGAGAAGTATTGGCTACCTTTTCCTGCTGGTTTGCTAATGGTTTTTTTTTTTTTTCCTTTTTGGTCTTCCTCAGGACATGCCATTTGCCGTGGAGGAACCCAACGCCCGTGCTACAAGATCGTTTACTTACATAATGTTGTACGCAGGGTTGGCTTTAAAGAAGCTCTTCAGGCCTGTAGGAGAGATGGAGGAGACCTAGTCAGTATAGAAACACAGTCAGAACAGAAACTGATTGAGAAGATGATTGGGAGCTTTTCAGCGTCAGATGGCGACTTCTGGATAGGGCTTAGGAGAGAATCGGATCCTGACAACAGCACTGAATGCCCAAACCTGTACTCTTGGTCAGATGGAAGTTTGTCCACGTTTCGGTAAGTCCACATGTTCAGAACAGAAGTATGAGTTCCTTCATGAAGTTAGCGAGTCAAACAAAAGTATTAAATGTTCTGAATAGAGATTCCTATCCATTTATAAATGAGTTCTACCTTTTGAAAAAGCATTGGTGTCTTAATCCAAAGCACCAGAGAATTTCTTTTGGCCATAACTATGTTTTGCTTTCTGGCTTAGGCACACCTGTGTGTCAAGGATGTCAAGAGCTCAACCTATTATTGCATAACAGGTTTCCTGGTAGGAATGGTGCTAACCCTTCCAGAAAACCTTCCCGCAGCTTACAGTACCAAACTGGAACTTCAGGCCCATGCTAGGAGTGCAAGCAGCTGCCACAACCTTTACTTCCTGGCATAGTTGTTGCTTAATCCTATGTGACCAACATGAATCAATTAAATTTGTGTACCAGAACATCAGTGACCAAACAGGGGCCCATCCAGCTTTGTATCCTGCTGATATAACCAATAACAAGAATTATGGCACAAAAAAATGCACAAGTATTCTTTCTTTGGGCTGTGAAAGGGACTAAATATCACGTTTGCATATCCTCTGTTAGCACCATGCAGCATCTGGGTTCAGCCAGGGAAGGCTTATGGCCGAGACAGATTCCATGGGCTGTAGTTCAGGGGTATTATTTATTCTATTGCTTCATAAAATGTGTATATCATTTGATAATAAAAGACCTCAAAGTGGCTTACAAAAAGAATAAAATAATAACATTGTCAGTGAAAAAACAATTATTTAAAACATACAAATAATAATTAACATCAATGATAAGCTTAAAACCTTGTAAACATTCTACATAACTGGATAGGTTTGTCTAAACAAAAATGTTTTTAACAGATGCCAAAAATAATACAGCAAAGCTGCCTGCCTGAATGACAATCAGGTAGAGCGATAGAGCATTTGGTTTGCATGAAGAAGGTCCCTGGTTTTATCCCTAGCATCTCCAGGTAGGACTTGGAACATCCCATTTAAAAAACCTTGGAGAGCCACTGCCAGTCACTGTGTAGACAACACAGAGCTAGATGAACCATTAGTCTGGGGAAGGGCATAGCCCACTGGTAGAGCATCTGCTTTGCTTGCAGAAGGCCCCAGATTCAATTCCTAGCATTTCCAGGTGGAGCTCGGAGCATAGCAAGATGCTCCAACCTGTAGCTCCCCTGGCTCATTATGGGGGGGGGGGGCAGCTGTGCACTGAGCTATGGATTCCTGCTTCTTGCCTTGCTGTCCCTGACATCTGCCCCCTCCACATTCATGTGAATAGCTAGAGCAGCAGGTACAAAGTTAAAAGGTGCTGTGAGTGAATTTGTTTCCTTCCACGTTTTTCTCTGCTCTGCGAAATGCCCTTCATGGGGAGAAGGGCAAGGAGAAACAATTCACCTGATGTTTTGCTTTGATTCCACAGAAACTGGTACGCAGACGAGCCCTCCTGTGGAAGTGAAGTCTGTGTTGTGATGTACCACCAGCCCTCAGCACCTGCAGGTGATGGGGGACCATATATGTTTCAGTGGAATGATGACAGCTGCAGCATGAAAAACAACTTCATCTGCAAATATCCCCAGGGTAAGGGAGCCCATATCCTGCGACGTGCAATTTGGCTCAGGGGCTGGTCATTTGTGGTGTGGGAGATGTCTAGTAATGAATGCCAGGGAATGTGTTGTTAAACACAATGTCGACTTGTTTTATGGAGTTAACTTGCTTATTATGGACTTTATCTTTCGCGGTTGTGGAATGAACAGCCTATGTCCTTTGGCCTTAACTGAAAGAACTGGAACCAAGAATGATTAATAACATATATCTGTATATTGTGATGTCTCTCCTGTTTTGAAGAAATCCAGCATCCTTCCATATAGTCAGTTTTCTCAGCACTGTAATAGGCATTATGCTGCTGGGGCAGTCTTTGAATTCAATGTGTATATTGGTTATTGCTTCAATGATTATTCAATTTCTATACTGCTTAATATATTAAAAATATGTCTAAGCAGCGTACAAAAAAGAAGCAACAACAGACAACTTAAACAAAATATTACTAAAATTCAGTTACATATAAAAATGTTACATTAATACAAAGTTACACACACACACACACACACACACACACACACACACATATATATATATATATATATATATATATATATATATATATATATATCAGTTTTCCCCCTTCTGGCACACCCTTCCTCAGCCTCTGGGTTCTCACCCAGGGTCCAAACAAACTCTCAGGCCCCCTACAAAAGTCTCACAAGAAGAGTTCCTGGAAACAGTGGGCCTCACCCTAGGCTCTCATTCTAGACTTGCTTTTTATGGGTAGGCCCAAAGTGGATGGCACTTCCTCAGGCTGCCCACAGCTGTGTGCCATGCAGCTTCACTCTCCATACTCAGTTCCAGGTACAGCAGGTTTGATGCATTTCCCAGGGGGTCTAAAGGAGAGGGAAAGGCCCCCCTCCACTCACAGCTCTTTCTTCACCCTCTGTCCTCCCTTCCTCTTCCAGTTGCTTTTTGAACAGTATCCAACTCAGAAGAAAATAGTGTACAGTATTGTGAGGCTTAGTTCTCACAGCTTTGATGGAGTTTGCAATGTGCAGTACAATAATGGAGCTCTAGCATTGACTGGCCACATACTTAAAGATGTTGCTCATATGAACATCAAGAAACCTAGAAGGGAATCGTATGGAACCATAGCTTCTCGAGAGCCACCCTGATAGAGGATGCAGGTTAAGACTTTTAAGTATCACCACTGGGCACAGAAAAAAATCTGAAGGCAATGAAATGACAAGGGAAACGGAAAAATGATTTCAGTGACAAGTTGCAATCCGTTTCCAAAAATGGTCTCCTTAACTAAACTTCTGGGGCACAATATCAAATGTGCCAAGAACTTCCATGGATAAGCCAAAACATTGGGGGAGTGGGATTAAGTTTGTCCTGGTGACCAAATGCAGAAGAAAATGTATGTCTGTATGTTTTTTCCCTTGCAGAAAAGCCAACAGCTGCCTCTGAAATTAACACCTCTCAAGCAGGTAAATTTCACATCAGTAAAAGTTGAGTGCATGGTATAGATTCTGTTCCAAATAACAGCTACAGTTCCCAGAGTGTTTTAACAGTCAACTCCTAACAACTGTCTGCAACTCCCTTAACAAACTACAGTTCCCAGGATTCTCTGGGAGAAGCTATGACTGCTTAAAGTGGCATGATACTGCTTTAACTTGTACAGTGCAATGAAGCTATTCTCCTGTAGAGTTGTAACAGCCAGATTCCTTTCCTAGGAGCTGCAACAGAGATCTTTACACCCACATCCCCAGAAGAACCCATTCCTGAAGTTGCAACTAATAAAACTTTCAAAGAAGCTAAAGGTAGGCACTGTCATTTGTTAGCACAGAATGTAATGAAGTATTTGATTTCCTGGAAAACAGCACAGCAGACATAGTTAAAACATCCTGTTACTTGTGCTAATTACCTCCTCTCTTCCTGCCCCCATTGCTAAAGTTAAAAAGAAGAAGGAGAAATTATGCACAGAGAACCTGGAACATAATAACTGCATGAAAAAGTAATGCCTGTTAATTTTTCCATTAAAAGTTAGAGTATCTTTCCCCCACACACAGAGCCTGTTTGGAGCCTTGCCTACTTCTTAATCCCCAGCATTCCTGTGCTGCTTCTCCTCGTGGTCATCACAGCCATTTTCAGCTTTTGGCTTTATGCAAAGAGGTAAGTCACAATATGGGGCAAAGCATGAGGCTTTATGATATGCTGTCATAGCATCTGATCAGGATCAAGAGGCAGTGTGAATGAATGATGAACAAAACTGGGAGTGGGGCCTTCTCGGTAGTGGTACCTGTCCTGTGGAACACCCTCCCATCAAATGTCAAGGAAATAAACAACTATATGACTTTTTAAAGACATCTGAAGGCATCCCTGTTTAAGGAAGGTTTTAATGTTTGATGTTTTATTGCAGGCTTCCTCAAACTCAGCCCTTCAGATGTTTTGAGACTACAATTCCCATCATCCCTGACCACTGGTCCTGCTAGCTAGGGATCATGGGAGTTGTAAGCCAAAAACATCTGGAGCACCAAGTTTGAGGGAGCCTGTTTTATTGTATTCTGTTGGGAGCCATCCAGAGTGGCTGGGGAAACCCAGCCAGATGGGCAGGGTATGTATGTATGTATGTATGTATGTATGTATGTATAAATAAATAAATAAATAAATAAATAGGAGGGGTGTGAACAGGCTGTAAGAAGCTCAATGAAATTTCTATTACACACATCTGGAATGAAATGTTTTTGGTGGCTTTCAAACTATTTTAAAATGCTTTAAGTATGTTCATTTTTATTCTGTTTCAAATTATATTGTTTTAACGTGTTGTTGTTTGCTGCCCTGGGCTCCTCTGGGAGGAAGGGTGGGATATAGATTTAATTAATACATACTGGTATTAGTTTGAGTTAACAAATGTGCACACACATAAACATCTGCTGCTATCACTTTTAGGTGCCCTTCCTGTTGCTAGCTTATGTGCGCTTCCAGGGTAAAATTCTACTTTTAGATAAAGGAAGTTAATTTCTTGCCTGCAGTTATTATTACCTTTGTTTTTCCTGCTACTGCTAAGTTCAGATTGGATTGTGCCACTACATACTACAGTAAACAAAGCTGCCCATACCTGAAGTATTCTCTTCCTTTATGTGGCCACAGACAGAGTGTGTGTGTGTGTGTGTGTACACACACAATTTCTCTGCACTAACACCACTAGATTAGTTTCTTAGTAAGTGTTTTGTGGTCCAGTGGAAGATAAAAGGAAGCTAATACCTTTTTATTTATTTCCCTTTTAAGGAGACGGGAGCAAACGGAGATGAATGCAAAGGAACAGGATACCTGGCTGTCCCCCAAGAGACAGAACAGCCCCAGTTTGGAGATATACAATGTAATCAGAAAACAGTCAGAAACAGATCTTGCTAGGACCAGACCAGACATTAAGAACTCTTCTTTCCGGGCCCGTCCTGGAGAAGATACTCCTGATGACCTCTCTGGGGACTATGACAATATGGCTGTCAATACCTCGGAGAGTGGCTTTGTGACTTTGGCCAGTACTGAAAGTGGATTTGTCACCAATGACATATATGAACTGTGCAATGACAGAGTGGGGCGAAGCAAAGAATCAGCCTGGGTAGAAAATGAGATCTATGGCTATTAAAGAAGACGGTGCTTTGGATATTGAGCTAAGTGAACACTGGAACTAGCTCTGGCACACAGGCAAAGGAATGTGATTTCTGCATTTGGCAGTGTTTGCGTTTTTACGATAAAGGTTTTCCCTTTTCTGACAGTGGAATGTGAGGGAATTTATATGTGTAGGTAGAGCTCTTATTCAGCTAAAGAAAATGGCCTTGTGCAATCTTGCTTCCATTCCTTGACAGACAGACATCATTCCCTAATAATCTACAACTTGACAGTATTTCTGTCTTGTGACAACATGCACTGAAATCAAAACTCCTGTCTTTTTAAGCTAATTGCCTAAGACCAGATGGAGCTTGTGAGTTATTCAGTGATGATTTTTCCAGCTCCAGGCTAAAAATACTACAGGTGTCACAGGTGACCATCAGTACCTAATTTTCACCAGCTGCCTAGTATCCATATTTTGTCATCCTGAAAGCCATCAGTTTTCCAGCAAGGAGGGGGCTGTTCCTCTATTGTGCTTTGCTCTTATCCATCCAGCCCACTTTTGCAACTAGTGATTGGCTTTCTTATACCCAAGGCCTCCCAAGACAGGAAAATGGACATCAAATGACATCAAAAACCAACAAAGCAATATGTTCCGGATGTTGGATGTAACACGTTAAGCAAAAAGACTCATTCTAAGAACCTAAAAATAAAGAACTTGCAGTATCTGTGCAAGCAATGCATTCACCATAGGAATAGCTACAATCCCTAACCCCTCTTTTTGGAAAGATTGCTAAAGCAAAAATTTATAGACACATCTGCATCTGTAGAGCCAAGAAGGCACTGTACAATAGACCTCTGTGCCAGGTTTGTTCATATGCCTTGAGGGAAAGATTAAACACTGGTCACTTAATTTTGGAGGAAATAGGTGACTAGCTACTGTTACATGGTTATTACCTCGTTTATGCTTTCTGCTGCCGGCAAGGGTGTTGAAGACCAGCACAGCTGCACTCCTAGAAGTCCTGATGCAGATGAGATTACTGTGCAAGGTTAGTGAATGTAATGGGGAGTAGAAAAATACCACCAGTCTGAAACACATAATAACACATTCTGTATAAATCTGTTATGGTAGAAGCCAGCTGCTATTTTCCTCCCAGGAGCAAACATACATGTATCCATTTCAAACTAACATGATGCTGATCACGTGGAATGTCCCCTCCCCAACATTAGGGTTTTTGTTGTTGTTGTTCATACTGCTGCAAATCTCAGGACTCCCCCAAACTTTGTGCTTGGATTATGCCATTTGGCTACATCAGTGCAGACTCTTCCGCCTGAAGGCTTGAAATAGGACTTAAGGTATAATGTGATAGTGCCTCTGAACATTAATTCCATACATCTGGCCGCCCAGAGTGGCTGGGGAGACCCGGCCAGATGGGCGGGGTATAAATAATAAATTATTATTATTATTATTATTACATTGGTACCTTGGGTTACAGACGCTTCAGGTTACAGACTCCACTAACCCAGAAATAGTACCTCGGGTTAATAACTTTGCTTCAGGATGAGAACAGAAATCGCACAGCGGCGGCGCAGCAGCAGCAGCTGGATGCCCCATTAGCTAAAGTGGTGTTTCAAGTTAAGAACAGTTTCAGGTTAAGAACGGACCTCCGGAATGAATTAAGTACGTAACCAGAGGTACCACTGTATGGCCAACTTCAGTAATGGGCATTTTTAGACCTATTTGATTAATCCCATTTTAAGGCCCTTTTTTTAAAAAAAAGTCTAAGTCAGTGGACATCACTAGATATTATGGCAGCAAATCTAGTGAAGTTAGCAATTATGTATTATGTGAAGCAGCACTTTCTCTTTTCTGTCCTGAACTGACAGCTAATCAGTTTAATAATTAGATGACCCTGAGTTCTTGTATTATGGAAGAGACAGAAGAACTGCTGTGCCAACTTTCTCTGCTTCATGGGTGATTAATGTCATGTACGGTTTGAGCCTGATAGCATTAACAACCCTTATATTCTACCCAGCCTTGTGAATGTCCACAAAAAGTACCAAAGCACAAAAAAATTACTAGCTCACCTATCCATGCATGCAACATAATTTGGCCAAGGCACATTTTTGATCCCATTCATATCTGTGGGTGGATGCTTATCCCATATATATATATTTCTGTACAGTATAGAAATCAGTAGACAGATGTGTGGCTATATACAAGTCAGTTTATCTGTTACAGTACATATTTATAAATTTGTTGAATGCACAATTACAATGTAAGCATGACATGAATTTGACAAGAACTTCCAAATGCAATTTTTGTGTGCGCGCGGAATGTGATTACCTGAGCAGGGAAGATGGAAAGTAAGTCTCTGCATGTCTTTAGCCTCTTTTTCTTTTTACTATTTCTTGTTCCTTTTGTGTTTTACAGTACAATTTTGAAAATATTTTTAAGTCTAGCAACAGGACATACACAAGTGATGGAAATAACTGAAAGCAAATCTTCATGAGCAACAGTCTTCTGGAAGCAGCATCTAATCCTGATTTTCTACCACCAGTCCTAAAACAGAGGGAAACAAATG